>NC_139408.1:44322996-44944996 GCF_905368555.1 Meleagris gallopavo | reverse complement strand
AAGCACTAGGTGTTAATGTTTCACATTTTATTTAAAATAGTATCATACGAGTGTAGTTCCAAAGTGGACAGCATTGACAGGGAGAAGAGTTCACACTGAAGGAATATTGCCATCTTCCTTGTGTTCTCTGAATAAATTGAACCGTAGGAGATTTTAAATTCAGTGGCATTTTTGCTTTAACTTCCCAAATGTTCCACACCAAATGTCAGTGCAGCTTTGCTCCCTTGTGCACAATGTAATGAGAATAACAAATAAGAGTTTCAGCATGCCAGTAATACAGGTTATTGTACTTACCACTAGTCTGATTTCTTCTTTTGGAGCAAGTTGTTCCAGCAGCTCAAAACCCAGCTGGTAACACAGAATGCTGGACTGACACAGACCACATTCAACTGCTTTTTCATCTTTCTGACATGTGTGAGAACCACCCCAGGGTGCTTGGAACACATTGTTTATGATGGATATTATATCTTTTGAAATACTGTTCTCTAAGCCCAAAGTGACACCATCATCCTGGAGTTCCATCTGAAAAAGTGAAAAGAGTAAGGATTTAATATTTCTTCAGAAACCACAGCCCTAAGTGTTCTGCCTCTTCCTACATTTCTTCCAATGTTCAAGCCCAAGACTGAACAGCTGGAGTAAGGTTTTGAAGGTAAATAAACAATTTCAAGTACAGGACAATTAACATTACCTGGAGACTGTTACTCAAAACAGTTGGATCTGAATTTTCAATGTATAACTTTAGGTAACCAAAAATAACGCATCTAATCTAAGCCTGTGAACAAACTTCTTCTAGCCTGTAGAAAAAGCACATCTCCTAAGCTCATTTTACTCATATGAGACGCTTAACACAACGTGGAGGTGTCTACATTCTCTTCACTGACCATGAACCCTTAACTCTTATATAGGTGAAGGCACATGAAAGCTGTAGAAAAATTTAAATGCCTTATATTTTGTCATAGTCCCTCATCAGAAAGAGTTTCAATACAGGATTAGAGAGACGAAAGTGACTACAGAACTTCAGTGTCCCTAAATATGGATATTTTTCTTCCATGAGTACCTGCTTCAAGATGAGGTCGAACATCAAAATGAAGCAATTAAGATTCATTTCATCATCCTCACAGTCAAAATCAATTGCCTTTCCACTAGGATGCCCAAAGTTCTTGAAGGGACTGTGAAAAGGACTATGTATAGGACTTCGAAATGGGCTCTGGAAGGGGCTTGGGAAAGGACTCAGCATGTTGTGCTGAACTCTGCGACCAGGGTCAGAAGCAACGCTTACCTGAAGACACATAAAGTAAACATGTTCAAATGAATACGAAGCATTTAAACAATCTTATTCTATACGAGACTAGGGAAAATGTCAAGAATTTTGACAGCTTTACTATTCCTTTCGGTAGCTTTTATTTATTTTTTAACCTGCATCATCATAAATAAAACAGAAAATTGGTGCTAGTAATAAAGTGGCCATCAGGTTACAGTGGCTTGCCTCAGGGATATCAGCTTCAATAGCAGGAAGCTAATAGAGAGTATTTCAAGACAATAGCATAATTATGGCTATACCAAGAATATGAGTAGCTGTAAATGAAATAGGCATAACAACAGTAAGATGTGCATTTCTGTATGAATTTATGTTCACACCATCACAGGCCCCTTACAACACTCTCAGAACCTCTAAATGTTTCAAGGAAATATATGGTTAGATTACACAAGGACTATCTTTAGACCAGCTAGGGTCTGGATTACTGTATAGTCCAATTTTTCTATTTAGTTTATAAGTGGTCATGAACAAGTTGTATAAGTGTTCTCTGCTGAGCTACATTGGAATGTAGGAGGACTACACATGAAGGATCATCAACTGCCTAGATGCTGTAGATCTATAATCTAAAGATATAATCTTTTAACACTGTTTCTTCTGTCCACAAAGTACTTCAGAGAAGACGACTAGAAAGTTAGTCCCGTCAGTACAAGTGTATTAATGCCTACATATTTGTAAATATATATATATATTTTAACAGATCATAAGCTTTTGACAAACTAATTTTCTTTATAGAAAGTTTTACATTTCTTGGAGGGGGAAAAATACAGGCAAAAAAAAAAAAATTCTTCTGTCATCCCCCCCAAATCATCCTAGCCCATCAAACATGAATCAAAATAAAAAAAATTACTCTGGGTGACCAGTTGTCCATAGAAAACATTGTTAACAGATATTAAAATCAAATGAAAAGAACGAAAATAGTTAGAAAATATACCATGACAAACGCTCAAAAAAAAAATCCCATCTGAGTTCACTGATGAAAAACTGCAGTTAACTCCTACCTGCATTCTCTTTACAGTGACCACTTGACAGAGAAGTATTAACTGAAGAAGTCACATAAATTTTATTTCACTCTCAAATTTTGTATTGGGGCTCCAATCAAATGTTACCATACTGAAAAATGACTTTAATTCTTCACATGCATTCTATTAGGATAACTGTTCTAAGCAAAAAATAAAAATAAAAATAAAAGAAATAAAAAAAACCCATGCGGGAGAAACAACCATTACCCTCCGAGCTGCAACATTTCCTGCCAGTTCACTGACTCTAGATTTTCTTTGATTTGCTAATTCCTTCACAGAATTAACTCCATCAGAAAACATGCTGATTAGTAACTGAAGAGGAACAACAATATCAAGCTCAGATAACACCTGAGGAAAGACAATAAGTAAAAAAGAAAAAGATAAGTTTCAAGATTGATAAAAATGCCAGCTACTCTATAAGCATATATATATCACATGATCCTCAGATCAGCAAGTTGCATGCATTTAATTTTGGAATACAGTCAGGTGAGCTGCGAATTTTAGGTTTCTATTCAAATCAAGGCAAAAGAGAACTGTCAAAAAAACACCATATTTTCAAAATATTTGATCACACATTGCTTAGTGTACATTGAGATCAGTTTTATGCACAAAATGTTTCTGTGAAGCAGAAATATTAAAAATAGTTGTATGAATAACTAGTTACTATCTTGATTATTACCTAAAATAGAATTCCTATATTTATTCTAATTCAGCTAGATTGCCTACAGATGCCAATATACTGACAACATTGGTTATCTGCCTATAACTGTGGGAATATCACTACCTACTTTGTCACCTAATATAAGTTCATCCAAACTTGTCATAACCGTTAGTAGGAGCAAGAAAAATCGGCAAGAATCGTACTTTACTTGAAAATTCTGAATACATGATTACTCAGGTAAAATGGCCTTTGCTGACTTATTAAAAGAAGACACTTACATGCAACCAAAGCAATGCTTGTTCTTGCACAGAGGCTGGATACCCTGTGAATCGACAACTGATGAAGCCAAACATCTCTTCCATGGAGAAAGGGAGAGGGCAAAGTTCAATGTCAAACATTTTGCTGAAAAGTAGGACAAAAGTAGAGCATCACTGACATGTTGTCATGGTAAGGTATAACAGAAAACTAGGAGAAAGGCAATCTCACAATTAGCACTCATGATGCTTCTGGAATCTTACCGCCATCCCCATTCTCCAGGGGAGTTGAGCTACAGTGCTGATGCCATCCATTCTGACTGAATCATATCACAGAATCATTGAATGGCTTGGGTTGGAAGGGATCTTAAGAACACATATTTCTAACTCCCCTGCTGTGGGCAGGATTGCACCACTACACAAGACCAGGCTGCCTGTGGCCCCATCCAGCCTGGTCTTGATCACCTCCACAGCTTATCTGGGCAAGTTGTTCTAGTGTCTCACCACAGTGAATTTAGTGATGCACTTTAAGAATTTGTATCACATCTTATATTATGCCCAACTTGATTTGATTTCTATACTCAATATATAGAAAAATTTCTCATCTCACCACCCTACCATTCCTTATTCTCACTAAACATGTTTTCATCGGTCTGTACAAATATAAATTTACAGTTAGTTTCAGAGCCAGACAATGTGAAGCTTTGCTGTCAAAGGCATACAGCTAATACGGAATTATGACTCCAACAGTCACCATTCTTATTTTGGTAATTTTTTGTTCAACAGGAGAAGACAGCAGTTAAATCAATATAAATCAACTATTTTTCAGTGACAGCTCTACTAATCCCCAATATTTCTCCTCAACAGCTAGCCAGGAGGAAAATGAAGCTTCTTCCACTATGCTATTTGAAGACACTGAAAGTCTGCTTTGCTCAACAAAGGAACTGATTCAAGGATACAAAGAACAATGAAATGAAACTTTCCCAAAGGTTGAGTGCTCTAGTCTAAATACAGTTCATGAAAAATCCAGAAGTATTCACTCAGTACTGTCTACTGCATAAAGTAGGCTGAATGAATTCTTTATTCATTTTCAGCATTTTATTTCACTAATACCCTCAATAATCAACATATGTAATAATAAAATGGTTTCTACAAATGTCTACATACCTTAATACTTCTCGGAATTCTTTCAGTTGATTATCAGGCACTTCTGTCCTTATAGCTTCCAACCACTCTGGCATTATACATTCCCATACTGGCTGGTTTATTACATTGTATGGAATCAAGCAAAGGATTCGATTCAGGCCTTCTTTTAATTGGGTCACAGCACTACATGATTTGTCCCAGTATCCACCAACCTGTGGGTATTTTCAGGAATTATACTGATGACCATTACTTCTAGTCCCATATAATTATATAAATATTAGTCCAGCACAAGCACCAATTTGCTCAGTGTGTTGCAGCCAAGAAATCATGAGGGATGTTCATGAGCATCCATCAGCCCAAACTTAGCATTCAGCCATGGTGATTGAATTGTTTTTTTTTCTCTCATTTGAGCCATAGTTCAAAAAATGACTGTCCAAGATTTAGAATAATTTTGCTCACTTCCAGGTCATGACACAGAATAATATCCCACTGACTACAGTTTTCAATGAAGGACAGATTTGTTTGCTCAAACTTGTACCTTTAATTATTTGCTCTGGGCCATCAGCTACAGTGCAGGATCTTTATTTTGAAAAGTTTGGTCTGAAACAGGTCTTCTGCTCTTATTTTTTATTTACTTGTTTTGCTTTTATTTCTTTGACAAACTTCTGTGTTACTGGAGGCAAAAAGTATAAATCCAAGTAAATAAGTAACTGGTCTACGGAGACTAATTATTCTAACTGACCTCAGCTCACATCTGCTGTTCCTTAATGGCTCTAGAGATGCCTGCTGTTTTGGCAGCAACTACTAGTACTCTCAGCCAACAAAATATTTTTAACTCCATTCATCACAGCTCATTTCATGGCTGTTTTTTCTTATTGTTCCAGTGGACCCTTGCATTTCTGGCAAGTTGTTAAACTCATTCTCAGCATTGCAGTAGGGTTTATGAAAGTTTGAAAAGGGCTGGATCCAAGACAAGGCCCAATAAGATCCAAGAAAAAGGTCCACAACACACTGCAGCATAATGTTCAGCCCTTCCTCCCCTCTTTAACCTCAAAGCCCAGATCTCTTCATTTCTAACACCCAGTGAATCCATTCACCTCCCAGATTCCCTCAGCTGCCCTCCAACCCTCCCACAGTCAAGGTCTACCTTCAAAGAGATGGTTCAGAGTTATTTACAGGGTGGTCTGCACATGTATAGCAAATTCTATATGTGAGGTCATGAAAAATCCATAGATAAACACATTATATCTGATGATGTAGTGTATCAAGTCCAGATGACACTTCCTACACTAACTACCAAATTGTAGGAATTAAAATGAACTCGTCCATCTGACATTACTCATAAGGAGATCATAAAATAAAAGTCATCTCCAAAGCTTACAAAAGAACGAGTGTAGCTGGCAGTGATAAATGTGGAAAGTCTGCCTTACACCCCTAACAAACATAAAATTCCTAATTTAATCCTGATGCTTCATTTTCTATAGATGAATATTCACGTATCTAATTTTGATGCATGCTTCTACTATTCATGTTAAGGCAATTTCTGTTTCATAACTAAAGGGCAGAAAGTGAGGAAGGCTCCTTCAAGGAGTTATTCAAGCAAGGGGTCTCACTGATGCCCCCTTAATGACCTTCCAGATAAGTGTCTCTCTCGCCATTAATAATAATGCAAACCATGGCAGATGAGTCTCCCGAGTCGCTTTACATAACAGTAAAGCAGACTAGTAAAGAAGAAGGTAATACCTGGAAGCTGGCAAGTGACACCTTATTTCTGTAATGTGTGCTTTAGCGCATAACGAAGATGTGTCGAGCTATCGAAAATGCACAGTATCTTTCAATCTCTGTAATATTCTTCCACTTTGTCTTCATATCACTGTAAATAATTCCCCGTTTCTGGCAGAATGGAACTTGAAAAGCTATGAAGAGGAAAAATTCCTGAACTCTACTACTCCTTTACCAATGAGATTTCTTCTCTCCTGATAGGGTTGAGGGGGAAATAGTCTTTATCCAGTTTACTATAATGTCTGTGGCAACTAAATAAACCTTCAGATAAATTATTCTTACCCTGGCAAACTCCATTGGTTTAGGAAGGAGGCACATAACCATGACATCAAACCGGACATCACAAACTGTCTTCAACCACTTGGTAACAAACTGGGGTTTGAGCTTTTCAACCAGGCTACCAACTTCATCATCCATCATGTAAGCTGTAGAGTGAAACCACTGAAACACCATGCTAACCAGCCTTGCTAAACTCTCTGTGGGTGTATTCTCACTGGGAGTGCAAAGGCTCACCTGCAAGACAGAAGTACAAAGTTTCTCACCTTTCATTCTAGAAATGAAAGTATTTGTCTACTGTATTTTGCATGTTCTCAGAGATACACGGGTGCAGAATAACCGAGCTGATTAGCTTTGAATTTGGCACAGGATAATTGACAAAATATTTCCATAACTAGAGAATAACAATAAGAAGGGGGGAAAAAAGCATTTATTTTTTCTCTTTTTTTAACACTGAAAATAATCAAAACTATGCTTTGACAAACTGAAACATTCTGGTTTGAGTTTTAAAATCATTTCTCTTTTCAGAAGGTAATCTAATGTCCAGTAAAATATGACCCAAATATAAATATATAAAATGTAGAAATTAAAAAGATTATACCAAATCAAGAGTTTAAAAAAAAAAAAAAAAGCCATGAAAGAAGATATTAAGTTGGTATAATCAGTGATCTTTGCTCTATAAGAGGATACCAATTTTGATTTTTGTCTCATTTGGGGCAGGAATATGAATTTTAAGCCTTCAAAAATACCTGTAAAATGATTAATAGTAATTTTCTCCCTGTCTCCAAACTTTCTTTTTTTTTTTTTTTCTAAACAATGTCTGCACTGTAAGACTATTCCAAATCAGAGACAAAGTTTGTACCTCAAATCACAGAGCAGGCACATTTTAAGCCTTTAATGACCTGCTGTTTGAGCTTTCTACCTTCTAAGGAGAAGGAGAATGTTTCAAGTCAGGTTACTGCACTGAATTTAAAAAAAAAAAAAAAAAAAAAAAGAAGATTTAGGAAGTTCCTTCTAACCACCCAATAGCTAATGGTTGAGGGAGAGAAAAAGAATTTAGGCTTCAGAAATAAAAGAAGAAGTACTTCTTACCAAGAACCAGATACCAAATTGGCTTAGGAGTCGTTGGTCGTGCTTGTCATCATCTTTATTATCAAAGTCTGTGTTGTCCAGGGAGTGATGAGAAGAGGAAAGGCCCATCTGCCTCCTGCGGTTGAGTTCATGCTCCCTCTGCTCAGCATGGAACTCCGCTTCTTTCAGCAAGCTATAAAACAAGTTCATAGGCAGTGAAGACAGCTTTCTTGCACTTGATACAGATATCTGATGAACAATGATTAGCGATTAAGGCATTCGATGTCAACATTTTCCCGGAGACAGTAATGAAATTTACTTCTAGGAATCAAGGCTGAATTCTTCCATGAGGACAACACTCACAGCTGACTGGTACTCGGCCAAAGCAGCAGGAGTTCAGTACCCATGAGTTATGCAGGCAGTGTTTACACAAAAGCTTGATCCTGCTTTGTATATAGATTCTGTACGAACTAGAATATTACCTGATCACAGCTTCTACAGTACACACAAGCTCCTCTGCCCCACACTCCCGTGTGTTGATAGGGGGTGGTGAGGTCTGGTAAAGATGGGTTTCTGCTGCTGCCCCAACTTCACTGCTGTGATGATTTGAATGGCATCTTTTGCAATAGCGCACCGGCCTGTTGCCATGTCGACCACAGCATCCTGCTGAGAAGCATGTAACCACAGCTCTTCTGACATGTGAACTACAGTTCTGGAAAATGAAAATAATTTTTTTAGGCCATAAGTATCAGGCAGTGGAACTGAAAACTGATGAGAGTCCACACAGGAGAGCTGACTCAAGTGTTGGCTGTTTGCAGATCAATGTACAGGCACAGATGTGTACAAACGCCCGATGCCAAGTGTCACTGAGCTTTCAAGAAGATGAGCTCATGTCTGGACTTAAATGTCACAGTTGCTCTTCTTTTGGCCAAAGCAACATTTAAGTCATCAACTTTTGGCTTGTAGCAATCTCTAAAATTTACAGTAGTTCTCTTAACCATTGCTTATACTTCAAAACATCCCTTCAAGTTTTATATATAGCAAACTAACACATTCTTAGGTATGTAATCAATGATGCCACATCAGTTTACTCTACGTGTGAATCTGCCTTATCATATGTAATTGTCCAAACCCCTGAAGTATGCACTACCTTCATTTTTGCCCTGCGGTAATCTGGCCCAACAGAAAAGCTTTATTTATCACAGAAGATCTAGCATATGTTATATATTGTATCCTTCATTACTGAACTATTATTAAAACACACTAGCCAGTAGGTTTTGCAAGCAGATTCTTTTTGTCAGCAATTTTTTAGACCACTGAATACTTTCAGTCCATATATTTAAAACAATTCACTGTTTACAGTAGGAGTTTTGTCCAATTTAAGATTAATCTAGAACTTCAGGAAAACAAGAAGATATAAAATACTCAAGATAAAAAAAAAAATCAATCTTTTGCTGTATTTACTTCATAAGCAGTTACAGAATAACAAATCCACTCAATTGCATAATTAAATTGCCTTACTCATTACATCTTGAATAAAAACCTACCACTCCAGTCAAATATCAACAGTTTAAACAAAAAGAAGTCTTGCTTCTAAATCATTCCCATCTCCAACAAATGCATTCACGGATAAACTGTGAAAACTTGGAATGATACCAAAAAGGATGCACCACACACTAATGGAATGACATTACACACAACACCAAATCATGCCTCATCACAGAAATGACTTAATCTTACCTTCTTCTGACATATAGCAGAAATTTCAGCTGTAAGGGGAAGGCATACAAAACATCAACATAGAATGATGATTCTTCTAGTTTAATATGCCAACCATGGGAAAATGGAATAGCTGCAAGGAATTCTCTGAGGCTAAACTTATGCTTCCAGATACTACTCAAATCTCTAAGTCTTTTGGATTCCTGAAGGTAGGACACTGCATACATTTGTTTACTAGCTGTTTCTATACAGGAATGAAAGAAAAGTCCTGGTATGTTAAGTGTGCTGTGCTCCCATCCACTCTTCATAGGAAGATTTGCAACAGTGAGCCTGTTGGCATACTAATACAACTGGCATACCATGGGAAGCAGGGCTCACAGAATTACATTGTCTGCGAAAGCTGGTAGTATTGGTGAATTTAGATTAACAATGTAGATGTAGCCACTACATCCATAATCACTATCTCCACAGAGAAATATTTGATGATTCAACCTGTAAGCAGTACCTCTCAGTCTTTAACCCCATTATCTGATTCAGAGGCTTCTGAATCCCCGACTCCCTTAAAATAAATGAAAAAAAAAGAATTCAAATTCCCTTAAAATAAATGATACATTTTGTAACCTGGGTTAGATTGTAACTGTAAGGAAACAGCAAGAAAAAAATCCACAGTCTAAGAATTTCCAGTTTGCTGAACAAAGAGAAAGGGAATGTCTTTGTTTTGTCCTTGAAACAGTATTCTAGAGAATATGTGACTGTCCTTGTAAACTCAGGAAAGTCTATCTGCTTTCTGGCAGATAGTAGAATAACAAATATATTCTTTGGCCAATGGGCCATGATTGGATCAATGTATAGATCATTGAAAAATATGTTATGTCCATTTCTGATATCCTTTACAGCTTCCTCTTTGTAGAATACATTTTCAGAAGCTTTTAAAGCTTTAAAATCAGAGCCAGGTTATCAGAAGAACTAGCTCCTCTTCTTGGCCAAAATACATTTTATAGATTTGGCTTCAACAATATATGCTTAAAGAATTTAAAATCTGTTCAGTTACCTCCGTTTCCTCACAAATAAAGAGCTGCATATGATTTCAAGTATAAACTAGTTAACGCTTTACAATAATTTAAAGACATTTAGCAGCATGAAGAACAAGCTACTTTCAAATTCTACAGTACTTTTTAAAAATAGAATGCAGCATTTTAAGTAACACAGTACGCAGAAATACCATACCAACATAGGGATGTACAATTGTGATTAGTTTGTACCTACCCTTAAGATACCTCTTACCTTGTGGTAGAAGAACATCAATCAACCATTCACTGTGATCCCTATAAAAATTGTATATCTAATTAGCTTTCCATTTCTTTATTTACATATGCATTTATTTTTGCACTGAGGAAAATTACCTACATGAATGTGGAAGCATTGACGTTAGTCCCAAGAAGTGTTTTTACAAGTACAGTTTCTTAAACGACAGGCTGCTTGATTTTACCTCTCTTTGCTGTCCCTGACTTACTACAAATTACTGCTCTGACATTGGTACATCACGTTCAAAGCTTTCAAAAATTACTTATAAGGCACTAATTTATTAAATGAAAACAGTGAGTGCTCTGGAAGTTTGAAGGCTAAGAAGTGATAGCGAAGAGTGACAGACAGATATGGAAAAAAGTTGTTCTAGTACCACTTACTGTGAGTCTCCTCAGAAGCTATGGTTCTACCAAATTAAATTACTTTGTCCTGAAGCTTTAAATCAATGTCTTAAAAACTAAGATGACTTCTACAAGATGTAATTGCTTTTTCTGGCAGCTGGTGTGATATAAAGGTGGCTGTTAAATTGAGGACAAAACAAAAACAAAAACATGTAGCTTCTGAACTAACTTTGTCTATTTGAACTAGTGATTTGAAGTCCCCTTAATTATGAGCAGATAAAGCACAAAAAAATTGATTTAAAATCAATTTTAAAAAACTGAGGTTAATGAGGTTCATTCATCTCAAGATATATATTCCTTTAATGTACTGGACAAGCCTGGACCAGTTTCAATTCTTTACTATGCTGCTTTACAGTATATATTAGAGAACAATCTGAAATATATGCAACAGAAAAGTAACCAAGTCTCTGCAAAAGATCTTTCATTGTAATATCCTGCTTTAATGACATTCAGAGGACAAGGAGAAAGAAAAATTTCATAAGCAAAAGCTTGTACATTAGTAAGGTTCCCCTACCACTGTCAATACATCCCACACTCTAGTCACTCAATGATCTTAACTTCAAAACTCACTACTGACCCATTTAACTGCAAGTTCTAACCATTTGGGTAAGTTTCTGTAACCCTTGTTCACTGTGTTGCACTGTGCTCTATATTTGAAGAGAGTTAACTATACAAATTATATGCTAATCATACAGAAAAAAAAAAGTGTAACAGTCTTTTGTAACAGATTCTTCTGAAGTGTGGAGTTTAACTGACTGTGCCTGATCATTCTCCATCTCTCAGTGTACCTACCCTGCAATTCTCTGGCTGCATTCTTCACAAAGATATAGGGGAGGTGGTTTATCGCCCAAAGCCACAGACAAGGATGGGTCAATGCACATCTGAAACACAGAGAAGGAAAATAATTAACACATCTGTCCATGAAAGTTCACTGAGAAAGTGTTCAATGCATCAATGCAGAGACAATCTATACAATACAGCCTTGATAACTATTGAGAGCATTAAGTATTCTGAAAGATGGTACTCAGGATCTGGCAGTCAAAGATCTTAAAGTATTCTTGACAAAGAAAGGAATATATCTGAAAATGAGAATCTATGGGAAAAGAACAATTTGTGTTCCAATATGAAAATCTTCATTCTCTGAAAGACCAGTACGTTTTGTGTTACACGTTCACATTCATTAACGTTGCACAGTCACAACAGACTTTTTGTTTCTTCCAAACAGTCACTGAGAGAATTGCTTAGGACAAGGTAATGTAAAAGTTTATTTCTCTCTCAGTAATTTCCCTTTCAGCAGGACCTAATTTTCAGTCCTCATAGCTGTTAACTACCCAGCACAATTCCAGTGACAGAATGCCCCCACATGTGGGACAAGTGTCACCATGATATCCAGTCTGCAAAACAACCTGTGGAAAAGGTTTGCTGAAGAATTTCTTGACTCACATAATTGTATTTGTGTACGAACTGGTGCCAGGAAAATTAATTGCACCTACATATTTAACTAATTAGTATGCTAAGCCATAGTATGCTCTGAACTTGGGATGCTATTGTTGTCTGCCACTGAATTGCTCTCTGATCCTGTGCAAACCATTTTACTTGTTATTTTGTGTGTAAACAAAAAAGCCATCATTTGCATCCTCTTAAAGCAGGCTATAAAAGTGGTATATAAAGCACTGTTGCTATTTGCTTTAGAACACATTCTAATCAAAGGATCACAATAAGAATACAAGTATTGTATGAACATCAGTCTGATATCAAGATGAACATGTATTATGCAACTGACGTATTTCGTGTATATACTTAGGTTCCTCTGAAAGTAATGTCTCCTAGTTATTCCCATAGGAACCATATCAGACACAAAAAGCACAACAGTCCTTTTTGACAAAGCAAATTCTCAGCTACAAAACACTATTTTTCAACAGAGTCACTACAATCAGCTATATATTTTCACCAGGGATGAACTATGGCCTGCATGCCACACTTGTAAAAATCTGCATTAGCAGAGTTGACTCACTGTTGCTGTCCCCAGTGCCAAAACAAAGCACCCAGCACCTCACTGTGCTCACATCCACTGTTTGGTCTCCATCAACATTCATTAAGTGTAGATGAATGTCAATGGATGCAATTTTTTCAGTATGGATGAATTCAATTCCACATCTCTGCTTCATAAGCACTTCCATGTCAGATGCCATTTTGTCAGACTGCCCCTCTACTGCAACCTGTCACTCAGCAACAAAATGTAACAGACTATTGTTGTGAAGGTTCAACTTCTACTGCCATATGACCAACGTCTGACTCTGGTATCATGAACAAATATAATAAAACAGGAGGCATTACTTTCAGAGCAAGCTTCATAATTAGATTTGCACATATACTTACACAATCACATATGTTTAGGAAAATATTTATTAGCCAGCTTAGAATTCTATATGTTGCTTTGTAACCATTCTAATGTTAAGGCTTGACTCACAGTTATTGGAGGAAATATTCCATCTTGCTTTAGGTATTCAAAAAAAAAAAAAAAAAAACATTCACAAAGCTCTCACTCCTTTAGTCTTGAAAGGTTTTTCTATTCTCTTAGCTACCCATCTGCTCTTAGTCAGCTAAACATTACCATGCCCCACACCTGCAGCGAAGTGCAACCTCCCCCACCTCCAGATAATCAGGTTTGACCTCTGACAAAATAGCAGTACCTTTACAGCTGGTTTGTTAATTGCATTATGGCATTCAATATGCTGGCAATGAATAGGATTCCAAGCTGCAAAACCAAAACACAGGAGATTAATAGACATATAAATAATAGAAATTATTTATATTTTTTGTGTCTAGTGGTATCAATAAAAAACAAGTTCCTCTTGTATAAGTACTACATAAATATGAAAGACGTAATTCCTCAGGAAGACTAATAACTACAATAAACAAACTATGAAGGAAAAGAAAAAGAAAGACACAGACATTCCCCTTGTAGATCCTTCCCATTCTCACTAGGTTTTGAATTAATTAATAATTTTCCACCTCCCAGAACCAGACAGTAGGAGTAGCTCAGTAAATTCAAAAGCATGCATAGGCTAAATGAGAACGCACTGTAATACTGGAAGAACACCCTAGCCACAGAAGGAACCTTAGTTTTGTAATGACAAGAAGTAAACAAAAGGTAGGTTCAAGCAATCTCTGTTGGATGCTTTATGGAATGCCCTCAAGTCAAAGTGCCGTGCAACTGAGGAAAACACATGGCTCGCAGTGGGATACACTAATAGAAAAGTTAGAAAAATAGAAAAATGGAGAAAAACTACTCCAGTCTGCCGTGTGTTAGTAAGAATTCAGACTGAATATTGTGCTGCGTTTGTAAATCTGACCACATAAAAGAAGTGATGCAGAGGAGTACAATAGGAATTCTTTAAAAAGAAAAATCAAGGCAAATGTTTAAAAGAGATCATACAAATAGCTATAAGAAACATTCAAGATGAACTTGAGTTGGTCTAGATGGTCTTCTTCATTTTTATTATGTAAATTTTTGCATTTTGGTCCAGAAATTTTAAAAATTAACACTCCTGTATGACAAGGATTATTTGAAACAGACAGGTTGAGACAGGCAAGCAAGTAGTGAAATGCTGCCTGACAGTTCCAACTATTAAAGCAGAATCCTCCCATTAGGTAGTTCGGTGGACAGATGACTTGCACCATTCACTTTCTCAGCTCTATATGCATGGCTGACATTTTCACTCTACAGTCAACCTTGAAACTTATCCATTATAATGACCACAACTGACATGACCTGAGTTCTTTGACAATAACAGCCAAATAAACAGCCTTAGCAAAAGCAGTAGTGATAGCAGCTGGCACAACAAAGCAACCAAAGCAGTAATTGAAAGAAACATAAGCCAGAATCACTGTGAGGCCAAGAAAGCAGTTTCACAGACCATTTGGAATGCTGTACTTATTTCTCCTCCTGTTCCCTTTAGTTAGTATTTGGAGTAACACCGTATAATCACTAGCCATGATCAATTTTTTTTTATTTTCCATAAGATTTTTTGCAAACACAGACAAAGTGATATTGTATATACCTATGAAAGCACAACTCACGAAACAACAGGATTTTAAAATATATCTTAGAACTGCAAGCATGCAATTAACACACTGCTGACTATTCACTTCATATTTATTTTGGCTTACACAAAAATAGCTGCACTGACCTGTGTATTGCAGTCCTCTGTACTCACTGATTGCTCCAGGGGGTTTTAAATTGGGCCAATAGTGAAATAACATTTGTACTGCTGGAGGTTTAACTTGAGATGGTCCATAGGCTATGACATATAGCAAATCCTAAGGAAAGAAATACACGTTTATTGCTCAAGGTAAAAAATACAGTTCAACATTTACTATTTGCTTCCACAAATATACTTGAACACACAAAATATGTACTCTTAATGCCCTACCAATTATTTTTTGTAATCTCTTACAAGTAGATTAGATGTAAAACTTAAAAGATATGTCTACAACTGGCTTCTGAGTTTGGTCAGAACATCCAACAGCTGTGATCCCTCCCAGATGGTATACTAGCACACAGCAAATGAAGCCTTTGTCTATTCTTCGGGCAAAGAGGTGTCACATAGTTAAATAACTGGATCCAAATCAGATTCGGGCTAAGACGATATTTACAGAGTCCTTGGAAGAGTTAAATATCACAGAAACTGATAAGATTGGTAGTTTTCAATATTTCTGCCACTTGGAGCCACAACTACTTAGTATTTAGGAAAGAGAGGTCTGTTCTACGAAAAGTAGTGTTGCTTCTGTAATGTTAAAATCAGTACCTTCCTCTTCATAACTCAGAGGATGAAATATATAGATTTTTTTATCAGCTCTTGACATATAATCAGCTCTATTTTCAAGCCCTCTGGTTTTCATTACCAGCAAGACATTTCCACAAGGTACATAAGATCACAAACTTACTTTCCATACTTCCTGTTTATATTTCATGAGACATTCCAGTAACTGGCAGTGATACACTGAGAGAGAGAAGACAGTAATACTAAATACTAATGTAATACTAAAACGGAAACTCATGTTACAGAAGTGATATAATTAACCAGTTGGTTTTTCTTTGTCTACATTTAATTTAATTACCTTTTATTTTAAAAAGTTTGCTAGAGGATTATGCCCTGAGAGTTCTCATAAAATAGCACACTTTAAATATTACTAAATATCAGTTAATGCAGTAAGATAATGAGCCTTATGAGGGTACTCATGGAGGTCATTTTTTTGAGACATCTTGCTTAGGAATACCTGCTAATTCACTTAGTTTCTTCGGCACTATATAAAGCCATAAATGGGTGTTTTGTCATTTACTGCGAGACAGAGACAGAAACAACACGTGACAGCACATCATTCCTTTGTATACCAAAGAGTAAAGAAGCCATACTGTATTAAACACGAGAGCCAAAGGAACCCCTTAATATTTGTCTGACTTCCCCAAAATCACAGAGGCAAATTTTTCTCTGATGGATGGAACATGAACTCGCATGCAAAAATGCAACAGTTTATGAAAAAAAGTTGCACAAGTAGCTTTTAAAAATCGTGTACTGTTTTTATTTACCCCTGAACTGCATTAGCATGATGCAACAATTCTCATGCGCAGTGTGAGGTTCCTCCTTACACACACCACCTAACCAATTAAGCATATGTATAAAATAGGCATGGAATATGACAGCTGGTAGAATTTTGTTTCATTTTGATCATGTGACTGCATTGATTTAACTGAGGCTACACCACAGTGAGAGAGAATGGTATTTATACTTAGGTACTTCCAATTACAATTGAGTAACAGCTCTGGTCTGAGCCTGTAGCCAGCATTATCTGTCTTCTTTAAAAATAGTATCAGTTGTCATCATGGAGGAATACAAATCATAACAGAAACCAAACTTTTACTATAAAATACAGTATAATAAATTAACAGTTTCCTGATATCAAGCAAAAGGAGAACAGTCTCTCATCCCGAGCCCAATTCTATTTCTTCATCACAATGAGATTTCATATCTGCACAATGACAACTTCAAGCACAATGCTCAGAAATACCAGTTTTGACTAAAATTACTGATTTTTCATCCTGTGTTGGATAGAAAGATAGATTTATCCATCATCTGAACTTCTTTGATCACATTTGACACAGAATTTCATGACTGAGAGCTTCACAGAGAATTATTGCAAGTTGCACGTTTACACGTACCTGGGTTTGATGTGTATTGCATTGCAATCATTAGCATTGATGATGCAGATAGGTTGACATGAGCTGGAACACCTTCCCTTTTCGAGGAGCCCACTTAAGAGAAAGGATAAAAAAAAAATCAGCATATAACAAGGAAAGTAGCATATACCTGATTTCAACTCATACAAGTAATACAAATAATAAAAAAAATAATAATAATCCTAAGGTATCACACCATTTTGTATTGGTGGGGATTAACCCCCTGGAAGAGAGAGATGACTAAGAATATGGAATCATTTCACAGAGCATGCATCTGTTCTCCTAGATCAGGAAGACTTCTTTCTCAGAGCTGCCCTGAGCAAAGACAGTGCTCTTCTCATGCACTCTCCTTCAGGATCCACACACTGATCAGAACAGCATCACTCATACAGTCACACACAACTGAGACTCGAGTCATAGGTATGTCAAGGATGAAGTAGAAAGTAAGGAAACGAGGAGAATGGAAAGCTTACTTTTGATGTGTACTGGCAAAGCTGTGAGACTGGTGATGGCTGACTGGTGATATACGACACAGAGCACTTCTCAGAGACCACATGGTATGAACTGAAATTATGGCTATATACCACTGTGTAATCTATGATAAGGATAAACTGTAGCAATGCAGCGTAGCCAAGGTATTGTAAACTTGACCTCACATATGAGGTAGCTAGAGTTTCTTCTAATCTCCTGCAGTATGTTTATTCTCTGATAGTATACTGCAGAGTGTATATGCTTATTTGCAGAACTATATCATGGCAACATATCTTTGAAAGCACACACCTACACAAGAGGAGACGTGCATCTTCTCTGTTCATGTGCTACAGCTCTTTCCCAAGCCTGTCTGTCAGGACCAAAACACTAAGTATTTGGGATAGAACATAATCATAGTTCAGCAAGATACCTTCATCCCTCCCATCTGGCTATTCAGCTGTTTATGCCATCTCTTGTACCCTTCAGATTGTCTCAGAGCTGAACACAAGGAAAAAGAAAGGTTCTACACTTGCCTTGCAAAGGAACAGATCACTCCTCACTAGGGAGAAAGCCTAGGACACAATTTTAAAGAGCACACAACTGGTAAAGGGCAAGAGAAGGCAAAATAGAGAATCATGTAGTATCTCCTGCTCTGCGCTAACGTTAAAATGCAACTGAGAGCTGAAGCATTCTTTTTTGAATGTCATCCACACAGACTATGGAATTGCATGTATATAAGAGAGCCAAGGATTTGGCTCCATCAGTTCTTTTGGAGAACAGTTTTAGAGATCTGAAGACAGGGGGGCATAGGTTACCTAAGTACATCAGCAGTTCTTTAACAGATAACTTCAATGGAGGAAATAAAAGCTTAATATAACATTCTGCTCTTAACCTAAAGAGGAAATTTCCCCAAGAGCGCAGCCTGAAAATATTTAGGTGTAAATTTCCACAAAATCTTAATCTTGGAACACCGGACCATACTTCTTCTCTTGACCTAGGAGGAATTTCTGCACTTTTCATTGACATCAGTGTAGACCTTTATTTAAAAATCATTCCTGTTTTTTTTTCATAAAGGCCCACAGTGCAAATAAGGAGGAGATATTCTCAGAATCACACGATGGTTGATGTTGGAGAGAACCTCTGTGGATCATCTTGTCCAACTCCCGCTCAAAGAAAGGTCAACTAGAGCAGGTACTCAGGATGCTGTCCATTTGTGTTTCGAGAATCTGTAAACTTTCTTGTAGACTGTCCCAGTGATCAACTTCACAGGGAAAGGACTGTTGGTTAAAACTCATTTTTAATATTAAACCTAATATTTTTGTCTGCAGAAAATGGTTAAAATTCTCCCTACTATTGAAAGCCCATCAAGCTTTTAGTCAGGTACAAAGACAAGTATACACTTCAGAATTCAATCATTCAATCTACAGGAATTTTGGAATTAGGTAGTCACATCATATGTTCAGGGGAGAAAGTGAAACTCCACACTCCCCATCCTATCTGCCCCCCCAAAAAAGGCAGCCATTATCAGATTCTGTCTTAAAACTTAGAGGTAGAAGACATTACATGTGCAGCTATTTAGTACAGTAATTACAATGACAGGAAGAGATGCAGGGAGAAAACTGGAAATTCATCACAGTATCATTACACTAAAAAGACTCATTGTTCATCCACGTTCAGTACAGATGCAAAAATTATACATCATATGCATATTGATATTGTATGCATCATTTAGCAGCATTCTGTCCATTAATTCTGTAATCAAGAAAAGAATCACTAATAAATAAAAATTAATTATTTTCATTTTAAAATAGTCTTTTTATATACATACAGTGCAATATTGCATAACAATTCTAAGACTTAACTTCAGCTCTTACAGACTGATATTGTACCAGTGTACTATTTTCTGAACCATAACAATACCAGAATAAATTCTACTTACAGATAGCCATAGGCAGAAAAGATGTGCTGAGATATTCTATAATATCCTTGTGTAGAAATGGTGGAAAGGTAGCTAATGTTGAAATCATTGTATAAGGTAAAGTACTCAAAATATCATCATTGAGAAAAGGAAGCAAGCATGTAGTAGTGTAAAAAATTGATTGCCCAAGATCTGTTGAATAAAATGAAATAAATACAGAATCATTACGTTGGAAAATAATTACAACTATGTACTTTTTGATTTATTAATCCATCAAAAGTTTGCATTTAAATTCAAGTTTTCCCCTCAAAGTATTTCATAATTAATTACTTAATTATCGTGGTCACAAGTAAGTGATATCAATCATCACTGAAGCCCCTCCTAAAACAAGGGAAACAGCTGTTCAGCAGTATCCAGAACAGTTTGTAGGGAATACAAATAAAATGAACACACCTACATAAAGTGGCCTGCATTTAAGCAGAGGTGTTATTTCAGATTTGATAGGTACTTAGATTTGAAAAAGCCCCCTTTTGTAAAAAATTCTCAGATTATCTGCCAACAAAACTCAGATTTTGATCTTAATTACCCATATGACATCTGCAAATTGCCTCCCACAGAGGCTTGGGGGAGCATTACTGCATTTTGCAAACAATATGTGATTAAACAGAGGATCTTGTTTTCATTGGAAGCCATTGAGACCAAGAACGCCCAAGGCTTAAAAAGAATGAGATAATTACAAATTTATGAGTTTCAGACTAATTCTAATTAATACAATGCTTTGGAAAAGATACTTAAGAAATTGCAACATTTCAAGATCTAAATATTATTGCATATGTGGGAATTGTGACATCTTCCAAATGAGGAACTGAGAGGGGGCCAGTAACCCTCCAAGAACCCAATGAATTCCAGGTTTGAACCTGTGAGGTGACTACAAAATATCATAAGGCATTACCTCTGCAGGAGAGGAATTTGTTACTCCCTCTGTAAACTTAGTTGTATTACACAGTCTCCAAACTTATCATTACTCCTAGAATGATTAGAGTGCTCAGACAAGTCTGCACTTCATTTTTGTGTACATAGTAAACCTTCTGTGGAAAAACTAGACTTTTAATGCTAGAGCACGTTTTGCTCTTGCAATGCATATTTACCATCTAAGTTGGTAAATTGACAATTTGGTATAGTCTGGCAGGATCCAATCTGAGGACCATCTAGTGTACCTGTTGTACTTACCCAAACAGTATGGATTGTTCAGAGGAAAAAAAAAAAAAACACGTTTCTTTTTGTCAAATGCTATGTTGAGGGAAAAAAATATTAAGTTCTATCACAAAACTTAATTATCAATACACAGAAGCACAGGAAATAATAGGTGAAATCCCCTTGCCTCACATGAGTCAACCATTATTTCTGGAACAAATTTATCTAACTTGGCTTTAGTAATCTGCAAGACAAAGGTTCACTCCCTCATCTGTCAGTTCCTCTTAGTGTTTAACCATCCATATAATAAAAGGGTGTTGGATTTTTTGTTTTGTTTTGTTGTTTGTTTTTTGTTTTGTTTTTGAAATTTCTTCTGCTGCAATGTAAGACAACTAATTCTAATCCTGCTCCTAGGTAACTGTAAACACAAACAGTTTATTTCTCCTTGCAGCAATCTTTAAACAATCTTTACATGTTTGTAACCACAACTCCCTTCAGTTTTCTTTAAGCCAAAGGTATTTTGTTTTTGCCTTTCTGTCCACATTTTCTAGACTTCAGATCATTCTTGTTTCTTTTTCCTGGAGACTCCTCCCAAATGGCCTGTGCATTTCTTCAGACCAGACGAACAAATCTGAAAATTTTACTCCAGCTGATACCTTGCTAAAGGTATTAGAATGAAAAATTAAATAAAATGCTTTGGATGTCTAATAAAAGATGTTTACATATTGCCAGTATTAGTATACTAATGAGTCAGTCAGCCTCTGATCTGCTGTAGCACTTTGTGCAGTATGACTTTCAAGCCAACATTTCCGCATTTGATTTCTCTTATTCAAATATAGGATTTTACTTTTCTCCTTTGAAGACTTTTCAAAACAGACTGCAATTTACCAAGATTGTTTTGAATTAGAAATCGTTCACATAAGGGACATTACTTTCACTAACTTGATATCCCCTGTAAATCAAAGTGTTTTCTCAATGCCTTCAGCCAAGTAAAAATTAAAATATTTAATAACACTAGATGCAGCACAGGCTCCTGTAAGGTTCACACTTGGCATAGCCTTCCAATTGACATAGGCTCCTGGAGTGCTTTTCCTCATTCAAGTGACAACTGTATGTTCCAGATTGTCCATGAGGATGTCAAGTAACACAGCAATGATGGTCTAAGGACAGAAAAACTTCACCAGAAGAACCATTGTGCCATCATAAAACAAAATCATGTTTATTCAGTGTTATTTGTTCTGTAGACGACTCCATTGGTTTTTAATTATCACCATGCTATCTACTTGGAAAAATATTGTTTTGATAATTAACTTCAATTTCTGGAAAAATGGTAAAGTCATCAAGTCTGTAATTTGCTAATAGTCCCTTTTTTCCAAGATCCCAGCACAGTAATCACTGAATCAAAACATGCTGCTGCCAACTCAGAAGTAATTTAGCATTTAACAGAAGCAGCTTTCCTGCTAAAGAGTTTAGCAGTGAATCAGACTGATGACAGTACTCCCTGTACTGAACTACATAAGTTCATCATGATATAATACACCCCGGTACCACGGTGAAAATTAATTTCTGGCTTGTGCAACATAAGGAAAATGCTGGGTTCCAAAACCCCATTATGGGAAGCCATGGATTAACAAGCCAGATATATGCAGTACTTGAAGGGAAAAAAAAGAAAAAAAAAAGAAAAAAGAAACAATAAAAATACACCACAGTCACAAAAATCTTGAGATGAAGCAGTTCAAAACCTAATAAAACACTGCTTTTCAGCAAGTCAGATGGAAATACTGGCAACTTTTTAATCTGGAATATTTTTAAGACATCTCTATTGTCATCATTTTTCTTCCATCAAATGTATACCGTGTTCTGTGCAGAGATGGACCTTCACCAAAACACTAAATCTGCATATTCCTCACAAGATAAGTATACATAACCAAGTAATGCCCGTTTAAGAGAGCCGCTTCAAAAAGACAAGCCTGTAGATATCCCAACAGATTCATATTCAAGTTCCAGATATTTTTAGACACATTTTAGTTCCATACTACTAACATTTCACTGAAAATCAGACAAGTTCAGACTTCAAACCCAAATCCATGGTTCACAAAACAAAATATCTTTTATTTCAGAAAGCAAACCAAGCACTTTGATGTAAGTACATCCCAGTAGATACGACATCCAGATCCAGATCAGTTTAGGCCCATCTCTTCTATTGCATTTAAGCATCATTCATGGATTCACGGCACTGAAGTTAAGCGTACTGGAAGGGTTCAAGGGCCTGCTTACCATGTTGACCATGTTGTAGCAATGGAACTAGATCCAGCAGTGTCACCAGTGTCACGTAAAGTCCTTGATAGTCCAAAGATGGGTAGTCTGATAACTGAGCATCACGACTTTGCTGGCCACGTTCTGATGGAACATCTCGCAGGACGCTGTAAAGGAGGGAGCGAGTAACAGTAGGGTTGATGGAACTGACCTGTGGTCTTAGAGATGGGGTGAGTGGGAATGGCACAGGAAAAAGACACATGGTCATGGGCACTGTCAAATTGGAGGCATCTTGATTCTCCTTCTTCCCTGTGCGAGACAAAATGCTGTTGGGGGGACAAAGAAAAAAAAGAGACAACAAAGACACAAAGAACAGCACATTACATTGAAATGACACTATAAAACAAATAATAAAACACCAGATACATCCCACATAAGATGCAATTTCTCCCAAAACCAGTTATCTATGAATCTACTAACCACTGATTTCCATGCTTCAAATAAAAGAATTGACATCTACAAATATTTTCATTGCATCTCATGTGTTATCTGGTTCATAAGGAGCAAAAATATAAAAATGCATGTTTCAGTGCCCTACCCATGTTTCACAGTTAAGAAAAATTCTAGGTATCAATAATGTTTGCTATGGAAAAATAGCTGTGTCAAAACAGATTGGTATTTTACTCTGAGATTTTGAGAAGCTATTGGATTTTTTTCCCTTCTATGAAATCTTTTGAACCAACTGACTGAAAACATGTAAAATATAGGTGTGGCACTTGCAGAAACATGTTTTAGCAAAAAATAAACATGTGCGTTTGTTAAGATAGTCTTAAAAATCACATGTTTATTGCATTAAAATAATGTCTATGTATTTTATGATACTGTTTCATGACCACTCAGTCAGTATCATTTGAGATAATGAAGTTTAAACAGGCACATGGATTTAGAAATAATATAATATTTCTAAAATGTTCACTAAACTACATTTGGAAAAGTTATAAAATAATATATAGTAGATGGTCTTTAGCATATGTTTGTGAGCTAATGATAATGGTTGTTTATGTGTTTTTAACTTTGCTCATGTTTAAGGAGGAAACATTTTACTTTACGAATACAAATGTTCCTTGGGTAAATAGTTACCTTCAAAATCTAAGTGCTAAGCAAGCAAGACCAATAATATAACTGCAGATCAGACAGTGTGTTACCATACATTCCTCCTGCTACTTACGTTATTTATTCAACAAAACTCACTATAAACTAAAGGAGAGATAATTTCAAAAAAAAAAATAAAAAAGGATTTAGTGGGAATCAAAATAGAAGCTATATGTGAACCACCTTGCTAATGTAGTTTTAAGAATGTTGTAAACATGTTAACCTAATTTTCTAAAAAGAAAGGTAAAAAGCTACTTTAGATATAAATTGTCACTTAAGCAGTGCTACATTTTAGTTATCAAGTAATGATAGGGTTATGTCAGTCTTTGTATGTGCCTAGAAAATACAACACACCTTTTAAATATATTAAACCACACACAGTTTTTGATGTTTTGCTGTTTTCTTTAAGCATATTTTGCACCTCTCAGCAATCAGGATTCCCAAAAACAGTTCCTGTTGGTTTAACTCCACTCCCAAAGGCAGCATAAAAATTTAACTTAAAAAAAGAAAAGAGAGTAGCATCAAAATTTTCATGACTAATGAAGAGTGGAATTATGCCAAGAGGGAGACTTCTAGAAGTCTCCATTATCTTTAACAGAACAGACATCCCTACCATATAACCACCTTGGCACAGATTCACCTGTGTCAATGCAACAACTCACATAAGTAAGCTGAACTCATGCAAAGGTGCTTATAAGAAGAGATGCCATTCACTCACTATATATGTAAAACATTTTCATAGTTGAATGCCAAGTGGATACTACCAGGCAGGTCTCTCATCACACTTGCAGTCAGAGATTACAGGCATGTTGTATATATTAAGAGACTGCTTTTTTTATTATTATGCCCTACATATTTGGTAGATTAATTTGATTTCTGTTACCCAATGTCCAGTACAAGAAAAGTAGTGACTGCCATTAAAATGTTTACAAAATTGTATCAGAAAAATCACTAGGATCTAGTATGACTTTAAATACAAATGATCAGAGTGCTGATTCCTTATTTCCTATTAATTTTTAATTTGCTTAATGTTTATTTGCTGTACTCTACAGCTCTTGTTTATAGACATGAAGGTACTAAATTATTTCATCTCTGCCTACTAGCAGATGATACCTACTATCCATCCCTGAACTTGCCAGCGCGTCACTTCAAATCACTCTTACTTCTAGAAAGAGTATTACTGCACTACTTAATCCTTGCTTTGGAAAATGTAAGGTAGTGATGGAGAGTTTGCACTACAGACTTCCTTTTTTTTTGGCATGGAGCTACAGCTAACTGATTAGAAACCAAGACACATAGTCTTATATATTGATTGGGTCATCCTTCTGTTCACTCTAGGAACAGAAATGAGATCATATCCAAAAATCAGATCCAGTTATGTCAAATTTGGGTGGGGAAAAAAAATACAAAACTTTCAGACCCAGGTTTGTGACTGACCAATATGTTACAGTGGCAATAAATTAAAGAATCAGAAATGAAAATCTAGAAGATCCTTTAAGACCAAGATAGAATGGTTGCAGTTTGTTCCTGTTACTGCTCAAAGCACATACTGAGAAGGGACTGCCTGCAAATCATAACTCCATACTGAACTTGCTCCATGACACGCAAGAAAACTGTCAGGTTTCCTTAAAGATCTGTACAACTCCGCTGCAAATCTATCTCAAAATTATTGTCTTTCAGGAAACATTTCCTAAAATGTCTGAGAGATTTGCATCTCACCAAGGCAGCAAAACAAGCTTGATTATTAATTAGCCAGTAAGCATTTGCAACTATATCTTATGAAATACATATTACTTAGAAACATGCAGGGAGACTTCTCTCCAAGAAAATGTGGAAGAATAAGTTGTTCTGCAAGATGTTTAAGCCTTAAGATCATTCCTCAAATGAGAGTTAAAATACTGAAAATGAGCAGGGCATGAAACAAATTCATGCGGTAATGTAAGGAAATGCTTTTGTCCAAAGAGGAAAATTAAGGAAGAACTAAATGAATCAATATGCTATGCATTGTGTATGGTGACTTTATGTGATGTTTGTTCATAGAAATAAAGAATTGAACTTTTTTAGCCATTCCACATCTGTTCCCCCCACCCCTGAGCTTGTGCTATATCAAAGCTACAGCACAAAGGAGCAAACTAATCCCTTGTGAGATAACTAACAGAATGACACCAGATATGAATGTGATCCAAAACAGTAGGCATACCCACTGAAAGCACATTCAATGTGCCCATAATATGGAAAGGTAAAAAGTATAGTAACTAATAAAAGCTACACTTGTAAAACACAATCATAGTATGGAATTTCTGTGACTAAGAACTATTCCTTCTTGATTCCTTTGATTACATGTTTATCAAGAAAAGTTTGTCCTAAAAATCAGCTGCAAAGAGAATACACAAAGTAGAAAATATTTTTAAAAATTATTTTAAAATAGATGACCCCAATCAACTTGCTCTGCAAAGACAAATCTCCAAATATCAATGGGCATTTCTGTTGCTTGATCAGTACTCTTTCTGCAGCTTGAATTCATTACATATATTCTGTCTCAAGCTAGAAAGGTTATTCTCCACCACACATTTCTAACATGGATGTTAAACCTTACACAAGGGAGTATCAGTGTAGGAGGCAGAAAGGAGACTCAGCATGCAAAGAAATTTTTTATCAGACTGTCCAGAAAGACAAGTTCTTAACCAGTCTGTTTAGTTTCAGGATAAATCTTAGAGATCTGCATACAGTGGGTGGGAGTTTCCTCCTTTCCATCTGCCACACTAAACACAGGGTATGTTTTGTTTTGCTTCTTTAACCAGCTTCTATCTTAGTATCAGCAAGCATATACACTTATACTGGTTCAACCATAGCACTCAGGCTCTCACCCACAGTTCAGATTCCCCAGTTACAAGGATTTGACCTAAGTATCAGAATGCAGGCCACTTAATAAATTTAGATCCAAGTCCTGGCTGAAATTGGCATCCCTCTACTTGTGAGGTTAATCAGATCCAACATCGTTAAGGACAAAGCTATTTGCGAATTATGTAGATCTATATGTTTCATATCAATTTCACTTCTGCCTCATGAGGTGAGTATCATCAACAACAGGATTTTGGTTCAGTCCCATTCCAAGCACAAAATAAAGAAATGAAGTTGCTCAATTGTTATTCTGATTCTAAATTGCTCTCATAGTTGGTAAAGTTTCTTCAGTAAGCCCAGAATCATCCCTGCCCATGGAGTATGAAAAATTTGTTGCACTGGACATGCAGTTGTACTGCTCAGGAAGATCAAGACAGCAGTGGTATAAAGATATTTTCTTTAAGAAACAGTTTTTAAATTCATTGTGTTCCAGTGAACTTCTGCCCCAAAAATAAATGAATCTCATTGTAGCACTTGGTAGTTACAGCTGAGACAAGATATAAAAAATTCAGAATTAAGCTGTTTAAGCAAGAAAGTTAGATTTGAAGGCTCACAGCATTTAAGTAGAGGCACTTTAGTTAAGAGCCTTCTTCAAAGATGATTTAAGTGTGTGTGTTGTGTAAAATAAACCATCAAAACACTCTGATGTAGGAACAAAGTCCTATTTCAGAGGTATTTTCAATGACCCTTTGAATTTTTTATTTTTTTATTTTTTACCACTGCTGTGTTATCAGACAAAATTCAATTTAGTGATCTTTTAAAAAGCCCTACTGATTGCCTTACCTTTTTTCAACATTTTAAATGCTGAGGGAAACACATTTCACAGTGGTTAAACAATTCTAGTCTTGAGATTTTCAGTTAACAGAGGGCTGGGTTTCTTTGTTTCTGTTTGGTGGTTTTGTTGCTGCTTTTTGTCTGTTTTTAAACAGTGAAAGAGGTGTTCCACTGATAATGAGTATTTCTACGTATCTTTCCTTCTCATAGGTTTACAAACAGGGTCATGTTACGTTCCATGGGCTTTGAATAAGTGTTAGAATGAACTAATGTCATTCTTTCAAGTTAAATTCATGCTACTCCACTTATTTGTATCACCTGGATATGTGTACAAATACACAGTTAACTGTAATAAATTACTGTTTACTCAGGACATAAGGCAAATGGCTGTATTTCCAAACTAGCTTCTGACAGCAAGGAAAACCATCCCAGGTATAAATTCAGGAAGCTATGTACAGAAATGCAGCATTAACTTTTTTTTTTTTTTTTTTTTTTGTATATGAAAACTATTGCCAATCAAAACCTGGACAGACAAAAATCAAATCTCCACTGTCAAAAGCCATTTTAAACTGATTTGAAAACATGAAACCACTAGGTAGCACTGTGGAGTAAAGCAGAATATGCATGTCATTCCTAACTAAGCCTCACAATTTTTCACATCTTTTTAGAAAGACAAGAGGTAATATTTCCTATTCAAAATGTATTCTGTATTCATACGGTATTTTGTACCACATATTGTTACTAAATGTGGATCAAATTAGATCAAACTCCTGGGTCAGAGCAATCCTGATCTCTTGCTGCTGCCATCCAAATCCAGATCTGTATACCAACTTCACTCATATTGTTGTAGAGGACTGAACCAGAACCCGATCTGAACTACAGCACAGACTCTAGTCCTGTTTGCCTGGCTCATTGCTCTACCATCCCAAAGCACCAGGATTGCCAAGTAGGTCATGAATGTCCACTTATAAAGCTCTGCAGGTCACTAGCTCCTTTCTTCACGGGTTCAGTATGTTTGTACGTTCACCTAAGACTTAGAAGGGCCTAGCAAATGTGTAAACAACCAAGTTTATTTTAGAATCAGCCACTCAATAAGCAGCTCAACTGGGCAAATTGGGCAACAGCCACTGAAGAGATTAATTTATACCATTCTTTTCTTAAATTATGCTCTGACTCTTTCTGGTAGAGCATTGATCCATTAAATCCTGCAAACAATTCAAAGTCAGTGAATACCCCCTACAATACTTTAGCAATTTCTTTTTTCTTCAAGAGCATTAGTTAAAACTTACCTCAATAATGTCTGAGAAAAGTATTTCAGAGTATTTGCAATGTCAGTCCCAGAGGGCACAGGGTAAATGTTGTGCAGAACCCGGTTGTGGTATTCTTGAAGGTAACGGATTTTGGAAGCAACTACATAAAAGACAAAAGAAAAACACAGAAACTTTCATTCAGCTTTTTGCAGATGGTGAGAGAATCGCACCTGTTTCTACCACAATTGATTCTTTTTTTTCTTAATTTAAGAATTAGACCATAAAAAAAGACTTTTTCACTCTCTTTACTGAATAAATTGAACATTACCATGCATGAGCTCTAAGGGGAAGACAAGAAAGGCAGCGAATGTCTGCTTCTGCTTCAGATTGCCTTAGTGCTAGCAATTGGGGAAAAAAAAAAAAAAAAGTAATTTAAAGAAAGCAGTTATCTGTGCCTCCAAAAATCTCAGGATCCATTTATAATAAATGAGTCACTGGATAACAGGAGGTTCATGTGAGGTGACATTTCTATAGTGAAAAAGAGAAATACAAGCTAATACGGGAGCTGATATTATTTACTTAATGTTACAAACGTACACTATGCAATGAACTACAGACACGAAAAGAGTTGTGCTGTTTCTTTAAGCATCTTAGGAAATTTGAACAAAAAGGAGAGCATTTCAAAGAGCAGCAGAAGCTCTACACCTTCTTTGAGACCGGTTGTTTTAGAAATAGTGCTCTTAATATCTAACCAAGCTCCATGTTCAGTATTGGAAGAAAAATGACCCACCATAGCTACCAAACCATGTACTGCCTATATGACACTGGCCAGTCTCATGCAGAAATAATCAAGGATGGTCTGGACACTTTTTGCTCTATTCAGACTGATCAACTCTCCTGAGAAACCCAACCTGCCAGCCCTCAATTGCCCAAATCATGGAATTCTCAGAGTTGGAAGGGACTTTTAAAGGTCATCTAGTCCAACTCCCCTGCAATGAATAGGGACATCAACAGCTAGACCAGGTTGCTCAGAGCCTGATCCAGCTTGACCTTAAATGTGACTGCCATGTCTTGCTGCCAGATACCCGTAAATGAAATTAATTAATGAAAAGCCAAAAATTGTGGCACATTTTCCTATAACTACTTCTTTTTAATAACATGTATATATTTTTTTCTATTAATCAGCACAGTCATGCAATTATATAAGCTGAAATAACAAAACACTTTATTTAGACTTCCTAAATACTTATCATAGCTCTAGGCTTTGGCCTCACCTCTCAGAGCTGCCCAGAATGCTGACCATTTCGGTACAGCATCCCAGAACAGCTAATAACCTTCTGAAAGAAAGCTCCAGAGCAAAGGTTTATGAGCCCCAAAGATAATGAAATGTGTGAATGGCCTGAGCATCCAGAGATACACTTCAATATGTGGTGTCACTCAGAGGAAATACTTCCTTTGCCACTCTCATAGGGTCATCATATCATACAAATTCAAAATTAAAAATAGAAAGAAAGAAAAAAAGCTATTCCATGGTATTTTGCTGAGTCTGTCTTTATTATCTACACCAACTTAACTAAACTTCCTAGCTTCCCCATAAGCATTTACTGAATTGAGTGAAACCATTAAGAGCTTTTAAAGATGGTTTTGGTTGTTCCATAATCCTGGAAAACATCATGGATATCAGGTTTTCCCAGGGCATTACTTACCACAACTAAACATCAGTTAGTGTAACTCAAGGTGAAAAAGAACTAATTCTCTTGTGATACAAAAGCAGACCTCGGGCATGCTGTGGTGGTGAGTCAAATGATGAAACCCACTGTCAGTATCCCCTCAAATGAGATATGAAATTCAAGTGATCACAAAAAAAGAGAAGCTTCTCAAGATGAATTCCCAGATTGCCACCATTTTACCTGCTTTCCATACAACCTGCCAACGTGCTGAGGGTTGGTCATGCATTCATGTTTAGACCAGTGCCTTGTTGCTCTTCCCAACTGGTCACTCCGTTTCCACATTTGTAGGGTTTGTTTTTTTTTTTGCTGTTTCTTGGTAAATTCAGATTCAGTATGACTTGTGACTCCTCCTTGAGACATTCTGGTTCTCATTTGTCTATCCATGAGGGCAGAAGCAACAGCAAGAACAGTTGAAGCCTGAAGATTTGCCTGATAATTATGCATGTACATCAATATAATCCTTGTCGGACACCATCACTATTGGTCAAAAATTGCAGGTGAGTGGATCTTAAAGTTATGTAGAGAAAAAGACATTTGGTAATGTCATAATAACTAGACAGGAGAGCAGTCTTTGTAAACAAGATACATTCAGTAAGTTAGAATGCACAGGATATGTCTGTTAACTGAACAGTGAGCACTGAAGTGCCATGAAAAAGTGTCAAGAAGAGGAAAGATCTGCAAACTGGATCCCAAGTAGATCTTTCAACAAAAAGCAACATGGACACAGTAGAACCAAGATGCAGTCTCCCAAATGGTACAAGGGGATGAAAAGGAAAGACAGCCAAGGGAAAAAATATGGAAGAGAAGCTCAAGCAGAGAAGACCAAGAGAATCAGGAATGCGGAAATAGAGGCGGCAAAACAGAAAAGAGGGAAAATGCTGAAGACAGTGGCAGTACAAAGGGCAGCAGAAATTCTTCTATAGGCCAGTGTGAGGGACATATAATCAACGTATGAGAAAGAAAGAGGGGACACATTCAGAACCTGGGTGGGAGGAAGGCAGAAAAAAACCAGGGTAACACGGATCCGAGCATTGCACACTCAAGGCCTGAGGTGTGGTCAGAACATTGCCTTTCTATTCACAAGGCCAGAAATGCAGCCCCACAGTAATAAATTCACATCCACATAATATTTTAACAGAGGCATCGTCCATTACTGCAAATAAGTGGCAAAACCTACAGGAAAAGTTACAAGTAATCTCTTCCCTAGAGCAGTTGAGCACAGGCTTCTCAGAACAAGGACCCTCGCCAGTGACCTGAGTGGCCAACAGGACGCAGAGGACAGCAATCAGCCTCCGAGCCATTAGATCGCACCACGTAGTCACGGCAGGCATCGATCCAGCCTGCTGCTCGCAGGCTGCCCGACTTACATCTAACACCAAACATCGGCAGGGAAAGTAGCCTTGACGCGGGTGACCAGCCCGACAGCGCCGGTGTTTTTCCCTGGCAGAGCAGCAGCCGCCGCCAGCAGCCACACACGCGCGGCCGTCCCAGCCACCATGTCAGTCACCTGGCAGCTCCACAGCAGAGCCAACATGGTGGCTGGCACATCTCCCCGGCTGCCACGAGACGCGGCGGGCTGCGGGCAGGGTGGGGGCAACCGAGGGTCCCGCAGGGCGTGGAGGAACTCGGCAATGCAGCGATGCCGCCGTACCTTCAGCCAAAAGGTGCGCGTCACTAGCAAGAGCGGCACCGTGCCTCCATCACACAGCGACGGCAGGCTCGAGGCAGCAACGCCGGGAGCACCTCCCGGGCGGCACGGCGCCGGGACCGATGCCGGAGAGGCCCGATCCCCGCTCCATGCCCAGCGAGGACGGACGCGTCGCGTCCCCAGGAAGGCCGCCTCTCCATCAGCACCACCGCAACGGCGGAGGCAGAAAGAGCGAGAAAGTAGGCGGCCCCCCTCCGCAAACCATTCCTCCCGCTGCCCGTTGCCGGGATGCCCGACAACGCGGGTGAGCGCTGCCCCGCCGGGTTGCCCCGCAGCCGGGAGTCAGCCCCCGGGCACCCGCTCCCATCGGACCGCACCCGGTCGCGCCGCGCCGCCCGGCCCCGTCACTCACACTGCTCCGCCTTGGTGGACATGCTGCCGGCGGGGCGGCCCCAAGCGCCTGCCCCAACAGCGGGGACGGCGCAACGCCCCGGCTCGGCACCGCGCTGGGGACGGAGCCGCTGCCGCAGGGATGCGGGCCGGGAGCGGCGGCAGCGGGCGGGGACGGGGCGGGAACGGAGCGAGCTCTTAAAGGGAACCTGCCTGGAGCCGCCTCGCTGCCCGCCTCAGGGGGGCAGCACTGAGGTACCCGCCCCGGGTGGATGCTTCGAAGGGGCTGCGCGCCGGGCGTCCTAAGGAGCCCCCAGGAAAGGGGTGGTGGGGCTCTGGTGGTGTTTGGGGGCTGCCTCGGGGCCACGGGTAGCAGCTCCTTCTCATCACAGATTCATACCAAGATCATCTAGTCCAACTATCACATCAACCTGTGCTGTGACCACTCTAAACCGTGTCCCTCAGTACCACATCTGTACATTTTTTGAACATCTCCAGGGATGGTGACTCCATCACCTCCCTGGGCAGCCTGTGCCGGTATCTCACCATTCTTTCTGAGAAGAAAGATCTCCCTGTACCCAGCCTGACCCTTCCCAGGTGCAACCTAAGGCCACTACCTCTCACCTTATCTTTGTTGCCTGGGAGAAGAGGCCCTCCACATTCTAAATAAATGAGCTGCACTGCAGACACACCTGTGTTTTCCAACCAAATCCTGCCCCACGGTCCTTCCAGATTCACAATGAATTGTTTCTTTCCTTCTAAATTTTCAGGAGGATATCAGCAATGCCTATAGACTCCTGCCATGGGAAAATATGGAACACCTTGGGTTGGAAAGAACCTTAAAGATCATCCAATTCCAACCCCCTGCGGTGGGCAGGGACACCATAACCTCATCATTAAACTTAAAGAAATTGCATTTAAAGAAGTGGGAAAGGAAACAAATACATTTCACTTTTTCCTGGTGGAAAAAAAAATTGAGGGAAATTGAAACAATAACTATCATTTTTCAGGGTGAGGAATACATGAAATTTAGTGGGCACACAAATTCATGGACATGTGTTCATCCAACTCCAGTTTGAACAGCTGAAGGTGGTATACAGATTAGGAATGCTGTAGTCCATGGCTGTATCCAGTAGTTCAACTTCAGAAGAGTGCTCAGCACCTGTGCTTTGCAGGAGTCAGCAGGTACCATTAGGCAGGCTTCTGGATCTTGACAAGCAATACTGTTGCAGTATAACCTCCCCAAAGGGATGAACTGGATGAGCAGCCAAAGAGAACAGTGCCAGATAAGCGGAGGAGCATAGGTCCATGTTCTGGTTCATCATGCAAGCAGTGCCTCCCAGTTCCTGCTGCCCAGATTGGAGAATGATACACATTCTGTGACAGGAACAGCAGTGAAGGGGCAGATGCTGTTCGCTGATGTTTAACAGGTTGACTCCCCCCCCCCCCCCCCCTCAGTGATCTTCTAAAAATACTGAACATACAAGATTTTTTCCAACACCACTCAGAGCTCTTAATGCCTTTTCCTGGGGCCATCTCAGCCTTCATGCAGTCCTTCCCACACTCCCTGCTGTTGCAAGACCCCAAGAGAGAGGAGCCAACTTTAACTACTACCAGTGGCTGCTATGAACATGTAGTGGAACTGGATGGCAACTGAAGGGCAAGTTAACTGGGAAAGAAGCTGTCTCTGGTTGATTGAGTAGTACTTCACAAAAGCAAAGAGCACTGCAGTTTTCCCACATGAGCTTTGCTCTTTCTTCTTGCTGAGCTTGCTGCAAGATTTCTATGTTACCACCTGGGCAGCAGAGGTGAGGCAGAGATTGCTTACACTTCACTCTTTTATTGGACACTGACATGTGATATCAAAACCTGCTGAAGTCAATGAGAGCTTTCCTATTTATTTCTTGTAATGAAGTGCCCGAGAAGGTCATGTGGAGCTACAAGCCTCCCTTCCCCAAGAATATCAGTGATGAAAATGGAGACTTTCAGACTTCACAGAAATATGCTGTTGAATTCAGGTTTCATCTTTATCTTGAATTTCTGTCTGTTGTTGCAACAGATCATGCTAAAGTGTTCTGCCACTCATTACAGAACAATAGGGATCTCTTCACTGATAGGAACTGAGCTCCCATGGGTATCCCTTAAAATATACCAAGTGTTCACATACCACAGTGGTGAGCCTCCTAAACCATTCAGCTTGACAAAGCAGGAGTACACTGAGGAAGTATTAATCCCATTTCTCATGCAAAATATTTATTTGGCTTAAGTGCCTGAAAATTGGAGGTTTGCCTGCATTTACTGAGCAAGACTCTACAGTTCAGCATGTAACTCAGGTATATGGGAACAGATTTATTGCTCATGAGTTCTTTGTACACGCCTAAGCCCCACAGTGTATTTGGTTTTCGAGGATTATTTGCCCGTCATTTCTCCAGAGACCAAGGTAAGGCTGCAGTCCTTCAACTTCCTAGATCCTTCTGCTTGCCCTTCTGAAATTAGGAGTGACATTCTTCCACTTTCACTTCTCAGGGCTCTCCCCGAGTTCCCTTGCTCTTTTAAAGAGCAGTCAAAAGCAGTCTCACAATGACAGTGGCTACTCACAGCACTGAGCGTGCATTCCTCTAGTTCTCATGGACTTACGTATGCCTGACCTGATTCTCTCCTTCTTAAGAGTAGGTCCTTTGTTCTATAATTTCACACTGGCCTCAGAGCCTTGGATTCCCTATAAAAAAAAGGCTAAAGTGAAGAAGACATTGAGTATTTCAGCCTTTTTCACGTCCTTCATCACCAGATCCCCTATCCCATTTTTCTTAGCCTTCTTTTTACTGAGTTCTTCTGATTGTTCTTTATTTTCCCTCACCAGATTCAGCTCCTGGTGAGCTCTGCTTTTCTTAATTCCATCCATCTCTTCACACTCAGACATTCCTGCAAACTGTTTCTCTATTCCTTACAGGTCACCTACCCTTGCTCTCACCTCTTGTACATTTCCTCTTTACATTTGGCTTTTGTCAGAAACACGTCTTCCATCCACACAAGCCTCCATTGACCTACGTTTGACTTCATGTTAGGAGGGACTGTTCTTGAGCATGAAGGAGGTAATTGCTGACAATCAGCCAGCTGGATGTCTGGATATTAAGGTGACACAGTATATTTGAGAGAGCTACAAAACACACCTACATCTTACAGAGGAAATAGTTACAGACCACAGGTTTTTTCCACTAACATAAGAGACTTAGTTTTCACATTTCCTTCTACTGCTCCTTTTGTAGAGTAAGGCAAATAAGATTTGGAATGGATGGGGAGCTTACTGCCTCTGTGGATTTTACTGTTTTTGTAAAATTGTTTGTCATAACAGCATGAATTGCAGTGGCAACATAATTCAGGAACAAAATAGCATATAATTTTTAAATTAACATACAACGAAATACTGTAAGAAGTCTTCCAGACATGAACTGTCCCTGAACAGAGACATAAAGTGTAGATTTTGGTATTAATCACTGAGATCAAGAAGTCTACTATTAGAAAGGTAATCTTTTTGATTTTTTTTAAATCCTTTTGAAAAATATGAAATTGTAAGCTCTCCTACCACCAACTGCATACAGAAAATTTCTTAAGTTGTTCATAAATTAATGAATACATGTATATAAATACATCTATTTATGCATCTGTCTATATGTATGTGTATAATCAGTGAATATAAAGATGTTATAATTCTGAAATAAACAAGAGAGTTTGGCTAAGCAGGTTATAATAACAAAAAGAAAATAGATAGAAAGCTTACCTGCATCCTGGGCTTGCTGCAAAACTCCAGAGAAGGGATCGCCAGAAAAGATCCTTTCCCACTGGCAGTCAGCTCTTAAATGGGTCTAGGAGAGGTGCAACCAGGCTCCACCCCTTCTGGCAGCACAGGTGAATTGCCTTCACCTGTGCTCCTGTGGCTGACTCACTGCTTACCTCAGGTGATCAATCAGAGGTTCAGGTCATGATTCAGTAGTTCCCATACAATATGTATATGTTTATATACATTTACATGTGTTTGTAAACAGATAAGATCACTGTTACCAATTCTTGATACATTCCCATGATGTTTTCCTTAAAGGCTCAGGGTCTTGATCAGGGAATTACATCAATCTCTATTTGAATTTTAAGTATGAGGCAATTCTTACTTATCGCGTTTAGAAACTCAAAGTATAAGCATTGTTCAAAACAAATGAGCATTTAAACTGGTAGGGAAGAATTTAAATGCTTCACAAGCTTTATCAAACAACACAACACAAAACAAAACTTTCAGTTCAATTTACTGTAAGCCAGTATCCCAATTTTTGGGGGTTTGCTCACCAGATCTGGCATGAGGTTATCATGAACTGCATTGTGATGGGGTTATTAAGGCCCATAGCAGAGGTGAGAAAGCAGGGGATGTCTCAGTCTCTTGCTTTAATCACTACAGGCCACTGAAGGCTCTGTCATGAAATGGAGGAGAGGAGGGAGAAGAATCTGACTGATGAGCCAGTAGCAATCCCAATAACAGAAGTAAAATATAACAACTCCACTGGAGCAGAGATAGGACAGGATGAGGTTCTTTTGCCTTAGGGCTTTTCAACCTGCACGCTGCTCTCTGGGTATCCAGCACTACCCCCATGTTAACCAGCCCAGATGCCAGGTGCTGGCATGGAAACAGGAGGCCCTGAACAGGTCTTCCCCCCATCAGATTCAAACAGCAGATGGAGTCCCTCAGGCTCAGACATGTGCATTTGACAGCAAGAGTTAGACCACACTAAATTTAATTTGTCCCTAAATCTTTGCTCTCTGTAAGCATTAATCTTCGTGAATGATGGTAAAATAGATTATCGCTAGAGGAAAAAGTCTATCTGAGATTAAACTGAACCATTAGGCTCAAATCAGACATGCTACATCACGTATGCTGGTTGACACAGGATGATTTCTGGAGCTGTTCCTCAAGGCTCAGACACCTGGGCTAACTGGCATCAGCCAGGATACAGCACATGGGACAGGAACCTCTTCTCCTTCACAGAAAATCATGTCTATGAACAAAAGCAAGAGAGTTTGTACATCACCTCAGAGTTCAATCTTACTGACAGCTTGTTAAGTCTTTTCTTCTACAATGCTGAGAATTGATTTATTCCTAGGAGAAGAATATCCAGTCCTAGTCTCTGTGCTTAGACTGAAGAATACAAGGAAAACTTCCTTTCTTGTTTGCAGTGTTACTGACACAGAAAATATTCAACCAGACCTCCTGCTGTGGGAGAACAGGAATGTAGCTGCTCTGAGGAGGAAGCTGTAGTAGAAGGAAAGAAATCAGTAGTAGGATAGAAATGAGGATAGGATAGAATAATAGATGTTGGCAGTCATGGCAGAAGTGATTGTGATGTGTACAGAAGCTTGGCTGAAGCCACAAACATGTATCAGTTATGCCATCTGGCATGTGACAAATGCATTTCAGTCATCCCTGACTTGGGTTGATTTAAAGTGAGAGACTGAGTAGTAAAGAGCTCTGGGCCTCGCTATTTCCTCTGTGATCCCAACAGGGTAGCCAACTTGTGATGTTAGTATTTGTTCTTTTCCTCCCAAGGATAGAATAATTATTACTTTAGGGGAAAAATTATCATTAAGAAATGCAGTGGTTGTTTGGTTGTTTTAAAGGATATTTAATTTTCTTCTTATTCTGAGAATTACTTCAATTAACTGTATGGATGTTAGATTTGTCTGTATCAGTCACTGTAAAAACAATCTAATAAATGCCCTCAATTTCTCTTCTAGAGTAATCTCATTAGCCTCTAAATGAACAAAATACTTAATTTGTTGCCATAGCAGTGAAATTTAGAGAAATAAGCGGTGACCTGCATAGAGAACCAGAACAAACCTGACAAACATGTACTGGGACTATTAAAAAAAATTAGAGATTTGGCTTTACTAACTTTAAGAAGCAAGGGGAAATTTGTACCAACCTGGTTGAATTAGACGTCTCTCCAATACCTTGCATTTTTTAATTATCTATAATCCCACACTAGTGCAGAATTGTCTACATTAACTACCTGCATTGCTAAAGTAAAAAGACAGTGTAGTGTTAGGAATTAGAAAGACAAGCATCAAAAAATAACCTTCTTAAACCTATCAAGGCATCACGGTCCAAAGGATAAGACAACTACATGGAAGACAAGGAACTCAGACCACAGCTTTTAGTTTGCTTTAGTATTTCTGAACTTAGGTAAAAACTTTTGGGAAAAGGCTCTGCTGTGCGAAGCCAGTGACAAATAGCAAAAAAAAAAAAGGTGTGAGGTTTTCCAGGAAGGAGGTGGTGAAAAAAAATACGTGATATTGAACACTACTGTGTTCAATACTGTGATCATCAGCATTTTGCTGTGTGGGGTCCCTCTGTACCACGTTTGTGATCCATGCCAAAGTGCAAGTCTCAGCCCAGAGACAACTAGTGTTGACTTATGTTACTTATGTCCATAAAGGCTGGCTTCCCAGCCAGTTTCAAGTCAGCTCAGTAGTGTCTCCTCCAAATGATGACACCAGATTTGCTTGTCCAGACAGGAGTCCAGGAGTTACATATAATGAAGTGAAGGGAGGATTATCAGAGGCAGGAGCCTTGGTGTGAAACAAGAATTTAACTAAATTGACAGATTAAGGGCACCCTTAGAGCAGCCTGTAGGAAAGCTGCTGCACTTTAGATAGGTATGTCCTTATTTTTCTAATCTGTAGGCCCTTAAAAATATTCAAGTGGACATGCTGTGCAATCTATAAAGCAAATTAAAGTCTACTGACTGTTGGATGATATACTCTAGCTACTTTTTGCAGACCCAGTGAGTCTGAATACCACCAATTCTCTTAAATTAATAGAGTGAGCTCATGCAGAGTATCCATTCCTGAGAAGAGGCAATACGGTGGCTGAGAAGCGTCATGGTCACTTCTCTTTCTACTATCTCAGATCTATGATGAGTATTTAACATAAATATGCACTGCAACATATAACTGTTACCATGAGCCAAATATCCCAACATTTAATTCAACACAAACCCATTTGTCTTAGTAGGAATTACTGTCATTATGCTCCTATTTCAGTGGCTGATTTATTCTCATGTATGCATTACCTGTGTGCCTACTTGTAGCAAGTTGAAAGCTAGCGTTGGTACAGCTGAGAGAAGTGCAAGCCCTTGGTGTAGATACATGAGGAGAAACAAAGCAGGGACTCTTCTTCCAGCAGGCTGCTTCCACCTACACCCAGCCTGCTGCACCAACCTAGCCCCCCATTAGGGACAACACGATCTTGGACAAGCACTTTATGCTTGGTACTCTCCTTTGGTACTATTACAGGAGTGTGACTCTGGTCTCTCTTTGCATAGCTCTCTTCTTATGCCTGCTCACAAAGCATAGCACAACTGGGAGAGTCCTGAGCTAGCAGGAAGCCCCAGCACTGTGATTTGAAATTCATCAGCATGTGAAGCCCATAAGTGAAGAGGTGTGCACCAAAAAAGCATTATTTTAAAATAGCTGTGAAATATAATCCACATTGCTTTTAGGAAAAAAAGTGCTTGAAATGAACTGGAAGCTTGGGGGGGGGGGGGAAGTATGTACAAAGAATACTTATATTTCAAGCAGTCCCTTAGGTAAGGAGGTTCTAAAAATCATTCCTGCTTCAATATAAATATCCCTACGTACTTACACTGCCAGATGTGATACACTGGATGACCTTTTTATCACATCTCATCTAATGCAATTCTCCTGCGTCATTCACACTCATTACTCACTACAACCAGGCAAACTCACTATTCATTACCATAATAAAAAGAGACGAGTACAGCAGCTGAAAGATGATGTGTCTTACTGATTTATTTAGCTATCACCAGGTGAGACATGGATGACAAAATTGGGTGCAGGACAAGCAGGCGCACAGAAATGTGCAAAACGCTTTTTTACGAAAGATTCTGCAGAACAGCCTAATTGATGTCAGTGATATATTCATGGCATGCGAGAGCAGTGTTTCGCAAAGAGTCGCCCGGCTTCACTTCAGTTACTGGCATGGATTTTTCCCTGGATAGGCCCTTATCCAAAACTCATTAAAATCTGTAGGAAAGTTTCCAAATGCATTTCTGGGCCTCAGATCAAGATGTTGGATTTACTGACAAAGCTACAGGTTTGGGAGGAAAAAAAAGACACCACTTTCACATCTTGTTAAATTTCAGGCATCTCAAAAGGTTAACATCACAAATTTTTTTGCAAAGCAGACATGAAACCATTATTCCTTTGTAACACAACATGACATGACAGATACAACTTATTAGTTTATTTGATACATAGTCTAGATTTCAAAGTATTATCATTTTAATCATCTTAAACAGCAAACGTGGCAAAATCTTTCAAATATCACAAATTTAAATGAACAAATTGAAAATAAATTCCTGCATTTGACAATCGTTACCAACAGAAAAATATTTATCATGGTAGCAAATTAAATTGGGTGGGGGACACCAAAAGAATACGTCTAAAGGTCAGAGATAAAACTTTCAAGAAAATTGTCTTAAACTCTTCTGTTTGAGATGAGTATAAATGAAAGTACTATAAACATCATTCTTTTGTATTTTCTCTCAGCTGTTAAGCAGAAGAACTTTGTCTCAGTGCACCTTTAACATCAGGATCTACATCTACAGTTTCTGCAAATGTATACAGCCTTCTGCTCAGTGTGACCTGTCCCACAGGACTAATCACAGCATGTGAATGCACAGTTTTGCAGTCATATTTCTCTATGTGGACCTTTTTTATTTTTCATTCAGAAGCAACACATAAAACTTGAACTCATTTTTCAGTCAATTTGTTTAAAACTGGCCCTCAAGTCCCTGTGTTCTCCCCTTCAAGAGATTCCAAGTCAGGTGCTTACCACAGCTTCCAGATCTTAATTTTGAAGGGATGTTTTTTATTCCATTTTATAGCTTGGAAGGTGGTACAGGAACCATCCAGCCGGTCCAAGAACTGTCAGTGAAAATGCTGAGAATCCAATGATTGTCTCCTAAATGAAAAAGAAATACAGTTAAATAAAGCTAAAAAAACTGGAGTTCTTCCAGGGTAAGCAGCCCATTGCCAACCAAATTATGGGATATTATTGAGCTTCTGCATCTATATTGCACAGATGTGATGATTGCAGAGGAAAAATAATCCACAGAGGATTATTTTGTATGTTTGAACTAGAAGCATAGTAATCCGTGTCAGTTGAAAAAAAAATTGTTTATTCCACACCATGCACAAGCACAGATACACAAGGTGCAGTTAAAAGCATTCAGAAGAGGTGTCAGGTCTTCCATTTTCCTACAGAGTTGATACATTTTGTGCCTACTTATTGGGTATTTTATGCACATAATCCTTATTGAAGCAGTACTATTTGCTTGATAGTTCCTGTAGCATAGCTTCCTACCAGTCGTATATGAGAACTCTGGGCACCTACTAATACTGGGAGATAGTAGAGCAGAGAATTGCTGCTGAAGATTTAATAATTAATTAAATGTCTTCCATAGTCTCAGGGTACTTCTGCCAAAAAGTATAATCAAGGCTCATAAAGGAAATACAGAATCACAATTTTAGTTGTAAGGGACCTTAAAGGTCATCTAGTCCAAATCCACTGCAATGAGCAGGAACACCTACAGCTAGAGAGCTGTAAATGAGCTCTCCACAGAGACAGGGTTTTGTCACATGTCTCTGTAGGATGCTGTGAGAGCATCCCCGTTCTACCAGAATGGAACTTGCTGTCCAGGAGGTGGTGAGAGAAGATACTTTGTGAGTGTAGAGAAGTCCCTGGGAAGATTCTGGGCTTCTAGTAAGGGTGTGGGGCAGATCTGAACAAAACCTATGTTGTCCTCACAGGAAAGAGCAGCAAGAGGAAGCTCTTCAGAAAAGACTGAGCCTTAGCTCAAGCTATCTGTGAAGAAAAGAAGTGAGGGCACAGGGTACTTACCACCGGTCCCACTTTCCCCTCTGGTGGAGAGCTTTGGATGCTGCGGCCACTCCAGCGGACAGGCCTGAGGCGGAAGAGCAGAGATGTGTGGTGCATTGCCCGGACCATTGCTTTATCTCAGAAAGCAGCGTGGGGAATCCTGGGAAGGAAGCAACTACTGCTGTGAGAAGCTTCACAGTCCTTTCCTATTTTCTACTGCTCAAAGTCTGCAGGATGCTGAGTAGCGTTCAGTCCCACTTGACAGTCAAGCGCCTTGTTTTTAAATTGGATGCATAAAGCACCAACATAAGCCAGACTACAACAGGCAGCAGGTACCCTGTGGTCAGCAGCAGCAGTGTGTGCATGCTGCTGGGTGGGAAGGAAACGCTCCAGATCATGCAGGCACCTCCTACAGCTCAGTGATAGGGAGGTGTCTGCCTGCTACTGCTGCTGCACGAAATGGGGAGAAATGCTGGTCTTCACATCCATGAGGACCTTAACACCCTCCTTTTCCCCATTATCACTGAGGTTATTTGCACAGCAAACTATATGCTCTGAAATTCCCATGTACCCACACTTGTCATTCATCTATCACCTTCAGTCTGACCAACAAAGACCACTCCCTACCCCCACTGAAATACCTTCCTTCACATCTTACCCAAAATGTTGCTGGTCCAGGTGCACTGAGCAGTCAGCAGCCTGCTGGGCTTCCAGGCTTCCACAGCAGGGAAAGATCACCTGCCTTCATACAGCCACCTGCCCAGGTCCAGCACCTGTCAGCGTGTGTGACAGAGTGGGAAGCAGGAGAGAAACAATGCCACCAGCATTACTCACAGGGGCTATTTGAGAAGTGGCTGTGCAGGGATACATGCCCGCTGTGCTCTCAGAGTCATGGTGGTAGCACTAGATCCAAGTTGAGGAGCTGTTAGCCCAGATCTGTGCTAATTTGACAACTCAGCTTGCAGCTGGAGGTGGTGTGTAACCGGTCAGCTTCCACCAGCAGCAATCAGGCATCAGCAGTCTAAGCATATCTGTGTAAAACGTGCTTCTTTTACATGCAGTGGCTGAGAGGCACAAAAGCAAATAACTCTCCTCTCTGCTACAGTGTACTATTTCTATTCCAACTATTTTTTATAGATGAAATCTGTTTCCTACATGCAGACACGGAAATTTTCATTCAGTTTAATAAGTGCGCAATGCGTTAAATTCTCTATTCATTTGACTAAATACAGTTTATTAATTTCTTCTGTTCTTTCTTTCGCCTTCAATTTCCAAAGCTTGCAGCAGACAACTGTCATCCTTCAGGTTTTCACCAAAATACATCCTCAGAGCTCACTTCCAAGGCAGCCAGCAGCGCGGTGGTGGTGGTGAGAGCCTCAGCTTGAGTTTTTTGACAACATGCAGAATATGTTAGCAAGGTGTGAAGAGCAAAGAGTTGGCAGTCTACACAAACAAACAATACTGGATCCCTGATTGAGCAGACACGGCTGGTGTGAATATTATCAGTTCTGGGGTTTTGTTATCTCGGTACATTTCCTTGCTTAATTTTATGGAGGAAGAAACAAAAGGTTTTATTCCTGTAAATCCTCCCCATTCACTGAATGTCTTACCTGAGAAAAACAGGTAGAGAATTTGTCTATAAATAAATATCTGAGAGGCATGTGTAAAGTAACTAGGGAGCAAAAGACCAATTTGCACTCAAAAGCTGTGGTGATATCAGATAAACATGCAACAAATAGCGCAAATCAATCAAAACTCCTGAGCCATTCTCTCTAACATGAAGAGGTTTTGCTAGGTATATACTCTTGACCTTTTTAAAATAGCAGTTGTCAGGTTCTTCTATTCATCTGGCGTTCACATTTTCTACATGGAAAGTGTACTTTTGTCTGTAGCTGTGATAAGAGGTTATATAAACTGAGATCTTTGTCTTCCAGCTATCTACCTGCACAAACCTCACCAGAATTACTTGACCTTACCAAACTTCGCAATTGTTTTCCGGATCACTGAAGGTTCACTAGAAAATAGACAATCCCATTTCTCTAGCTAACCTTCAGACTGCCCAGCTGTACAGTCCACGCCAATCTTACCACTACTGTAGACCTTTGCACACCATAGTGCTGTATCCTGGCAGTTGTACATTTTTACACAGCAGTGGATAGCATATAACAGGCTTTCCCTAAAAAAGGCTCTGCTTTCCCTAAAAAAGGCTCTTGACTCAGCACTGGCCCTTCCCCTTTTCAATTGCTCTAAGTCTCACTGGCTGCTACAGGCTCACCTGTAATTCTGCTTGCATTGTCAGATCTCCATATAGCACATACATGCAGCTTTTGAACTGAGTTTTCCCACAGTATACTTAGATTTGTAAAGCCTTTTGCCATTCCTAAGTTTGTTATTTCTACCTTCAGGAGCAGGAGGACTTTCAGGCTCTTCTGGCCGGCTCCAATTATCCAGCAGCCCTCTTTCTACTAACTTAAAAACATATCTCTATTTTTCTGGTCCCATAGGACAGCTCCTTCGTTCTTTTTGTATTTAAAGAGTATTTGCTCTTTAGACTGCAACCATTGGGATCATTCAACTCTAAGTTACTGAGGTTCTTTCTTACACATTCACAACCAGGACCACTTCCTGACAGGTAGCTGGGAGGTCAGAGCACAGGTGGTACCATACCCAACAGTGTGCCCGCAAAGCGCTTCCACAAGACACCCTCAGTACAGAACTAACCCTCTGGTGCTGGAGTTCATTTTCTCCTTCCTCTGCTACTCGCGGAAAGCTGCGGATAACTGCATAAAGCTGTTTGAACAGTTTTACGTCAGCATGAAGCCCTGTGTTTATTTTATTTAAAAAACTGAAGCAGGTGTGCAGGATGTTAATGCTTATTTGTATTTTCCACTGTACTCAGTTTCAGAATATCACTTGAGGGAAGAAAACCTGCTGCACAGATAATTTTTAACAGCTTGGACATTGAAACTGAAATCCTTATGTCAAAGAGAATGAAGATTTATTATTGCTTACAGGAAATCGTGACACAGAGGATCAACTAAATTCCCCAACCTTGGAGGTGAACATTATGAAAGAGCCAGAAAATGGATCATTCTGAGCTAAACTCAGCACCAACGCCTTCCAGACTGTCCCTTCTCCCTGCAACTTTCATGGGCAATCAAATCACTGTAGTGTGCAATCACAACATGTTGCTACCCCTTTCAATAGGTCAAGTGCCTTACTAGACTGGGTCAGAATTACAACCCATGTTGATATTTAACTGAAAAAGCAGTCTTCAGGACTTCTTATCACCAATCTTCAGGATGGCAGGTTTTTCACTCCTTGCAAAATATAATGTGTAATGACCTCATTGGAGAGAGACTTCTCAATTCTTTTTAGTATTTTTTTTTTCTGGTTTATTGATCTTTAGTAAGATTCTCCCAAATAAAATCCTTGCTACTGTATCTGAAAGCCTATTTCTGTCTTTGCTATTTCACAGATGAAAACATTTCAATTGCACTGAACCAGTTCCCGAACTGTTGCTATGATAAAACATTAAAGATGCTTCAAAAAACAGAGGAATTTCAAAATAGGTCTTACAGCAATGTAAATTTAGAACAGTTGTACTCATAGTGAGTGGTATTTAATCAGTAAAACTGATTAAATGATAAAACTTAAACATCATTTTAAATAGAAGGAATTGTAATTATGTTGGTGGGATTTTTGATGGTTTTTGTTTGCTTGCTTTATTTTGATTTAATGAGAAAAATTACAGCAAGGCCAACTTCTAAAGCTTCAGCTTTCTTACTGCAAATTTTGTAAATGGAACCAAATCAATTCTATTTCTACTAGTAAGACACTCCATAACATCTAACCTCAATGAAATGTAATACATTTGATACTTATAAATGTGTCTGCTGCCAATAATATTCTTTTTTTTTTTTTTTTTTGCATAAATTGCAGATCAGTAAAAAGAAGAATAAGAATATAAAGGAGTTTGTGTTGATTTTCCTCTTAGCTACTTCTTCAAATACAGAACAACACCTGCTCCAGCTTGCAAATAGGAACTATTCTGAAGTCTATTTCTAGGCAAGATTCAATCTAGATGCATTTTAACGTAAATTCATGACTTTTCATTCTGAGATTTGTTGAAACTCTTGTTTCACCCACAGAGGCTCTTAGAAAGTTTTCTGGGAAAAATGCTGAAAATGATTTTATGAATGCAGCAATGTTACTTGGCCACATTGACTCCCAACCTACCTAAACATAGAATCATAGAATCATAGACTCACCAAGGTTGGAAAAGTCCTCTAAGGTCATCCAGTCCAACCATCCACCTATCACCAATATTTCCCACTAAACCTTGTCCCTCAGTACAACATCTAAACATTTCTTGAACACCTCCAAGGTCTGTGACTCCACTACCTCCCCGGGCAGCCTGTTCTAGCACCTGACCACTCTCTCAGAGAAGAAGTATTTCCTAAGATCCAACGTGAATCTCCCCTAGTGCAACTTGAGGCCATAATGCCACTACACATGGGTCACCTGGATCTCTTCAAGCCATGACCTGGGCTTTTCAATGCCGATACTGCCACCTGGGGTCTGTAGAGCTGAGGCTCATTCCAGTTTTTAACTAGAAGAGCTCATTAAATTTGTTTGTTCCTGAATTACAGGAGCGTGTGAGAGAAAGGAACCAGGTGCTGCAATCAGATGCTGCATAATCCAAAATACACCTTGTTCAAGAGCATTTCCAAAGCACACTAAATAACACTCAATTCATCCTTACATTTGAATTTAAAAAGAAGGAAAGAAAGAAAGAAACAGTAAGTGTATACGTATGTACATACAGAGAGAAAATATGCACTTGATTTTGTCTCCATATTATCATGAGAATGATGCAGGTGTCACTGACATAAAGAAACAATGGCTCTGGCTGCAGAGAGTTATAAATGCTGAGGAGGAGAGGAGATGAGAGGTAGAGGAAAGCAGTGAGAGACCTTGACATCGGAGCCCACTGCTTTGATTCCTATTCTCAAATCCATTTGATTTGAGGAATACAATTAATGGCATATGGAGAAGTCATTCTGTGTCAGTGTCTCACAAAGACCACTGTCAAAGTTTTCCCTTTGACCTTCAGGTACTACAGAAATTGTGAAGCTGCCCTTCCTGTGATTCAGAGCCTGACCACCGAAATCTAAGTGTTTAGGATGAGTTCATGACCAGTTGTCGGAAATTAATTCCACATCCCAAATTGCACTCATGACAATACACAGGCTGAGGAGCAATTAGGATCAGCCCTCTCACTGTGAGCCTATACAAAGGGAGAAAGAACTGAATTACTCGTTTATCATCATATACAGAATAATAACTTTCAAGAGCATAGGAGATAAAAGGTAACAGAGAGGAAAGCAGGTTTGAGAGAACGTCCCTGATGTATATCTTAAGGGCAGTAAGATGTCATATACTTAGATCAAGAGCAAAGTATTTTAAAATGGGCAACATTCTTGAAAGTTTTGAATGAATGCACTAACAAGGAAAACTCCACAAAGCTAATAAGGGCCTAGTTGTCTCCTCCTAGGTAAGTCCTAGTGATTACAGCACAGGAACACAGAGAAAGTTTTGTATGTTGTTGCCTAAAGTTCATTAAAATTGTGTACTAGTTTGGGCAGGGTTAGGGCTAATTTTGTTCGCAGTCACTGCTGCAGTGCTTTGTTTTGAATTTTTGACAAAAGGAGTGTTGATGACATACCAATATTTCAGTTGTTGCTGAACAGGACCAAGGCCTACAGAGTCCCATCGCTAAATAATGTCCCTTGGTGCCACATCCACGCATCCCTTGAATACCTGCAGGAATGACAACTGCACCACTTTCCTGGGCAGGCTGCTCTAAAGCTTGATCATCATCTAGCTTTTTATACTGTCTTTGTTTAATAATCCTAAGGTAATTTTTTGCGTATACAGCTTTGCTTTCCTTGCAACTTAAACCTTTGATAGTCTTCAAGACCCATTTCCCACTGTAGATGGCACTAAATCATTGCACAACATAAAGCAGACTCACACCTAAATCTGCTTGGGTATATAGTGACTTTGCTCTGTTTATTCTCCGAAAGGATTTTTTTCCCACTCTAGTAAGTAGCATGAAAAGCAACAGAAACCTTCCTTCAACCAGAGATGGAAATATTCTTTGCTATACTTTTCTGACATACACATACAACATGTTTGTTCTCGGAGGTCAGGTCATACAGTCACCTGGAGGAAAAGCTGGAATACAGAGATGACTCGATGTCTAGTATTCCTCCCTCTGCCTTGGCACACCTGAATGCCAGCAAAATTGCGATTCAAAGTCTGATCCTAGGAATGATCTGGTTCTGTAAGACTGGTCTCGAAGGCACTGAGGAACTGGCAGGCAGTCTCACAGGCAGGAGTGTGAATGTGGCTGCTGGGTCAGAGCAGAGGTAATTACAATAGATGCTGTTCTCTTTTTCAGGCTGTAGCTGTTTCAGTAAAAAGAAACTACTTTTGAAGAAGGCTGAATATTTGGTAAGCCCTTCCATCAGATATTTTTGTATACACTAAGGACCCAAACTGTCTGCTACCTCTCTTTACTATCACAAAGTTAATCAATACATTGCTAAAACTGGTAGAAACAATTAAATTCTTCAAAAGCATTGAAATTCCTCTGGAGATATATTCTACTTTTAATAAAGGACCTTCATTTCAATCTGGGCATTTATCCTATATCTACCAATCAGTGACAATGTTACATCTGTTTCAGAGAAACAAAACCAGTTTTTCATCACCAAAATTTCAACATTTTATACACTTTTATTTCCTATTTAAATGGAGATGAGACTCCTCCACTTTTCTGTAGGGAGCTGTAAGAGAGCTAAACATTATTTATATTTTTCTTTGGAATCTGATGAATAAGCAGATGATGGTCTGGAGCCTCAGCTGGTATGAGCTGACACTGTACAACTGAAGATAGTGGCACTGGGCCAATGCAGACAGAGAAAGGAGACAGCCCATGGTATGACTGCTCAACAAATTGTATTTTGGACAAGAGAAAACACTGATCCCTACGGCTGGTAGTCATTAGTCAGAGGCACACTTACAACAGTAAGCAGGGCTTAATACTCTTATTTGTCCAATTTGGATAAAAGTGCTGTTTTTGCTTTTAAAGTCACTGCACTTACTGTTTCTTTTTTTTCATCAGATCCCCCACAACACATAACTTTTTGGCTTACTCTTCTGTTGTAAATAGGCATCACAAAGTAATTGCCATGTTCAGTTCTGGGGACTGATGCTATTCTAAAGATGCAGTACAGAGCCAGGTCATCAGTTTTTCTGGGTGATCTTTAGCAGTTTTGTCTTTTCCCTGCAATGCTTGTTTTAATGTCCAAAGTTTGGTCACTAAGAATCACAGACTGAAGATGAATTCTGCCCATAGGAATGTAAGGGCATGCCTCTTTTGTGCAGCAAAGAAATGCAGTGCCTAACCCTATACTAAACTCCCTAGAGGACAGGTTTAATTCAGCAGGGCCTGAACCACCAATAGATATTATGTCACATTATACGTTATCTATACAAACCAGTACATGAGCTACACTACAGTCTAAACAAATCAAATAAAATAACTCTTTAGAAAGTGAAGTAAAGAGAGAAACAGACACCGAGTGGGAAAATTATCAGAAATTGACATCAATTCCTTTCTGTTCTCCAATAATTGGTGGAGTCACTGTCCAAAAGAACCTGAGAGACCTATCGATATCTATTCCAAAACACCACTTGCAACAGAAGCTCCTAGAAAAGACTAGCTCCAAGCAAAGCCATTCTCATCAAGATAACACCTTTTGGTGCATCAGGATCCTTTTTTTTTTTCTTTTTCTTTTTTTACGGGAAAGGCTGAGGCAACAATACATGTACATATGATGGGAAAACTGAGGAGGAGCGAGGAAACCGCCACACGCAGCACAGCAAGCAGTAGCAGCATGCCATTTTTGAGATTTATAGCAAAAGTTAATTTTAAGGAGGGATTTGAAAAAAGTCTTTTGCACAATTCTCCTCCCATGTACTTGGGATGGCTTAGGGCAGAGGATGCAAGTGCTTGAGAGAAAACAAAGATCAGCATGCACTGAATGTTAACTTCAAAGGCGAAAGTGAGGTGGAGTCAAAAGTTTGAAACATAAGCAGAACCAGACTTTCAAGCTTTTTTTTTTTTTCAAGCAGACTTTCAATTTAGTCTACTGTGAAGTTCTATCCACTTAAGTTTGCTGCATTCAGGGTTGACTTCATCTGGTAGATCTGTACTAATATCATATATCCTAAGGCTCTTGAATTGTCAGTCGACATAGAACTACGTCAGCCACAACTTGAAACTATTTAAAAGGGGCTTCCAAGGCAACAACCTCATTTAAGTAATTGCTTTAACTCCTGCCAACCTGAATGCTTTGCATAAGACAAACGCATACTATATACTCTATTTATACAGGCACACCAGTGCAGCAAATTCTAATCCATGGCTGTGGCAACTTGGTGATGCAGTTTCTCATAGCCAAGAGCCATCCCATGAGGACAATAGGACCCCGCTACAGCATACCGAAGTTCATATGTGACCTCAGATCTCATCTTTAGATTGAAAAGTGGCAACACAATGAGAAGTGTTAGTATTTGTGTGGTATTCTATCTACTTTTTCTCCTTCTTACTAAGAGGAAGCTTTGCTCCCAGTTTTGATGTTAACTTGCGTCTCACAGTAGGAGTCATCAGTTTTCATGAGCTGTTAATTATTAATAAAAACCTGTTAATAACACTTTGCCTATTCTTGCATTGTCTTGTGGCTCAGTGTGGGATTATAGATCTCTCTGGCAGCATCAGCATCACTACTGTCCTGAAATAAAACATTTGTCAGTAGCACCTGTGGAACAATCACAGTCAGAGGTCTTCTGAAGCAAAAATCCTCAGTCAGTGCCTCATAGCTTTCTCCTTTCTTGTGTAGTTTTAGAACTACCTGTTCCTCAGAACAGGAATTTCTAATTAATTTATTTTTCTTCTCAAATTCTCCTTAAAAAATGCAGCATAATGAGGAAAACTGGCCAGCTGCAGTAATGTGCAGAAGCATCATCAGCTGGGGTGAGTTAGCTGCTCTTCTAAGATATCAGATGCATTTGAGGTCAGAGAATTAGGCTCTAGGCAGCAAGCAAGGATTTAGCACTGACGGTGAAGGAAAGATAACTGTGATCATCAAAAGATGACAGACACACAACAACCAGGGAAGAAACAAAAAGTGACAGTGACTTCTCCTCCACTGGTCCACCCACAGTGTCCTGTCTTGATCTCCCAAGAGAAGTGCTTTCAAACTCCTGGAAAGAGAAGGCAGATCCTTGTCAGTTCAATGACTCTTTCCTCACGCTCTTCAAACATGAGTGCCAACGATAGTGCTAGGAGAAAGTCTGAATGGATAGATACAATTGCAAAGTGCAAAGAGCAAGAGTGAGGCAGTAGGGGATTCAGCTTGTAGTCTTTTTTATTTTTCCAGTTATTAGTTCAGGTCAAGAAAGTGAGAGATACATCTTAGATGTGTGTTCATCTGCTTAAATTGTAGCTGGTCCCTGTAGAGGGACCTTGGTTCTCTGAGAACTGGAACAATTTTCTACAAATTATTGGATAGGTGTTTTATTCATCTTGGACAAAATGGGAGACAGTACCCTTGCTTCGGTTAAAGTATCAGAAGGAGGATTGTCCACTCAGTTAATTCCCTGAACGCTCTGAATATTCATACATTAGTGCAAGAAGCACAGAAAATAAATGAGAAATTGTGGGAATCTTAAATACAATAACCCACTTACAGCTCAATTAGCACAGCTGAGTTACTGTGTTATCAGAATGCTAACAAACAGGCAATGATCATGAAGGAAAAATGGACAAGAGTGGTATCACAGGGACACTAAACAGGAAAGATCATGCAAACAAAGATTTTTGACAGCAACTAACAGAATCAGCCAAAGCTCCATATTTGGAAATAACAGAGACTTTGCCATCTGCACATATAGTAGATAAAAAAGATACCGAACAGATTGTCCAGCTAAGTCTTGAAATGCATTAGTGATGTGTTTATTAAGAATACAACTAGAAGGGAGCTCATTCTTCCATTTAATTCCAGGAAGCAGGAAGGAACCAGTTGAGAATGTAGGGGGGAAATGTGGATGAGACTATGAAATGTGTTCCTGTTTTTCATGAAGGAAAGGAAGAACAGTAAAATAAGTTAATTAATTCAGCTTTCCCAAAGTTCAGTCTACTCAGTGATCCTATGGAAAATATGCCTAAGAGGAAAAGGAATCTCAGAAAGTCGGTACCTTTTCAGAGAAAAGTATGAATGGTGCAAAATAGAGCAAGACAAGGAGATACATGTAACAAGAAGGCAACTTGCCTCAGTCACAGGCAATTCAGCATAAACAAGAGGAAATACAAACAAACAGCATTGAGGATAACCAATAGCAGAAAACACAAGAAGCTAAAAAAAAAATTGCATTTTGCAGAAGACAGTGTGAGAGATGCACTGAACAAGAAACTAGTGATGGTTAATATTACACTGCTGGGATTTAAACAGAAATACATAATCTGTAGAGCATTTAAAGGAATCACCACCAGTACATGGTAATGATAACACTTGTGCTACAGTGTGGCTTTCAGTTCAGGAATCTACTTCAAGAAAGGTGTGAACTAAACACACGAGAGACAACAAAAATATGTGAGGAGAATAATCAAGAACTACAGAACACATCTATAGAGAATGAATCCACTATCACCATTAAAGAAATCGGGACTGTTCATCTAAAAAAAAAAAAAAAGAACTGAGGCAGAAGGTGACTATCTTCCAAGACTCACCCCATGAAAGCAGGCACAGAGACTGAGGGAATGATCTATCCCCTGTGCCCACTGCAGACAGAAAAAAAGAGTAGTAAATGTAAATTGCAGAAAGGGAGATTTAGATGTGGCACAAGGAAAATTTTGCTGATTGTGATCCTTCAGAGTGCTCAGCTCTCCTTAGGAAGGACTGGAGTTTTCCAATGACTGCTTATTTCATGGCTGTCTCTCCTGAGCACTAACTTTGTGTGCTTCTCTCACTTGATACTCCAAAGCCTTCCAGCATCTGAAGGTATTGTTAGCATTGCCCTTTCACTGATGATGATAGATTGTTTCAATTTGTTTCTAACACTACATTTTTTTTCAGAAACCAGACTCTCCCTATCTCGTCCAGACGAAACACAGCTTGACACCACCTTCACGATCCAGGTTTTGTTGCTAAGGCAGTAGAGAAAGCAGTAATAATAACTTTGCAACATTGGTCCATCACTGATCAAACAACATCTCAGTAGGGCTATAATTGCATCAGCTTGAATCCAAAGAACAGACTCCACATACACATCATCATTTCTTCCACACTATATCATGTATTCATCTACTATCATCTTTCTAGCATGAACTTCCTGGTTAGTTAGTTTATCCGTATGTTAAGCACAAATTCCAGCCTGTGCCATGTATTCAGCTGATGCTGTATAACTTCAAAAGCTGCACCTAGATTCCCATGATTATTTATTTTTAACATAGGCAACTCTGCACTACGTGCCATCCAAATCCATCTGGGTCATAGGGTCTAACCAGACAGGTGGCTTATAGGAGAGACCTGTTCTGGGTGTAAGTTGGGACTGTACATAAGAAAAAAATGTCCACATGACCTTTGCTCAGCATATTGCAGAACTTAGAAGGTGCAGGTGGCACAATGCAAGAAATTCCAGGAACAGAAAGAACCATCTCATAGTTAAGTACAGGTCTGGGAATCCAATCCTGCCTCTGCCAAAGGATTGTAATGACATAATGAGGTGATCACTTAAACTTTTCATAAGTTGTGATTAGCTGTTTGCTCCTCATGTTCTGAGTGCTTGATTTGAAACTTTGCTGCCAAATTTGCAAAAGGGCAGACTTCACAGCTGCAAGTGAATGAACAGGAAATATAAACTGAATATAGCAAGTGCTACAATACTGGTAAGTACCTGTAAGATCTTGTGTGTCTTAGCTGGACCCTAACAATCTGCAGGCTCTCACCTGAATAATTCTATGCCTCACTTCCTAACCTACAGGGTGGACTTAACAATTGTTTTTCGAAAATTCACTAGTGTGTGTGAAGCATTTAGCTATCACAAGGGGGAAGTTGATAACTGAATTCAAAGCAGGGGTTGAAGAGTGTGCAGTAAAGTTGGAATATTGCCACACACTGAACTATGGGGAGAGATCAATACATTGAGTGACTGCTCAGTCAGTGTTCCTCCCATGTTGTGCGTACAGCTCACAAAAATGAATCCCATGAAATAAAGAAATGCCATCATTTGATAAAGTAGAGAGTGGCAGGAAAAGACCAGTTGCGCAGACATCTGCAGCCAAAGCAAGCAATTGAGTTCATCAGTAGTGGTTTGGGTTTGGCATCTCTCTCTCCACTGACAAACTCCAAAGAGCATTACCAAGGAATGCAGCCAAAGAGCAGCTGATTATACCCTCACCAAAATGTCTGTGTTAAGGTACCATCAGTAAAAACAAACTGCACACATACTGAAATTGTTTTAAGGACCCAACTAAAGTTCAATCCAAATGACGTTTGATTTACAAGAGAATTTTCCTCTTAGGACATGCCTTGGTGATCAAAGAGTTAGAGATTTTGCTTGTGCGTGGGCATGAGTTAGCTGTACAAATGTCACACAGGCTAAACAGTCAATTTTGTGTGCTTTGAGACCTCAGTTGTAGCTTTCAACATCAGTTTGTGTTTCCCTAAATGTAACTGCCAAGGGCTTTGCAGCACTGTCAGTGCGCTGGCTTTGCAGACAAGTCACTTGGTGAGGTCTGATCTACTGGCACAGATCACCATCAGCCTTGTTTCCATTTCCTGAGGTGCTGGGTTGTCCCACAAAGACTGCTGTCCCCAGGTCTTCCCATGCCAACAAAGGGGTCTAACATCAGGTCTTCTCCTTGTATCTCTTCAAAGACCTGTGTTATATGCTTATTTTCTGCCACCTGCCCCAGAGAGGTCCTATTTACCACTTCTGTCACAGTAATAGTTTGGATGCCACTATTTCGCCTCATCAAACTCACCAGGTCTCTCAGAAGTGCAGGGTGGCTCTGTACACCCTAGCTTTCCCCATCTACAGCTGATGGGAAATTTGCTTCATTTCAGAAAAGACAGAGTTCCAATGTAGTTAGTTACGTGGCAGTCCCCACTACAGCTTCCCCACAGCAGTCTCCTTCTCTCCTGCTAGCAGCAACCAAAATCCTCTGCTCTTGCCTCCCTTTCTTTGCTCTCCTTGCCAGTATGCTTGGCTTTCCTCATCTCTGTGTAAAGACCTGGTAAATCCAGAATGAGCAGAAAGCACAAAGTGCCATCACTACTGTGCTTCCATGCCATCATTTCATGCAGGGCAGCACAGCTCTTGCTCTGCATCACTGATTGTAGAAATACAATTATTGTGTGTTAACTATCAACTGAACTCTTTTTTTTGTGAGAGGCTGTGGGATGATATATCATGAGCGATGAGTGTATAGTGAATACCCTTCTAGGAAATTTTAAAGTAGGTATTGATAAATGCTCAGATAGTAAGAAAGAAAACGGAAAAAGAATAAAATTAAAGAGCTAGTAATAATCCATATTATATACTTGTAGAATCTCATCATTTATCACTGACAAAATGAAGCTTGCTTAGCATAATAAGCATCAATCGCCAATGTATTCTTCAGCCCTTGAGGATGTAGTTATTGTGAATTATACAGCAATAAACAGATAGCACTAAAATCATTCTAACTTTTTCTTTAGCTTCAATTTACTGCCCTGAGCACTGTAAAATTGAAATTGGCATAGAAACACTGGAAAAGTTATGATAAATTGAGCCTCAAGGACTTGATCTGTAATACTCAGTAGTCACACTTCAGATGGTCATGAATAAAAAGGTGTTGCTTACAGCAAAACAAAATTGCATTCTCTAAGTAACACAGCTGGCAATATTTCTGTGTTAGGCAATCAGCTATAACTTCTGCAGTGTGGGGTGTGACCCCAGCTCTCACTGAAAATTATCACATCCAGTTCTCTCAGTGGTTTGCAAAAGCATTTCTGTACACTGTACAATCATATCTTCCAGTTCATTTGCAAATTCTCTAGAGCATGTACTGGAACCTAAGTTTGGCCTGCCATCCAGCTTTGTGGAACCCCAGGTTTGATTAGGCATCTACACAACACAGCAATACAAATACATCATTAATAATAATAATCAGTAGACATGCACATTTGGAATGAAAAGAGAATGAAGCATCCAAAAGTCTAAGAAATGAACCATGGACAAGAAATGAATCAGTGGAGATGAACTATTTTTTTTTTTTTTTTTTTTTTGCCAACTGTTTCCTCTTCAGTAAACTCTGACAAATGTCCAGGAGGTATTTCAAAGCTTGAGTTTCCTACTGCAAATGAAGAGTAAATGAACCACAACAGACATTTGGGTTGCTTTTATTTTTAACAAGTGGTGGCACATAATCAATTTTTCCAACTAACATTCTTGATTTTGGAGATAAAATGTAATGAATGTAATGTGCACGTACAGTGATTTCCATCACCAAGTATTTCACAGAAGACCTTGCAAAAGAATGAATAAAGCATTACATCACCTAACATGAGCTGAGGGACTGAGAACTGCTGCGTAGCTCACATAGTATCTAAATCTCTGCTTTGTTTGTTTAAAGAGAAGACGTCATTTGATGATATTTAAGGCATGCATGAGATTTTGCTTATTAGGACACCAAGAAATTATATTAAATCAGACAATATGAACATCTCTCAATCATAAAGAAAGCTGAAAATCAACTTACTTCTGTGAGTACTAGTGAAGATTACAATTACGTGATTGGAGAGGTGATGTGTGTGCAATATGCACATGCTCTGGGGTGTTTGTCAGATGGTGTGAAACTCTTACGCTCTCATCTCAGAAAAAATATTTACCTGCAAATAAAACCAATTAGCTTCCATTTCCCACTCTTCCACAGCAAGATTTGGATCTCAGTATTTGAGTCTGATTCCAAGATCCCAAATCGCAGAGGGATCTGGTCAGCTTACTTTTGGCCTGCTTCACAGCTGCCTACTGCAGGAGACTACATAGTCCTCCAGAGACAAAGACACTGCACTGCAAGCAAGGGGTGACCTCAGTGCTTTAAAAAGTCTGAAGCAAAAGCAGAAGGCGGCCTTCCTCACTTCCAACCTGCCAGATGCCTCCCCAACTTGTTAACCAACACACCATTTGTTTCTGAGACATAAGCAAGGAGGCTATCTTTAGCAAGGATAATCACCACAGAGCAAGATCTTGGCACTCTAATCTAACCAGTGATTTCGACTACACTGTGTTTTTTTATATTAGAATAATAAAAAATGCCAACAAAGCAAGCATTCAGCCTGCAAGTTTTCTTTCCCTTCCCTTCTGATTTTCACTATTTGTAAGATTATGAGCCAGGCTTGCTATAAGGAAAAATGGATTTTTTATCTAGTTATAGATCTTTGGCAACAAATCCTAACTCACTCACATCTCCTGAAAACCAAGCTGGTATGTTGCATCCCTTCAGTCCAAAAGCTTTTTGACCTGTATTTTACTATCCTAACTTAAATTAGTTCTTACTTCTGTGCTGATCTCTGTAAAACACTGTGAAAATTTTAAGATACTATAAATAATGGATAACCTTGAGAAGCATTGTCTTGCAGATATAAGTTAGCAATTCCACATGCCCTAAAAATACTGCAGTTCAGTTTCCTACAGATCTGTATCTCTCAGTTGCTTCACTTTGGTGGTTAAAATAAATGAAGCCTTTTATGTAGCTGTAGCATTTATAAGGACCCAAATGAGAAACTGATCAACAAGCACTAAAACCATATATATGCACAGAAAAGCATATGATCATGTGCCACATTTCTACAGGAATGCAACCAGTGTGGAATTGAACTAAGTTAAGCACTGAATGCTAAGTGGTATTCAGTACTGTGGTACCAAACAGCAGGAAATGGGAAAGTGGGTTGGGGCAGGCTTAAGAAAAAGAATCGAAGAGAAGACTCTAGCTGGAAATAGCTGGAAGAAACTGAGCCCTGCCTGCCAGTGAGTTTTATTTGCTTTTCAGACAACAATGACAATCACAGACATGGCGTACAGGATATATTCTCCTCTGAACATATACAAGCATAACAGTGTGAATTTTAACTATCAAATTGGTACTATAAAAATCCCCAACTCCCTCTGGTGCTGTGAGGATAGAGAAGTCAAAAGCTGTCTTTCTCAGATACTAGTGTATCAGACAACATATAATTAACTAAGATGGTTAAACAAGCAAGGAGAGCAAGATAATATCCACTGGCCCAACTAATTGCTTCTCCTCCACTTTTTGAATGGAATCCAGTCAGAGAACAGTCTTCAGCATGGCCAAGTGTATCAGAAGTTGTTTTTTTTATTTAGCTTCTTGGTAAGCCGTTTGGCAGCCTGGAATGTTAGACAAAGTGGTAGTTAGGGAGGTCTGCTGCATTTAGGAAAGCTAATTACAGAGTGGTTGAAGGACAGAGAGATGCCAAGTGGGAGGAAGGTTCCACTTCAGAAATGGAACACCGGTAAAGGCAGGAGGGCATGTAATCAGTTAGAGCTTGCCCTTATCAACCAAGAATGATTACAGATGTTGCTTCCAGCTTGCTGAATATTATCAGCCATGAGAATTAATGAGATTTTTGACCCGTACATGAAACTGTTATCTCAGACCCTCCCATATACAGAAGTATGGTACTGAGTTGTTCTAGAGAGCAAAAATGATTTGATTTACTTAAGTGGTTTCTTACTCTAATAAATCTGTGTCATGTATTATTAGTCACGTTCTCTGGTTCAGAAAACAGTGATCTTACAGGAAGAGTGGCTGATATATTTTGAACACAACAGTCCAGGTGCACCTTTATTCCAAGAAAAAGTAGCAAGTGTGGTGGAGAAAAGCCACAAACCCTTTCACTACTAACACTTTCTGTCACTCAGGTGTGCGAAATGCTAATTCACAATGCTGGGAGGAAGAAGGAAGAGGGAAAGCAGCACACGTTTACTTCTGGGTTATTATATGTTTAAGCGTGAACAATAAAGCTGGAATCTGTGGTCTGCCTGTAATGAGCTCACAGCAGTTTGGAAGCACGAAGAGCAAAGCTCACACTTATATAAGCAGCTTAAGGAAGTCTTGAGGACAAAGAACGCGTGCTGATAAACCACCTCCACCGGTGTACCTTACAACCAACGCACAAAACCCGCCAACCAACCGAAGCTACATCTGCAGACGCGGGGAAAGGGCTGCTGAAAGGAAAGAAACGTGTCTCCCCAAACCGGGCCACTGCTTCCCGTCACAGCACCGCGGCCCACCACGCTCCATTCTGCCGCGTGCCAAGCCATGACCAGAAGCAGGGGCTGAATGGAACCCGCGTGAGCTCCCCAAATAACGTCTTCTGGTGGTTTTGCGCGGGTCTTCACGCCCCACACGTAGCATCCCCGTCAGCAGAGAGTAGCACGGGGCACCGCCGCCCTCCCCTTTCTCCCCGCACCACAGCCGCAACAGGGCAAGCGCAGCCCAACGGCACCTCGTTCGGCCCCACCACCACGACCGCCCTACCCAGGCGCTGCCCCCCCTCAACCCCACCCCTCCCGCGGACCACGTGGCCCGGGCTCCGCAGCGCTGCCGCGCGTGCGCCGTGCCCGCTCCCCCTGCCCGGCCGAGGCAGGGGCTCTGAATCAAAATGGCGGCGGCCGGAGCGGGGCCGGGAGGGAGCGGGTGGCGCTGAGCGGGGAGGATGGCGGCCGCGAACGGCTGCCGGAGGTGAGGTGCCGCGGGGAGCCGCGCGAGGGTAGGCGGGCAGGGAGGAGGGCCGAGCTCGGTGTCACGGTGGGGGAGGGCACGAGGTGAGATCGCCGATCACCCCCCAGCGGGGGCTCCCGGGGCCGGGACGTAGCGCCGCGCTCCGGCCACGGTCGGGCTTTCCCCGAGGCTGCCTCGTCGCGCTGTGCGGGCCCGCGGGGTCCTCGCTGTGGGGGAAGCGGCCCTTCTCGTAGCCGTGCGAGCCAGCGAGCGGGGCGGACTTGGCCCGCGGGTAGCCCCGGGCTGGAGCGCGGGGGTCCGGCCCTAAGGCCGCTCCTGAGCGGCGCTGCCGCCGCCGTACGGGTTCGGGCCCCGCGGTGTTGGAGTGCGGAACTCGGTCCGACGGCAGCCGTGCCCCAGCGGCTCCCGGACCCGCGCCGGGGTTTCCCCGCTGTCTCGCCCGGCTCAGCCCTTCGCGTCCTGCTCCCGTTCCTGTGTTGTTCCTGAGGAAACTTGCAGGGCTCGGTGCGCTGTGCCTCTGGAATATTCCTGCTGCGAGTGGGATAGGGTCCTGTGTGGGTTCGTGCCTCCGCTTGCTCGCCCCTAACATCTCTTCTGAGGCCATCGGGTGAAAGAGGACACACAAGTGAAGAGCTAATATGAAATACAGTGGAAAGGTCACAAAATGCTTATTGAGGCCATGATTTACGCGTTTACTTTGTGTGAGAATTTAGCCCTGAGAATGCAGCGTTGCTTGACGATTTGCTCCAAGTCAGTGTAACATAATACACACATCTGAAGCATTTGGCAGATGCGCCGTTGAGATGTGGTCACTTCAGGTTTTACCACATATTGCATGCTCTGCTCCCTTTTAGAATAGAGGGAAATAAAAATAGAATTTTGAGTGTAAAAATTTCAGTGCTTATAACTTTGTTGAGGCTCTGAGCAGCTCTGTGACTTAAAGCTTCACCGGCATTGTCTGAAAGATGTTGAGGAGAACTATTCTTCTGAGTCTTCTTTATGGCTTCAGAGTGAACCTTAGACCACGTTCTCCATTTCTCCATGTTAATGTGCTGCTTTTTGTGAGGAAGGGGATTCCTGTTTAGATCCCTCTCTACTTGAGCCTTTTGATTTAAGAAAGCAGGACAAATATTTCCTTCTTCCTGCTCTCCTTTGGGTGTGGAACAAGTGTCTCTTATTTAGTAGTATGCAGGCTTTGTTGACTGTATAGTTTAAAATGAAGATAATGTACTGTAAAGGTATGGCTTGTGATGTTCTCCCCCTTCACGGAATGACTTATGCTAAGTTGTCTTAGTTGATCAATGGCAATGTAAGCGATCCTTGTAAGAACTTGCTACTTTATTACATCTAATAACTTTGTATAAACTTCACATCGGTTCATTCTTACACGTGAATCTATGTCTTGGTGAATACAGCTTGTTTCTTCAGTTACAGTATTAAGCTGCCGATTACTGTCTGTTTTTGTTCAGGTTAGTTAGACTTCCACAGCTGAACTGCATTCAGGTCATCTCAGAAATAGAGGTGAATGTTTCTCGTAGAATGTACAGCCAGTATCTGTTTCTCTTCTTTGTAGGTAAGGGGGAAGAAAGTATTGAATACTTTATGTTTTGGCTCGGCTGTGCTAACCATTGTTTTTCTTGCTTTCAACCAAGCCAGTATATGAATGAGCTTGATTCTCTGATCTAATTTGGTGTGTTTAAGCATACAAGGAGCACATACATGAATCATCTTGGTTAGCTTTTTGTGGCATTATTCTAACTGCTGGTTTTTTAAAATCATTTTGTCCTAATAATGTGAGGGGAGCTTTCTTCATACTTCTAGATTCCTTGCTGAGTCATAGATACAGTAGTGTTGTAATGCTTATAGTTGGCATTGACTTATTTGCAAAGAGTCATACATGAAAGAATTATTTTTATAAGTGTTCCTGGAAGACTTGTGTGAACTTGTCATTGCATTTTTATTTCTTTTTTTTTTATCCTGGTTTTTAAGCTTGTCTGGGATGCTCAGAACTTTTCGTTATGGAGGCACATTGCTCATTCTTTAACTAGAGTACAATTTGCTGCCTTTGCAGGCAGCTGTTTGAATATAATTCAATGGAGCTGTCAGAGCTTGATGAATAGACTAACAAAACAGGGAGCTTGGCTTTGAAAGAAGCTTTTCAAGTTGCTGCATACCTGGTATCAGGTTTACACCTGTCTGATAGTTACTGATGGTAACTAACCCAGTGGCTTTGATAGTGTCTTCCTCTGTCCTCCTTTGCAGGTTGCAATGGTGCTGTGGTAGCTTGTATGTAGTCCTGTGCCTGGCTGTAGCAGGATGAGTAATGCTGGCTAACCCTGGTGCTGTACTAGTGTGTGGTCCTGATGTGTTGAACCATGTATAAGAAAAAGCAGATGTGCTTTGATAGCCCCACAGTGATGACAGAGGCAATTGTGGCTGCCTTGCAGAATCAAAAAGACACAACATCCTATGGACGTCCCACATGGAATAACGTGAACTACATGCAGTCCACCTTCTGAAGAAGAAATAAGTGTTCTTACTACTGATAAAAATCTGAGTGCTCTTGTGGCAAATCCTGATAGAAAACTTCTAGGTTCAGTCTTGTTTCTGAACGTATTTACATTAATTTTTGTATCTATTATTAGATCACTGACTTGTAACACTTTCTCAAACAACAGGACTAGAAAACCTGTTGTGCAGACTTCTAGTGCAGACTGGGAATCCTTGTTCAGATCTAAGTTTCCAGTGAGTCATATAATTACTATATCTCGGTTTCATTACCCAAGCTCTTTCAAGAATGAGGCTTATTAGTGTATCTTTGAGTAGAAGCAACTATAGATTTTTAGAGCATTATGTCCTTTGTTGCTTACCAGTGTGCCTAAATTATGGTATGAAGGGACTGCGGATGCAGAGTTCACTGGTCTTAGTTTTTGTGCCTATTTAGTCTGTCCTGCACATCTCCCAAGCAGGATGCCAGTTGTAATGATGTCTTCTGCATAATGAATGGGTGCTAGGAGATCTGAAGTGTTTTATGTAAACCATAGACAGTCAGCCCTCACAGTCTTGGTGAGAGCAGAAATGGGCAAGAAGAAAAATGGATGGGAAGGAGTTGAATGCCGATGGTGGTTTATACGAGACATTTTGTAGCTTATTGTCTAAAGTTCTGAGCAGCTTTAGCATCATTTTCAATATGTTGTTATTTCCTGTCTTTTGCTTTGTTGTTGTTTCTGTTTCTTGTTCATTTCCAGTGTTCCGGCATGAGGTGGTCATGTCAGAGATGCTACCTGCAACCAGGGTGATCTGTATGTTCCCAATTTCTTGTCCTGGGGACTAGAGCAGAGCACTTTCTTGTTTTTTTGGGATGCGTGTGAGGTTCTACATGTTTAGCTCAAACGTTTGTCCACAGCCGCTTTTTCCTGCTTCCGGCAGTCTCTTCAGCTGCATTGGTGAAGCTGTTTACAGGGCTTCATTCTGAAACTGATATCTGAAAAATAAACGACTAAAATACAAAACAGCTTTAGATAAGGCCCTAGATCTGGGGCATCATATTTCTGTGGAAAGCTTGCTTGTTTCCATGGTGTAGAGGCAAGGCCAGGTAGGTAATGTGGTAGTGGGACTGTGCCTCAGGCATGTTGGGTTGAAGTACGTGTGTAACTAGATACTCAGATCTAAATCCAATTTGCTTACTTCATTGTGTGCAAGTGCTGTAGAACATTATGCCACGCAGCGCTGTGTACTTCAACAGCTTGTGGAACTTGTGAGCTTTCAGATCACTTCTCAGCCTGCTGAAGTTTTTCTGATGTCTGTAGATTTAAATTATTTCTCTAAATGGAAAATAGGAATTACCATGTTTTACCAGAGTGATTTAACATCCAAAATATTTTAACAGCAGTCAAACCTGATTAGGTAGAAACAACCCTTAGTATGATGAGTGTGGAGGGGAAAATTGGATGGGTGACAGTCAAGGGTAATATTTTTCCAGATTGGTTTCTTAAGTTTCAGAAGTATTTTCAGGAGATCTTGTTTTGTTTTTCAAATTTGATGTTCAAATACTACCTGTTATCCATGTGTCCATTTGCTTGGTAAGTCCTGTTTGATCTTCGTGCACAAATATTGTCTGGGTTCTCGCTTTGTGTTCTGTATAGTGTTCATACTTCACTGTTCAGTTGTTCCTGTATATGAGGGATGGGATATTTTATCTGTGCTTCTTTGCTTTTCTTACCTGTACTGGACTGACAACGCTATTTGATATTACAAACAGTAGATTTTTGTTTTAATCTCAAGAATCTCTTTCTAGTGCTGCTGTTAGTGCTAGACCTTAACTGCCCTCTTTGATATGGGATTAAAAGACTTGGGGCTTTTAAGATGAATCTCCCTTTCCTGATGTTCTTCATCATTTCAAGTCTTAACCATCTTCCACTGGGAAGTATTTTAGGCATGGATCAAGCTACTTAAGAGCATGTGAGATCCTGCTCTAACGTGGAAGCCTTGTCCAAAGTTAGTTAAAGTTGTTGCACTGTAAAGCCACTTCATGCTTCTGCGATGGGAAATATGACAAACAGAAAAGGTTTACTTGGAACAATTTAATGGCTATTGCTTGATCTTCTAGTTACGCATTTTGTGAGAGGACTCCTTTCTTACAATCCAGTGCTGAGATTTGAATTAAAGTTTGGAATACAAGGAGCAAGAATATCTGTCTTATGAAAGCATGATACCATAGGAAAGTTGCACCTCTTCGCATATAGGTCAGTGTTTTATGAATGACTTGGTAGACTACTTTGCAGTAGGAAGAAATTGGAATGCTGCTTTGCTTATCATTTGCTACACAGAGTGTCTTTACTGTAGTGAAATATGTAAAACACTTCAGTGATGGGTAGGTTATTCTAATTGCTTTTACAATAATCAGTATAATTGATTAAAGTTCCTTTTCATATTATTTTCCTGACACTAAAATTGGAAGCTGCTTGGGAGCTGAAGAAAAAATCTTTTAAATTAATAAATCTGATCAGAAACCAGTTAGCACAAGCCCAGAAAATATCACCTACCTTATTATTCTTACCCTTTTGATTCTCTGCTTTTTGTTTTTCGGAGTGATTCTTAATGTGGATAGGTGATAAAAGAGGTTCCTTGGCTGCTGGAACTAAAGAACCAGGTTTGCTGTCGCTTTCATGCTCTTTGACTTTGTCAAAGAAGATGCAAGCCCTCTTTGAAGCCTTCCTGATGCTAGGATTATAGTGCTCATCTGTGTAGATTCTGTATTTTTTTAATAGGAGTCTGTGCTGAAGCTCTTTATACAATTGGAAGCATTTAGAGGATTTCTCATCTACTCAGATGTTTGCTTTCTTAAAATATGTCGAAGGCAAACTACTTCAGAACCTGCTTGTGATATTTAGCTGGATGACCAGAGCATTTCACTGGAACGGGTTGCTCAGAGAGGTTGTAGATGCCCCATCCCTGGATGCATTCAAGGCTAGGCTGAATGTGGCTCTGGGCAGCCTGGTCTGGTGGTTGGTGACCCTGCACATAGTAGGGGGGGTTGAAAGTAGATGATCATTATGGTCCTTTTCAATCCAGATTCTGTGATTTCCTTTGGAGAAGGGAGGGTTATAGACATGCACAAAGTGAAACTTTCTATTTTCCGTTAAAAAAAAAAAAAAAAAAGGCTGATCACATACAGAATTGTGTTAAAGGTTGATGCCTTATACCTTAGCCTATCCTGTAATGGGCATCTCAGTTTCAGATGTCTGAAGATGTGAAATAAATACCTCTGTCCACGTTATAGAGATTTTTCAAGTTTATAGGTTCCTGGATTATTATTATTTTTTTTTTTAAGTAATTGTAGTAGTGGTTGCAGTTGAAAGACATAAAATCAAAATCCTTACAGTTTCATTTTAAGTTGGAGATAGCTCATTACAAACTGCTACAGGTATTTGCAGGAAGACTTTTAAGATAGATTTATTGTGCTTCAGGCACTGGCATGGCAGAAAAATGGTGAGTTGACAAAATGTGCACTGAGAGTTTGTATTATTCAGTATAGTTATGGCCTTGATACCGATTAAGGAGGAATCTAAGCTGTGTCTGTATTCCTCACCACCTGAAAGGCTACATTTGGCACTGCTAAACTGAATGCAAGCACCGTAGTGTCTACAGAGGAATGTACGTGAGGAAATTAGGAGCTGCTGTTCAGTGTTATGGTAAGTCTCCCCCCAGTGCTCACCCCAGCCCACATGTAATAAGTGTCTCTGTCTCTTCTGTGCTTTATTTTCTGTGCAAGTTTTGAGTACTTAGCTTATCTAAACTTTGGATAGGAATGTGTGTTTAGTGCCTTAGCAGAGTTGAGATGTGAAATTCTAAGTTTTTAAATCAAAGGTGACATTTAAGACAATTTTCTCTCTTTTGAAAACATGACATAGATTGGCTCAGACAATGTACCTGCTGCTTCTTGATCATTGAATCTGCAGGTTTTAGTTCTTTATTGAATGCTTTTGGAAACATACATTTGGACTTGAAATACCAGAATAACTTTTTAGTTTACTAAGGCTGTTATACAGTACAAGATTATCCCCTCTATAATGGTGCTTTGTAGTTGAAGATGTGAACCTGGAGACTTGGTAATTCTTGGTGAAGTGACTCAGATATGTTTCTGCACTGGATCAAAACAGCTGCTGCTTTAAGTAATTGAATTTAAACTTAAAAAAGAAAATTAAATTCTTGCTGTAACCTGGGCTCTTTATTAAGCTGCTTTTCAGGCTTGAATTACAAGGTTCAAGCAGTAATACTCAGAACTATAGTCCTAAATCAGACTTTCCAAAAGACCTGTCTGTACTGCTTAAGGCTTCCATTTTAAGGAAAATACTGTTTGTTTGGCCTTGCTGTGTGTTTATCAAGATGGTTTAGTTTCTTTGAGAATATCTAAAGTAATTCTGTTAGTGTGTAAGTTACACATTTCATTATTGGCTCAAAAATTACCAGTCTGGAGTAACAGGCTTGTGATGATGTACTTCTCCTCTATCAACCTTAGGGATCTTTCCATTTCTACTCTGCTTACCTCCTCCCCTCATTCTGATTTATTTTAGCTCCCAACTTTATTTTTCTGAAGAGCTAACTTAGAAAATGACACCTTATGACTAGGTTTTATCTTCATCAAGGCTGAAGCGTATTAAGACTTTGGTGATTCTCAGCAGTCTTGAGAATGCTTATTTAAACATCTTGTGAATTTGAGTTTCATCTGTGGTTTAAATTTGGAAGGAAATGTAATTTGTTTTTTTTCTATATATATCTGTATAGATAGATGTGTATGTACAAGGTACGTATGTTGACAGTTGATTAGAATAGTCATTTGGGTACAGTTGGAAGTAAGACTGCTACTGCTTTTTTTTTTTTTTTGATATACTGATGAAATCTTCAAATGTGGGAAGAACTGAAGAATGTTTGATAAGTGTAGCATGCGCTGGCAAAGGCTCTTCTTTCTGTACTTCTTAATTTGAATATGCAGGAATAGTAGTATCCAGGAAAAAAGGGTGAACTTTCTCGTAAAATGAGATGAAGAATAAAAGGTTGTTTTAATGAAATACCTCCTCTGAGTACACACCAGCAGTTTTGCTTTTCTATATTTTCTGATTCATTTTTTAGGAGAATCTTACTTTTGTGATCTTCTAGGGCAGCTTAAAAGTTTAGTTTTTATGAAAGGAGAGAGAAGAGTTAAGGCATATCAGCAGAGTGCTCAAAGGGCAAGTTTGCTTTAACAAATAGTTAAACAAAAAACATACAACCTCTTGTAACTGCCATCTTAATGCCTGTACCTGTGAGCAATACTTGTATTGTGATTTGTACAAACGGGTGTGAGATCACCACCTAAGTTGTGTTTTGATACTTGAAAAATATCTAGGGAGGGGAAAAAAGAAATTAAAATAGCTTGTGGGCTTGACCTGGAATATCAGACTTCCCCAAAGCATCATTAGTCTGTAAGCAGCTGACAAGCTCTCAGATGAACTGTACCCAGTATTTATGCAGTAATTAACTCATCTTTATATTGCTGCCTGCTTCAATGTGTAGTCTAGACGTGGAAGAGGCTGCCATGGGTTGTAAAGAAGTGGGAGAAGAGGTAGCATGGTAATGCCAAAACCTGAGCCTTGGAAACAGGGGAGGGTTCTGACTGTGCAGCGGGGCCAGGCGAGTCACTTGTGGAGACTGAGCCTGAAGCCAGAGAATTAAATCAATGACTGTGAGGACAGAGCTTTGCATAGCTGTGAGGCAGCATAATAGCAATTGTTTGCTATTGTATTGATAGCTGTGTCGTGTTACAGTTGTGGCTGACTATCAGACAGACTTGCAGAACTTTTTTTTTTTTTAAATTCTGCACTGCTTGTCGCTCCCTGAGGTAGTTGTGTGATGGATCAGCCATCTGAAATGATTTGTTCTGGCATCAGGTAAGCCCCGTTTGAAGGGAAGCAGGGAAACCACTTGACTGGAGCAGAAGGGTGAGGGAAGGTATGGCTCCTTGTTTGCTTGATTTCAGAGGTAGTGCTGGATCATGTGGGTGTCAAGATCTGAGGGCAGGGGGACCTTGGAATAAATGCTGCCCTGTCCCCCTCAATGGGACATCTTCAATAATGGTTGCTACCTGAAGGGCTATTAACCACAGCCTAGCTGAGAAGAACAAACTGTACAGGTACAGAACAAAAGAAGTACAGGCCAAAGGAGAAGTTGTGGTTCAACCAGCTTGATGATTGACATTTTATAAATGAAGCACTTTCATAGTGAGTCCTTGCAGTAGTCAGCACTGCATACCTCACCATTTTCTGCTAGTTTTGCCCTAGGTTTGCAGACAACTTGAGGGAAATCTTTCTTCCTTCTAATTTCTTAAGAGCTATGTAGTTAGGAAAAAAAAGAAGTATTCTTGTAACTGCTTTCATTAAGATGTTTAAATTTAGAGTGACAGATGACTGAATGGGGACAAGTGGCAGAGCTGTACTTGAAGGGCAGAGCTACTTGCAGCTGCAGCAGAGGATCAAAAACAAACATGGTCCTGTCAGGTCCCTGGTGTGGGTTATGTTGCTTCAAAAATGTTTGCCAGGATGAGAAGGGGACAATTCTGCTATAGGAATGAGCGCATGGGATTGGGAATGCTTATTTTTGAAGGTTGTGCCAATGGAGTATTAGTCAAACTGGATGTTATGTTTAGCTATGGGGAGCAGGAAGCCTTCTGATTACTTCTTGCTCTTCTTACCTCCTATGACGGTATTTTGATTGTTCAGAAAGCTTGTCCAAGGAACTTGCCATGCTGGGGAGGAGAACCCCCTAGAAGAGATTTCTCTTATTTGGTTGCTGACAAAACGGAGAAGCTTCATGAAGATTTTAGAAAGGCATTTGATACTGTCTCCCACGACATCCTTATAACAAAGCTGAGGAAGTGTGGGATAAATGAGTGGACAGTGAGGTGGGTTGAGAACTGGCTGACTGGCAGAGCGCAGTGGTGGTGCAGAGTCTGGCTGGAGACCTGTAACCAGTGGTGTCCCCCCGGGGTCTGTGCTGGGTCCAGTCTTGTTCAACATCTTCATCAATGACCTTGATGAGTGGATAGTGGCCACCCTCAGCAAGTTTGCTGCTGATACGAAGTTGGGAGGATTGGCTGACACGCCTGAAGGCTGTGCTGCCATTCAGCGAGACCTGGACAGGCTGGAGAGCTGGGCAGTAAGAAACCAGATGAGGTTCAACAAAGCAAGTGTAGGATCTTACACCTAGGGAGGAATAATTGCATGCACCAATACAGGCTGGGGGATGAGCTGCTGGAGAGGAGCTCTGCAGAGAGGGACCTAGGCGTCCTGGTGGACGACAGGTTGGCCATGAGCCAGCAGTGTGCCCTCGTGGCCAAAAAGGCCAATGGCATTCTGGGGTGCATTAAGAAGAGCGTGTCCAGCAGGTCGAGGGAGGTGATCCTCCCCCTCTACTCTGCCCTGGTAAGGCCTCATCTGGAGTACTGTGTCCAGTTCTGGGCTCCCGGTACAAAAAAGACAGGGATCTCTTGGAAAGAGTCCAGCGGAGGGCCACAAAGATGGTGAAGGGCTTGGAGCATCTCCCCTATGAAGAAAGGCTGAGTGAACTGGGTCTGTTTAGCCTTGAGAAAAGAAGACTGAGAGGGGACCTGATCAGGTTTATAAATATCTGAGGTGTGGCGGCCATAGTGGTGAGGCCAGTCTCTTTTCAGTGGTACGTGGAGACAGGACGAGGGGAAACGGACATAAGCTGCAGCATAGGAAGTTTCGCACGAATGAGCGTAAGAACTTCTTCACGGTGAGGGTGACGGAGCACTGGAACAGGCTGCCCAGGGAGGTTGTGGAGTCTCCTTCTCTGGAGATATTCAAGTCTCGCCTGGACGCCTACCTGTGCGACCTGGTGTAGGGAACCTGCTTTGGCAGGGGGGTTGGTCTCGATGATCTCTAGAGGGCCCTTCCAACCCCTACAATTCTGTGATTCTGTGAAGATGGCAATAGTAGCTGAGGTGAGTGCTGCTGAAGAAATGTGTGTGGAACCACAGTATCAGTGAACCACCTTATTTATTTTCATGTACATCATCTTGTGTGTTTTGAATCAAGAATGAGGCTGTTTTGGCTGGATCTGATACTTGTTGTGGCTTGTAACTATTACTGTAGAAACTCTACTTAAGCTGCAGTTGAAATGGCAGTTTTACAACTGTGCTTTAATCCTTTCCTGAACAAGAAAAAATGAATGCTTTTTTAACAAAATACCTGATGCATGCCATCAAATGGACTAGACTCAATTACTTTTTGAGGTTTTTTTTTACCAGGTTCTTGTGTTCCATCTTCCAGCTTTTGTATTGTAATTAAGTGAATCCATTAGTCCCTAAAAGCATAAGAAATGGTGTTAGCAATTGGTGCTACAAACCTCTGTTTTATCAAAAAGCAAAAGCTGTACAGGGGAAGCATGCTGCTGTGTAAGAACAAAAAGATACGCAGGAAGGATGGCTCTCAGAACAAAGTAATGAGAGTACATTGAGATGAATGTAGAGGAAATTCTTTTGAATTCATGGTAATTTTGTGAGTGGCATTTTTGGTCACAGGAGAAAGACTGCAGTGGAAGTACTTGAGATTGTGTCACCAAATATCTCATAAAGGCATGTGCAGGAAGGAATATGATAATGCAGAAGCACTGAAGGAGTGAGGAATGATGTCTTTAATGGTTGTCAGCAGCATAAATAGTGCAAGAAGAAACTGTAACTGTACAGTGGCTGACCAGTAGGATCGTGTGTTGACTGCAACCAAAATAAGACTATAGAGACAACCTGTGAAGTGACTTAAGAATGGAGTCTGTTTGCATTGGAAGGCCAACTGGTATGTGGGTCCAAGATTTTCAGTCTCCTTTGTGATCTGGAGTTATTGTTTGGCAAACCAAAGGTAGAGTCATCACCAGAGGCTTCTGTTCCTGGTAAAACTGTGGGATTTAATGAGGGAACATAGGCTGTGATCAAAAGAGTGCTGTTTTTGAAGGCAAAATGAAAATGACAAATTGTAAAAAAGACAGGTGCTGCTTGCTTGTTTTATCAAAGTAGATAGAAGCAGAGCATAGTGTTTCAGGTGGCCTTATTAGTAATCTTGTACTCTCAGAGGAATTGTACTGAATGTGAACTGTGAGTTGGATTTATAGGCACTGTTATGTACAGGAAGCTCCCAGATGCTCATTCAGAGTGAATGGCTCTCTGTGAAATAATTGGACTTGGAAAAGAGGGAAAACATCTCCAGTAGGAGGGGACTGCAGGGTATATCCCACTGAGATGGTACTTGATGTGAGGCAGCAGCGCTGAAATCTGGAGACGGATCTTCCATATGGTGGGGGTTTGAGCCAAGATTTCCCTGCCTTAGTAGACTTGCTAATTTAAAACAGCATCTTGTGTTCTAAGTGGGTCACAGCTCGAGCAAGAGAAGGAATTCCCTTTCTGAATGGAACAAGGATCTTTATGGGGAAGTCTCAAAGAACAAAAGAAAAGAACTATAAATTGTGAAAACTGCACAGGTTACCTGCTGTTTCTCACAAAGAGCACCAATGCCACTGACAGATCGGCTACTTGAATAAAAACATTTTGAAATGCAACGCATAAAGATTTTTACCTTTGTTCCACTGCTGCCTTTTCTGTGGAGGAAGAAGTCTCTCCCAGAGTAGGTGACTGAGGATACTTTTCATGCGTATTGCTGCTCTGAACGACAGGCAGCTGGAAGATACTTTGATGCTATCTAGAACTTGGGTAGATGTGATAAAGCTTAATCTGTTTACTTCCTTCTCTTTAAAAATAAAAAAGTTGTTCACCGTACATATTTTGAAAGTCGTTTAGATTCCTCAAAGCGTAACATGATGTTATGTCAGAGTAACATGCAGTTATTCTAGATGGGCTAAAACAAATTCTTCTAACTTTCTCTGTAAATAGGCGTGTTTATACCTAATTACTCTGTTCAGTGATGTTGATAAAGATCTGATGAATGGGATTTTTGATTTTTTTTTTATCTTTAACTTTATTCTGGTCTGAATTGCGCTAGTGTTCCTTTCAAGTGAATTTCTAAAAGTTGGAAGTCTTTTAAGAATACAAGCAGTTATTTTACTTCAAGAGACTGAGTTCTTGCTGATTTTGCTAAAAGAAGCATTTTGAATTGAACTTATGGAAGTCTGCAGTGAGAATATCATCAGTCAGAATAGGCTTGCAGCAAACTGGTAGGTGCTTGCAACCAACTGGAAGGACCAGTGATGTATAGAGATCATATATATAAATATAAAAAAAAAAATTTAATTCGCTTGGGAGGAATTTCCTGTTACATGTGGTGTTATACTAGTGTGATTTGGTTAGTCTATGTTGTTTTAAGTGCTGGAACATCTTTGATATCCCTCTGAATACAGTGTGTTGATGTCCAATATCTCTGTTCATAGTCTGACCTGTTGCTACCTGCAGATGACGTAACTTAATTGTTTCTGGGATGTGACCCAACCATATTGTGCTCTGAATTGCTTTGCTGATCGTAAAAAGTCTACTTTGAACACCATAAAGATAGTACTGAAAAGGTAGCTTTTTTTTCCTGTGTTTACAACTGCTAACATGCTTCTCAAAGTTTTCTTTTTTCTCTAGGGTGTGCGTATGTCCAAGGCTCCATGCCTTTATACTTTATTTGAATATAATTATTCTAACTTTTGCTCCAGTTCGCCAGAGGACATGCTGAAAAGTAGCACAGGTTATATTATTTTTTTTCTAAAGCTCAGCACTGAGTCTGGATAGATAGGAAATAAAAGGCTAGGACTACTTCTCCTTACTTGGGTATGCATGCATAGTACTTTATGAAAAAGCAAGTGCTTTAAAATTCATACTCGCTTTAATGAAGGGTTCTCTGTGGTAGCTGGAATGCATGATTTGATACAAAGAACATCCAGTGCAATTGCTTTTGCAATCTGCTTTTTCTTGCCTTTTTGTGCATGTAACTGCTGATGTGGCTTAAGTTCTGGTGTTTTGCTTAGTAGATTTTTTTCTTTTCTATTTGGTAAGTAATAATTTTCTAGTCTCAAATAATGAACAATATCTGTTCCTTGTTTTTGTACAGTACTAAACCACAGTAAAATCTTTCAGATGTATCAGCTACTCTCACTGTCATCTGTATATTTTTTGTAACGGCAAAGGTTGATTGCTTGACCAGTTTGAAAATAGACATCAAACAGGATTCTGTATGGATTTGCATGTGTGTCAGACTATGGACAACCAGTCCTTCAACATTTCAGTTGTTCAAAATCTCCCTTGTACAAAGACTGAATTTTCTGCAGCATAAGGAGGTGAAAGACTAGTGGGATTATGCTATGATCACTTTGAAGCCATAGGACACAATATGCTTCTAACTAGGATTTGCTTGAGTTCAAGGTACAAAATACTCTGGGAAGTCTTCCAACATCCAGGCGTGTGTGTGTGCAGTACACAATTAGATTCGAAAGGAGGCACAAGAAATTTTGGCATATGTAAATTAGCAGAATGACTGACAGTAGTGCCTGTTTTGCTGAAATACATTCATTCCTTCTTCCCTGGAACCGAATATGTTTGGTTTTTCTTCTTGCTTACAAATGTATATGATGTACATGTATGTATATCACTTACTTATGTATATTTTTACATTTATATCTTTACATTTATACAGCTTTATCACTATTTTTACGTTGTCCTTCATTTTGTAAAATTGCGTATTTGAAATTTAGTGGGTGAATTCATTCTATATGATATAGTCCTGGGTGTAGTGTGTGACTCTTGTGGTAAGCCCTTACATAACATTGTTTTATATACTGGATGTTCTAAGAGCTGTTCCTGGTGTTCACACTTTTGAGGAATTGAGATAGGTATTCAGTGCCTCAGTTTACAAAACACTAATAGTATCAGATTGTACTGTCTATTTCTTGATTGTGATCTTTGTCCATCTTTTGGGTAGAGTCAATGAAAGCAGATGTAAAATATTAACTTCAAACCTGAGACTTATTTGCATATATTGAATGTTTGGCAGTCAAAAAGAAAATGAAAAAGGAAAAAAGTTTTTGTTTTACCTCCTAGGCTCTTTACCATGCTAGGAAGAGAAGCGTTAACTTTTTTTTTGTCCATTTAATGGACAAGTTATCACATCACAGCTGAACACTGAAGCAGGAAATAGAATGGCAATGGCTTTATTCCAGGACTCCTTCCAAATGAACCAAGTCCAATTTTAGCTGAGAAAAGGGAAGCTGTTGAGCTATATACCCAGCATACCTGCCCTTATTTGTAAGACAGTTGGAGTTGGAACTGAAAGGCTACTCTTATCTCAACAAATCTTGTATTAAATGCAACTAATTTCATATGGGAATGGATGTAGATTCTACACAACATAATCTATGTGGGTATACATATCGGCTGGGTGAGTTGCTGCTCTGATGAAGTCTTTTCTGTGTGGTTTTCCTTAAATCTGTGAGAATTCTCATTTATAGAGAAGAGGTCTGCGTCTGTATGAGTATCATCGTTCTAGAAGAACTAGCTTATTTCTGTACAGGAGGGAGGAGAGAAGTATGAATAAGACTGAACTGATCCTACAGCTTGTGTTTGCAGGGATTTGCTGATGTTGTCCACTTTGTGATGAGGGCACTGAGTGCACCCTCAGTAAGTTTGCAAATGACACCAAGTTGGCTGGAAGTGTAGATCTGCGTGGGGGTTGTGAGGCCCTGCAGAGGGATCTGGACAGCTGGACTGAAGCCAATGGGATGAGGTTCAACAAGGCCAAATGCCGGGTCCTGCACTTTGGCCACGGCCCCTGGCAATGCTACAGGCTTGGGGCAGAGTGGCTGGAAGACTGCATAAAGGAAGTGGTCCTGGGGGTATTGATTGATGCTCGGCTGAACATGAGCCAGCAGTGTGCCCAGGTGGCCAAGAAGGCCAATGGCGTCCTGGCTTGCATCAGGAACGGTGTTGCCAGCAGGAACAGGGCAGTGATTGTCCCCCTGCCCTCAGCTCTGGTGAGGCCGCACCTTGAGTACTGTTTCATTTTTGGGCCCCTCACAAGAAAGACATTGAGGCCCTGGAGCAGGTTCTAAGAAGGGTGACAAAGCTGGTGAGGGCTCTGGAGTGCAGGCCTTATGAGGAGCGGCTGAAGGAGCTGGGATTGTTCAGTCTGGAGAAGAGGAGGCTCAGGGGAGACCTTATTGCTCTCCATAACTACCTGAAGGGAGGTTGTAGTGAGCTGGGGGTCGGCCTATTCTCTCACATAGCTGGTGATAGGACTAGAGGGAATGGCTTCAGGCTGTGCCAAGGGAGATTTAGGCTGGACTTTAGGAAATACTACTTCTCTGAAAGAGTGGTCAGGCACTGGAATGGGCTGCACAGGGAGGTGGTGGAGTCACCGACCCTGGAGATGTTCAAGGAATGTTTGGACGTTGTGTTGAGGGATATGGTTTAGTAAGAACTATTGGTGATACGTGGTTGGACTGGATGATCTTGTAGGTCTTTTCCAATCTTGGTGTTTCTATGATTCTGTGTATGTTCTGGTTCCAATTTCATACTGAACAATCTTACTATGCCAGGAGAAAGGCATTTTATTTTTCTCAACCTGTGAACTGAATCTGCTTACAGACAAGGCCAGAAGTACCAGGCCGTAAGCAGTTGGCACCTAACTAGATACAGGAGCTCCCACTTCCTGCTTCCGCAAGCCTGTGGTTGGTCTGCAGTTGTCAACGTGCAATGCTGGTAGAACTGCTGTACTGTTGGGATTGTCTTCTGCCTTTGTGGAATTCAGATAGCAGTAACAGGCTACAGCTTTGTGAGGCAGATCTGGACTGTAAACCCTTTCACAGTAGGGATCCTGCCTGTACGTCATGTCTAGTGTGAGGCATTGTGGTTCTGTTCTGAAAATACTTGCTGACCACAGAAATACCATGTGGCCTCCTGGGAACGTTGTTCTTAGGCAGCAGATAGCTGGCAAATAATGCACCCCGTTGTACTTGATAATGCATCACTCCTATGCCAATATCACGTCTAAACCCTTTCTCTTCATGTAAACAACCCTCAAGTCCCATGATGCTTGTTTTGACTCCACCCCATGCTTAGAGCAATCTACAGCCTCTCCTGGCCTATCACTTTCTGCTACTCATGATCTTTTCTTCATGCTGCATTTGTGTCTGAGATGCCAGGTGTGCTTCTAATTAGCATCATATCTCACCCCTCCAGAAGAACGAAAACTCCCACTTCTGAGCTCATGCCAGAAATAAATGAATTATTAAGGCAGGGAGAAGAGACAAGGTACAGTGCTGCAGCTTCCTTGAAACACTGCTCTTGCATGGAATGTAGCTGTGCAGTTTGGCAAACTGGAGGTGCATGGAGACATTTGGTAGCGTACAGGAGGTGTGGCAACACCTGTACCACCATGGTGGAATTTAGCTATTAAATCTAAAGGGAATTGAGCCTATACTAAGAACTTTCAGATTCTCTCAATATTTCTCTTCCTAATCTGTACATTTGTGTTCTGGTTGGGGTGTATGTGTTCAGTTGATTGAAAGGGTGCTTTTCAGTGATAGTTTTTACTTCTGTAGTATCAGTGTTTTATCACAGTTAATATAAGAAATTAGAAAGTACTTGTTTTGTATATGTGACACAAGTCTTTGTTCAAGTTACTTCAGCACTGACTTCCTATTTTCAATTGCCTAATAAAAGAATAGTTAAAATCTAGATAATGAGCAAATTATTACTTTCTCATTATTATTTACCTATTTCTTAGGCACAAGTTCTGACTTGAAAAGAAAACTGAAAGAGAAATGTGGCCAGTGAGAAATCCAAGTTCACCTGAAAGCAGTACTGATGGTGTAACCCTCAAAGATATAGGCTTATTCCACTTTTTCAGTCAGAATGTTTGAACTTTTTTTTATAACAATGTATAAATGCGTCTACCTTGGTATAGTTAAAGGAGCAAGTTCAGTCTAGACCATCTCCTGCTTTGAAATCTTGTTAGCTAAAAGCTTGACAACAATCCTGTTCTTAGTTCAGATTGATGGTGCTCCATTGCCAATTATTTGGAAATTACAGAATTCAGGCAAAACATATCTTTTGAATTTAGCTTTTTGTTGGAAGGATTAAATAATCTTTAAAATAAAACCTCACTTTATATGTGCTGGAGGCTGAGTTTGTTTCATTCAGAATGTGTAATATTAAAACAAAGTAACTTCTTGGTTTTGTTTTTCAGAAATGGAGGAACAAAATGCTGGATCTGGGACTGAAGACTTATAAAGGATTATGGGATTATACATTGAAGAGCCAGCAGGCGGAATGCCTGAGTGACTGAAGAAAATGGGTGCTAATGCATCTAACTACCCTCACTCATGTTCCCCAAGGGTAGGGGGAAATTCACAGGCACAACAGACATTCATAGGTAACTTCTCAGTTATTTTGTTGCTTGTGTAAATGGGTTGCTGGATTGTGTATGTACTGTATCTTAATTTCTTGCAGTGGCACTATGCAGTTCTAATTTTCTAGGTCATCAGCTTGTATCTGCTCAAGCTTAGTAGTGCGTGAAATTTGGTACTGTGCAATATCTGTTTAGCCTACGTAGGCAATAAGTTGATCTGCCAGTTGCTAGTAAACAGATGTCAGATTACTTATAAATAAGTGCTTTTAGATAATTCAGTCATAGAGGGAAGACTAACAAGTTCAGAGAGCAGTTGCTGTCTGTTAGCTGTACCTGTGATTTTTCATTCTTCCTCAGATGTTCTGTGCAATGTTCTCTAAGCACAGAAAACTCCTGATCCTCAGTACTCCCGGTAGTATTGGTAATGTTTGTAGGAGGAGAGGAGATGACTTATTACCAGAAAGGTTCCTCTGTAGTAAACCTGTTAAAGTAACTGGCAATCTTAAAGACAACTTTTTCTACCCTTCTCCTGTTCGTGGAAGTTGGGATGAGGAGAGGAGTGTTGCTTATTTTCCTAACCACCTTAGGAAAAAAGGAAGGGTTCTGCTTAACTAGGAGCTTCACAGAGCTCTTAAGAAATTACTTACTCATCCCAGTCATAACTGGGGCAGCTACCAACTTTATATGCTGCTCAGTCTAGCACAAAAAGGCTTCAGTGTAGATCTCAGTACTGTCATGATATAAATAATGAATAGTTCAGTGATGAATCTAAAAGGCGCTATTTCAAAAGACAATCTTTTTTTAAAAGTAAAACAAAAAAAACCCACCCTGGCAGCCTGAAGAATGATCTTTGTTGTAAATAACATAAATACTTTATAAACGCTTTTCTCCTTTATGTCTTGCCTTGCAACAGTGAATCAGTACTTAAAAATATGCACTGACTCTTCTTAATCACCACTGAAAGAACAGTGACATCCTTAGCAGAGAGAAATTTACTCGCTTTGTAACTTGTTTTATCATCTCAGCCTTTGTATCATTCTAAACTTTTAGAGATCTGAGTAGAGGACAGCACATAAGCTATTTTATATTTATTTTATATGAAAACTTCTGCTCTGGACAAAAAACTGCATATGTGTGCTTATGCTGTGTCAAGGAAGAACTTAAGGCTTTATTTATCTTCAGCGTATCGTAACTAAGAGTAGTAAAGTATTTGTCCCAATTTTTACATACATTATTTCTAAAATCACAGCCAAGACTATCATTGAAGTTTTGATCTGCCTTTGTATTGAAGAGAAATCCAATGCAGGTCCAAACAGCTCTTAAGAGGGGAAAGTTCCAAAGGTTTTGTTAAGTCCCATAGCAAATTTGTCTGTACGTGGAAGCTTTTGGTAATGTTCCTCAGTATTAAATCCCAGATAGAAACCTATTATTTAGTATTTCACAAAGCAACTTCTCAGCAGGTTACAGATCTATAGGAGTTGAGTCTTTTTTTGATAAAGGTCTAAGAGCATGTTGTTGTTTCCTTTTAGGAAAACAAAATGAACAAAATGAAAAATGAGTGTTCTGATTTATTAAAATAATAAAACAAAAATTCTTCATGGAAATTTTCTGATGCTACGGTGCCCTAGTAAAGTAACTACTCTTTATGTAACATTGGCAAGTATCCCATTGTCCTGCTTTGTGGTCATTGGCTTTTTCATGTTTGAATAGCTGGTTTGTTGTAGTTCTCAATAGAAAATAGTTTTGTCCTAAAATTGGCTGAGATTTTAATTGCTTGTGAGAATAACCATGCTTTTTCTCTACATGAACTTTTTCAGATTTTTCTCTATGCAGTAGGCACTAGATCTGCTTACTGCCCAAAAGCAGGACTGGAAATATGAGAACTGGTGTTGTAAGAGCTCAAAGTGCATCAATATTTCAGTTTTAGGAAAAGCTTACTAGTTAATCTCTTGCTGTTTGTCTACAGCATTCAGATTTCACACCATTTTCTAGGGCGGTACATCTGTTCAAGATGTTAAAAACTAATTATAGAGCTGTATTTAAAAATAAACGTGTTGGCATGCGAAGGACTAGACAAATCCTGTTATTCATTGTAGTTTCTCTTGGGAGTCATCTGTTTCTTGTAAGTATTATCTGTTCAAAACTAAGTATGATGTAGGGGCTTTTTAATAACACTTAATAGATTGCTACCTTTTATTATAGTAGTGGGCAGTAAATTTTTACTTCCTAATTCTAATCCTGCCTTCTGAAGGAATGCAGGTAGGCCAGGAAGATTCAGAGCATTCTTGACAGATACTGAATCACCAGTTATTGAAGTACTGGAAAGACTGTGCTGATGCATCTCTTCTGCTTCTGGCAAAAAGCAGCTGTGGTGACAGCTGTATTAGCAGCAGTGCTTTATCTAATTGTAGGGGTTAATAGTGCTGTTTGCAGTAATTCTGAAGTGAAATCCTGAATGTATCCTGATGTATGCAAAGGTTTGAGTGGTATTGTAGCATCTTAAGGTGGTTTGAGCGTAAGTAATACTTGATGGCAGCCTTCAGGGAGGAGAAATTGAGACTTCTGGTGTCCTAGTTCTTGTTCAGCAGAATGTAAGGGAATATTGTACATATTCAGATTCACTGTTGGAATCCAAAATACTTAATAATGAGCTGTTCCTCAGAACAGGATCATTACAGAATGTTTGAAGTGTAGTTACACTTCCATTGTGAAATGTAATCCATACTCTTTCAGTGGAGCAGAAATTCTAGGCTCATCTCAACAGGAAACTGATTCTCCTCATTTCTATTGTAATATCTAGTATATCATGTGGAGAGAGTGTTTATGGTGGGTTTTACAGTATGATCTCTTTGACAAAGCAGTTCCGAGTTACTGGTATATTCCTTTAAATTGATCTGAATGTCTTGAAATTTCAGTGGTTAACGACACGTTGCTTGATTGAGCAAAATTTAATGTAGCGTGACTAAAATGGTCTTTCCTCAAAGTCACGAAGGCTACTTCCCCAAACTTTCACTAATAAATGAATTGTAAGTCTACTACATTGGGGTGATCTGGGGGAGTTTTACTTAAATTGATTTAAAAGTCAGTCTATAACTTAAAATTATTGAGGCTTAAGAAAGAAGACTATCTACTGAAATCTTAACTTGCTAGATTTGCCATGTTCTCAAATACAACTTTGAATTGCTCCTGTTATTTCAAATACTTTCATGAAGTTGGAATATAATGTGGTAACTAAGAGCACCATCTATACTTTAAGTGGCTGACCCATAACATCACTGCAAGTAGCATCACATCAGATCTGACTGAAACATACGGACCAGAGAGATGTGGCTGAAACATGCAGAATACCACACAAACTGTGTGGTGGTTGCACATGCTTTAATCTTAAAAACTTCAAAAAGTGAACAAATAATAAAATTGCTCAAGTTTATTAGAAGGAAAAAAAAAAAAACTATTGAATGTTGCCAACAGAGAATTTGACGAATATATTTTGATCAAAATCAATTACAATGTTATTTATACCATTTGCAAATGTCTTATTTTCTTACATTGTCTGGAAGTTGTTGGTTTGTACGTTTTTTTTTTTTTTCCCTCCCTGTAAAGTCTGAGTCTTCCATCTGGTTTCAGTGAAAAATCTGGAAATTAAACGAGAAAATAGCCCTGTAATGAGTCACACTTCTTTTTAACTACTTTAATAAAAATTCAGTTTTAGTAACAGTGTGGTGTTGTATGTGCTGCTAGCATTGAAGCATCAGCGAAAGTTCTAGTAGATCAGGTCAGATGTGCAATCAGATAATGTTGGGAGGGAAAGATATATATATATATATATTTTTTTTTTTACATGTTTAGATTACAATATGATTTACATGTAAATGAACACTGAGGAAGAATTTATGTGCATTCTTTTAATTGTGTAATGCACCATTCAAAGCAAATCTTTGATAACAGTAAGGTTTAGGTGTTCCCTCTTGTCTTAAACGGAGCTCAAACACAAACTGGCAACTACTCTCTGAAAGGAGTCCATTTTATGTTTTAACTTTCAGCATTACTTGATAATGCACAGGATTTCTATTTTGTTGTTAAAATTTGGGCTGACATTTGATTTATTGTACTTAATTTTCCCAACCACTTTAGTATTGTATTCTCTTACTTCGTTTTGCAGTATTTTTTTTTTTCGTGTTACTGTATTAGGTATCTAATGCCAGGTATGTTTTTCTGGTTAAAATTATTCTTAATGTTAGAAGAACTGGATTTGGAAATTACTTTGAAAGTTGGGGTGCTATTATTTCATTAAGCTTATTTAAGCTTTTTAAAAAAACTGTATTTTTTGCTTCTCCTAGAGTGAGTACAATGAAGCTTGTAATATTATGAGCACAATTCTCTCTTCCTACTTTGATAAGTGTGCATATGCCACAGAACTGCATCAATTGGCAGTGCCTGGCTCTTCTAATTGAGAAAATTATAACACAAGTTTTAATAATAGATTACTTAATAACTTTATAATAATAAAGTTGATGTTTATTATTAAAAACAAACGCAGGCTTTCAAATTGTTTGAATTATCTGATTTGAGGAGAAGGAAAAAACTGCATAACTTTCAGAGATCTGATGAACTGTTTGGGTATGACAGACCTTTCTTTTAAATTTAAGGAATAAATGTTTAATTTTCCTTTTTTTGCTTTCAGGAACATCATCCTATTCTCATCAAGGTTATGGCTGTGAATCAAAGCTCTATAGCCTTGACCATGGCCATGAGAAACCTCAAGACAAGAAAAAGAAAACCTCTGGCCTTGCCACCCTCAAAAAGAAATTCATTAAGCGTCGGAAATCCAGCCGATCTGCTGATCATGCCAAGCAGATGAGAGAGCTCCTCTCAGGCTGGGATGTCAGAGATGTTAATGCATTAGTAGAAGAATATGAAGGGACATCAGCCTTAAAGGAACTTTACCTACAAGCTAATTTGGCAAGACCTGAAGCCAGGACGCTACAAAAAGACATGGCTGAACTTTATCAGTACAAATATTGCACCGATGTAGACTTAATATTTCAAGAAACTTGTTTTCCTGTGCATCGTGCAATATTAGCAGCAAGATGTCCGTTTTTTAAGACACTGCTTTCTTCCTCACCAGAATATGGGGCAGAAATAATAATGGACATTAACACAGCTGGCATAGATATGCCTATGTTTTCAGCTTTGTTACACTACCTTTATACAGGAGAGTTTGGCATGGAGGATTCAAGATTCCAGAACGTTGATATTCTTGTGCAGCTTAGTGAAGAGTTTGGAACACCAAATTCGTTAGATGTTGACATGCGTGCGCTGTTTGATTACATGTGCTATTACGATGTGGTTCTTAGCTTTTCCTCCAACTCTGACTTAGTTGAAACTTTTGGTGGAAGTCAGAACTGTCTAGAAGAAGAGCTCAGAGCTCACAAAGCTATTATTTCATCACGATCACCGTTTTTTCGTCACTTGCTGCAGAGGAGAATACGGACTGGTGAAGAAATCACAGACCGAACTCTACGAACTCCAACTAGAATTATATTGGATGAATCTATCATACCAAAAAAATATGCTAAGGTCATCTTGAACTGTATGTATACAGATGTGGTGGACCTCTCAGTTTTGCACTCAAGCCCTTCAGTGGGCAGCTTAAGTGAAGTTCAGGCTCTTGTTGCAGGAAAACTTAACATGACTAGGGCTGAAGAAGCTATGGAGCTTTACCACATAGCACTGTTCTTGGAGTTTAACATGCTTGCACAAGGTAGGTAGTACTGTCCTTTCTATAGAATAAATGATATTATTAGAACAGTTGTTCTTCCTCTTACAGCTCACAGAATCATAGAGTGGTCTGGATTGGAAGGGACCTTAAAAATCATCTAGTTCCAACCCACTTGCTAAGGGCAAGGATGCCTGCCACTAGAGTGGTTAATCATGATTAGATTAGATGTTAACTTCTTCAAGAAGACATTTATGCTAAATTATTGAAAGTAATTAGGTTGTAAACTTCCATAGTAGTCCAAACAGTAGCTTAAAAAATAAAGGAAGAGGTTTTTTTTCCTCCTCTTTTTCCATTTGAGCAAGTCTGTTTTCTTCACGCTAGCCTTACCTATGTAGCAGCCAGTGAACTGTCAGTGGGTAGTCTTTCTGTTTGCTTTGCCTTCCAGTAATTATCTCCTTTCTTCAGGAGTAGAGGCAGTATGTGCTTGTGAGTATTATGCTTGTATATCTCCTGGCTTAAGAATGGGAAGAAAGTGAGAAGCGCTTGCTTCAGTCTCTGCGCTGCGCCCATAATCGGATAAAATAGCCTTCTGCAATGGAACTTGGAGTTCTATTCACTCATATTTCAAGTGCCTCTTCTTTTCAAAATGTAAATGCACGATAACTGTAGTCTTCTTTAATTAACATTTAAATAAGGAAGTATAAATAGAAGCTGTCTGTGTGGGATCCAGGGGGTGTTTCTGACCTGATTGTGAATGCACCTCTATTAATGTGTCACTTCCATGCTGGAATTCTATGTGTTAGCTGATGGTGCTGTTGCTGCAGGGTGGGAAAAGCTGGATTTCTTTGAGCATGCCGATTAGCAGAATGAGTGATGTCTGTTCCCACTGAATGGCTCAAACTCTTTCTAGAGTAGCTTACCATGTAGCCTGATCAGCAGAAGCTATCATTTGCAATGTTTGTCTTCACAAAGAATTGAGAAGGCTTGAACACAGTGTGTATAATGCTAGTGTCTTAATCTGCAGTCTTTCATAGCGTGTGTATTCCTTTCTGAAAATAAGACCCTTTACTGTATTTGTGGTTTAAAAAAAAAAATTCGGAATCATCCATTTTCTTTTTGAAAGCCATTAGTTTAAGTCTTGCATTCTAACTAATTTGCGCTGTAAGTACGCATAATGAGTCTCGCTGTCAGTGGTTGGCAACATAGTTGAAGAAAAGAAATTTTTCTCATCTGTAAGTTGGAGATAATACATCTGTGTTTTTCAGGGACAGAAGAAATGCTATGTGAGGGCTTTTAACTGTAATGTGTCATTATTGAAGTATGATATTTCAAATACATATAGCAAGTCTTGATATTTCTGATCTTTATCAGCTTTGATTTACAATTCCTTTTCTGGGGCTAAATGAGGTGTGGGGCAGAGGATACAAGAGATCCCTGTTAAAAAAAGGAGTTATTTAGTGTTGATACTAAGTGATCTTGCATGTTGGCAAGTTGTAAACTTAAATTATTATTTCTATAGTTTGTGTCAAAGGAGGTACACAAGCCTTCAGTCTTGATGATTGAAGGTGATGTTATAAGATTTAACTGTACTAATACTGAGGGATTCTCAACTCTTGGTAAGTTGATTCCTGCACATAAGGACTGGCGAGTTGTAGAGTCTGCAAAGCACTGGCTGGTGAGCTAATGCCTCCTGTGGTGCTTTGCTCTTTCACCTGTTAGTGTTCAGACAACTTAGTAGAAATAATATGTAATGGGATGTTGCAGTTGCTTCTGACCTTGGTGGTGGGGAATGATAGTTTCTCACCTCAAAAGTAAAACTGAGAATAACTGAGATAACAATTGGATTTGCTTGAGCTAATTTAAGAAAATAACTGTTTACAATAGATGTTTACAACTTCTAGCTATCAAATGGAATACTGTAAACTATCAAACAGACTTTAGTAAAAGAAGAAGCTTGAGCAGAAAACTGCAGGTATTAACACTGCAGAAGTAGGTCATGCTCTGTTGTTTCAGCTATCAGTGGGTTTTCCTAAGAGCTGTATCAAACTGTGAATTATAGAGGATGTGGGAAAACTAATCAGTAACTTGTGTATTCCCTTGCGGCTGGTGTTAGGGAACTAATTTTCACATGATGCTGGAAGTTGAAATAATCCTACTGAAATAAAACTGTCGGGAAACAGAGGAGATTTGTTTTGAGGTATGCTGCCACAGGAATGAGAATGAGGTGTTTTTAAACTTGATTTTTGTTGTTGTTTGCCTAGAAACGCAATATTTAAGTGAAGTGTGGAAGTAGCAAAATTCTACTGTAGTGGAAATAATGTTAGATTCATTCCTATACAATATGAGTTCATATTATTTGAGAGCAGGGTATTTGTTGATCAATTGAAAGCAAGAAAGGAAAATGAGTTGAAATGGAACGTGATGTAAATGTACAGTTTCTCAGTGTGTGATTATTTTGGTACATGCCCTTATACAAGTGCTAAAAGGATTAGTGTGCTGGGGGAATACTAATGAGGGAATTAAACTGTGAATGAAACCTGCACTGAAATGCTGAATAGTTATGCACCGTTTCATAAATGAACGGAGTATAATTCTCTCAGACTGGAAATCTAAACTGGAGCAACTGAGGAATTTGAAGCTGTTCTGAAGAAGCAGTGTAACTTCTCTCAAAACTGACCAGTGTGTCCCAAGTCAGTACTTTTCATTAGCAAGATAGGTCCATGCTGCTTTAAAATATATTGTATGAGTCAGCGCTAACAAGGTGTTAACTTTTTCTAGCTGAAGGGTTTTTCCTCACCCTAAGGGATGCTAGTGCAGCTGAATTAGAACCCACCAGTGGCTGGAACTTGGTAAGTATGTGACAGTAAGGGGTGAGAGACTGTTATCCTTTGGGGAGAAGCACAGTAAAAGTGGGGAAGGATCAAAACTTAGCATGTTATGCAACGGTAGTAAACTCGGGCCATTTTCCCTACCTATCCATCCCTAGAGTCACTGAAATTCCATTTGTTAACTTGAACTAATTAGAATGTTACAGGTGAGTGCTGTGTTAGCTAGAAGAAAAAGCAGTGAGCAGTCTGTAGGATATCTGTATGTGGCAGTGAAATCAGTATCCAGTAGTTTCTTCATGTGCTGAGTTCATGTTTAGATCATTGGTATTGAAAAGTAAAGAATGGTTATTATAGTCTTATAATTGAAATTAAAAGGAAGCTTATTTGATCAGGAAAAACTGTATGCCCGCACTTGGCTATCATATCACTGCTGTTAGCAATTTTAAGCTGTTCCTCCTTTCTTATTTCACTACGTATTCTAGCATCTTGCTCTTCCTTAAGTGTTGTAATACTTAATGTGAGGAAATGAATCTTCATCTCAGTAGTGTCCCTCTCATTCCCAGTGTCATAGCTTTGTGCTAGAAGCTGTAACTCAGACATCTGACTTCTAGACACTACCCAGGATGGTGCTATAAGAGGTAAAATTGTGTGGTTAGTTGTTGGAGTCCACTGAGCAGGCAGTTCTCATGAAATCTCTCATCTTGGTCCTCTGATAGTGCTTCTCTACTCTGTGCTGCAGGCACCCAGTTTGACCCAAGGTCTGTCACTGGTCTGATGGATTGGCTTTTGCAGTAGCTAATAATAAAAAGTCTTAAGTTTCTTCTCTAGATTTCTGCATGCTCCCTAGCTCAAATTTTTGATTAGGCTCACTCAAGCTAGCCAATTCCAAATGTGCTAAAGCTTGTCTCCCTGGTTTCCTGGAAAATATTTGGGTCTCAATATATGCAAGTCTGGATTCTCTTTACAACTCATTTTACTCACTTTAACCCAGTTTTGGCTGGATGCTTGTAATTGAGCATTAAGTGAAGTTGATGTATTTTAAACTTCTGATCAACTATTATTTTTTTTATTATTCTAAGCAATTTTGGTTTGGTTTGACTGCAGATTACTTTGTAAGTATCCAGATGTCATTTTTCATCAGTTTTAGCATATGATTCAGCTTTGATTCTATGTGAAATCTTCTTGCTCCTAACAATGATAAAGCCAGTTTCCCTGTGATTAAGACAGTGATGATTTGGCCATGTGCTAAGAGTCTTTACTGTCAAAGTAACATAAGATTGTTTAAAATTTACTTTGGCTTCACCTTGACTTAATGATCAGCTTAAACAGATCTTCCAAAGGAAACTGAAAACGAACTGATGTGAATAAATGAACTAATCAGCAAGGATATTTTGTCTCTAGATCTGATCTTAGCAAAACACATTTGTACCTAATAACCCAGAAACTGTTTTTAGAGGTTCTGTAGTATTTAACTATGAGAAAGTAAAGCTCTTTACTGCTTTTGCAGAGGCTTTGAGGATTAGAGCCTTCTTCAGGATGCTCAATCACATCCCTCAGGAGAACGTTGCTGTTCTTCCTCTTTTGTTTCTTTTCTCTCTACTTGTTACCTTGCTGCACTCTGAGACTCTACTGGTGATTGTTCCAATGCACTGGCTCACAAAATCAGATGTAAAATCACTTATCCCTTCCTCTTCAACAGCACCATTATTAAAACTGCATCAGTTCCCTAATTCTGTTTGGTATGCATGGTGAAAACCCTTCTGGCTTTACTGTGCTGCCACATCCACTGTGGTTTCAGAAGTTTGACTCAAGTATCTTAATTGTTATCTATACTGAATGTATGCATCTTGGCCCTGTTGCTTACTGTTATGAGTAGTCCTGTTGAGGTGGTGGCACAATATGACTTCTCTGTTGCAGATTCTTACAGCAGTAGTCTTGCCTGGGAATCGGAAAGTAGAGGAAAATTCCAGAAAGTTTTCTAAATTAATATAAAGTAAAAAAATAACACGAATCGAGGCTTTTAACTATGCATTTCCTTCCTTTTATTTTTAGGTATTTTCTTTATCCTTGACAAGAGTGAGAATAAACTTTATTTTAAAGTCATATTTAGTAGTACAGTCTTTGATCTAGAGGCAGATATCATCTGACATCAAAAGTACCCTTGATCTCAGCAGGACTGAAATACTGGAGCGCAAGGAAGCCCACAGTAACAGTATTAAATACACACAAATGTATTGTGGGAAGATTATAGCAAGTGTGTCAGTTATCACAGTGCAGTAGGAATTCTCAAAGGATCTAGTCTGGCACTTTAAACTATAAAAGAAACTGGGTATCATTAAGTAAATATTAACATAAATCTGACCTGTTACTTCCTTAACATGATTCACTTGTGCTCAAGTCTGAAATTACTACTTAAGTTTTATGTTAAGAAAATGAAGATGGGAGAGATCAGGAAGTAGAAACAGTCTTTCTTACGGTATTGTTACGTGCTAGGGCTATATGTGAAGATAAAGAATTCTACCCCGTGGTGCAATCAGAGTTGCAATTGGGCATGTAATTGTGATGTTGCAAACAATTTTTTGCAGAGAAACAGGTTTGATCACCTGTTTTCCATCTTTCATTTCAGTCACCTGTTTTTTAGGAAGTATACAGCTGAAATACTGACTGTCGATGGCTGGTAGCAGCCCTGTTGAACATCAGCTCTTTCTCACTCTGCCTTTCATTGTCTCCATTTTATTGGCCAAGTTGGCAGCTTTTGCTTCTGTCCCATGATTGTTTTCTGCTTAAGCTGGACTAGCTGCTGCTGAATGTGCTGCTTAAGGAATGCTGACGCTCAGTCCAGGACCATTGTCGACTGATGACTGCCAAAGATGTAACTGCAGATTTCGGGCTTCCTAAATCCATATGTTCTGCTTGTGGTAGGAGCAGGAGAGTGAATTTATTTGCACTGTTTGGGAGATAAAACATTAGAAAGAATTGTGCGATGGATTTTGAATGTCTTATGCATGTATGAAGTATCTTAAATTTCTGGCTAAGCTTATAACTTCAAAAATCCTTTTGTTAATGCTCACATGAACTAACAGCTATGTAGTTTAACAGCAATGTTATGTTTTTAAGTTACACGGATAGCATTGTTTTCATCTGCTCTAGAATTTATTGTTTGAAGCAGCTGGGTAATATGCTGTGTTAGAATTTACACAATTTATTGAATGTTCACAGTGTGAAGAATAACACAAAATGCTGCCTAACCTTCCATTCATGTTTTGTTGTTGCTGTAATGATCTGAAGTGCTTTAAAGTGCTGCTGGCTCCATATTTGAACTCAGCAAATAACCATGCAGTAGGTATTAACAGATCTGTAATAGGGGTACTTTGAATTCAGTTTCTCAAAGATGGAATACACAAATGTTTTAAATTATCCTGTGTTTAGAAAAATCAGTGGAAGGATTAAAGTAGCTTGAAAGAGGTACTGAATATACTTCAGTATTGTTTGACTGCTTATGTCCTTAGACTCCTTGATGTCCAGTGCTGCTTCAGTTTTATCTTCTGCACAACACTTGTTTTTCACTCCGAGAAGCTAAAACTTATTTGTGTCAGTGTCAGAAAGTGAGAGGGGATAAAATGCACCTGCAAGGCTTGGCATTGGTTAATATTCCCTCCTGGCAGCGCCGTGTTCTTTTGAAGGAGGGCTAGAGCTTTCTAGCTGCTCTGAGTTTTAGTGTTCTGCTTCAAACTGAAAAATCTAAAATGAGATGAAAGTAATCAACTGGCAAAGTCAACCTGCTGAAACTATCTTGTTTTGTAACTGCTGGACTAAACAATGGGTCCACAGTGTAATTATGGCAAAGTACAGGTTGTTACACTGCTGCTTATGTGAGATAATAGTGCAGACTGGAAACTACAAGTTTTTTAACCTAACTCTTCTGCTTTGCTCTTACTGTTTTTGTAGGTGATACTTGTATTGCTGTGTCTTGAATTCTGAGATCATTTATATCTGAAACAGATTTCAACTGTTTTTGGCTGCCACAAGGGTTGCTACTACCATGCTGCCCACTTTGGTCTCCTTGGTCCAGTTTCTTATGCTGGTAATAGATCTCTGGTTGCACAAACCCTAATGTGGAATCAAATTAGACAGAATGGAGTTGAGTAGTACACTGTGTGGCTACCTGAGTAGTGCTGTGACACAAGAGCAGGGGGTGTAGAGTGCAAGAGGAAGACAATCTGGTCTAGTTCAGCTGTATGAGATCAGCTTTTGTGACTGTTCAAACATCCTACACGTGTGAGCTTCCTTCTAAGAACTTTTCTAAAAGTACAGGTCACATTTGCATCCTTGGGCTTGTAAGATGTGTAAGAGGCTAAATAAGTCTTTCTCCTTTTTTGCTTCTCTTTGCACCAGACACTTGATTAGAACTGCAAGGATGCTTATGGGTGAAAAGTGCTTCCTTGCAGCTTTTAAATATGTGGTAGTCCAGACTAGCTGTATATCATGACTTCAAACTGTTTTCTGCATTCTAGCAGATTCAAAAGCGCAGATCCATGGTGCACAGTCTCTTCTAATGTGACAAAATTTAGAAACTATTTAATAACATCTAGACCCTGTTTCATTGTCAAGATGAATTCTTGTTTCTGTTTCTCTTGGTGTGGTATGCATAAGTTTAAAGGGAAAGGTCTCCACCACAAAATGACTTACAAAACTGTTAGCTTTAATTAGTAAAATCTTTGCTTGATCCTGCTTTTGCAAACTGTTGAGGGCATTTAATTTATTCAGTGGGTTTGTCAACTGCCTTGACAAGATCCAGGCTACTGGTTAGTATGGTGAACGTGGGCTCAAGCTGTTTCTGCTTGCAAGGGCTATAGAACATGTGAGAGGGAACTGGAGAAACAGAATTTGTTTGCAGGCAGGACCTAAGGCTGTTGGCATCCAGCATAAAGAGGATGTGAAATAGACTCTTGTCCAAAATGTGATAAGGTCGTCTTTCATTTCTCCAGACTCCAAGCAGAATCTTTGAAGTATACTGATGGTCAGAGAAGCTTGTGGTAGAGCAGTTGGGGACATTGCTAATAAATCTTGGAACAGCACTTGCTGCCTGAAAGTTATGAAACAGCGCTCATAGGAAAAAAAATACTCTATTCTGCTGTAGGGAACAATACTGTGGCTATTCGTTGGCTTTTTTGCCAAGTGTCTGAATCTTAAAGCAAGAAAGCCTTTGGCCAAGGAAAAGAAAGATTGTATTCCTTCCATGGCCAAAATTAAGTTGTCCTAATTTATTTAGGTGTTCAGAAAATCACTTCTCTGTTACCTCGTACTTGCTTCTGAAGAAATACTTACAATATACACACTGTTCTGACACATTGGTAGAAGTACTTGGGAAAAGGACCGTTCCATTTACTAGTTATCCTAAATGAGCTTTTCATCTGATGTCATTCTGCTGGTAATTGTACAATAAGGCTTCTTGGAAGAATTGAGACCAAGCTGATGCTCTGGTTCTATAAATCAGTAGAACTTGGATCCTCAGAACTGCATTTCCGTGGGTATGTAGCTTTCTCTCTTTGCAACAGGAACAGCTAACCTAAAATAAACACTGGGTAAAGAAATGGCATGGAAGACTTTGGGATAAGGCTCTTTGTGCTTACAGTTCAAGTTTTCTTTTGTCTAATTTCAGTGAATGAATCTATGTATTGCCTTTGAAATGAAACAATCCTTAGATGTAATCATCAGAATTCAGGGGATGTAATTAGCTGCTAAAACCAGGCTGTGTGCAAGCAGAATAATTAAAATGCGCAAGAAATCGGGATAAGATTTTAGCCGGGTGAGACAAGCAAGTGGCCTTTCAAACAACTGTATGTTTCTTATTTGGGGAAGCCTACTGTAACTGGGCACTCCAGTGGTGGGTTAGCTTTGTTGGCCTTGGCAAGTTTGTTGCAAACGTAATGTTTTCCAATCTTTAGAGCTCCAGAAGGGTGAATAAAAGGGTTGGAGTGTGGGGGAGGTGGAGACAGCACAATTCAGTGCAATGTCAGTCATAAATGGTGCAAGTAAAAATGTAAGTAGAAATGGATTCTCAAATGGAAAGCTTCCAGATTTCATTTGCTCATATTTTTGACGTGCTGAAGTGTTTTGGGCTTATTTTCAAAGTAACTTTTTTTTAAAATACGAGTTTGCATGTTTTTGAACAGAATTTTTTTAATGAATTCAGAATACAATATTCATTAGGCTTCCTGAGGATTCCCACCTTTGAAGAGGGCCATTTCTCTGACTTGTACAAAAAAAAAACAAGTAATGTATTTTGGAGAGTGGTTCTGATCCTCTGTTCTCATCCAGGCCAGTGCTGACTAGGTTGATGGTCCAGGTTCCTCTAAACAAGTAGTGCTGCAAGTAAAGTAAAGAGCTCACTTTAGGCTGGTTCTTGCTATGCAGTTTAGAGGCCAACACATATAGTAAGGAATCTGTCCTCCTTTTTCATAGTTAAAATGTGTAACCTGATGGTAAGAGGTAATTCTGCATTACTTAGTAATGGTAAAGGATAAAACAGGTGTGTATGAATTGTGTTTCGACTTATTTCCCTTGGAGGGGAAAATAAAGACAAATGGAGAGCCTAACATGGAATTAATAGCATAATGATACTTTTAATACATCTTCTTCAAGGTATATGCTTCCGTGAAATGTTTTGTTGGTGGCTCCATTGATACATATGGTCGTATCTGAGGCATATTAGGCACATGGGAGTATGAATCATTCCACATGCTCGTTGAGGAAAGCTTTTTGGTTATAAACTTGGCTAGATTGTATTACTGTTGGGGGGACGGTGTTGCCATAAATTTACTCGAAAATAAATAAAAACTGTGTTCAAAACTGTATTTGTTCAGACATATTGATGAAACTTGTTGCAAACACTCTCACTGAGTATTGATTGTATATACTGCAGGCACTGTGTTTTGTAGTTATAAGTTCAGGAAAATAAATATTGGAATATTCTTGCAATTAACGTACTGGCTGTTACAGTATGGAGTAGAAATGCTCGTATTTTATAGGACAGGCAAATTTATAATATCCTTTTTGTTTTATCAGGCACTTTCTGTTACCTTTTTCTCTTGCTGCTTAAGCTTCCCATTTCAGTGAGTGTGCTCCTGCAGTCTTCCACAGCACGTTCATTTGTTACTCATAATGACGCCTCATTCACACTATTAGTTGCAAGAGAGAGAGTCAACACATAATGTGCTGACCTAAGTAGAGAAGAAAGACTTTGTTTTTTATGCTATTAGTTGATGTTTTTTTGAACTGCTTCCATACAAAAAAACAGATCTGTAGCACCAGGAGTGTCTGTTTGGTCTTTGTGTTGACAAAAGTTAAGGTTGCTACATTAAACTTTCTTCATCCAAATGCTTGGTAAGGAGATACATTTCTGTAAATAAGTCAGTTTTTTTTTCCCCCATCTGCTACAAGGAAATGTAGCATATAAGCATGATAGCATATAAGTAAAATAATTGCAATGTAAGCATTCTGCTGTCAACCATCCAGGGACCTCTCATGGGCATGAGTACAGCTATAATTTTGTGTTTGTAGTGGATTGAGGCTGGAATGTCTAATTGTATAGTAGAATTCTTCTCAAATTGCTATCTTTATAGTGCAAATAGAACTCACGTTGTGTGAGTATCTAAGCCAGATGTAGAAATGAAATCAGCACTGTGGTACAGTCTGTGAGCAGGGCAATCCCAGCTCCCTGCATTTTCAGCCCTCTTGCAGTGTTTCCTCTCACTGATTTTGAATCTATTCCACCGTTTCTCAGAATGGAAAAATACCCTTTTCTTCAGAAGACACATACTCTGCAAAAGAGTAGATTCTAATGCAGCAGAAGCACAGAGAAGCTGTAGCAGACTTGGCCCAAGGCAGAGCACCTGCTCCTCTCACGCTTTCTCTTTTGTTCCCTATCTGAAGAGGTGCTCTCTGTCCTGGCACCCCTCTGGCTTTGCAGGCTGGGATGATGGCCTAGAGCAGATGCTCACTGCTTCCTGCCTTTGCTGCTAGTCAGAAAACTGCGCTTTGCTGCCCTCGTGCTGTGCTGAAGAGCTGAGTATAAGCAGTACCTCACAGCTCTTGCTTCTGATCCTCTGCACGATCTGTCTCACAGTCCACATGAAAAGTGACACCAGCAAAAATCCCACCTGTGTTAAGGCTTTTCTGCCTTTTCTGAATATGCTGTAACTAGTAATTGCTTCCATTCCAACCTGCAATTTTAAAATGAATTAAACAGTGTGTTTAATGTGTGTTAATCAAAGGGCCTGCTAGTGTGGTTGAAGTAACTTTCAGTCATTCACCTTGGCATGCCAGTAGAAGTAACGTTTTGTGTGGCCATAAAAGGTAAATGACCAAAACAGTTAGAATCCTAAACCTCAATTAAAAATTCAGTCAGAACTTAACCTTGTTTGCAGATCTTGGTCTGTAGGGCACTTCTGGTTTTATTCTCACTTTAACTGTGGTGGGAGTTATATAATCCTTTTTATTACATATTTTGACACTTCAGGATGTAAGTGCGTCTATAACAGCTATATTGATTTGTTTTGCTTCGCTTTTGTTTCCTAGGCTGTGAAGATATTATTGCTGAGAGCATCTCTCTAGACACCTTAATTGCCATTTTGAAGTGGAGTTCTCAGCCATACGGTTCGAAGTGGGTTCATCGTCAAGCACTGCATTTCCTCTGTGAGGAATTTACCCAGGTCATGACTTCAGATGTCTTCTATGAACTAAGCAAGGACCACCTGCTTACAGCTATTCAGTCTGACTATTTACAGGTAACCTGCAGCTCAGAATGTAGCTGGTTCTGCTTGAGGCAGGATATGTTGTGCCACTGCCAGAAACACTTGTGAGTAACCTTAGATATTAGTCAAAAGCTTTGTACATAAGCACTACTTTTTAAGAAGTAAAATGTAAAATTGAAGTAGTGAATAAGAAAAACTATTTTGTTCTTGGCTTGTAACGCAACCCAAGCTGATGTTATATGCTGTTACTTAAGAGATTAGTAATAGCTTAGAAACAGATGCAAATTAGTTTAAGTAAAGCTTTTGTGAACTTAACGTTTCTTTACATGCTCAAGTGTTTTATTAAAAAAATAATAATAATGATTATGTAGTCATAATACTTATACTGCTACAATGTATATCCTAGTTAGAGGCAGTGAGAGCTAATAAATTCAGAAGTGGGGAGACAAAAATGTCTTATCTTGCAAGCGCTGTGGAATCAATTTGTTTTTCCTTTCTGCTTTGTAATGCTCCTTCAGTGAGTGTGGGTTTAGGGACAGCAAACTATACTGACTAATGGAAAACTTGTGGGAATTTTTTTGCTGCCACCTCTTCGATGAATGTATCTTTAATGATGGCTACCAAATTTAGCATAAACAATATTGGACCCTTTAAATTTGATCTGTCCTGGTCTTGCTTTTTAAAGTATGGAGTGTTAGAGGTTATTTAAAATGATTTGTTAGAAAACAAACTTAATTTTTTATCTATGTGAGTTTTTCCTCTACAGTTGTTCTTTGACTAGTATATGCTTGAGGTCATCATGTAGTTGATTTTAGTTACTATAACTTCTCAGGCTGTGCAGATACTGAATTTGTAACATTAAATAGAAAATCTGACCAATGCCCAGTGTTGGAATTGCACCTTTTGAATCTGTCATTTGGATGTAATACTTTTTTTCTTCCTAAGGATTCAGTAAATGACCTAGATGTAGGAAACAGAGTGGTGATATATCAGTAGTGCTCCTTAAAATATTTAGAACGAGTACTATTAAGAGACATAAAATAAAACACTTATTTTGCTGCAGTTGTTTCTTTTTAACCATGAAAGATTTGTGTCTGTATGTGTGTCATTTAAACTGATCATATGTGGATTACTGACTTTCTCTTTCTACCAGGCAAGTGAACAAGATATTCTAAAATATCTAATTAAATGGGGAGAACACCAGTTGATGAAGAGAATAGCAGACCGAGGTGAGGATACTTTTTAGTCATGTGCTGTCAAACCAAATAAACCATAATGTTTCTAAAGCCTTATTCTGGGTAATCTGTAATCTAAGAAAACTTTGAATCTGAGAAATCTGCTGCTCATAGTGTAGTCAAAACTAGATGAGCACAAGAATCTTTTGAAAAGGATGAATTATCCTGTAGTGGAAAAAAAAGAAAGCGTAGACATTCTGAAGGAGCTGAAGTAACTCAGTCTCAAGAAGAATGGGCTTAGGGGGAATCTTACTGTCATAAGACATGTCTGACATGTCTTATGACAGTAAGAAAATGCAGCCGTGCTTTTTTCTTTGCCTCTCATCCTTTCAGAGTGTGCCATGAGGCATTAATTCCTTTTTTTTTTTTTTTAACTGCAAAGAAGAGTCAGTGCAACAGGTTGCCCAGAGAATTTATGAAATATTCATCCTTGGAGATAATAAAAATCTCACAGATTAAGAGCAATCTCTGTCCTACCTACCCGAGAAGGAGTGGGGAATAAGATGGTTGTGGCTTAATGTGTTTTTGAAATCTGCTGTTACTGCTTGCAGTACAGCTGTTTTGTCATGGATGTGTTGGATGAGATGCAACAACAACAAAAAGAGTTGAATGATGTGATTTTTAGTGACCTAAGTACTAGAATTTTGTTTTTGAAACAAATTTTTACATGTTTGATTTATACATGGTTGGAATGTAATGGAGCAAGTTAAGCTGACTTGAAATGGTGGCATAGCTGCTTGTTTGGAGTAATTTTGCAGCTTCCTGATCTGTGATGATCATTAAGTAAATAGCTCATTCTGTTTCCTGGGATGTGATGCACAAAAGCAGAAATAAAATCTGTCAAATTCTGTCAGACAGGGCCCAAATTTAGTCCCATGGTTTTATTTAAATGTAAGATGCTTGCAACAGTGAGTGTGGTGATATCAGTCAAATATTGGAAAACACTAAAAATGTGGTCTGAACTTGGGCTGCCTGTACTGAATGGGGAATGTCTGACAAGTTTCCTCACAGACTGAAGTTAGTCAAGTTCAGGTTGGGCACAGTAATTAAAATACAGGTAAAAGTAGGTATTTACTTGGGGAAAGAAATCCCAGAATGTCATATGGTGTCATTATGCAGTCTTCAGAAAGATATTCCACTCCTGGATAAATTGATGGCTTATGAACTTGAGAGCAATTTAAGTGGTTGTGACGCTGCAGTTACTGAAGTGTTTATTCCTTTGAGGCTGGGATAATTTATCCCAGCAGTCTCCTTAGGCTTTAATTTGTAGAAAATTGGTTTCTGAAAACTGGTGGGGAAGAAGGAAGGCGCTGTAGAAGAGCGTCACTGGGGAAACTACAGCAAGACACAAACATTTTTGTAGCATAGTTCTAGGTAAAGCTTTATGAACATGGAACACAAATGCTACTCTTGTGTTTCTTTCAGGCTTACACATTGAACATGACAGCTGTACAAATGGCCAGTGGTCATATAACCTGATCCTGACTTTGCTGATGCTTTGTATCAAATTTTAATGTGTGAACCACTTTTGTGGGACAATACTGAGAAATGCTGCTTTTTCTAAATTTTCTGTAACTTCCTATGAGCCACATAACTTATGATTTCTTATCTAGACATTTCTCTTGTATGAAATAACTATTTTTTTGTTCTTTTCTACAGAGCCTAATTTACTGAGTGGTACTGCTCACAGTGTGAACAAAAGAGGCGTGAAGAGGAGAGATCTTGACATTGAGGAACTGAGAGAGATCCTGTCTCCACTTTTACCTTTTGTCCGCATAGAGCACATCTTACCCATGAGTAGTGAAGTACTGAGTGATGCAGTAAGTCAGTCATCTCATACAAGTATTATCTCTCATTTCTTTGTATTTTGGATTCTACAGAAGTCTATGCAAGGTTACATGGATTTTTGCATTTTTTTGTACTTCAAATCTGTTAGAAAACTAAAACAAAAATACAAAAAACAGTGGTTTAGGGATTCAGTGCAACAAATACATTTCTTTCAAGTTCTTTTTTATTTAATAAAACATTAAATTTTGTCTTCATTCTCCAAGATGAAGAGAGGCCTGATTAGTACTCCTCCTTCAGACATGCTACCAACATCAGAAGGTGGAAAGTCAAATGCCTGGCTGCGACAAAAAAATGCTGGAATATATGTGCGGCCGAGACTGTTCTCACCGTATGTGGAGGAGGCTAAGGTAATCATCATTAACTTTTGGCTGTTGTTACACTGAAGTCATCAGGGGGTTCTGTGAACAGGGAAAAATTTTGGTGTGTTTTGTCTCTCTTTGCATGTACTGGCCTAAAATACTAACATTTTCAATTTAACAAGACTTACAAGTTTGATCATCAGGCTCAAGTCTCTAGAACTGATCAGAAAAATTTCAACAAAATATTTTTTTGTCGAAATTGAAATGTTTGCGAGACAGATCTTGATGAAATTCCACCGGAAACAAAGCAGCGTTCTGAGGGAAACCTCCCTGGTTTCCAGCCAGTTTGCCGGCCCAGCTCCTCGGCAGCCCACCTGGCAGGCGGATGGCAAGGTGAGAGCCTGAGAGTCCCAGTCTGCAGCTATTCAGCAACCTTGGTGCCAGGTCTTTCAGGCTCCCCAGCTCCCACTGGAGCTAGGTGGAGAACCTCTATTCCACTGGGCAGAGGACTCCAATAATCCGTTTTGTTGTTTGAATCAGAACCAGAATTCTTTCAGTCCTGTGCGAAGTGGAATAAATATCTTGTGTCCAACTTGATTGCAGTCCTCTGTGTCTCATTCACACAGTGGTTTCCTTATTCAATATCTTGTATGAGGACTGTAAAACTGAAGAGCCCGTGCCATATTCTGTTTGACAGAATGGGACCCTTATAGATGGCCTACTAATTATTTGAAGCAATTCTATCTTAGGTCATGAGCTTGTGAGTCCCAGCTGTGCAGGTGACTGCCAAACAATAGGATAAGGTGAAGCTGTGCACATCCACGTTGTCTGGAAACTCTGAACACTGCTCTCAGATCTCTCACCCTGTGCTTAAGACAGAAAATACCTTCTAAAGTTTGAATGGTGACATCCTCTTTGAGGAGAGGGGAAAAAGAATTATTTTGCATTTTGAGCACAGATGAGAGAGCACCAGGTGGCACTAAAGGAACAAAGGAGAACTAGCCAGTTAAAAACTTAGCTTTGTACCTTGGACTGTTAAAACTAACAGAAATGTGTTTAAAAATGTATGATAAAAATATTGACGCTCAGTTTTCAAGTGTGTGTTATGGGAGTGCTTTAGCAATAATCTTCAAGTTCATTCTACATGTCTTTTTGGTCAGGAGTCCAACTTGTTTCTGATAGCATTGCATTTTGCTGTTATTTTTCTAAGAAGCATAATTAGTTGTTTAAGCTTAGAGGAATTATTCTTGTTTACTATCTGGTAACTGTTCTTATTCATTTTGATTACTGAGAAGTACAAAAGCTTCAGATAAGTGACTTCTAATTTATTTCCCTCTGTTCACCTTATTTTTGAAAAATAAGCTTAAATAAGAACCTTATTCAAAGATGTGCATAAATCCCTTTGTCTTGTTTAAAACATCTAAGGGAAACACATCTCATTTTCAAGGTTCTGTCTTTCAGTGGTACAGAGAGTTGAGAACCATAACCGTCTGAGGGAGCATTTAGATTTGCCTTGAGAAGAATATTTTCGTTTTGACACATACAAATTAAACAAAGCAATCTTCCCAAACTTTATTCACCAGCCTACTATTAGCTTTGAAAAGCCAGTGCTAATAGTGACTGGAAACTACAGTAGAAAATGATGTGGATGTGTCAGATACTGTTGGGGACCTGCTTTAGACACGTGGTCTTGGAGCTGTGCTTGCAGCAGCTCCAGGTGGCCTTGGGGCAGTGCTTGCAGAAGGTCCTGGTGGATGTGTGCAATGCCTTCACGAGGGCTCTAATGGCTGTCGTTGCAGTCAGTACTGGATGAGATGATGGTGGAACAAACCGATCTCGTTCGTTTGCGGATGGTCCGAATGTCCAATGTGCCAGATACCCTTTACATGGTAAACAACGCGGTGCCGCAGTGCTGTCATATGATTACCCACCAGCAAGTTAGTACTAACCAGTCCAGTCCTCCTTCAGTCATAGCCAATGAAATCCCAGGTAAGGCTGCTAGATCACTGGTAACTCTGCTTGATCTCTTGTGAATGGTTGGGGGCTTTGGAGCAGGGGAAAGCGAATGTGTGAATGCTACGATCTCCTCAGAGAGAAGCACTTCTGTAGTATTTTCTTTCCACCCAGCAGTAGTGTTTCTGAATTGATCTACTCTGAGATTATTTATTATGCCATCCACATACATTTTGTAAGAAGGTGAGCTACTGGAAGGAGTAGTACTTCTACCTGCTTTGGCTGAGCAATTTGAAAAACCTCGGACTAGTTAAATTCACTGTAGAATATTTGCTGGACCCTGGCTCTCTGTTCTCGGAGTGGTTGGTTATCAGATTTATACCAGTCCTTCAAGATGGATATGATCCAGAAGGGTATAAAGTGGCTAGATATCTTCTAAAATCAAAAAGGTAGATGGACCTTAACCTGTAGAACAGTCAACTTGACTCAGTTTTCTAGAAAAAATGTTGAAGTAGGCATTCAGAACATGTTTTTTTGTTGTTGTTGTTGTTGGTTTACCACATCTATTTGAGGTTTTAAAGTCAAACCAACTTAATTCCTTGTGCAACAGAGTAAATTTTCTTAGGTGGATGTGTAGGTACTTTAGGTTACTTGGTGTTGACGCTCACAGAGAAGCCAGAGTCATTGTGATACATTGTCATTTATGTATTTGGTCTTTCAGTGTCAAGCTGAAAGAGTGTATCTAGTGGGATTGCCAAAGTATCTTTCTGTGTGTAGTTAGTAACTTAAAATGCATTTTCATCTGTGAACTGCCAACTGAATTGGAAGATGTGATTTGGACAAAGTTTTGCCAGATCTTGGTTTCTGGAGAAGCTGACAGAGGAAATGATTTCTCAGAAGTCTCCAGCATTTTGCAGAAGCTCTTGTGGTCAGAAAAACATGTGACTCTGGGGGGCAGTGATGCATCTTGGCCAATTGGAAACTCCACTGCAGCTTGATTCTATGTAATATTTAGGAATTATTGTCAGCCCTTAGATTTGAGCATAGATGTGAGCTGCGAGCCCAGCCAGTAGCTGGAGCATGGATATTGTCACGTAACTGCCTGCTTTGCTTTGTTCTCTAATTATGCAAAAGATTTGGTTGTTTTGCCAATTCTTTGAGGCAGGAAGGATAGATGAGAGCTGATTTGAGGAGATTCAACCATGTCCCAGACCCTTAACTTGTACAGGAGTCTGTCCTTGAAGCACAGATGCTGCATGGGAGCTCTTGAAGGGAGAACCAAGCATCATCAGCTTTGTGCCTCTTGGTCTGGGCTCTGGGAACATGAGCTGCTTTGCAGTTTAGGCATTCTCCAGCTGTTGCTTGCATCTTGCTTGTACTGCTGTCAATTGACTTTATTTGCATAAAGGACATTGGCAGCTTCTCCTGGTACTTCTGTTGCAACGCTGTTCTGAGTTCAAATTCTGCTGAAGGTTGAACAGGTTTTACAGGTAATTGCATTTCCTTTAGTATTTTGCATTTTCAGCTTGGATTAGAAATCCTGCACCCAAGCTGTATTTTTCATGTATATGTAATATCCCTTCTGTATGTTTCACATGAATAATTGTTTAAAAAAAAAAAAAAAACACAATAAACCACCACCAATAACAACAAAAAAAGCACAAACAAAACCTCCTGGGTTATCATTTTTAATGATAAACTTAGATGATTTTTATGCCCATTAATATGGAGAACTAATTAAACTTCTCTGAAATCCTTGTTTGTTTGTTTTTCAGTGTTTGTAAAATGTTGGGTATAGCTAACATCTGATTGCCAAGCCAGGATTTTTAAGAACAGCTGAGGTGTATGGAGCATAGAGTAAAGGATACATTTACGAGCCGTGAAGACTAGATAGAATTGATAGTTTTTTCATAGTACAGGAACTCAATTTGGAAGGGAAAAAGTAAACTTGCACTACTTACATCTATTACATGCAGCAATGTGAACTGTGTGAAATCGGGAACAGTTGTAGTGCTGTGGTGTTGGGTTTTTTCCTTCTGTGTAACGCAGATGTCTTTTCGCACTGTTTTTGCTGCCTCATCTGCTTAGTTTTTATGAGCTTTCACTATGGACGTGTGGTCATGGTACTTTGTAGCCCCTGTAAAGCTGGTAAGAGGTCAAATGACGGGACTTATTTATTCAGCGGTCTGGACCTGTGTTCTTTCTTGATAGGCACATTTTTTTTCTGAGGACAGAAAGACCACAAAGAAATACAATTTGTCATCAAACAGCAGTGAAGAGTGGCATGAGAATGTTTTGCAACAGCATAAATACCCCCAAATTATATATGATTTCCTTCTGGAAAGGTTTCGTTTAATGATTTCAATATGTGTGCATAAAACATCATCATTGAACAGGTTTATGTTGGCATAGTTTGTGTAATTATTTTTTTCAAATGCTCTTTCTGTAGTTACGTACTGATATTGTGGTCTTGTGATTACAGAATTCCACTAGAAGTATAAAGAATGCCAAAAAAAAATCAGTGAATTCTTGGCCAGTAGTATTCATGAGGGAACAGTCAGTTGTTGTTTGACATCCTGCCTCTACCTCAAATCATAAAATTCCTGCATTATAAGGGTAAAAAGAAGGCTATATTTGTGGTTCACTCCAGCAGAAGCTGGAAAAACAGTGTACATTTTGTGTGATGTATACATATTCCATAATGATGTTCCAAGTTGAACTCTGCTTGGCAGAATGTTTTCCTTTAAAAAGGAAAAAAAAAGACAGGCTTAGTCATCCTAGAGTTCCTTCAAATTTCAATCTAACCATTGTAATTGAACTTGGTGTCTCTCAGTTTTAAAAGTAATCTGTTATCCCCAATTTTGTTCTCTGCTGTCCCACCAGTTCCCAGTCTGCTTGTTGTGAAGGAGATGATCAAACGGCTGCAGGAGCTCCGTCACACTGAGCAGGTGCAGAGAGCGTACGCTCTCAATTGTGGGGAGGGTGCCACAGTCAGTTATGAGATTCAGATTCGTGTGCTGCGGGAATTTGGACTTTCTGATGCTGCTGCTGAACTTCTGCAGGTATGGAAAGTTGCTGTAGTAAGATCAGAAATTATTTGATTCAGGATCTGTTCTGACTATGAGTTGACTTGAATGTGTAATCTGCAATAAGAGCTATTTTTGTGTGTGGACGACATCTTGATGCTTTAAAATAACTCTAACTTTAGAGTCATCCAGGTGCAAACTACAATGAGACTGTTGTGTTCAGCGATGTGACTTCATAAATGTATAGGTACAATCTATAAATATTTATTTCTTAAAGGTTGTTGCCGTTCAGGCTGTTCCTGCTGCCACAGATCTTGGAAGCAAAGTCAAATCTCATATTTCAAGTAGATTGAGATTAAAGGGTTGTTCTGAAGTGGGATAAAAAGCATTAATGTACACTGCCTACTTCTCCAAGGAAGCACCAGGAGTATTTGACTTAGTTCTTTTCAACTGAAGGCTCTGAAAAGCTATTTTCTAGGAAAAGACTGACTTGGCATTCTTCTCCTCGTTTGGAAGTATGTGATGAAATGTTACAGAATTTTAGTTTATTGCTCTGCTTCCAGATACTTGGCAAATAGTTTCTGTAGGATAGCTTCAGCATGCAAGTGGTGATGTTCACATGTGAGTGGCTTGCTGCTCCTTCCTGAGATTCTGTATTTGTCACTTGCCTTTTGTTTTTATAAACTTGAATCATTAAGGTTTGAAAAAATAACTTTCTAAAAAGAGTGGTATGATTTATCTGACTCCGTAAATGGTGTATAATCAGAGAACAACGTGAACAGTTTGCATTTTTGATAATCAAAAGGCAGTTCTTGAGGCTAATCAAAGCATGACTAGAGGATTAGATTCATCTCTTCTGGAATCAGGAAAAAGCAGCTTAAGTGATTCAGTAGATCTGCATAGAACATGTCAGGACTTGGAAAATGCAAGTGCCACTTCTGTTTGTTGCTATGAAGCAAATTGCATTTGTTGGTCAGCTTTTTCATGTAGTGGATCTGATGCCACTTGCCTTTTTTAAAAATAACAAATAATCCACGGCAGCTGTAATTGCCTTGAGCTTTGAGGTTTCCTGTGGCAAATTTGCTTGGTACAGCACTAGTCGATTGAGTTCTGGAACTGACACACATAGGAACTTTTTCTGGATGACTTCCTGCTTGTGTCACTGATGGTTTTTCTTCCTTTGCAGAATCCTCACAAATTCTTTCCTGATGAGCGGTTTGGGGATGAAAGCCCACTCCTGACTATGAGACAGTCTGGACGATGTCGCGTGAACAGTACTCCCACTGCAGAAACCCTGTTTACAGAACTGGACTCTTTTGTGGCCTTCCATCCACCATTGCCCCCTCCTCCACCTCCATACCACCCACCAGCAACTCCTATTCACAACCAGTTCAAAGTGGGCTGGAAACAAAGGGTGCCAAGTCAACATCCCTCCCGGTCCTTTTCTTACCCATGTAACCATTCACTGTTCCACTCCCGAACAGCTCCCAAAGCTGCACCTCCTGTCTACTTGCCCAGTGTGAAAGCAGCCCCCCCCGATTGCACTAACACTACGGGCCTGGGGAGACAAACTGTGGCTGCAGCAGCAGCAGTGATGGCAGCCGAGAAGCAAGCAGTAAGTATATTTTCTTCTCCCTATCTCTGGCAGTTCAAAGTAGCTTGTTGAGAGGAGGTGGAGAGAGTTCACACAATGTTGTCACTTGACTTAGTCAAAACAGCAGCATCTCTGCAGGTGAGGACCAAAGTCTTCTGCATCTGAAGTGTCATCTGTGGAAGATTGAATGCTCCAAGGGCAGGAGTGATTTTGGAGGGGCAGATAGGGCTTGTAAAGCTTCTGAAATAACGTAGTTTGCTCCATGTGAACTTCTGTAGAGGACTGTATGCTGTAATTCAGAGGTAGAAATAGTGAGAATATTTTGGCTATTCACAGATAAGCAGCCCCAAACTAAACAGGTGTGTATAAAGGGAATCTATGGAGATTGTGAAGGACAATATGTAGAAAGCATTTTAAAATGAATAGGCAAGCAGAAATTGGTAACTGTAGATATGGAGAAGTTTGTTAGAGCATAATTGCTGAACTATAATACTATGCAATAGTAATACAATGAAAACAGTTAACTATCTCGGATACTGAACTGAGAGTTTTGAAGTTATAGGAAGAAGTAAAAAGAATTTGTGAATTCATTTCTTTAGTGAGAAAACTATTTCAGTGCATTTTCTCTCATAGTGAAAGCTTGTTCTCTAAATCCAGATTAGATCAGGCGTTCTGAATGGAAGCATGAATTTATTTTTTCTTCAGCAATCATTTTCAATATATTGCACCCCTGTATTTTAGATTAAAATATTTAACTTCAACTTAGCTATTTTTTTGTTCACAGGTTTAATTAGTTGCATAGGCATCTTTTTTGGGGGTTGGGCACAATACAGACTTCAGTGAGGAAGCCATATACTGATGTTGCTGTGAGAGCTGATATAAACTTGAGTATGTTCATCAATAGCTTAGAGGAGAAAGGAATGAAATAAGAGGTTATCTTAAGCTAGCAGAAGGGTGGAGTTTGGAAAATGTGTTCTTTAAACAGTGTAGAAAAACTTGCAGGCTAAGATTGGTCTAGGCAAAGGTAGATTAAGAAAATGTAACTTTGAATTACTGGAACTATCCTAACTAGTTTGTTTGGTTTTTGCTGCTTCATTTTTGTGGACCATTTTCTTCTTCTTTTCCAGTGCACTCAGCCCTTGCTAAATGAATTGATGCCAGATATTGCAATGGGGGTGTCAGCCATGTCTTTAAAAGACAGAAGACTGCCAGAGCTGACTGTCGATACAGAGCTAAGCCAGACGGTTACAGAGGTAGGGCCTGGTCCACCCCAGCACATTTCATGTATTCAGAGCAGACACATGCCTACTTCTCGAAAGAAACATGCAATAGAGCAAAAAATAGATGCTCGAGAAAATCAGCAGGAATATCCTGACTTCTATGACTTCTCTAATGCTGCATGCAGACCTTCCACTCCAGCACCAACCAGGCACAGTCCTTTGCCTTCACAAGGCATATATTATGGCCCAGATTTGTATAGCCACAATAAGGCATCACCGAGTGGCTTAAAGCCAGCTTATCTACCTTCCCAGATATCTCCTAAAAAGCAAGAGGATTCTAGGAGGGAATACCTGATCTCCCAGGATGGACATCAACACAGACAAAAGAATGAGCCAATATACCTCGATGTCTTAGAACAACCTCCCCAGCGACTGGACTTGGCGTTGGCTACCCAGGAAAATGCTGGTAATGGCCCAGTTCACATCAGGGGAAGAACAAAAATGGAAACTGACTTAACCTATGGGCTAACCTCCAACAGACCTTCTCACTCTGCATACACCTCTGAAATGCAAGAAGAGAGAGCCAGTAGGAGAATGGCAGATGATGAGCCTCTGGAACATGGAACACAGAGAAGTGCGGATTTGGAAAGGGAAGATGCAGTGAGCAGAGGAAGGAGGTCTCCAAACAAACCAGACTTCTTGTATAAAAAATCTGCCCTATGAAAGCAACCTCCACTATTTCTCTGTGCCTAAGAGTTGTAATCTTCCCATTCTTTGCAACTTTTGGCCTGACTTCTGTCAGACAAATTCATTCATGCCAGCAGATAAATTCACTTTCATCCTTTTATTTTGTACATACATTGCTTTACTACAGATGGCATGCTATCAGATTTAATGCTGCTTCGGGTTTTATTTTGTGGGAAACCATTTTTTTCTTAGCAAATTTAATTAAGCCTTTAAAAGAAAAAACTGGTACCTTTTTCTACAACCTGGTAGCCTTTTGCACCTGTACATCTATTTTAGTGTATTAGTTTTGTACTAATCTGTTAAACTTTATTGTCACATTTAAAGGACTGTATTTTCATACTTTTTGCATTTTCCCTTTCACCTGCCACTTCCCTATGTGCACTGAGCTGCACATTATGAAATGTATTTTCTTATGAGATAGCAACAATGTGTTTATTTTTTAATTATAGGAATTCCAAAGAACAGCACATCAAAACACTACATTTTTAGTTAAATTTTTTTGTTTAGATCTGAAATCTTCCTGATTTTTTTTTTTTTTTTTATGACTACACCAAGAATCCAGTCTAATGTTTTGTTTGAAAGGCTCTGGCAGCTGGTCTTACCGTATAGCAAGTTCACCCCAAGAACTATACATGAGATTTCAGGTAACCAAGCTGATATTCAGGAGTCTAAGTACCAGTAAAATTCACCAAGATCTGATTCTGTTTTCTTTGTGGTTCACACTTAACTACAGAGAATTTGATGATCAGCAAAAAGCACTTACTAGCCAGACTAGAGTTGTTTGTTTGACCACACAGAAATGAATCTAGAAATACTGTAAAAGGGAGAGTAATAACTTGTTCTTCCAGCTGCCCCCTACCTGAGAGTAAGTTAACAGAGGAGTTGAGGATTCACACTAAATCCCGGTGTGTCAGTAAGTCAAGGCATAGTATCCTGTGCTGTTGCCTGAATAGTAACTCTCCAGTTGAGAGGGTTCTCTCTCCACCAGAGGTGCTGAGGTGACTGCTCATTGCCTTGCTTTCTCCTGCCTATGATTTTAAAAAAGGGCTTCACTCTTAGAGATGTTCAGTGTTCCTTATCTGATCTGAAGTATTGCTGACTTGTAATTGCCAATGTTCTGTGAAAAAAAATCATAGTGAAGAGTAACTACTCTAGCATTAAGTGTGTGAAGTTTTAGCACTCTTAAATTACATTTCTCATCCTCTTACCTTTTTTTTTTTTTTTTTAAAGAACAGAAATGAGATTCATCTCATACTATCATATAAAGAAGGAAGGATTTGGGGCTGGCTCCCTCCTACTGGGTTGAGATTCACCAATGCAGCTGTGTGACAGTTGTAGTTCAGTGTATTCTCCTTAGTACTTACTGCTTAGTTCTTCCCATGGCTTCATTGCATGTAGGGTAGGGATCTGGTGCCACTGCAGTGTAATGATTACTGGTGAAGACCTGATTAGTGTGAGTTTTTAAATTTTATTTATATTTTTAATGCATCTTCTCTAGTGAGGAATTTCTCATTAGCTGAAAACATTAATCTGAAGTATGACCTAATATACATCAAGATTAATCAAGGTTAGGCTGCTTCCTGCCTAACCAGCTCAAAATGCTTAATACCATTCAAGAAATCTTGTTGCAGATTTACTTTTAACGGATGGCAGTTTTTCTTAAACATCTTGCTTTATTACAGTTTGAAAGGCCTGCCAGCCCCAAAACAATTTTGCTGAAACGTTGAATATTGCATTCCAGAATTACCAGATAGCTTGTAGAGAAATGAAGACGTGGGGTTTTGAGCCAATAAATCCTAATGCCTCCTCTATATGTATGCCTTCTGCTTCTATGAAAGCTCTGCAGATGCTCTTTTCAAGGTACAGCCCTGAAAGGCACAGTGTAGGGTTGGAGGAGAAACATAGCTGAACTGTGCAGGTCATGTGAGTGCTTTGTGGGTGAGGAGAGATGTTTTGTTTTTTTTTTTCCTTCATTAGCCTCTTTTAAACCATTTTTTTAACCACAGTTAAAATGAGTGCTGGCCTCATCACCAGTGCATATTACCTCTGTGGGGCTGCTGTGTAGAATACTGTTAAATGTCAGAAGGTGCTGGGGGGGAGCAGTGCTCCTGTGGTTAAGAACTGAGACTCACTGGATTTATTCTGAAGACTGAGCACAGTGCTGTCTTACTTTGTAGCTCTAACCAGACACTTTGGTCTCGTGCTCCTGAGCACTAAAAGCATTAATTTTCATCACATAACAGAACCTGAAACTCACTGCATGTGCATCATACATATGTTGGTATCTTGACTGCTAAAACATCCTAGTAAGTTTTCTGAGAACAGCTGTCCTGAATAACTTGCTTTCACCTAGAATTCATAAATACACTTTTGAAAGAAACTACTTTGATCCATAGTAGTTTGTGGCTCTGTGTGCCTGGGCTGAGGAGAGACTGAAATCTAGACTTAACTCCTGAGCTTGAAATTTGTGGGTGCATGGCTGATACAGACCGAGAAGTTTTGAGGCTATGATGTGAGGAAAGTAATAGATTAGTTTGGCTTTGGAATCGGCTGTGAGAAATGCCTTTCTGGAATGGAGGACAGCTCTGCATTTTAGAATACAAAACTGCTTCTGAAGTCTCAGGAGCTGAGCAGTATTAAGGAGAGAATAAAGTATTTAAAAGTAGGTGCAGAAGAAAAGGCGAGTCCTTTTGAGGCCAAAAAGACAATCAGGCCAAAAAGACAATCTGTTTTCACTTGTATATTTTGAGTTAGGAGGAAAGTGACAGCTAATGGTGGCTGTTCTTAAGTTGAAAAGAAGGATTTGTCCAATTACTGGAATTGTGTTTCTGTAGTCCAGGGTGGAATTTCCTACCTAGTTGGTTGGGGGCGGGGGGGAGGGAGGGAGCATTCCATCTTTATTCTTCTTCACGGAAGCACCAATCAGAAGCTCGTTTTCCTGTATTTTGCTCGCAGAACACACGTACCTATGCTACCTGCTTCTTGTTGTTCTTTCTACTGAAACTTTGGTGCAAAAGCTCCTTGTTTACATGAAGCACTTTCTGATTAGGCTGGAAATTGACATGTTTTCCTCCTACAAATCTGGTGGAGGTTGTGGATTAGTGACTGTACGTTGCTTTAGGATAGAGGTATGAACATTAAGCTTTCTTAGACGAGGATGATTTGTGTTCCTTATTTTACTAAACAGAGAGCTCAGACTTTCATGTAGTGAGCAACATGCAAAAACTTCTTTCCACTTTCCCTGACCCTTTCCTCTTTTCCTTAATATATGGACAAATAACTTAATTCCTGAAACAGATTCTTCCTTTGAAATGTTTTATTGTTACCGTGGTTGTGTGTTAATAACTGCTGTGTTGATGGGCAGTTTCTTGTTATATTTTTCATTTCTGAAAGCTAAGGCTGTGGCCACCCTTACTTGTAAGCCTTGGTTTTGGGTCCCAGAACGTCCCAAACATTTGTCTTTATGTGTTTTTTGGTTTGGGGTTTTCTGAAAGCATACACGTGCTGTTTGAGGCACTGTTATTCCTTCTAATAATTATATGCTTCTATGGTAGAGGTGGTGCTGAGCTCTGCTAAAAGCAGGGGACAGCTGAGATAAAACTGTAAAACCATGTTTGGGTTTTCTGTGATTCTCTGTATTCTGGGAGGCAGCCTTTGCCTTCTGCAGCGTCACAGTTCTGTTTCTTGTCCTTGTGTTGTTACTGGTATAAAGTCAAGTGCCTTCAATGCTAAAGGCTCAGAAAAACTTTCTTAAACTGACTTCATGTCCTATGCAAGTGTTTTTTTCTACAACCTGCATAACCAGTACTTTGTAAAACTTGTTTACGCTTCAATTGTACATAGTGTTTTTTAAGAAAAAATAGTATTTTTATTTAGGTACCTCCAAACTTGAATTCTAGTCTTGTGTGATACATTGTAAAACAATACATTTCTCTTTTGAGTACCATTACAGTTGTAAAAAGGTTTTCACTGGTTCTATTTTTCTACTGTTGCTGAGAAAGCATGTAACACTGACTTTATCCTACGTATAGTTGGCATTTCAAATAAATGGCTTGTATAGAACGTGCTTGTGTGGCTTCTTAATGTTAGGCACTGCTTTGGCAGGCTGCTGCTGAGCGGTAGCTGAGGCTGCCTGTTGATGTGATTCTGACCCTGCTGACTTCTGAGCTCAGGGAAGGGCACTGATGAGGTACAACCCAGAAGGTGCCCTGTCACGGGAAAGGCTCTTAAGAAGAACAAGGTCTGACTGTCCTTCTGGAAAAAAGCTACATGCTCATTGAACAAGGATATGATTCAAACCACTGTAAAAAGAATTTAAAATTAGTGGCATCTTTCTAGACATGGCAGGAAAATAAATGAACTTTAGTGAGATATTTCAGCGAGTTCTGGCTAGAGCTTAACTGACTGCGACTATTCACTATCGGTGGTAATAGGACTATTCATAGGCAAGGCAGCCAGACTTAACCCTTGTTTTAGAAGATGTTTATTTTCTTAGAGCCAAAGACTAATTAAATACACAGCATTCTTCTCTTGAATTGCAGTTATCCCATGTCAGCTGGATCTTCATTAAATCTGTTTCACAGGAACAACTGTGTTTTACTACTTCAAAGAGATGACAAGTCTTAGAAGCATGTCATCCAGCAGGTGAAAATGCTGACTACGCTCTTTGATGTACAACCATGACATACTTTGGGTGAAGTCCTGGCATAAGAGGAATGGGGGGAGAAAAGAGGGGGAGGCAGGGAGGAAAAGTACTGTGTGATCTCAAATACTAATTGACATCTTCCTCCCCCTCCCCAGCCAGGAAGATGAGCTTTACAGGCAACTTCCTAAACCTGCATTTCATTGTTGCAAGCATTATGTTCACAACAGCAGCTGAACTTCAAGGAAGACCTCGAGGACGGCCTTTTGGAAGAACGTGCACCTGGATTCAAAGTCTGGAAGGGAAATTGTCTGCTGCAGTGCCCAAGTAGTTGATGATTACTTCAGGTAATCTATGCTTAGCGTAGGCTGATGCCAAAAATGGGCAATGCCTGGCTTCGGTCTTGACTTTGTGTGAGACTAGAGCTGTAGTATCTCATTGTTCCAACTTACAAAGTTCCTGTAACTGAACTCGCTTTAATTTCTTGAGCACAGTGAATGCTGGGGCTGAGTCTTGCTGTACTATCACCTGAGCCGTGGTAGCTGTTGCTGTGTTTTGCATTGAAATATATATGCTAGAGGGAGAATAGCAAATTTTTCAAAATGCAGGGTTTCAGTTCAGGGTGATCTGAACTCGGAGATGAAACTGAGGACAGCCCTTGCCTCTGTCCTCCTTCTGCCCTTATAATTCATTACAGAAGCAGAGGACAGTCTCACTGCTGTTTTCTCCTACTTAAAAATGTATGCCCCCACAGAGAACTGGGTCAGAACTGGAAGCAAAGCTCTAAGAACAGCAGGTTTGGCTCGGCCCAAGCTGACTCAGCCTCCCACAGGGGTCTCGGCCATATGGTTGACATAACAACCAGTCTAGTGGTGTTTGGCTGGGTTATGGATGAACATGCAACGTTATAGCTGCATTTCAAACAAGACCATGCACCCAGAACAGTCAGTTTTTACATACTTTAATTAGATATGCAGTTACAAGTCCTGTAACAGTTGCTACAAAAAAGCACGTACAATACTCAGAGTTAAATTTAAAAGCAACTATCATTTTGCATGAAAACAAACTCATTAACTGAGCCTTTGTTAGAACTAGCTTATGTAAATGAAATGGTCAAAAACAATAGGGCAAGTGATAAATGCCTGATATTCTTCTAAAAAGTCTCATTAATGAGGAAGCAGAATAGTACCCCAAACAAGTCTTCCAATTACAGAAAGCAAAAGTTTAAAAATTAGAGCTTTCCTGAAGCAGGATTTTTGTGAGTATAGAAAACAAAAGCCCTACGTTAGGCTCAAAATAAGTTATGAAAAAGCAAAACTTAATTGCAGTTAACTAAATTCTTAAAAAGTCAGTGAAACATCTCCTGTTCCTTGATTATCACAGTGATTACAAAAAGATCATCCCCCCAACACTGTACAAAACACCAGGATGCCGCAGTGTCTCCAGGAACAATCTAATGTAGCAGAGTTTTTAAAATCAAAGCTAGTTAGAAGTGATCTGACAACACCCCCCCCACTGCTTATTTTGTCATCTAGTATCTCTTCCTCAATAGTTTATATTTTAGTGAGCAGATAAAAATCTGTGACACATTGTTGCATGTAAAATATCACCATACAATATTAGAAACAAGATTTTGAGTTAATAAAAATGAATACAACATTCTGCTGCATAAAGACTGACCCATGATTCCTCACTTTTCACCTCCTTAGGGAGTACCTCCAAGCAGTTAGCTGAGAAGTACTGTGCTACTTAGTTCACGTGATCTGAACCAAGTTCTAGAATGCAGTTTCTACTGCGTTCTACAACCATGATCAAAACCAACAGACACCGTAACTTGGGCCTGCTTTACTTTATAAGGAGACATGCCTCCCTGTGTGTAGTAAACAGAAGCTTATTTTGCACGGGGAGCATCTGCTAGAATCACCACAACCAGAAGAGATGATACAGAACCTTTCAGAGCAGGCAAGCAATGCACTCCAGTCTTGAAAACTACAGACTGCGTACAATGCCCATGGTCTAGATGCTGTAGAGCTAAAGGTGCTAAAAGTAAAATAGGTCAAAGGAGAAGAGGAATAAACAATGGCACAGTGTTCTTTCAACAAGCAATCCTCCTCCTTGAGATGAGGCCAGCTTTCAAAGAACATCAGTGATGAAATCCATATAAATGCAGTGTACCTGTTAAGAACACGTTATGCGCTACAAGGAAAGGAAATGAGACAAAATGGAGGTGGAGGCAGTTTCTTGAATAGTTGGATTTTGATGAGAAGCCAAGTACTAAAAACGTCTCTTCTTTCACATTGTTTTCCCAGTTGTCCTTTCAGCCTCAAATCTTCTAACTACAGTAGTACTGCATCCTATTAGTCCGTCGTCTTTTCCGTGACTGAAATTCTTCAAAGAAGTGCTGAATGTCTTCTCTTTTAACAACCTTGGGGAAACAATAGGAAACCCAAGTTGTGGTACAATATTTCTTACCTGTATTCCATAGGTAATGCACAAAGCATTTAAGTATTTTGAAGTGTCTGATACAACTACAGTGAAATAGCTTTCCTGGATTACCCAAAGGAAATGACTGATGCCTGAGAATACAAAGAGGGAAATGAGTTTCCCAAATGTAGAACAAGCACAGGGAGCAAAACTTTTTACATTTTTAATTGTTTGGCTACTTGCTTTTATGATGAAAATAATTAACACAAAGCAAAAATTGACAAGCTCACTTCAGACATACTGTAACTAAGTGGTGGTTTAACAAATATGTGGCTTCATATGGAGTTTTAAAATGCTTTTGTTAATAATGGCCTACAACTTCTTCAAGGAAGACAACCTATGAGGTTATTGTAAGACACCTATTATGGTCAGCAATGTTAAAGAAACAAGATTGTTAAATTCCAATTGAATCAGTCCAGTCTCTACTGCATGAACCAGCAACTCCATGAAACAGAAGAAAACCACTACAGTGTAGCACAGCAATAGCTGAAATCCTTCAACAATATTTTAAAACACCATTTCTGTCACACAGTTCTTCAAGTTCTGCAAGCTGCGGCTTACCGTTCCCTCATCTGCAAATCTCCTGAGATAGTCAGTCAGTTCTGTCTTTAGGTCATTGTATTCTGGATGGAGAAGTGAAGAGAACAAAACAAGATATATAGACTTAGTTCATGACTGGTTCAATATGACAGCCTGTTGCACTTCCTGACTTTTAGATTTACTTGAGAAATCTAGACTTGAACTGGGTTATAAATTACAACAAAAATCAAAGAATGAAACAAGTTTGAGTAAACAAAAGATGCCTGATAGTTGATCTGCCTGGCCTCTGAGGATATGTTCAGGTGGCCTTCAGAGAAATGGGCTGGAATTCAATATGCTGTGTTGAACAGATCCCAAGATCCAGCCTTCACCATAGCTTCTCAGTGATAGGCACTGCCCCAGACACCAAGACATGGCCGAAACAACAGAGTAAGGGAAAAGAAGCCAGAAAGCAGAATTGTAAATTAATGTTTAAATCGTTCATGTCAGAAGACATCACCATCACTACCCTACCTAAGATGTTAAACACTGAAGTTTCCATGCCATCTAGTTCCTTAATGTAAGTTATAACAACCTCCCAGAGAGGACAGACTTTTCTATAGTCACACTGACTGAGGTTTGCAATCTGCCATAGTCTTCCACGTGTTGATTTCAGACTGATTTCAAAGTAAACTGCAAGATCTGAGACTGATCACCTGAAATGCTAAAGCAGATGGTAAAAATGAATACTTTTATATTTACCACAGATAAGTTCTACTTGCTGGACTCTGTTCATGCTGTTAAGGGTGTCCATTAAAGGGTCTCTTCTGTCTGTTTCTTGATCGCTGGTGCCTTTGTTTTCATAAGCCAAGACAGTGTCACATTCATCTGTCAGGAACTGGACTTCGAGCTCTGAATACATTTTCTGGAGAATAATGTAAAATTTACTTTTGCACTAAAAAACTTCTCATACACCGATGCTTTCCCCTACGCTTTTTTCCATTCAGTATCACAAGTAACACCAATAAGAATAAAAATTAAGTTCTGTATCATGCATTATGGCCATTTCCTTATGATGACTTCCAAAACAAAACTGGCTTGGGGTTGCAAAGGAAATACAGATGTTTAGAAGCTCATCTACACTGCATTAGTTCCACAGGGTCTGGTGTGTTTATGTTACGGGGAGGGATTTTATGTGCTTATAATGCAGCGTAAGGACATTCTCAGTCTTCTATCTGCAAGCTTCTCTTCAAAGCTTCTGTGGGAAGCCCGTTCCTGCCTCTCCCAACTTCAATGATTACAATGAAAGCAGAATACGTACCACACAGTCTTCACAAGTGCATAATTTGCTTCTCCAGTTTGATGGCCAAAAGGTGGCGGTATCTTTTTTTAAAACCTGCTTGCTTTGGAGTTCTTTCAGCTTGCAGCCTGATCCTTCACTCTTAACACCTACCTGAATTGAAAAACATTACTCAGTGCTCTGCAATTTCAAACACGCTGTTCTTTTCCAGCACACCATTTTCCTTATACAAGACTTTTCTTTTGTCTTTGAATTTTCTTCACGCAAGGTTTCTGATGTAGGTTAGAAGTTTCCCCTGGACCTACAGCTGTTCTTCAGAAACTTAAAGCACTAGCCATAGGTTTTAAAGAAATCTGAGCTGGATTGTTGTGAAAATGCAATTACAATGCATAACACCACTGTATTGTAACAAACTCAGAAGTTGCCTCACAGTAAAGGCAGAAAGGCTGGCCAATGGGATGCATCTACCTACATGCAAAGAAATCTTGCACCCTTATCTCACCTACTTTTATAGGCAAGTTCTGTAGCCGGGCTGTGACCCACTGAGACCACGGTCGTGGTGTCAGCAACTGAAGAGGAACACAGCAATTAGATAGAAAACATTCACCTACTCACTGATCCTCTAGAGGAAGATGTGAGTTTTGCTTCGTGTACCATGAGTACGAAGATGTACAGGACAGAACAGGCAGCACAATTTACCTCTGTACAAGCAGACCCAGAGCTAGTGGATGGTTCATTAATCTGCTCCGTTTGCTTTTCTTCCTTTATTTCTTGGTGTTCTGGTCTACTTTCTTTTTTTATTTCTTTCTTTTGCTCTTCAGTTTCCTCAACATTCAGGACAATCCCTTCATCTTCAAGAGAGTTTGCTTTGGTCAAAGGAGGAACTAGAAGATAAACAAGCACAGAAGCAAAAATAATAGTGACTTTCTGGCATGGTATTTCAGATAGTTCTGTACTGAAATGCTTGTGCTTCTTAGCACTCCTTGAACGTTATCACAGGTTCAATAGCTATCACACACTTTTTGCTGACTTTGACCTTAAACAGTGTAATGTCATTAATCAACAAAGCAGAAGAAAGACTTATTAATGAAATATCATCTCAATGCTCTTAATTTTCTTCACCTGCAAACTGTGAAGCATAGGCCCACAGGAAGTGGCAGTGGTTCATGCAGGCTTGACACACCATTTCATGGAAGTCTCCGCTGTCAGGGGGTACTGCACCGAGATGCTGTTGAAAAGAAACAAGTTGAACATGCAGCAGTTGAACATTCGCTGCAAATGAACAGATTCAGCTCTAGCTTTAGATGAAGAAAAATAACTGCCAACACATTTTCAGCACAAGCATATACTGTCCCAATAATTCTGCAACGAATATCAGCGTAACAAAGACTGGAAAGAGCTTATCAAATATCAGGAGAAAATAAATAAACAAACAAACCATTCTGTCTTTGCTCATGTGCCTCTGTTTGGAGTCCTGTATGCCTTCTGCTTCCCCAGAAATCTCAGTTCTATCTCAGTTCTAAACATTGTTTTTCTAAACGCTGTCCTAAACACAGCTTATTAAGATACCTTCCACACACTTTAAGCACCTAAATAACTTTTTATGATTGCTTCCCTGTATATATTCTAAGTTTTCCTACCGTTCACACACTGGAATTGAGAAGAACAGCGTCCCATATCTCTCCATAAAGCACTAAGAAATGGTTAAACAATCAAAAGCACCACTTGTTTTCTTTTGAAAAGCATTCTTACAAAGCTCACAGTATGCACCGTAATATTCTTAATAGGTACACTTATAAAAAAGAATGCCATGGTTTAACATCTACAGGAACTATAATTGAAGCCAATCATCCTTTTTTTTTTTTTTTCTTTTTTTCCTTTGATCATGTAACTTCAAACGTTTTACTTTCTAACAAGCCAGTATGGAATTTCAACTCATGCCCCTGAAGGGAGAAGAGACTGAAGGAAGCCCTCATGCTCACACGTTAAGTGGGACACTCACCCAAGTGCTTGCTGCTTCTGACAGATTTTCCTGAAGTCTGTAATCAGGAACCAACAGTGCCATTTGTTCCTTGCTATTTTAAGTAACTACGGTTTAAAAGCATTCTTCTGATTGACCTACTCAGGTAGGTGATGGTATGTCCCAGCAAGAAACTTCTTATCACTGATTCTAGTGATTACAATTTTCTAATTAATGAGACTGATAGAGAAGCCACTGTTTTATTCTGCAGAAGGAACCATGAAATCAGTAGTGCTCTTGCTAATGTTTTTTGTCTGGAGGGAAGAGCAGTGCAAGATTTAATATTCCCCTACATTAAAGGAATCCCCAAATCCCCAAACATACATAATAATCTTTTAAGAACTACAGCAAAACTTCCCAAGTAAAAATCAACATATGGACTTACCTGACGCTAATTTATTTCTATGCAAATGGCAATTCTGCTACTTATAGTTTCCTTACCCTTCCGTGGAACCAGTCTTCACACACTATGCACTGGATCATTTCATCTGGGATCTGGATGGATGGTCACTTTATTAGCATTAACGTCAACCTTCAGAGTCTTCCCCAAGCCTCACACTACAGCCCTGTGCAGAGCAAACGTGCTTCCATCCTCACCCAGCCACAGTGAGCTGCCATTAATGAGCAGTTATAGTCACTTTGCTTCCCTGAAGTTAAACAGCGTGTGTAATTTGTCATACTGACAAGCCTATGGAATTCTCAGTTACTATTACAAAACTTGTTTTCCCAGTAGAGCAAGGCATTCTCACACAAAAGAGCTGAAAGAAGTTAACACGGTGTTGGTATCTTTCTTCCAGTGAACAGAAAGGCATGAGCAGGCAGCTGAGCAAAAGATGCTGACAGGTGACATCTGATTTGTGTAAGAATGCCACAATCCTGACTTAGCCATCAATACAGTGTAATACAAACCAATTTGTTACAGAATGGTTAATTTATGATTTCTTTAAAGACACTTCTACACTTAGGAGAGATGAGTTTATATTATCCTTTTTCCTACTTAAAAAGACATATGCCTTCCTTACTCCCTGACTTCTCTGAGTGCCAACATAATGTGTACATAAACCCAGCACTGTTTTACACCGCAGACAGAGGAAGAGCTCTGGCTGCCACCAAGGAAGGCCAATGCTGCTGCTATGGGACAGACTCCTCAGGGCAGTGCCCTGTCAGAGTGCTGCTGCAGGCAGGAGGAAGCAGATTCTGCTCTCTTTTAACACGTCTGTTTGTTCCACACTTCAAGTGGTTCTCAAAATAATGAGAAACAAATCTTTTAAGGGAGCTGTGCAACTTTATAAGGAGGAAGTAGAGATAGCTGCAACAGCATTTCATCCCAGTGCTGGTTTGCCTTCTTTGTCTGTCTTCAAGGCATAAACATATTCTACCACTAGAAAACCATGAGAATGGAATCACTTTATACTGCACATCACAACCAAAACTGATAGGGGACAGAAAGGTTTGTAAAGCAGGATCATCTCCCTGGCGCATCTCAAGGACCACCCCATGCAAATTCTTTTTGCCTGAATGGCAGCTATGTATTTCATACCTCATCTTCAGGATCAGGGTAAGGTCTTTTGCAAGTACAGTACAAGCCGTAGAAATTGTCATTATATTTATTTCCTGAATTCACTTTGCCCTTTTCCTAGAAGGGAAGGAAAAACTGTTTCAGTATAACAATGCAGTGAAAAACAAGACAGAACAGCTGCACAGCCTGGAATAATCCTCATTCCTGATTTTAGGCAGTAAAGCTGAACAATCATCACATACACAGCTTGAACATCTAAACATCAGCCAGAGACACCTGTGCCGTGCAGTGAGCAGAACATGGGGCATACAAGGAATGCGAGAGGTTGCTCTGAGTTAGAGACAGGCTGGTGGGTCTCACTGCCAGGTAAGCTCCTCTCAAAACACAGCTGATATGCAGCCAGGGGACCTCAGAACCGCACAGAGTTGCAGCCTAATGCTGCCATATGATGTTACTGCCAATGCTCTGTGCCACCATTCTGAGGAAGAAAGAGAAGGCAATGTGAACACCTCCCTCCACGATGTCTGCTGCATTCTCACATGGATGCTGTTGAAATGCTACGACTGATTTTGGACTGATTTCACACCAAGTGAGGAAGGAAGAGCCACATGACCCACTTAATTCACTCAGAGAGTAATAGTGACACCTTAGGACTATCACAGGTCGCTGTAGAAATCACCTGCTGTCAGCTCCTGGCTTACAAGCTATGGCTCTGCCCCGTTTCCACCAGACCAAACAGGGCATACACACCCACTGCTGCTTTTATGTTGCGCGTTATTGCCCTGGAAGCTGCCCCACAAGCACCTCTCTCTTGCTGCCTCCCTAAAAGATCACCAACTGCTGGACTACCTGAAGCCACCACTATGGAAGCACGGAGGAGTTCTTCACAGCCAGCCTAGACCTGGTCAGACTTGTGGCTGCAGACTCACATTTCTGGCCTCACGCTGGCTGCAGGCATGGGAGGAGGGCAGGGAGATGTCTCTGCTGCTCTCTGCACGTTTGGCCCCAGGGTCTCCCAGCAGCTCTGCAGTTCCCCCACTCACCCAACGTGCTGCCACATGCCAGCACCACGGCTGGAGGGAGGGCACTGACCTCCCGGGGCCACCGCTCTGTCTCTGCAAAACCAACCTCCAAACTCACCGGGAGCAACTTGCACTGCAGGTTTTTGAACTTGCTGTTTCCACAGTCACAGCGAAAGTTCCTGAAAAACAAAACACCGAGTCACAGAATGGTCTGACTGGAAGGAACATCAAAGCCCCCCCAGTTCCCACCTCGTGCCAGGGCTGGCTGCCCCCACCACATCAGAGCCCGGCACCCCGTCCAACCCGGCCCTGAGCGGGGCTGGGGGACCCACAGCTCTGTGCGCAGCTGTGCCAGCGCCTCAGCGTGAAGAATCCCTGCCTAACACCCAACCTGCATCTCCCCTTTCAGTTTAAAGCCGCTCCCCTTTGTCCTCTCGCTATCAGACCGCGCAAAAAGTCGCTCCCCAACCCCCGCTCACCCTTCCCCCCAGCTTATCAGCTCCCCTCAAGTCCTGGAAGGGAAAAAAAGCCTCCGCACCTCAGCGCACAGCACACCCACTCGCGCTCAGCACGACCCCTCAGCCCCGTGCCGGTACCTCTTGGTGTAGAGCTCGAGGAGGCGGTGGGAGCCGTGGCACTCGTAGCTGCACGCCAGGCAGATGCCGGCGGGCTCGGCGCCGGGCGGCGTGCAGGTGCTGCAGGCGTACAGAGCCTGGCGCTTCACGGCGCCCTGCGGGGACACAGCGCGGTAACGGGCGGCCGGCACCGGGACGGGGTGTGAGGGAATGGGGTCCCGCTCCCGGCCCCGCCCGCACCTGGGAGTAGCTGCACCGCTCGTGGTCGCTGCCGCCCAGCACGGCCCGCGCCTCCTTCTCCAGCTCCTCGTTCTCTGCCAGCACCTCCGCCAGGGACACCACGGGCTCCTCCCCCGCCCCCGCGCCGCCGCCGCTGCCCCCCGTCCCGGCTCCCTCCGCCGCCGCCGCCATGGCCGCGGACAGACGCCGAGGCGGGAAGCGCGCAGCCCGAGCGCCGGGCGGCGCCACGGCGGAAGCGGAACCGGGCTGCGGGAGCGCGCGTCACAAGGCCGAGGCGCGCGGCCGAAGCGCGCGCTTCCCCCCTTCCCGCCATGGAGCTGGTGGCTGAACTGCGCGCGGGCGGCGGGCGGGCGCGGGAGGTGCGCGTGCGGTGCGCGGCGGAGGCGGGCGGGGAGCCGCGCGGGGAGCTGCGCGAGCTGCGGCGCGGGCTGGGAGAGCTGCAGGAGCGCGTGGCCGAGCTGCTGGCGCCCCTCGTGCTGGAACAGCAGCAGCGCGGCGCGGCGGGCGGAGCGCCGGGCGGCGGTGAGTGGAGGCGGCGAGCGGCGGCGCGGGGCTGTCGGACTTGGGAGCCGCTGAGCGCCGTGTGTCGCGTCCGGCAGGTGACGGCCTGAAAGAGGAAGAGGAGGAGGAGGAGGACGACGACGAAGGCGAGGAGGAGAACGGCGTGGACGCGGCGCGGGCCGAGCTGCCCCCCGCGAAGCGGACGAGGGTGCAGCCGCCGTGAGGGCGGCGCCGCGCCGAATAAAGCGGTGACGGCGGAGAGCGGCGGCGTCGTTGCCGCTGTAAGGCGCTGTAACGGCGCTGCCCTCCGCGCGGCCGCGGACAGCGCGGGTAGGCGGAAAGCGTGGAACCCTTGCGGCACGGCTCCGTACGGGCGGGCTGGCGGCAGAGCGGCGCGCTGCGATAAGCGCCTCGCGTACTGCTGCTGTGCGACGCTGCCGTCCGCACGAGCGTTTTTCCCTGCTGACGCTCGGACTGTGGGAGACAAAGCATCTGAATAAATTAAGCACAGAACTGTCTGGCTTTATTTGAAGTGGTGCGAAAAGTTGAAAAAAGGCCGGGTAAAAGGACTTCGAAGATCTTTATTAGCAGCGAAGGAAGCGGCTTATCGAAATGGCCAAGGCAGCGCTTTGTGCAAAAAGCTGCACCGTAACCAACGTTTGCAAGCGGTGTGGGACTGCTGCGGCTGCAGAAGCTCGCTGCTGAAAACCACAGGTCTAAAGCAAAACGCACCGCCTTTCCTAGCGCGGGAGTAAATGCGGGCAATACTGCACTAACAGAACTCCTTTTTTCTCTGTCAGCGTGGGCACAAAATGCTGCACCTGAGCTCCAGAAGAGATTGATAGGCATTGGGTCAAGGGCAGTCACTCAGATCGTGCCTTTAAACAATCATTCGCGGCCCTTATTGCAGCCAGAAAGCTTAGGAACAATGAAAAAGGTTCCGGAGCTTCACGGGAACTCCAGTAACCCTGAACTATGAGCTCGCTGCTGCCGCATGCTGTGTGTAACTCCTGAGCTGGGAAATTTTCTCAGGGCTGCCCCAAGGCAAGGAGGTACAGAAAGCTTTGGCCAGGTTTGTTTTCTTGTCAAAGCAAGTCTCCTTCACGCAGGGATTGTGGTGTACGACGGTCTGCTGTTACAGCAGCAGTTTGAAAAACTGCATTTGCTGGTTCAAACAGCTTTGAGCCTAAATCCACTTCGGAGTGTAAATGTTCTAAGATTAAAATCGTAACCATGATATCTCTTAGGCACTCAGATGGTTTTGTGAGGGAGCAAAGAAAAAGCTCAAAGTTCTGCTTTGCTGCCAGGAGAAACATTCTTTGTAAGCAACCCGTTTTATTGCAGCTCACTTGAAGGGCTGCAGCCATACTTTATGCTCTCCTCTGGACCTGCTCTCCCACAAGAAGAGATGAAGTGGCTCAGCAGTAGTCACAGAATGTGGTAGTTTTTCCTGAGATGGGAAGGTACTGTCAGGAGAAGGCAAGGTAGTTAATGACAGTGCCAGCCAGGCTGCCCAAGAGCAGTGCTCAAGCAGCCTGAAAAGGCTTTCATCTTATGACACAGACACAATAAAAAAAATGCAGAACAAGTGGCACAGAGATAAATAAACCTTAAGGCTACTCACTTCCCCAGCAGAAAAATAAAAAAAAAGCTCTGACTGCTAGGCTGACAAAGGTTAATTATTTTTCCTCAGGACTTCATTACTGCCTCTGCATTCACAGCTTCTGCATGAGAGAGGTGTTCAAGACAGAAGTCTGAACCAAATCTTTTTGAGTTAAAAAGAGCTTTTCCGCTTCTAACTGACGTTGTAGCAATTCATCTTCTCCGTCCACTTGGAGGTAAGGTTGGAATGAAGAAAAGTTCTAGTATAAGCAAGTCTCACATCTAGTAATGCTACTGTAACTCACGGTAGTAATGCTACTGCTATAGAAACAGATTTGTGCTATTGCCATTTACAATTAAGAACTAATTCAGAGGTAACACAGTCTTTAAGGAGATTTTATAACTTTAAGCTTAATTAGCTTGTACACTATGCCAATTTGTGTAGCAAGCCACGATCATCTGTGAGAACAAATTAGCCATGACACTATCTGAAAACTGTCACTGTAATCAGCTTTAATTTTACTACCTCTTTTACAAGTAAAAGCCATCTAATCACTATTTTTACAGCTTTTGCTTGCTCTCTTGGTGAGACTTCACCTGTTGATGTTCCACTGGTGCCAAAATGCTGGAAGCACCAGCAGAGCAAACTTCCTTCTTCTCCCAGCCCTGTCAGCTACTAATCCCTATGCACTACATTAATAGGTTATACTGTTAATAGCTTATTGCTCCTTTCCACCTTAAGCTCAAACCCTTCTTAGAGATGTAGCATTGGCTTGAACTAGTTCACACATCTTTCTGCAGTTAGTTGTAAGACTCACTGCTTTCAGACAGCTTCAATAAAAAAGTTCAGGGGAAAATTCTATAAACACAAACCACCATCTGTAAGACATTGCTGCAGGCAGCACGTGCTCCATATCCCGGCCACATGGTTCTCACTTCATTTTCCATTTTTGGTGCTTCCTCTTATATTGTTCTCGTCTAAATAACTAGGCACATTAGAGCAACTTCTCAGTTAAAAAACAGCATCAAATAAAACAAAATCCAGCCAGACACCTCCGTGTTACGCAGAAGTAGAGAACCAGCCCCAACAATTCAGGCTACAGCCAAGGAATTGGGACACAGAGAGCAAAAAGACGACACAAACAATCAACCAAATGCACCCTCTAAGGGATGGAAAGGAGAGCAATGAGCAACAGCCACTGAATGCCAGCACTGCTATCTAAGAACAAAGGTACACAATAAAACACCATTAACATATCTCTGCATTGACAGACTTCTGTTTATAAACATGGAAAGATTTTTATTTTATATAGATAAATAAGATGGTGATCTTTAGAGTTAAGAAACAACACAACTTAAAAGCTCTGACTCCAAAAGATAGGAGCAGTCAGAGTTTATACTTTATTCTTACTCCAGCATATTAAGATGGCAGCTTCCTCCTTTTCATATTGCACTTTGAACTTAAAAACCTTCTCGTAAAGGCTACATCGTGTTTTTAGGTCCTAGCACCCCTGCTGGCATCTGAGGCCACAGTCTAGAAGTATGTCCAAATGCAACCAATGTTTAAGGTGCTGTAACTACCACCCTTGAACACAGCAACACATTCTTTCCAAAGCAGGAAACAGATGATAATGTCCAAGATTCCCTTAAAGTTGTCAGAACTCGATTAGCATTTGTGATCATTAGGTACTGACAATCACATACAATCAAATAAAAAAGATGATAAGTGAGAAATTCAGTGCATAACTGTTTTGGGCCTACTGCTTTTGAAGTCCATATTTTGCAATGTTTTCACAATCAGAAGGTTACTTCCATAATGGCTCAAAAATCCACTTACTCTAAGAAGAAACAAACAAACAAAAAAAAGGACAAAAGAAGAGATTTGGCATCATTGAAAACACACAGTCCAGTAGTCAGAAATAAATGAGACATCAAAATAGCACTGAAAAACAAGGTGAAATTATGGTAAGAAATGTCAATGGGATTTCAGTATGACTGAAGAAAGCCGCATTTCTTTCAAGAACAAGAAGAGTGTATCTTACTCAGAATTCTGGGAGAAAGACAGAAGATAGTATTTGTTCTACAGGCTGAGAGCACTCCCCAACTCGGTAACAGTTTAACTTTCACAAACGTAAAGTCTTCTTAATGCATCAGTACTCACAGAATATGTTTTTGCATGTCTGGAGAGACATTAGAATAGTAGAAAATTCCAACTGTTTGTAATTTTACCAAACGAGATTTCTAAAGGAAGAAGAAAACACAACATTTTGTGCTTCTTATAGCCCAAAGCCAGCACAAGCTGCTTTTGACACTGTAGGGAAGAAGTTTAAAGCACCTCCAGGTCTGTGCCACTCCTCACTGCCTGCCTGCTACCTGCTATTCTAGTCAATGGAGAAAAAAAATATATATGATACCTCAGAGAAAAAATAGGTATCTTTTTCTCTTCAATGATTTGCACATTCTTTATTCTTTGCTTCCTGCATTTCCTAAATTTATTTTTAAAATGTGTTAAAAATCAGCACTGATGTAGGTATGAATTACTTCCAAAAAAAAGAAAGAAAGAAAAAGCAAAAAACTGTTCTAAGTGCAACTTCTCTAATCATCTTCTGATCTTTTTTCTTTTACATTTATCACAGAAGAATTATCTTTTCATTGATTTTACTCCTAGAAAAATAAAGGATGTAGCTTTTTTTTTTTTTTTTTTTTTTTTTGCACAGAGGAGTAAAGTCATGGAGCAGAAACTTATTTTCCCAAAGAATGTTTCAGATGGAGTGTAGCAGTTTTGCATCATTAAGGCAAAATGAGGAGTACTTCCATCATGTGTCACATAGAACTCCCCCATTCAAGTCATTTTGACAGACCGATACTTTAAAAACTTTTGGAATTACTTTTTTTTTTTTTTAATAGAAAACAGTCACTGTTCATTGCTTAACAGTTTGAAAGAAAAGGCTCTTTCACCCTTCGCTCAGAACTTCAGTCTTGTGATTAGATCAGGCATATGCAATTGCTTCAAAACAGCTACAGAAACTAGAAATTGAGTTAAGTGTCAATCAGCTGTAATCTACTGATCTGATTAGAGGCCTTCACAAATGTTTGATGACGATTGCAAATAACAGCCAAGCAGATAGGAATGATGCAATAGCCAACAGTTTTGGGGTCAGCTCTTGTACAGGAATAGAGGAACAAGAACATCTGTAAATATGGTATTAAAAAGATTATAGTCCACAGCCAAAAAGGCAAGGATAGCAGTCGTACTTTTAAGGAGTGCGTCCATGTGGTTCCCTCCTGTGGTTCCTTGGGGTGCTGCTGAATGTGCTCCAGTGCTAGTTTATTGTAAGTCTCGTTGATTTCAAAGACATAATAAAAAGCTGCAGCACTTGCTAGCAAGTACAACCCCACACCAATCCAGCCCATCCTCTGGCGGAAGTTCATCATTCTCCATGCTCTGCACCTGTAACAAAATGAGAAGTATAAATTCAGTGCAGTCTGGAGAAAGGGGACACAGACAACACTTGGTTTTCATAAATTAATTTCATAAATTAAATTTCATAAATGATTCATAAATAAATTCATAACTTTTCACGATGCACAAATAAAAGCAATGCATGCACCCATTTCTAAAGAGCCAAGTTTTCTCTACAGCAAAGCTATATTCCTATGTCAGTAACAGCCTAATGGTAACTCCCATCAGAAGTTCTGACTAATTTAGAGCCTGCAAGTTCTATGAGGCTAAAGTCAGGCAACGGGTTAACAAAACGGATGCCCTGAATTGGGGAAGTCATTTACCCCATCTGCTCTTGGTGCCTCTAGCCACAGGGTGAGACAATACAACACTTCCCATGAGTTCAGAGATATCAGAGAACTTTTGAAAATTCTAAGACAAATGCAGCCAGCTAGTGACATGAGCACACTGCTTGTTTGCAGTGCACCAACATCCAGTTTTATTAAGCTTTACCTAAGTGTCTGTCTAGGAATCATACTTAAAAAGTTTTCAGTTTACACATGGGCAGATGCATCCTAAGCATACATACGTGTACCTGTTGCACAACGAGGATATATGTACGACAGGGTGTGGGACCTAGCAGTATTTCTGTTCTACTGTGTGCGCAGTTACAGTAAATCTTTTGGAGGAAAGAAGGTGAACACACACATTCTCCTGACTCAGTGCACAGTAAACTAGACAGCAGTCAACTGCCATTTTCTTCTCCTTCCCTTCCCTCAAAAAAGCACAAATAACTGAAGCTCCATACAACCACTGGGCTTGATTTTTATCTGCTGGCTGTACAGGTGTAAGTCACTTGAAGCCTTCTTCAAACCAGCCACCAGCACTCCAGCTGAAGGATCTCTATAGCATCAAGGAAGTCATCATTACCTTCCCTCAAAACAGCCCTTGGGCAGTTTTCATACTATCAGGATCCTATCTTTCCTAAGATTTCTAGGAGAGAAGTGGAATAAAATTTTGCAGTACTGTTTAAGCAAAACATACATAGGTTTCTTCAGAAATAATGCCTCGTATTTATTTCCATGGAAACTACAACAGGTACAAAGAGCACAATAACACTATTTGATAGAGCACATTCTCAGCTACTAAACACTATTTCTCAACATATTTTTGCCCAGAGAGGCTGCGAACGCCACGTCCCTGGAGGTGTTCAAGGCCAGGTTGGATGGGGCCCTGGGCAGCCTGGTCTAGTAATAGATATGGAGATTGGCAGCCCTGCCATTCTGTGATTCTACGAACACGGGCACCACCACGAGCTGCGCATTTCATGAACGTGAGCCTGCATGCCACACATGTAACAGAAGTACACAAGAATTCAACATCACTGACAGCAAACTAATTGCACCTTTTTAGATTCCCTTTCCCAAGACCAAACAGCTGCAGCTGGGCACCAATTACAGAAGATTTTATGGTTTTCCACTTCTGAAAGATATCCCCTATCCTGATCTGACAGAACCTGACCAGGGCAGCTCTGGAGCAGTCCTTCTGTCCCTGGCATTGCTACACGTAAGGAGGCCAACGCAGCCAAACAGGCAGTGAGACACCAGAAGCCACTAGTTATGTCTGTGGCATTTGTTGTTTAAATTATAATTTCTATACATCTTAGTGATACGTCTTCAAATACACTGAGTTAACACTTTTATCAAGACAACACGGAAATATTTAAGAAACTGTCTGCGTAAGAATCTATTGGCAGAACATCAAGTGCCAGAGTCCCCCCCACAGCTAAGCCGTGATCCGTTTTTCCAAAGCTGAGTGTATTACAGAGCGCTAACGGTACTTAGAAGTCTTCAAAAGGAAGGTGCACAGTAAAAGCACAAACACCGCTGTAAGGGCAGTAATAGTAAGAAGCCCGGCAGGAGCCGATTCCCTCTGCTCTCGCTAACCAGGAATAGCCGAAGGAGCGCTGCGCCGGGTCAGGCTGAACGAGGTACAGCCCACGCCCGGTTTCTCCCTCGTTCTCCCTCCAGAGATGCCACTGCCGCTCGCGGCCTCTCCAGCCGTCTCGGCGGCTGTCAGCCCGCGCCGCCACCCGCGGAGCTACGAGACCCCCCCACTGAGCGGCCCCGCTCCCGTGACTCCGTCCCTCCCGCGTGACCGCGAGCGTTCGGCCCGCGCCGCGCGGACGCGGCTTCCTCCGAGGAAGGCGGAGCCCCAACCTTCAGGCGTAGCGGCGGGGCGACGGTCCCCTCACCGCGCCGCCGAGTCCCGCCGTCCCGGAGCCGTAGCAGCCCCTTACCTTCCTCCAGCGGAGAAGGAGGGAGCGGGAGGACGGCGGTGGGCGGCCCGCTCCCCTCAGCCCGCACCGCCGCGCCGGGAGGCGGGAGGACTCGCCGGTCCGCGCCGCCGCTGCCGGCCCGCTGCCATCGCCACCCCGGAACGGCGCCACTTCCGGCATGAGGGAACCGCTTCCGGTTCTCGTCCGACTGCATCCGGGACGTGGCGGGGCGTGCCCGCCGGGCGCCCGTTGGCTGGCGGCCATCTTGCCGCGAGCCCGCGCCCCTCTGTGGTGCCGTTGACCTCGCCCAAAATGGCGGTCTGGGCTCGCGGTTGAGGCCGGCCTTCCTTTGTCGCCCCTCAGTTACCGCCCCGGCCCCGAACCTCACCTATGTCGCTTGGTCCCCGTTAGCCAGGTGCGACGCGGCAAAGCAAGCACCGATGGGGATGACTGGTGTGGAACAGTCTCTCCCGTCACACATATGGAGTCTGTCTGTACGCAAAACCCACTGCTTGTGGGTTGCTACTGAGTTAAATTCTTACGAAAAAACGCCACAGGGAAAACGTATTCAACGAAGGCAGAAGATCATTCAAACCAGCCCCCAAAAATTGTTGAGCCAGGTCTGCGTGGTTCACTGGTTTACATCACAGCAGTGTTTGGAAGGTTTGTGTAGGACATTTCAGCTTTGAATTCAGTAACCGTTTAGCACATATTTCCTATGCTGGGAATGGGGAAGTGGTGGTGAGGCTGTATATAAAGCTACTGCAAAATTAAGTTTACGATGGTTTGTCATGCTGTTCTTGGTGTTTAAGTGAAAAGTGCTGGAAACTGGCGTTCTGGACTCTATTCGGAATAACTGATGACCAGTGCACGGTGTTGCGGTTGTCACTGCGAAAAAAAAAAAACACCTGAGAACCCACAACAGTTAGAAAAGTTCTCAGGCGTGTCCTTCCCTGCTTATTCAACGGAAGGCTCCAAGTCCATCTCCAGGCTTACTTTGAGGGCCACCAGATGGCGCTCTGTACCACAGACAGAGGCAGCTTCTGTCTCCCGCCCCGACTCCCGATTCAGAAGAGATTTTGTACGTACGTTGAGTGAGGATTCTCAACATTTTTCATGAAATTTCAAGTTATAAACTGTGAATTCAGTTCCGATTAATAATGCTGTAGACATGAGTAACTCAATGCCATTAGGATGCTGTTTTTCATTAAATGCCGTTCTTAACTTTCTTACAGGTAGTGACATCCCAGCTGATCCAGAATTAAAAAGTTTCCCAGGTGGATCTAACCTTCTGTTTATGTATGGCTTTATTCCTGATGTTACACGTAACAACAGAAAACTGAACAGCTAAGTGCTGGTGGTGAAGAGAACAATTTATATTTCCATATTAAAATGGGGACACATGCATAGTGAGACTCATGGTTAACATTCAGGCTGTAAACAGAAGAGAAGATAGAGGCCTGCTGAATCAAAAGGAATTAACATTTAATGGTCAAGTTTATTTTTAAAAAGTATTTAATCATACATTTAAAAAAAAAAGCATCTGAGTTCTTTTATATAACTCTCATGCCAAAACAGGTATAGAAAAATGAAGTTTTGCTTTGAAAGTAAATAAAAAAGCATTGGGAAGCATTGAGGACTGGCTGATTCATAAAAGTCAGGAGCCAAATAGATAACAAAGCCAGTACATCAGGGCCTCACTGCCAGAGTACCTCAGCAAAGCAAGCAGGGCAGGCTAGGTTCAGCCAAGGGTCTGGGTTACCCAGCCCAGCAAGCAATGAAGTAGGTCTGAGGTTAAGCTGGGAAGGCAGCCACTGGTTAGCCTCAGGTCCACTGAGGATAACTGCAGTGAAACATAATGATTACCAGGCAGATCCCTACTGATTAAAAAAAAAAAAAAAAAAATTGAAGTTAAGTTTGAAGGTTAGGCTGTAGGTCAAGATTGAGATGAAGAGGGCCTGTATCTAGGCACAGCCAGGGCTAAGCCAGAATCTGATACTCCTACAACATATCTTAGATACAGATTAAGCTAAGCCCAGGGCTCAGCTTAATTGGGGCTGCTGAGCTCATGGCTGGGGCAGGTGAGGCTTGCTGGGGGCTGTTAAAGTCTTATCAGTTCACTTAGGACCCTGACAAATTTAGGGCAAATGAGAGCTGATGGAAAGATAACAGAAGAGTTGGTTATAATATTTGCGTTGAAACAGGGTTTTCATACTTAATATTAAATTAAGGCCTTCACTGGGCATTCATTCATAGGGTCACATTAATGACAAGAAATATTTTTTTCCTTAAGAAGTCGTCTACCTTTCACTTTGTAGGATGCTGATTTTTGATTCATGGAAATAACATCTAAACCAGATTTTTCATTAGAGATGTGATCTCCGTGGAACCCAGCTATGTTGGGTGTCCAAAAAGAAAACTGGCATGATCCTATGCGTCAGTCTTTGGAGAGCCTGCATAACCTTAGCCAAGAAGGTAAGGGTAGTTTTATAGGTCTAAGCTTCTGAGAAGCAAGGGATGAAGCACAGAGCTCTTTCCAAATGCACCCTTTTATGTAACAAAAAGAGTTAGTAGTGTTTATAAATACAGAATACAAAGGTGTTTTAGTAAATTCTGAGTAATGAACACACACAAAAAAAAAAACCCCTGCATCTTGGTGAAAGAGAATGCTTTGGTTTTTATTTTTAATTCTCAAAACAGTATTTTTTTGTACTCATACAAAGTTCTATCAGTGAGTGAATGCTAAGTGTTTTTGCAGCTTGTATTTTTTGTCTGTTATATGTAGTCATATTGAATTTCATAGTATCCTGTTGTGTTGTAATAACTTGTTTTGATCACTTATGCTGTCATTTATTGGGAGAGAGAAATCAATTTATCTCAGCTTCAGTATCATGTGGTTTATTTCATGTTTTATGAACCTTTATTTTTTAGTTTATAGCTTTTATATCATTTGAAAGTATGAAAGTCTTCTGATTCCTTTTTTTAAAATTCTTTAGTGGTTATTTTGCCTTTACTGTAGTCTTTCTCTGAACTTCTCTCTTGGAAACATGTTTTCATACTAGGGTGTAGCGCAGTTTGGAAGCATGTAAGACTTGTGGATAAGTTGGCATTTTTGTATTTTGTTCTCATTTTGAATTCAAATATTATTTGCTTGTTTTGGCTACATTGTTCGCTGAAGGTCTGTGCTTCATATGAACTATATATAATCCAGGGTGATCCTTCCCTGCTTTGACTTTCTTCCTATACTTTGAAATGCTGGGACCTTCAACTACCTTCATTCTCTGTCCCTGAAATTCTTTATTTGTTTGCAGCAGACACATCTAAGTAAAGCTTCAGGCAATCCTATTGTCCAGGTTCTCTGAAATACCAGACATACTTTGTTCTTAGTTTTTCTAAAATTATTCCAGAAATACTTACCAATAAACTCTGAAGGTTTGATATTTCCAAGTAGAATACCATATCATTTTTCCTGTCATTCACAAAAGACATTAATCAAATGCATTAGACTATTACCCCCTTATCAAAATGTCTCTAAAGAATTGTGCCTTCTCCTTTAGATCTTTTAGAACTTTCAGACTTGTTTATAGTGATGATCTTTGATATAATGTTTGCTTTTACCTTATATTTTCTGCAGTTATGAAGTGTCTTGAAAATTTAGCAAGAACTGGCAAAACATATGAAAATACCTATCAGAGGCAACTGATGACTGAGTATTTATCTCTGTGGCAATTATTCAAGCAGAGGACAAATACAGCAGACACAGAAGCAATGCAGGTATAGATTTCACATCTGCATTAGGAAGATCTGGCATTGTATTGATTTAGTAGGAAAGAGAGCTAGCCTGCAGAATTTTGGTCAGAACAGTTCTCAGTTAGAAACTACATTTCAGCAAAAGCATTATTCATTACAGCCTGCTGACGTTAATTAAATCTCCACAAATATTACTCAACAGAAATTCACTTCCAAGACTGCTATTAAACTGCTGAGAAATCAGAATCAGCCTGTCAGTGATTTCAGTGAGGGTCTGCTCAGACTGCCAGAAAGGAACGGTTATTGAATTTCCATGCTGAGTTTGCTGCTGCCAACAGGTTTGTTCATGTAAACAAGTTAACTGAAAAGTCACCCATGTTAGGAAGAAAAACAGATTTGAAACCAGGAGTCTGGCAGACTAAAAATGTCAGCCTCTGCATTTGGCCTAAAAGACTAACTTCTCAACTATAATTGGAAAACAGTAGAAAAAAATAATTATTTCCTCTAAAGGTCACTAATTAAAAGTATGCACCATCCTTCCTCCTTTCTTCCATACACACATTCAAAGGTAAACATCTGACCACTTGAGGGAGTGACAGCCCTATTCTTGTTAAAAGAGGTTGCAATTACACACCTTTCTTCCCCTCCCATATTTCTAGCAATTATCCTTTTTTTGCTGTTGTGCTTTTGTGTAGGGCATCAGTAATATAGCATGAGCTTGAAGAGATTTAAATTGTCTCTTCTGAGATTCCCAATTCCCAGGCTGTGCCTGTCCTGCTTAGACTGAACCATGTGCAGCAGAGAGTATTTATGTTTAGATTCTTGTGAAGCATAACTTTTGTCATTAAACAAATATCAGGTCAGATTAATTCTTTTCCCACATTTAAATTTTGTTCACAAGAATCCCAACTTTTTTGCATAGATTAAGATATAAGTTGGGGGTGGTAGAGAGGACGTTCTTTGAGACTTACTGAATCTAAGCTTCCATTTAAGGGGGAAAAAAAAAGTGTTTTGTATGTCTGTGTTCTCTTAGGAACTTAGAATAACTAGCATCTACCTACTTCATAACAACATTTTATTACCAGGAGATTTCATACATTTTTATATTTCTTAACAACTTTTATGGCTTATTTTTAAAACTGCTTCACATGTTCTTTGCTTATCCCTTAACCTTCCAGTTCAGTTTTTTTTTTTAGTATAGTTACAATTGGAAAAATTAACACAGTGGAAGGGCAACACAGGAATGTAACAGCAAAGAGACCAATGTGGATAGAACAGTATTTCAAAGAAAAAGTCAAGGTACTCACCTGTACTTCAAAGATCTAGGCTTACAGAAACGAGGCCACAAGGGTGGAATCTCCAACCAGAGGTCTTTCTCCAGCGGCAGTCAGCCCTTAAATGGAGTCTAAGAGAGGTGCAGCCAGGCTGCACCCCTTCCAGTCACACAGCTGAATTGCCTTCACCTGTGCTCCCAGGGCTGACAGGGTCCTTTCCCCAGGTGCTCAATCAGTGCTTCAGGCCATGACTCAACAGTTACCATACTGGTATAAATAATGGAAAGGATTGCGTTGGGCACTTGAGGGTGACTGGTGTCTCAAAATGTTACAATCTTGTTTATTAATGCTGTTTAGTTAGTCCAACCCAAATGGATAGCTCTTTTAGTAATAAATTCTATGTCAGCTGCCTGTTGAGCTCTGCCTGATAGAGCAATGTCCTTTACAGTTCCTCTGTGATTTGGTTTCTTCAGTATTCCTTCATAGTCCTGACAGAAAAAAAATCTTGACCTGGATGAATAGCAGATTTGTCTAAGGAAACAGAAAGTGTTGTGTCAGAGGAAGGCTGAATGACAAACGTACCTGATGGTTAATTGTACTGTTGGACCTGGAGAGCACCTCATTATTCATTCTAGTATACGCTGACAGCAGGCAGCCCAGCTGAAAGGCTGTGCCCTGCCAGCATCTGGAAGGGCTTTTCTATAAATTTAATCAGCTGCAAGTAAATTGAGGGCTGCTGTTGTTACGGACTTCAGCAGAGGATAAATGTTAGTTCACTGTAGTTGAGCAGATCCTTATGTAAGACAGCCTTTAAGTCCTTACCTCGGTACTTAACTGAATTTATCATTTTGCAAAGCACGTGCAAGAGGCCTGTACCAGAAATTCTAGGTCAGGAACAGGATGCCTGCTGAATGGAGGTGTCAGCAACAGTTGGTGATTACTCTCAAAAGGAGAATTTCATTAATGTATTCATTAGCTAATGTTTGTATTTCATTTAACAAAAACACTAGACAGTATTTGAAAATCTTTAAGACAAAGAGGTATGATGTATTTGGTTTTATTTTCTTTATTTTGCAGAGTTTGTAAGCTGCTGTTCCTATAACTATTTGAAACTAAGTTTCAGACTGCAGTGTCTACATCAGCTTCATCATAAAGCTCCAGGTGAATACTTAAATATGTTTGTACACATATTACAACATTTCTGGGCATTCTTACAGAGGTAATGCATCTGTTTTTCCACACAAATATTTGTTCTGTTTGCTTTATATCAAAAGAACATAAACACAACTGGGACAATATGAAGGTAATTACAAGGTAAGGAAATATGCATGGAGGAGACATTAATATGTCTAACTACATCCAAAGCAACACCTTCTCCACATTAAGAAGAATTTAGCTTCAATTAATTATCTCACTGAATGTGTGCTTCTTCACTGCTTTGTGTAATAATATGCACAATACCTTCCTTGGAAAAGATGCCTCTACATAGTGTAGAGCTTGTTTGTGTTATGTTCATAGTGTTCTGAGTAATTGTTCCCAGCCAAAGGGTTTCACCAGCAAATTGCAGTAATACAGTACACTGCAATAATTATATTGTTTCAGAGCATTGTGATATAAACTAAAACCTATTCTAAATTGCATGTTGGGACAGAGTACTTACAATCTTGAGGGTTTTTTCTATCTTCTGTTCTTTCACTATCTTCTTGTCTCTTTTTCACTAGCCAGTCTGTGTGATTTTCAAGTTGTTTTGCTTTCATACTTTCATACATGTTTTCAGAGTGTTCCTGATAATATTTCTGGAAAAGCAGTCCCACAAACTGCAGAAAATCTTCAGTCTAATAACCACCATGATAAGATGGTGGAGGTGGAGGATGAAAGTAAAATAAAGCAACCTGATATTTCAGTGGTTTCATATGGTGAAAATGCTTAGAAACTTGGTCAAGAAACACTGCGCTAGTGGGAGAGGAGAGCTGTGCTAAGCTGGGATGATTAAAAAGGACAGCAGAGCATAATGTATTGATGACACTTCTCTGGAAATCTGCGCCAGTTTGACTCCAAGGCACACGCATTAGCCAAACACGAGAGCTTTGTCACTGTAGAGATGTCTGATACCTGGAAGCTCTCCATTCTCCAGCTATTGAAGTGATTAAAAAATCAGTCCTTTGAGACTATTATCACAAGCGGAAATTAATAACAAAAAAGAGTTCAGCTTTGAATTCTTGTGAAATTGAGTATTTAAGATCCATTGATGGGATCTAAATGCTTATTATATCTCATTCTCTTCTGCTTCATCCAGATGTTGGGTTCATCAACTACAGAAGAGGTCATGGTTATACAAATCATTGTCAGTCCGTCTGGCAGCTTCACAAACTGTATTGCAGAGAAGCCAAAAATTAACCTGAAACAACTATCAATTTTATTCTGAAGAGATCTAAGTTAACTTCAGTTTCCTAAATTATGAAATTGTTTTTTAGAGAGAACACTTTAGTCCGCGTAGCTGTAAAATGACTCTAGCATATGTGTTTGTGAAATTGTGAAAAGATGGGAAAGCATTTTAGTGAAGGCTGAGGAAGAGAGCCAGGAAAGACTTTCAGTTGTTTGGATTTTATCTATCTATTTATTTATTTATTGACAAGACAAGATACTGCCTCTATGAAAATTTCCTGTTTACCGAGGATCCAAAATGGCAGTGCAGGACTGTGGGACAGGAAGCTATGTACTCACTCAGTATACAACAATAATTTAAATAATGTCTGGGACATAAAAGGCATATACATTTATGAATTTACATTGTGATGCCTTTGCTTTTAGGAAGAATTGTAGTCAACTGAATTTCTTTTAAAAAGTGCATCATCTGTCGAGCAATACAAAACCATTACTGATATGACTGTGCTGGAAGTACAAAACTGAGTCTTGAGGTTGAACAGCATTTCAGAATACTCTCCAAGTAGAGAAAAAGCCAAAGAAGGGGGTGACTGTCAGAGCAACAGAGGTACTACTCCTGCCTCCACTACAAATTAAGTAGGAAGAGAACTGGTGCACCACTGGTTCTGGAGGATGAAAGGTTGAAGTTGCAAGTGCTATGAGCACCTAACTCATAGCAGGGCTTTCACAGCTGTGTCTTCAGCTTATCTGCTGCATCTTTAACTAACTGCAGGATAGTTGTGATCTGAAGAACTTGTAGGCATCCAAAGGAAGCCACTTTGGGTTAAGTCTGGAGCTGTTTTTAAAACATTTATGAATCTTGCTGACAAAGACTGAGTTTGCTCTATGAGGGCCTTGCAGGCAAAAATGAAGGTCGTCTTTCCTTAACATTGTCATATGATGGAGATACTATGAAAAGGATTTGTTTTGTCTGGTTTTGCTTGTTTGCTTTTAAAATATACCTCCTTTAATTAACTTTGGATTGGCACTGACATGAGCTTTGGAAATGCTTTTCTGTATCGTTTTTACACTAGTAAGCCTACACATTCTGCTAGCTTCTGAAAATATGAAAATTACTGCTCTGTTCATATCTCCTGATGGAAGCATGCAGAATCAGAAAGCACAATGGTTTTGTGGGATTTGTGGCCTCTGAACTCTTAGTGAACTGTAAGGAAGCACTTAAAGAAAACAGGAAAAGTTTCCTCAATTTTTGAAGGCCTAACGATAAGATTTCAGTGCAAGTGATGGTGTGGTTCTGCAGGCAACATCAGGCTTTATCTTTCCTGTATTCTCAGTTATAGCAGTTTAAAAGGTTCAACCATAGTCAGAAACAACTCATGGAAGTGGAGGACCACTGGAATGAGAATTTGTATTTTAGATCATCTGAACCAATGTGTTCTTAACCCAAGAAAAGGACAGATACACTATGGAATAATAGCAGTAGGACACATGTATGTTGAGATCCCTCTATACTTACGAGTTTTATATCCATCCCAGTCTTATTTACAGTCACCATTTAAAAATTATTTATATTGTTTTTAAAAAGAAAAACATTCTAGAAACATATAATATATGATTGATTGTTTTTTTGGAAAGACAACACAAACCAAGACCTATAATTCTGGCAGAGAAAACCCCAGTACAGCCTAAGCTGTATCTAAGCTTCATTCTATACCTAATGCGCTGCCAAGATACCCAAATTCTTCAGAGAACGGTCTCGGGAGTTAATTACACACACAGTTTGAATGATTTTGACTATCAGTTGAATAAATCTCTCCATATATTTGTAGTTGAAGAGTGAAAGAGTTTGCATATGCATTATTTCCATATAATTCTCCCTTGTCAGAAGGCAAAAGGGCTTCAGTAATATATGATAGTGCAGTCTGTACCCACACTTGGGATTTGACTAACAAACATAATTCAGTTCAAAAAGTCTACTCCAACTGACATAATTACAGTGGTACAGGATTTCTTCATCTTTTGCATCTTGGCTGAATGTTTTTGTGGTTTCACATTCTTTATTCACTGATGATATGCTTTCCTTAACTTATGATGTCAAATACGAAGCCTGCATGCAAAGTGTTACAAGGGAAGTGACCAGCCTTGGCACACCGGCCTTTTCTGACTTCCCCTCAGATTGTAATTCATCAGAGCTTAAAATAGCCAAACTCTTGAGCTGTATATGAAGCAAGAGATATTGCTTCTAATGGTGGTTTTGTTGCAGTTTCAAAACAAAACAAAAATAATACCCCAACCCAAACACCAGTTGTTCTTTTTTCCTTACTGGAACATAAGAGCTTGCTGGGCTACCACTGTAACAGGTAGGAACCTCAGTAAGCAGCATTCTGCTCAGGCTGCTCAGGAGTCTCTGAATGGCATTGCATTGGCCCTCACAGATACATAGGTCAACTTCCAGTTTACCTTTTAGTACTTGTTTTTAGAATGTTTCTGAGCTCTTATGGCTGAATTCCTTCTTCTGTTCTTTCTACAAGATGCCAGAAATATGGATGAATCTCAGTCAGTTATCCTTCTTTTCTTTATGAAATTGAAGTACTGCAGTATAAACTGCATAGGTTGCTTGGGGAGTAAGGGAGTAGTTGTGGGTGAGCACTGGGGCTTTCAACATCATCATCTGCTACAGTAAGATGGACTGCTGCCAAGCAAGGCAACTGTGTGCTTTCTCTTCCTGGACTCCTCCTTTCAGCCCCTTCACTGCCTTTTGCCACTATAAACAGGTAGAAAACAGCGCAATGATCTACATGGGGGAATCGATTTGCTTTGGATTAATGTCAAAATATTTTTGTCTGCTTTCTGAGTTTGCTCTAATAGAATCAGATCCCAGCTCCCTGCTCCTCTCTTTTGTAAAGGAGGGAATAGTACAAGGTGAGAACAAATGGCTCTTTCTGGAGGGACTGATTCTCTCAACAGCAACACCTGATTTAGTTGACTATAAATGACAGTTTGATTTCCAGCTAGCACAGTTCAACCTGTGCTGTCACTGCACACAATAGGCCATTCAGAGAACAGAAGCTGGGCTCAAACAGCCTCTAGAGGGGCCCCCCTCCTCTGGTCAGCTGAAAAGGAACTCCACAGAGTCTGTCTGAAGTTTGTGTTGATGGGAGTTGGCTTGTGTGGCTTGAATACAAAAATCAGAAGTGAGCTTTTATCCCTCAGTACTGACTTTGGCTAGTTTGTCTTTTAAAAGCTGCTGGTCCAGACTACTTTGGAAGTTTCCAGACAACAGCTGAGATTCTATAGTGTTTTCCCCCAAGTCAGGCAAAAGAACAACCAGGAACTGGAGAAGTTCTGCTTCCCTCTACTGCATCCCTGTGATGAGAAGTCATATCTGGCCCTTTTGTGATTCTTGCAGCAATGAATCAGTGATACATGTGGCAAAGACCTGAGGAAATGGCATTCCACCATGTTTCTCATTCATTTCTCTCCAGATCTGGTGATGAGCAGTCCCAATACTGAGCAGCACCAGGGCTCTCCTTTCAGCCTCTCAAAGCCAGAGAAGCTGCAGCACGGTATGTGCGCTGTGTGCGGGGGATTTTCATGCTCCCTTCTGCCTGCGGCCACATTCCAACAGTGCCACGTTAGCACATGACCTGATCTGGTGGTGAAGATTGACTGGAGAAAGTGAAGGCCTGTCCTGGTAGGCTCAGCCCTTCCTCTTGACTGCCTGCAGCAGAGTTGCATGTCCTGGGGAAAACAATGTTTTTTAAAAGAGAATATATGTATAAACGTAACTACAGGCAGTTAAAATTATCTTCTTTCTACCTATTGTCAAAGATCCTACTTTTACCAGGCGATGAGAAAATTGCTCATAATCATTCACTAAGGAAAATGTATTTCAGTAGCTAATGAAATGAATGGAGATGCCTCATCTTATTCCGAAGTGAACTCCCATGGAATTTCAATAACTTGTACTATGTGGCAACTGCATCTGGGCCCTGTATTTGTTGGAAATAATAGGAGACAAGGTATGAGAGGTTCCACCTCAACAAGGTTAACAAACCTGCTTTGACCTGCAGCAGGAGTTGAGATGAAGAGGAAGATAGTTCTGACTGCTGGAGGGCTTAAGATCTCAATCAGCCCTCACCCCTTTAATTAGCATGAAGCTGTTCAGGAGTTACAGCTTACAGCATTGGGCCATAGAAAGTCACAGGAATAATCAGCCTGCAACTGATCAGGAATTGGGTAAACACTACCCTGGGGCTTCATGTGGTCACAGATTTGGCATTGCCTAACTTGGCTCTGCAGCATAAGCAGAAAATTATAATGTATTTGGCAACATCATGCAGCAAGATGCAGTACAGTTTCTCATCAAGCTGAAATGTATTTCTCACATATGAGATCATTAAAGGGTTAAATTGAAAGAAAAACAAAACAAAACAAAAACATCTCTTAAAGGAAGGAGGTTTACAGTTCTCTTTCCTAGGATCGAATCTTGTCTCTGATGTATGTCATTTGATTTTGCCTTAACTAGGGAAAAAAACATTCCTCCTTTGTAGCACCTTTGTTTCATTGATATAGAAGACAGGAACTCTTAACATCTCTGAGAACCTTTTCCCCATTCCTGGACAGAAGTTCATAAATCCTTCTGTGCCTTCAGTTGGTGTGAGATTAGGACATTCCTTAAAGAAAAATACACTCAGAAAAAAATCTTTCAGGAAGAAGGTTTCAATTGCATCATGTGACAATATATCAATATTCCATCATGATACGAATTTTGAACTTAATATGCCAATGGAAATCATAATAAATAGTCTAAAAATAAGTCCAGTTAAATGATAGCTGAATAAAACATACCCAAACTATCACCAAACAAACAAAAACAAACAAAAACAAACAAACAAAAAACCCAGGAAACTCAAGTTGTTTGGGGATTTTTACTGGATTTTGATAGAGGTGGATTAACCCTTGTATTCGGGCCTTTTTGAGTTACAAGTTTTTCTGAAGTTACCACGCTTCCTTGGAATGGATGAATGTCAGAGAAATGCTGTGCAGCACAAACTGTGCTATCAACATTTTTGTAATTACATTAATTTATGAACAGTGCAAATGTGTGAATATGATTCAGATGAAAAAAGCATTCTGAAAAATAAAGGTTATGCCATATTAGTGGCAAATTAAGACGATTACCTGAAAGAGGAAAATAAACATATTTATCCCTGAAAGCCACCACATTTGGACAGAAAGTACATTTTGCACAAACACTGCTACATGGGCGATTCCCCTTCCTGCCTACTTGCCAGTATACGTGGGGCTTGGGGTGAGCTCGCTGTTAATGTAGGTAGGTCACTCTGAAAGTAATGTTTCTTATTTATTCCCAAGGAAACCACGATGGATACAAAGAGCACAAGAACACTATTTGACAGAGCAAATTCTCAGCTACAGTACACTATTTTTCAGCATAGTCACCGTGAGCTATGCATTTTCACCAGCAATAAACAAGAACCGTGCTGTGTTCATTTGTATCAGTGTAGGTGACCCACTGTCATCACTGCTGAAATGCATCACTGTGCTCACATGCACTGCCTGGTCTTTAGAAATGCTCAGCAAGCATCAATGGATGTCAGTGGATGCCATGGAGGAATTAAAGGACACACTGTTACTTCATCCACATTTCCATGTCAGACACCATTCTGTCACACTGCCCCTCTGCTGCCATCTGTCTCACGGCAACAAAACGGAACGGAATATTGGTGGGAAGGTTCAGCCTCTACTGCCGTACCACCAACATCCACCTCTGACGTCGTGGGCCAACATAATAACATAGGAGGCATTACTCTCGGAGCAGCCATTGTAAATACTGAAAGGAAAGCAAAGCGTTCTCCCGGGTTCAGTGACCCCTTTCATATTTCCTAAGGCTTCCTCGGCTTCCTCCTTCTCTGCTCTTAGCAGACCCTCGTGCCACCCTTCGGGCACAGCGCTGAGGTTACGGAGCCGCCCCGTGAGTCAGCACAGCGCCGGGTGCATCACCCAAAGCTCTGCCCTGCGTCTCAGCTCGGGGTTGCCGGAACGGCCGGGCCGTTGGGAGGGGATCGATGCTACCCAGAGAGGAAGAGGCGAAGCGACAGAGCCAGGAACGAGTCTTGGGGCTGTGTGATTTATGCCGGAATGAGACACAAAGATGGGAAAACGGTACTTGGGGGCTGAGACCCTCAGTAGTTCAGGCGGAGATGTTCTTCACCTGAGCCCAAGCCGAGCGGCTGCAGAGCCGAAAAGGGAGATGCTGCTGGCTGCTCCCTTTGGCAGTAAAAAAGAAATAGCTGCTGTCCAAACTTATGTGTAAGTTTTTACAGACACTTCCATGTGCTGGAAGTAGTTTTACGGTGAAAACTTCTATTTACCGGAACATTTTTTTTTTTCTGCAAGAGACGTACATCTTTTTCCCGAACAAGCACTGCAGAAGCGTTAAGAGAACCCTCTTCCCGGAACGCAACACCTCACGGCCTCCGCAGCCCGCGCTGCCGGACCCCTCCCACGCCACTCTGCCTGCCGCCGAACCGGGCGCTCAGCAGCCGCATCCCGCGCGGGGCCGGGGAAGAGGCGCTGCGCCTTTACGGCGGCGGCGCGGCCCATGCGGGAGGTGGAGGCAGAGCTGCGGGCGGGGCGGCCGCTGCGGGTGTGTCCTGCGCTCGCCCACCCCTGTGCCGTGGGCTGGGCTGCGGCTGGGCGGGCGGGGAGGAGGGGACGGGCCGGAGGAGGAGGAGGAAGCGGAGGCGGCCGCGGATAGCGGGCAAATGGGGAGCTGAGCGGCTGCAGTAGTACCGCGCAGCAGCACCATCAGCAGCAGCAGCAGCAGGAGCAGCCGGCGGCGGGTCCGTTCTGGAGGGAGTGCACCGAGATCGGGGCGCGGGCGCCGGCGCCGCCGGACGCGCAGCGGGAGTGCGGACCGGGCTGGGCTGCGGGGCTGGCAGCGGGCTGGGCTGGGGCTGCGGGCAGCGGCTCCCCGGGCAGCACCGCGCTGCGCCCCGTGTGGCTGGGCCTGCCGGGCTGCGGCCGGCTCAGCGCGGTGGGGATCGCCGTCTGATTTCTTTCCTTTTTATTTTTCGTTTTTAAAGCCGTTGCTCCGCAGACGCCGAGCGCCAACTGCAGCCGAGCTGCCCCGGGCCGATCCGCCCCGCGAGCGGGCGCCCGCCGCCTCCCGGAGAGGCACCATGCAGACCTTCCTCAAGGGGAAGCGGGTGGGCTACTGGCTGAGCGAGAAGAAGATCAGGAAGCTCAATTTCCAGGCCTTCGCCGAGCTGTGCCGGTAAGGAGGCGGCCGTGGCCTGCGCGCGCCCCGGCGTTCCGTGCTCCGCGCGCGATCCCCGCAGCCCGGCGGGCGGGGCCGGTGCCCGCGCGAGGCTCGGCCGGCCGTGCCGTGGGCTCACCTGGGCGGCGGGCGGGGTGCGCGTCTCCGTTGGGCGCCTGCAGACCTCGCTGGGGCTCGAGGCTGACTGGGAATAACTTGCCTTCGTGTCGTGCTAAATTACGTAAAGCAGCGCGTCTGAACCCAAAAGGGGAGCCCGGACTCGGAGATGATGGAGCCGCATCCGTGTTCTTTGCTCCCGGGGCAGTTTGATAGGCTGCCATTAGGTGTTATCGGGATAGTTCAGAGGATTGTCAATGCAATATATTGCGCAGTCAACTTTATTGTTTAATTGTAAATGTAAACTTTATGTAAGTCCAAGGTCTCATGACACATTGCGTGAGACTGAGTAACAGCTCTTTATTTCTTGCTGTTACCACTGTTTTATCTAGAAAATGGAATAAACTTTGATAGTGTTTGAACTTCAAAAGTATTGTAAATAATCATTGTTCCTATAGTTTCTGCAAAGCGTGTTCAAGCCTTGCAGAGCACATTTTATGAAACTTTAGGTATGCTTTATTGAAGTATGCCATGCTGAAACCAGCAATCCCGATGTACTGATATCCCTGTTGGCAGCACTGGCTGTAAGGAGAAAGGAGGAAGAAAAAAAAACCCAGAAAACTATTTGGAGAAAGCAGCAGAAGTCTTTACATCAGCTGGCGTTCTTGACATTCTCTATCTGCTCTGTCAAACTTCAGCAGAACTACCGGCATCTTTTAAAGTACAGAAACAGCCACAAGCTCTGGTTTAATTTCTTTTCAAATTTTGTGGGCTTCTCAAGCAAAATACTTAGAGATGAATGATAAGTTTTGAGTCTGCGTAAAAGATTTTTTGTTTATTTCTTTTGTGTTGCTCAAAAAATACAATTTAATAGTTGTAAGGCAAATGTCATTTTCAGGGCTGATATTTGATGTAGTTTGGCTTTCAGTAACAGAAACTCAGAAGAATCTTAGAAAATGCATAACCACTTTCTCCTTGTAATTTGTTTTTCGCTTCTGGTATCATATGCTGTGCTTTTACATTTAAGGATCTCCAAAGGTGACTTTCTGCCCTTCACTGGTCTCATTTCTCTCCTGACTGTGTTATTTGCCTCATTTTCACTACTTCAGAAATGCCTTGCATTTGTCTTTCATAACATAGTACACAAAGAGATTGTGTATCTGTATGTATTTATCAACTGTTCTAAATCCTGGTAGTGCTATAAAAATGGATCTTCAAGTTTTCTCTCTTGCTGCGCTTCCCTAATTTTGTAATGAAGATTAGGCTGCCTGCCTCCCTCTGTGCGAGTGAAGTTCGTTTTGAATAACATTTGCAGAGGTTGGATAGATACATCCATTCAGTCATGCCTCAATTATTTAAAAAAAAAAAACAACATAGTGTTAGCCTATTTGTAGAAGTGAGGTTTAAACATCAGTGCTGCTGCTGGAGCCAGTTGCTCAGAAGTCTTGGACGCTCTGTTTTCCATCTTGGTAACTTCTATTGATACCGTGGTAGGCTACATTTGTTTAGGCAAAGGCTTCAAGTATTTAATGCATAATATCTATTAGATTGTCTGTGTACTTCTATGATTTTGTTGCTGCAGGAAAAGTAGTACCAAGCTCAACATACATCTTACCAGGAGTATTGTGCACAGTAGGACATAAGGTGAGCATACTCATTCCTGCACAGTGATTCATGTGTTAGAGTGGACTATGTGTCTGTCTGTCTACTGTATGTATTTTATGGTGGCTGTTACTTGGAATTTATTTTTCTGTTGCCTAGGGATATACTTTCTGGATGACTAAAAAGTTCAGTTTCGTTTGTATGGCTTTGCAGTGAAGCTGTCCTGTAACCCAGGAAAGTAACAGAAGATGCCTTAATGAACTCCTGAAGCGTGCTGGTTTTAGACCAGCAGTATTGTTTTGATAAGAAAAATCTTAAATTCCTTGCAGCCTGGTACCAGTGTAAGGCATCAGTCCCATAGAGGGATCAGGACATTTCAGAATCAGTTTGAGCCATCCTTTGGGAGATGGTCTAAGTGCTGAACTGCTTTCTTCAGAGTGGTTTCAGGCTTCGTCTCCAGCAGCATTCCAGAGCTGAGATGTCACTGTTGTACTACTTGAAGTGAGATGTGAGAGTGAATGGGACAGCAGGCAGGTGCTGCTCTGGGGCACAGCCGTCCTGTCTTCAGGCCTGCACTCCACAAAGGCTGGGCAGATCCCCATAAATACTGCCCTTGTATTCTTACCCAGTACTGAGTGCAACTTTGGCTGAGTTTCAGTAAGTTTCCCTGTGAAATTTTTCCATCTGGATTCTTCCAAGAAGTTCTGTGGTTGTAGAAAGCATAGACACCTCCTTTATTTTTTTTGAAAATTTTTGTTTGGAGAGACAAAGTTCTGATCATTCATGTGTCTGGATCAGCCCCTCTCCTGCCTGAATTGAGTTTGGTACTTTTGCTTAAGTCTTGCATTCACAAGACCTTGTATCAAAGACTTTCAAGTTCCCTTGCATTGTGATCCCCTCACTGTGGCACAGTGCAGTCCTGCCTTCAGGGATCACAGCGGCTTCTCAGCTGTAGACCAAGGAGGTGAAAACAGTGGCTGTGTGTATCTACCTCCACATTCATAGCCCGACAGCGGTTCCCAAATTAAATTATGTCCCACTGCAATTCTTATGCTTTCATAGCCCCAGGGCTGTGCTCAGTTGCTGAATGAAGGATGGAGCCCTTGCCTGTGGGAGGCCTGGTGGGGTCATGCCTTTGGTTCTGGTTTCTGCTTCCCACATCAGGTTTCTGTTCCATGCAGAAAGGATCCCAGTTCCGTGGCGCACACTGGTGCGGTTTCAGCAGGGAGCAGTACGCCCCTGTTGGCCTTGTCAATATGAGCGCGTTCCCCTGGGAGCTGCAGTATGAGACTGAGCTCCTGTGTGTGGAGAAGGGCACTTGGCGTGGGCTTCTTATTGCCTCCTTCAGTTTGTTACTCAGGAGGTTATTAAAGAAGCTACTGCTGCTGCCAAGCTGACTTGTACTTTTCTGTGAGAGCTGTTGGGTCACCATGCCTTGTATTGAGGTCAGTATCACCTGCGCGCTAGTGTACGTGTGCTGCAGCTGTGTGGCCAGGGCCTGCTCTGGGAATGCAGTGTGTGCTTTCCTTGGGGTCATGGAGTCCAGCTCCGTTAAGGTGTGGCTCGGATCCAGAGCTTTAGGTAAAATACCAGTATCTATGGCCTGCTGAACATCTGCAATCCTGCTAAAGTCAGACAAGGTTTCTTGGGACTGCTGACTGATAAGTGAATAACCCTATTTTCTGCCTGTAAAATATGCATAGATGTACTGCCATTCCTCTTCGGCTGTTGTGAATAAGGAGTCTTGTGTTCATGCAATATACAGAAGGGCAGTGGTAGTGGTACAGCAAATTGCATCTATCAGCTCGAAAAATGAGTTGTGTGTGTTAGGCATCAGATCAGATTAGTGAGGTGTGGCTGTTTACAAGTGGCTTTTGTCTCTCTAAAAGCCATTTCCTTGATGGTAGTTCTGCATGTCATCAGTTAATATTGCCTCTTTGGGAGCCATGAAGATGTGAGGCAATAAGGTTATGGTTATGTAAGTTACAATGATAAAAAGTAAAATACCCAAGAGGAAATAATTCAGAGTCATCCCATTATTCATAATCTGCTTCTCATTTATATTGGGTAAAAAACCATTCAGTAGTGCAACTCATAAGTTCACGTGGTAGTGTGGTAGCTTTTTTGTGTAACTGTTTAGATACTGTGTCGGTTTTATCCTTTATATAGCATGCAGAAAATGTTGAGCAAAGGAATTGAAGAGTTGCCCGAAGTTGTAATTTGTCACAATACATCCTGCAGTTTGACAGACAGCAAAACTGTGCTTGTTCATCTTAATGTCCACATAATTTACAGTCAGATTTTATTGCACTGTGTTTTTCCCACAAAAGATTGAAAGCCTGAGAGGAAGAATTTCTCAGGGAATCCTAGAAATTCTTAGAAGCAAATTCTGCCCACCAAAGGAAGTAACGTAAACAAAATAAGGTAAGGCCTCATCTGGAGTACTGTGTCCAGTTCTGGGCTCCCCGGTACAAAAAAGACAGGGATCTCTTGGAAAGAGTCCAGCAGAGGGCCACAAAGATGGTGAAGGGCTTGGAGCATCTCCCTATGAAGAAAGGCTGAGTGAACTGGGTCTGTCTAGCCTTGAGAAAAGACGACTGAGAGGGGACCTGATCCAGGTTTATAAATATCTGAGGTGTGGCGGCCATAGCGGTGAGGCCAGTCTCTTTTCAGTGGTACGTGGAGACAGGACGAGGGGAAACGGACATCAGCTGCAGCATAGGAAGTTTCGCACGAATGTGCGTAAGAACTTCTTCACGGTGAGGGTGACGGAGCACTGGAACAGGCTGCCCAGGGAGGTTGTGGAGTCTCCTTCTCTAGAGATATTCAAGTCTCGCCTGGACGCCTACCTGTGCGACCTGGTGTAGGGAACCTGCTTTGGCAGGGGGGTTGGTCTCGATGATCTCTAGAGGTCCCTTCCAACCCCTACAATTCTGTGATTCTGTGATAATACAGAATGCCTTATGGTGAAGATTTGTTGCCTTGGTCTTTAGTGAACAAGTCCAGTTGTCATTCTTCCTTGAGAAATTGTTCATGATTGCATTCATTAATGACATGAAAGTAAGGCTATTGATCTGGTTTAGGTGCTACCTACCTACTGCTGAAATCTGCTCTGGAACTTGAGCGCTTGTAATCAAGCTACTGTATGCATCAGTTCAGCAGTTCTTGGTTTTACACAAAGAAGTGTACTTTTCTTGGTGCATGTAACTCTTGTTAGAGCATGTGTCGCCTGTGCTGAATGCTGTGTGGGTATGACAGGTCACTATGGTTTTTCTGGTTTTCATTTTGTCATTGAGTTATATTGAAATTATTTTGATGCAGCTACAAGATCAATCTGCTGAGCCAATGAATTTTCAAGCCAATGTATTTTTCATACCAAAACATTAGTGTGCGTAATTTAAGTTTTTGTGTGACTTGCTCTTGTTTAGTTAATCGGTGCCATAAGTGGGTAAATGCTTCAATCAGTATGATAAGACTCTATGGCTCACTTTTTCTCCTCTAGACTCTGTATTCCCTTGTTTGCTGTGATCTGTTCCCAAGAACCTAGACATGAGTTTTAAGATACATTTAAGAATAGTGCTGGTCTGAAGACTTTAATCTGTTTCTTTATTGGAGACCATGGAGTATGTGTCTATATACATCTATCTGCCTATCTTTTTTTCTCCCTGCCCCAGAAGAACTTAGGGGATTTTATTTAACCCCAGTTTGCTGCGACCACTTAAATATAGCTTCTGTTGAATATCTGGCTTGTGCCAGTTAACTTTTACATTTTATTTTATGGCTTTTAATTCTGTGCGTGCATTGGTCAATAGCTCCCATTGTTGGCTGTGTTAGTCTGAAATACTGTATCATGAGAAGTAACTGGGTAGAATGAATCAGAAATTTCCTTTGATATGAGCTCTAACAAAAATTGCAACTAATGAAATGACAGTGATGATAATGCCATGAAAATGTGTTGAAGATGGTAGTGGAAGAAGTTCCAAATTTCTTAGAGGAAAAATTACTGTGTTTCCTTCTTCTGGGTATAGATGTGCCTACTTCATATCCCAGAAGCAGATGCATGTGTATTTTCTTGATCTCCAGGAGCAGTGACTGACAGGCATCCTTCTCACAAGAGCATACTGCTTTATGTCCGTAAAACTGTTCTATGGGAACACGGAGCCAGGCCATGCGGCAGCTGAAGCTTCTGTAACAATCACCATTTTCATGGTGAGACTGTTCTGTGATCTAACGATCACGTACCTTGCATTAAGGAAGTCTGTGTCTTCCTTGCAGTACATCCCTGTACCACCGCCTGTTTGAGCTGATAGGCAGCAAGGAACAATACTAGCCTTGGTCAAGTGGAGGCTCTTTTGAGAAAGATCTGGATTCTGCTGCCGATCACAGACTGAATGTGAACTGACACTGTGGCCAAAAAAAATAAAAAATGAAAGTCATGTTGGGGTACATAAGCTGTAACTTGGCCTGCCAGGCACGTAGTGTATCTACTCTGTGCGGTGCAGATAAGACTGCTGCTTCACCCTGCTTTTGGTCGGGAGCGCTGCGTTTCAGGGACAAGGCAGGTCAGCTGGTATGTGACCAGAGGAAAACAGTGGGAAGCAGCAGAGATCTTGAAAACGGTGTTATTCAACATGAAGAACTGGATAAATCTTTGAATGCTTTAAAAAGCTGTTTTAGGAAAAAAAAAAGTGGTCTTAAAGAGTAAAAGTAGATTGTCTAAGTAGATAGTGGATTTTGTTGCTCAAACATGGCAGGAATGACATCAGGCTGTCATCCCATTTTAAGGCAGCATTGCTGACCTTTCCTGATAGCAGTGTTGCTTTGTTCAATCTGTAATAATTCAGAAGGTGTCCAGGAAAGTTCTCTGTGTTCATTAAGTAGTCTGAAGTCCCTTTAATACTTCAGGAGTCATGTCTTGGGATGTCTGGGCACAGTTTAAACACAAGCAGCTTTTTCCGATATGGGGACTCAATCTGCGAGGGGTTTCAGAGCTGCCTGCTGGAAGTGTTTGCTCTGCCTCAGTGTACTGCATTGGTGAAGCATCAATCGACAGTGCCTCGTGATACTGGCCAGATAACGCATTAATTCTCATGATACTGGCCAGATAGTGCATTAATTATCTCAACATTTGACACCTTTTCTTGAGGTGACATTCCTGAATATGTTCCAAGGAAACAGGGCATGTGAAAGACATTAAAATGAGTGTGATAATAGATAATGTAAGCACCTGTGCTGGGCACGTCTCTGCTGTAGTGCTGTGGAACAAACACTCCCCTGTATGGTTATTTTTTTATTATTTTTTTTTTCATTTTTGAATTCAGTGTTCAATCCTTGAAACAATGGTTTGTTTTGTACTGATGGAATTTTGCTCTCTTCAGAAGGAATTGTGCCCTTTATGTGATCAAGGAGGAAACTGCTGATGTTTCCATGCTGTTTCAACACTGCACAAATACTAGCTAGCATTCTGTTCCCTCTGCAGAGAGAATTCACCACTGGAGGACAGCTGCATATTTTAAGAATGCCCTTCAAAATGATGGACTCTCATTTGAGGCAATCCTTTAGTTCCAAGTGAAACTTCTATAGTTGTCCTTCTCTTTCCTCCTAACTAAAGTGCTTGGGCTAGCTGTCTTACCTGAGGTGTGATTACCACTGCTAAAAATGGTCATAGGATTCCTAGGAAGCCTGTTCTTTCCTGTAGTGAGGTCGTGGTGGATGACTATGAGCTTACTGAGGTCACCGGAGCCTCCCACGGACCTGCTCTGTCCAGAGGGAGAAGTTCATGTTTCTAGATCAACTGTGCTTTTAGGAAAGCAATTAGCAGAGCCAGACACTGGACTTGGAAGCAAATTCAGTTCATGTTGAGCTATTTAATCTCATCTTCTCAGATGCTGGTTGGCAAAGGTTTATAATGCATCTTGGTTTTTTGTGTCACTCACTGCTGAGTCATGCTTGCTTACTTGGAAGAACTTGATGTCTGCCCTTCCTCAAAAAGAACAGAATAATTTTCTTTCTTCATCACACTGCTTACAGGCTTTTTTTTTTTTTCCTCCCTGCCAACAAGCCATTTTCAGCTTTTTTGCTCTGTAATGCCTCAGTTCTACGTATTCAGTCTTGGTCTCCAGGCATTGCCTCATGAAACTGAATTCTTCAGGGTGCAGCAGACAAAATACTTGAAGGAGACATGTCTGTAGCAGAAGACAAAGTGAAAAATCTTGAACTTTGAAGCTGGGATGCTCCTGGCAGTTTTTCTGAAGGCCCATGTTTGCCCTGTCATACTGCATTTCTGCATGCTCTTTGACGGAATCTTTTCTCAAAACTGGTACTTGGAGAGACCTGGCTTGCACTCTGTTTTAGCTGTGAGCAACATTGTTCTCCTTTTCTTTGACTTCCTGTAATTTCTCCCCCCGATGTTAAGTATGGATAGTACATATGCAGGAGGAAATAGCTCAGAGGATTCTGTAGAAACAGGGTGTCCCACGTTGTATGGCGTGGCGCTTAGTAAAGACTTTTGCTGCCTAGCCTTGATAAAGTTATCTGTGTGTTGGGGTAACTGGTTAATAGCTGATAGAACAAATGATGTCTGGGGTGATTAATGGTGTTGGAAGGAAGTGATATCATACAGGTCCATTTGCGATGTGCCACTCCTTCCCCATCTGTGCTGGTGTGGCCCTCCTTTCTCCCCGCCACTCCTAAATTACTTTTGTGGTTACAAGAACTGAGGTAATGACTAGGCTTATTTTTATCTTGTCAGCTAAGCTTCATTACAAGGGCAGAAAGTGTCGTCATTTCATAGAATGACTTTGGTTAGAAGGGACCTTAAAGCCCATGCACTTTCAGCTCTGTGCTGTGGGCTGGCTGCCACCCACCAGACCAGGCTGCCCAGCACCTCATGCAACGTAGTCCTCAACACCTCCGGGGACGGGGCATCCACAGCTTCTCTGGGCAGCCTGTGCCAGCACCTTTCTGCCCTCTGAGTAAAAAAAATAAAAATAAAAAAAAAAAAAAAAAAAAAACCAAACACAACCAACTTTCTCCTAATATCCAATCTATTCTATCATTCTATCAGTTTAAAGCTATTACTTCATGTCCTGTCATTACATACCTTTATAAAGAAGTCCCTCTCTAGCTTTTCTCTAGGCTTCTTTTATGTACTGGAAGCGCACGGAGGTCTCCTTGGAGCCTCCTCTTCTCCAGGCTGAACAAGGCCATCTCCCTCAGCTGGTCTTTGCAGGCGAGATGCTCCAGCCCTCTGACCATCTTCGTGCCCTCCTCTGGACCACTCCAGCAGCTCCACATCCTTCTTGTGCTGGAGGCCCCAGGCCTGGATGGAGAACTCTAGGAGGGGCTTTACCAGGGCAGAGGAGAAGGGACCAATCCTCTCCCTCTTCCTGCAGCCACTTGGACTTCTGGGCTGCGCGCACACACTGCTGGCTCATGTTATTTTCTTGGTACCTAGCACCCCAAAGTCTTTCTCCTCAGGGCTGCTCTCAATCCACTCATCACTCAGCCTGTATTTGTGCTCAGGATGACCCTGACCAGGTGCAGGACCCTGTGCTTGGACTTGAACTTCATGAGATACAGGTGAGCTGTGAAGCATCGCCTCTTGTAGCATTGTACTATATTCTAATGAGTCAAGTAGTGACCACCTAAATCCAATGGTATGTTAATTATTACACCTGTGTTGCAATGAAAATCTTGTTCCTTCCTTGTAGATAAAAAATAAATAAATAAATAAAAATCAAACATACAACAGAACACTGCAGAAATTAAATACAAATAAGCGTTGGCCTTCTGCTCCATCTGCATATTGCATAGCTGCACGTAGATATGGCATTCAGGGTTGACTTCAGCTGTTTCATCATGTGACAAACCCCCTCTCAGAGTGGAGGGCCCTGTCCCTCTGCCTGCCCTCACAGTGCCTGGCACCGCAGCCTGAAGCTCTGGGGTTAGTAGAGGGCAATAGTGTGGCAGCTCTGGTGTGAGCTGGTCCCTATGGCTGAGTGCACAGCAGACAGACCTGCTGAGGAGGAGCATGAGGCCAGCTGGGTGTGCAGCTGACCAGTCAGGCCTGAAAGATGGTCTGTAGCAGATACTGAGACAGCACAAAGCGCTGAAAAAACGTGTGCATCTTCTCTGGTGGAGCCTCTTTCCATCTGCAGGTCACTGACTGGTCTGGAGGCCCTGATGGTGGCAGCTGCATCCATGGTATGGAGTTTAATAGCTAACCCTGTCCTATGCAGACCTTGAACTGTGTCTTTTGATCTCACTTTCATTTCTGGTATCATAAGATCATTAAGTAAATTTTCAGCATGCATTGGCTATTCTTTGTAGTTGTTGTACTAAACAAATACAAAATTGCTTTTTTTTTTTTCTCCTTTTTTTTTAATCCTGTAAAGGAATCGATGTTACATATTTTTAAGCATATATATATACATGTGTTTATTTTATTAAAACATCTTGGTTAAGAAAATGATTATTTTAGTCAAAGAGCCATAAGAAGCTCAGAAGTCAAAAGTTATTCCCCAAAGAGAGAGAACTTCCCTGTTAAAAATAACAAAGCTTGAACAAGAGTGGGAGGAGGAGCTAAAAGCTGGGCACAACCTAGGGGCCAGCCTCTAGCTTCATGTAGTGCGTTCTGTGAGTTACAGCTCTCGTGACAGAGTTTGGTAGAAACTAACAACCCCTTGCAGTTAAAAAAAAAAAAAAAAGCATCCACATGTGCTGCCTGACCAGGTTGCACAGAAAGGATCCATGGGAGCACTCAGAAAGCTGGTGTGTTCTCTAGTGTGGAAACAGCCCCACTTGCGTTTGCCAATAATGCGCCATCTTGTGATGTTTCCATTGCGTATGACTTTGCCACTGGTGTGCTGTGTGAGATATTCTGGGTGAACCACATCATCAGGGTCCCTGTGGTGTGACAGAGCTATATGAAACCTGGCATTTAGTTGTGCTTGCTTGTTGCATGGTAGGAAGAGGAGGACAGAGGGAGCTTGTTCTGAGGCTGCCTGTGGTGCTGCTCTTGTATTGCAAACAAAGAGGGAGCTTAATTCACAGGACCTGTCAATCTGGTAGTTTTCAAGTGCTGAAAGAAAACTCCTTTAAAAGTGTACATAAGTGTATGGGAGGGAGGAAAGCAAAAAAGAAACTAAGAAAGTCTGCTATTTTAATGAAAGGATAGTGGCCAAAAAAACCCCAATAGTACTCGTAGTTGTTGACCTGTACTGTATCTGTCAGGGGAGGGGGGAAGTATTATTGTGCAAAGAGTATGGGGTGGAAGAGGTATAAAACAGAGCAGCACCCTTTGTCACTCACAAGGTTTTTCTTATTCACAACTTCTACCATTTAAAGTTGGTGGAGAGGCAGAGTCCTTTGCTTCATGTTCAGCTGTTCCTGGATGCATGGCCTGCAAGTAGGGGCTGAGGCTGCTGGAGGAAAACAGACGTGTTTGCAGGTGCATAGGTACTGGGTGGGGTTGTATTCTGACGTTAGGGTTTGACGTCTTGGTGTTACTTTTCCTTCTATTCCAAGGAATAGATCGAAGTGTATGTTGCAGTGAGTTTCGAACAGAGTAGGTTTTTTGATATTTTTCTTGGCCTATGTAGGACAAAAAAATCTAGCATGCTTTGAAGGATAGAAAGTACAGACTTGTTGATAGTTAGAAGGCTCTGTTTTCTTTTCCTTTCTTTTTCTGGTGCTGTTTTAGGCCCTCGGTTCTCAGAAGTGGAGAGAATTTGTTCTTTAAATTTTGTTTTATTTTCAGTTGAGTAGAGAGAGAATTTTTGGTCACAGACTTATCACCAAGCTTGAATTGGTTTTTGTGGCTAACTGTGTTTCAAGAGCTCTAGCTAGTTCACCTTCTGATTCCTTTGGTAATACAGTGTGATCATAGCTCTGCTGTTTGTGTATGCTCTGAGGCAGTGATCTTCCACACTTTGTTGCTTCTAAGCAGTGGACCACTTGCTTGCAAATGGCACTTCACCTCAAGATAGAGGCGAATCAGAATTTTCCTTTATGCATTAGAAACACTGAATTTTACTGTTGTCTAGTCAGCTGCTGTGCTTTAATTGTGAAAGTTTTTGAGATACTGGTGGGATGTAAGTGCTTCTGTGAGTCGGCTGAGAGTCTGCTCTTGGTACCCAAACTGATGCTGGAAGGAGCCAGAAGTGGTTGAATGGAAGAACAGAAATCTGTTTGGGGAGTCTCTTTCCTTGAGCTAAAATAAACTTGGGTGCATAGTACAGAATTTTTGGGTGCAGCTATTACTTCCCCATGTACTGTGCAAACCACCAGCTTTTCTATAGTGAAACCTTTTTTCTCATTTTTGCACTGTTGTGCTACTGTGCTGGGCAGTTTCCTGACCGTGCATCTCAGGTCACGATAGTTATTATCTAGGAGGGGGCTGGCACAGTGTGTTTGTACTGTGATATGATCTCTTTGTTTTGAGTAATCTGTTAATATGTAATGCTTAATCTCATTCCTTTTTGTCAGCTTTTTCCTCAAGTCTTGTCACAACAATGATAATAGACCTGCACCTCTAATTGCAAGAGGTAACTAAAGAAAACCAATGATTTGGGATGTTTCTTTTGTGTCTCTGGCTATAAAGCAGAGAAGCTCTGGCCACATTGAAGGCAGGGGCCTGGGCGGGTTGGACATGAGTCTGATGGTCTTTGGCTGTTTGTATGTTAATAGAGAGTTTCCATGATTCTCCCTTGCTCCTTGAGTTTCTCTTATTTTCCTTTAGAGAAAAAAAAAGCCTGTAGAACGAGACAGCAAAGCTTTCTTCTAAAATAGATAAATAAAAATTGTTTCTAAAACCACTGAACATGGGTAGAGTATTTGCTATACTTGACATGTATTTTTAAAATGTTTTTCCTTTCTTTGTCTGTCAGCTTTTGTACCAGTGGTCTGTGGGAAAAGTATACTTGATCCCTGCCCCCTACTCCAAGTTATAGAATTGCCATCAGTAGTCTTAATTAAAATGCTTATTTAGGTTGATATGCCCAAAAGCTCCTATTCCAGTTCTCCTGATCCCAGTGAGAGCTGAAGATGCTTGCAGACCTTCGCCTAATCCAGCATCCTCTGAAACTGTTGGAAATCTCAGTAGTTGAATTCCTTGGGGACTAAATATAGGCCTGCTGTTTCATTTTTCTTTTAAATGGAAAAGTGGGGAGTTGGGGACTGAAATTGAAATTCTTCATAGTGGCACAGGTTCAATGTGAAACCTGCAGTCAACAGCATGTGGACCTCTGCTGGTTTGTTCTTCCTTTGTTGCAGAAGAAATACTGAGAGCGAGCGTTTAAGAGGTGTAAGTAATGACTTGATAACAGTGACTGATAGCCAATAATCAAAATTTGGTAGGTAACAATTAAAACATACTACTGTAGTGCTATTGGAAGTGTTTTGAATCCCTCCTTGATTCAGAAGGATCTGGTAGAATAATTTGAAATGTTTTTTGTAGGACCTTTTCTTGTAGTGACTGATAAGTGGGTGTGAAAGCTCCCTGTAAGAATAGATTTTTAGCATGCCTGTTGCTGATGGTATAGTGAAAGGTTAACACAAAATGTTTATTTGTGGAAAGTGCATGAAATCCTTGTAAAATCTCCTTTTTCCATCTCATCTCCCTCTAAATCAAAGTAGATTCCCAGTTTCTGGGAACTAATTCAAACAAGATGGAGCAGACTAGCGGCACTGCTAACATCACAGTGAAGAAAGGTTTGGGCTGGAGTATGTTTTTGGTAAATATTATTTACTCTTTAAGAAGTAATGTTTGTGTTGGAGTGTTTTCAGCAGCCAGTTTGGCTTCAGGAAATAATTGTTGGAACTGTCTTTAAGAAAACAGGGATGAGAGTTCCTCTTTGGTCCTTTTGGACCTCCTTTTGAAGAAATAAAAACTACTAAAGGGTTAACACCTCCACCCCATCTTCTGTATGTCTTCAAAAGCGAAAATTCTTTCCCTGACTTTTTTCCTTCCTCCCAACAACTCCAGGAAATTAAATTGTTTATTCAAACTGTCTCATGTCTGTGTTGGATGGCTACCTTAGCTCAGGAACTCGGAGACATTCCTGTGAGGCAAATCCCCAAAACCTGAGAGGTGGCTCTTTTCCTGCTGTACTGTAAATGTATGGTTTGACTGCCAGAGGGCTTTGAAACATGCCATCCAGACAGCTTTGAAATATGAATGAAGTCTGACTTTACATAGATGAGCTGCAAGCAATTGAAATAGGTTTAAATATTTGCTGCTGTCTTCCATGCATTCATTTGTACCTAGAATTGGAATGTGGGGGATATTGAGGATGTTTCCAAGTCACAGAATTCACTCAAATCCAAGAGAAATGAGAGAAAAGTCTCTTCAACTGAGCTTTGGTCTTGCAGTCATCACAGGGTTTATCTCTGGACTATACATAATTGTATCTCAAACTAGTATGTGAATTTCCCAATATTTTTCCACCTGTCAAATGCAGTTATAGTAAAAACCTATCACACTGTTGATGTGTGGATGAACTGGTAGCAATTTGCTCTAGGATCGCTGGGTTTCAAAGGAGATTTAAAGTATTTGTTGCTTTGACTTGATATTTATTAGCAGCTCTTCATTTATTTCTGTCTGCTCCAAAGCACCATTTGAAATTAAAAATCTGAGGCATTAACATTTGACTATTTTTCATTGATGATTTCTATAAAAGCAGCCTTGAAAATGAAGCACCATGTACTTTGAAAGCAGAAAGAAGGAATTGTGAGGCCACATTTCAATCCTTTTCCCCAGACAGTAGTAGCACTGGGGGCTGTTTTCATGCTGAACTTGTTCTGCCTGGAGAAAAGAAGGTTCTGGAGGGGCCTGATTACAGCCTTCCAGTACTTGAGGGGAGCTTATAAGGAGGGTGGAAAATGTGCTTTCACTGTCACACCATGCAAGAAGTCAAAGGGGAATAGTTTTAAACTAAAAGAGAGGAGATTTAAGATTAGAAGTTGGGGGGAAATTTTTCACTCAGAGGGCAGCGGGACACTGGCACAGCTGTCCAGAGAAGCTGTGGTGCCCCATGCCTGGAGGCACTCAAGGCTGGGTTGGATGGGGCCCTGGGGAGCCTGATTTCATGGGGAGCAGCCAAACCACAGCAGTGGGTGGTAACTGGGTGGGCTTTGATGTCCTTTCCAACCCAAGCCATTTTCCCTTGTTGGGATATACCTGAGTTCCTAGAAGGTCTCTGCAACCCTGTGAATGCAGCACGTGGCTGCTGTTCTCCAAGCATTCACAGGACCTCATGAAACAGAGGAGAAAATGAAAGCTGTGAAAGCTACAAGTGAATGTGAGCCCAATACTAAATGTGCTCAAGCTAAGAGGAGTTAGTTTTCATGACAAAATGATTACCAAACAAGGAAGTTTGGAAAAAACCCTCTCAGAAAGTATGAGTCTTTAATAGCGCCTTATCTTAAAAAGGTGTTGTGTAACTTATCCATCTTGCTGCGAACTGAAAAAAAATTGCTTCTCAGAAGTGATTCATTTTCTTTTGTATCTTCAGGGTTGTTTTCTGTGGCTAATTCTTCAGGAAGTTTTTTCTTCTTTGTATTTATTATACACAGTTTTACTTGAAATAAACATCTGAAAGACTGGAATGATTGTCTGGCTGAAGCTTGTATTGGATGTATTGGGTAGCAGCCTGGTTTTGTGTTTATTTTAAATGAAAAGATGAGGTGCTTGGCAGCCTTTTTTTCTAGAGGAACTACTGTACTGAGAAACTATTTTTTCCCCTCTAAATGAAGCTCAGAATCTCCTAGGAGATTTTAAGACTGCATATTTATTCTTTCAGAAATAGAATAATTTGCTACATCTTCAAAAGTGATGCATGAGCAGTAAGATGGTGTCTCTGGCAAGGGATTGGCAGGCAGCACCAGGAGTAGCTGAGGCTGAGCAGGAGCAGGCAGGTGGCATGGACCTACGAGAGTCCCAGCTGGATGTTCCCAGGTAGAAACAAGGGAGGCTGTGCATTTGCTTTAGGTGTAGCTTAGTGTTTTAAGGTGGGCTAAGCTTTACCTGAGTTATGTACAGGACTGAAACCAGTTTCCAGAGGGACAGATGTCTGCTTTAGAATAGGGCTCTGTAGCTTCTGTTGTTTGGTGGTGTCAGTTCTTGGAAAATCTGTTAAGCTAGTTAGTCAAAAATACCTTAGAAAACCTTTCTGTGCTATCATTACTGGGAAGTACCTGTCATCTGTGGCATGTTTATGTAAGGTGGTGTGTGGCAAGTGATAGAGTCGATAGATATAATGCCATTGCTACTAAGATCCTAATGTGTGTGTGGGAGGAGCAGTTTCCTAGCAGGCTCTTTTCCAGGCAACTCTGGTTAATCTCTCTGTATAGGTATTACATGATTTGCAGTTATTTTGCTTTCATTGTCATGGAATCAACAACAGAGAAAGATTGCCCTTGTCCCAAAGTAAAGCAGCACTGCACTGGCATGGCCCTGCTTGACTGGCTGTTCTGATAAGGAACTGTAGTGAGAGATGGCAAAAATCAGAGGATTTAGCATTTAGTTCTGCCTCATGGAAGTCGTTTGCTTCCCATGGAATCGAAGCCTGCAGTGTTAATCCTAAAGCTGCAGACCTGTGCCATACATCTCAGGATAGTACCCTAAGGAAGGGCTTACACAGCAACTCTGCAAAACCCGACATCAGAGTGAGAAACAGTAGCACTGTGTGAAGTGTCTGTAAAACCATCATCCACAGCCTCTGTTGCCCATGCTCTCCTAGCACGTTTCCCATCAGTGCAGGGTCTGGTGCTTGGCAGTGTGTGTTCAATTCCTAGATCTAGCTAGAGAAGAGCTAGGGCAGTGGTATTTGGCTTGGTGCCATTAAGGCACAGCACGAGGAATGTATTGCTGCAGGTGGGTAAAGACACTAGATAATGCTCTGGGGAAATCCTAGTGCCCAGGCAGTGGAAGGGAAAAAAAAGAGGAAGAAGTGTGAAAAAATTTGATCTATAATATTGCGTTCTCTGTGTAGTTCTGTCTCTCGTGCAAAGGTAGAGCCTAGTGGCAAGTTGAGCACACAGGTTGTCTTCAGAAGCACCTGTGTGTAGTTTCTTGGGGCAGGGTGCAAGGCTGCGTGAGCTACAGCCATAGTTACAGTGAAATACTTTGCAGGCAAATGCTTGGAAAAAATATCTTTCTGTTTTTAACAACATCAAAGCCTAGGGTTTTGTTGTTGTTTGTTTGTTTTTGTTGTTGTTGTTTGTTTTTTTTTTAAATTAAGGTTTTATTCAGTCCTCCTCAGTCATAGCCTTAAATGGTCAAAAATACAACTGTGGACTTTTCTTTCGTTTCCTAATTGTTTGTGTGCAGACCCTTTTTTTTTTTTTTTTGTTGGGAGAGAGAGAGAAGTAATTACTCACCAAAAAAAGTCTTCTTGAAAAATTCTGGTCATGATCTTCCTTCCTAGCATTTTTCTAAAGAGAGCATCATAGTGAAAAAACAGTGGGAGAAAATCACAAAGAAATAGTCTGTTATCTTTCCGGCATTGGCTCTGACTGAACATTCCCAAGTAAGAAAGAACGTGATGTAAATGAAGCTGAACTGCGCCTCTTCAAGCAAGGTCTGTGGTTTACAAGTGCTTAGGGGCACAGAGCTGTTGTTGTAGACACCCTGGAATTGGTAATTGGTGTTATGCCTGACTTAAAGACAGGCTGTGCTTACAAAGCTGTCTTTAGACTTTCAGCACTTGAACAAAGTTTTTGTTGGTTCCAGAAGTTTGCACTTGGATGGTGTAAGAGAGGGTTCTGCTGCAGAGCTAAGGCCAGTCGTGCTGCTGTCAGGCTGCTGGTGAGCTGTGCCTTGGGGCTGTGGGTCTGGGGTTTGCAGCCCTGCAGATCTGAGAGCTGCCTGGGGTGGGCTGGGGATCCATGGGGCTGGGGTTTGGGCACGTGCAGGCCAGCGAAGACATCCTTTGCACAGCGTGCATGGTAACATCAGCTAGGATTCTGGGGAGGAAAAGTGTAGGTGACCAAATTAATCTTGGAAACAAAAAAGCTACTAAGCTGGCAAAGTTTTTGAGTTCTTCAGAAACTAATTAGAGAAAATAATTAGGTGTGTAGTCTGAATGACGACACTCATGTATAGTCTCTTTGAATGCAACTTTCTCAAGATCTTTAGTTATCTTTTTTTTTTTTTTTACTGTCATGACTTCTTTTTTTTTGAGGACTGAGAAGGTTTTGAAGAGGAACATTTGTATTGAAAGAGAATAGTTTCTGCTTTTTTAATAGTGCCTGTATACCTTGCAGCTTTCTGTGGCATCTTGGCATTATGCTGGTTAAGCGCAAAGCCCTGCAGGTCCAAGGGGCAGAGAGCATCAGCCCCACACCCATGTGCTGTCAGCAGGCAAACTGAGTGTGTAAAGTCTGTACGTGATGCTGGGTGTGGAGCAACTTTGTCCTTGTGAAATGCAGCTGGCTGGAGGGCTGACATACAAGGAGCCGTGATAGTGTGCTGACTGGGAAAAAGGCTTCCTGGAGCAAAGCATCCTGCTGCTACAGGTAGATGGGCTGATGAGCAGACACCCAAGTGGGGATTTTCTTTTGCTTTTACAAACAGGAATTCTTGAAAACACTCTGACCAAATTATGTTTTTATTTGCTAAGAGATTGAGAGGTACATGTATGCATTTTTCTCTGTAGAGAAGTCCTAATCTTATTATGTGGCTCAGTTGTTCTCCTTAGCTGTTATTTGATATATCTGAAGCGAGAGCAAATGAGATGAATGAAAATCACTTCGCTCAGTGGATGTAGTTCTTCAAGGACCTACCAAAGACATTTTCAGCGTTGCCTGAAGATACTACGTAATGTGAACTTTATTTTTCTATATAATGGTTCTTCAAGTCCTTGCAATACATCTCAGAATTGCAGCAATTTGAAACCTTCCCACCAGTTCCTTTCTTCTGTGTCGACTGTATCTCCAGTTAACCTGTGGTGTACTTCTGGCAATCTCTGAGCTGGATCCTGTGTCAAACACCCTAGCTCTAGCAAGAGAAGCTGGGCAGTTAGCTGTTTGTATATTATAATGATATATAGAAACCAGCCAGCAGGAGTGGAATCATTGTTTTCTCCTTGCCTTGTGTTGCACAGTCACCTCTTGTCTTGAAATCCTACTGTGTGGCATAGCATCATCTCTGGAGTTCCTTATCTTTCGTGTCTACAAGCAAAAGAAGTGAGCAACAGAAAATGAATATACGCTTGTCCAAGGGAAATTTGTTCTGCAATCCTATTTAATCAAACGTAATCAACATTTAATCAGACGTTTAATCAGCAACTTGCATTTTTCCTTCTAATTAGTTGCTGCCATTTGTTGGGATTGAAGAGTGAGTTTCAGGGCGGAGCTGGACAGAAATAACCCAGAGGTTACAATAACCCAACTGGCTGTTCTGCATCTTTGTGTCTGCCTGTGCAGCTCCTGCTCGCAGGCTGCATCAGCTGTTGGTGTCTGCCTCCTTAGCAATGAGAAGGACAATGGTAATTCGGTGGATCAGAATAGGAATTGAAATCTATCTATCTATATAGATTTAGATTCTTAAACTCATTGGCATGTTGTAATGGCACCAGCATTGCAATTTGCAGGTATCAGGGAGCCCAGATAAATCCATAAATGGAAACAAATGTGAAATATGCCACTGAACTGCTGGCCTCAGGCTGTTCTTCTGAAAGACAGAATGAGAGTGTGAGTAACAGAGCTCCTTCAGGGTTTTGCTTGTTGAGGCAGCTTCTGGAAAACCTGGGGAGGTCCAAGGCATTGCCTTATTCCCAGCTGTGCAGGGCTCCCAGCAGGGCCAAGTCTGGGCTGCAGTGAAGTCCAGCTAGAACAGGTAATAGCATTCTGGGGGTTGCATAGCAGTTCCTGTGTGCCCTGGCTGAACATGGGAAAGTTGTAGTCTTGGAACACTTCATCTGATGGAAACAATGGATTTGACAGCTGCTGTCTAGTTACAAAAAAAACCAAAAACAAACAAAAAAAACAAGGGCAGGAATGATTAGAGTGCTGTATGTATGTGTTGCGTGGGAGTGATCAGCAGCAAGAAGTTCCATGGAAAGAGAGAGGTGTGGGGATGCGTGGTATGAGCAGTGAGTCTGAGCCCAAGGAAGCGTGCTGAAGGTCACCTGTTGGGCACGGTGGTGCCAGTAGAAGGGCTGAAGCAGGTTGGGAGGAATGGCTTGATTCAGCATGAAGAATGCTCTAAATTTCTTGTAAGCAAGCAGTAAGTAAGCAAGCATTTCTGTTGAAGAACTTCCTTACTCTATAATGCATTTTTGCATTATGGGTGGTTATGCATTTTGTCTAACAGCTTGGATCATGAACAGGTAGTAGCTGTTCTTTGTGACTGAAGCAAATGAGAAAATGGGTGTTCTGGCAGTACTATGCATATAAGCAAGAAGCCTATGGACTGGAAGAAATAGGGAGAACTTTAATCTTACTGTAACAACAAAGTTCATGGTAATCTAAAGCAGTTAAAATGTCTGGCAAAATAGATGCATATGCAGTATGCACACAGATGTGCATTTCTGAAGTGGTCTAGACACTGCGACGGAATCTTCTCCAGCTAGGGTGTAGATTTCTCACAGATTCTGTTCTGTCTTTTTCAGGTGCAAAAACTATCTTGAGTGATGGAGACTTTGTCTTATTGTCTCATCTCTGCTCCAGCCTCAAGTTTATTCTCTCTGACTTCAGCTGTTCTGTATGGAAGGATCCTATATCCTTCACTGAACAAAGCTATGAACCCTCCTGATTAGACTGCCTTGATACTGAAAGGCAGTGTGTTGTTCCATATGTTGGATTTCTTACTCCTCTCTAGCAGGACTAGCAGAAAAGTATTTTTCCCTCCTAAGGGAAAAAACTATTTATTCCCACATAAGCCATTAGTAGTATTCTATATGCAATATAATTAAAATAATTCCTTAACTAACTATCTCTCAGTTTAGATCCTTTTTCCTTATAAGAAGAATCATGCTCAATAACTACATGTTGCTTGCTTTTCAATTTCCATAATCATGTGTAATTTGTGTAGAGCACCAAGATAATTTTCTGCGGCGCTGTCAAATGCTCCATCCTCTTTTTTCTCAGGGAATTTGGCTGCATGTCAATAAACAGAATGTTTTGAAACAGTGTGGTCATCACTTGTTGGAAGCCAAGCTTTCATTTTATTGCAAGCCTTCCTAATGAAGCTTCCAAATAAAGTAAAATCATTTCTTTGATCTATGTTGATGTAAACTCAAGCAGAGGAGTAAGTTGCAGGGGAAGGAAGTTCCATTTATTGGTACTGGCATCTGAATATGTTGAAGTGGACAAAAGCAATCCAATTCACTTTTAATTTGTACCATGCGCTTTCTGCTGAACACCTTTTTTCTTCTCATAAAGGGAACTAGACAGCAGGATTGCACTTTCTGCATTCCAGTTGGATTTCTGTCTGCTGATGACATAGTTCCTACAGTATTTGGAGTACAGGATGGGGGATGGTGCATAACAAATAGATGAACCCCAGTTTCGTATAATACTGAACTGGTGGGACTGCTTTCTAGCCAGATTTTAATTTTGGGCTTACACAGTTCTCTTTAAAATAATAGCTGTTTCAAAAGTAGAAATAGCTCAACAGAAACAGAAGGCTCAAGCATGAAATGCCTGTCAAAGGCAGCAAGCAACCCAGGAACTGGATGGATGAGTTATGTGAGTCTAAATGGGTGCTGAGCTAAGAGTGGAGGGACTTCTAGGAACATTTTTTGCATTAATTATTTTCTGTAAGCCCTCTGCTTTGATATCTTGATGTTCATCAGGTTGGAAGCCAGTTTGGTAGCACTGGCAGTAACTTCCGGGCATAGAGTTCTCTTGTCAGCTGTGGCTGAGTCAACGCCTTTCTTTGGTTCCGTACATCACAGAATCACAGAATGGCCAGGGTTGGAAGGGACCTCAAGGATCACGAATCTCCAACCCCCCTGCCACATGCAGGGCCACCAACCTCCACATTCAGTACTAGACCAGAGCTGCCTAGGGTCCCATCCAATCCAGCCTTGAATATCTCCAGGGACGAGGCAACCACAGCCTCTCTGGGCAGTCTGTTCCAGCACCTCACCACTCTCTCTGTAAAGAACTTCCCCCTGACATCCAACCTAAATCTCCCCTCCCTCAACTTAAAACCATTTCCCCTTGTCCTGCAGTTATCAACCCTTTCAGAGTTGATTCCCCTCCTCTTTGTAGGCTCCCTTGAGGAAGAAAATTTGTTCATTGTGTATGCAAACAGAGGTCACTTGGTAAACATAGGAGATGAGAAATCACAAGTATTCTCAGAGTTAATGACTTGAGGAAGATGTGATGTCTGAGTTGGAGTGTGCTAAAACATTGGGGCCATCCTTTGTGCAAAAAAAGAAAGTTGCAATCAGGTTTCTGTGGTGAGCAGACATGTTAACTTAACTGTCTTGTTTGTATAATGAAGTTTTGCATGCAGGAAAAAGCCCCAGGCACCTATATATCTTACTTGAAGCCTTGCTGGAAATGAATAAACGTATTTTTGCATGGCAAGTTGCTGAGTTTAAATAAATCTCTAATTTCTGCCAAAAATACCCAGTCTCTTTCAGAGGTCCAAGTGAAAAAAAGCTTGCATTACACATTTCTCATGTATGTCTCAGTGCACGTCTGGTCTCTGTAAAACTCCAAAAGGTTTATCCAGGGCTGTTTGCCAATGTCTTGGGAAGCTGCAGTGGAAGTTCAGCGTTGGGTTTCAGGGTTAATGGAATAAAAGCCGTTTCAGTGTGAAAGCTTGCCTGGCAGAGACGTGCTCATCGTGTTTGTAGCAGGGTGGGGATGCAGGGCCAGCAGGGCCTGGTCTTGATGTCCGTGCTGGGCTAATGCTGTGTGGAGAGCATGGGAAGCTGCTTGGAATGCAAGCTCCAGGCCCAAGTTTCTGGAAGGCTAACAGGCTGCTTTTGTTCGGCTAGGAGTTAGGAATCCAGATAAGACTTGTAGAAGTAAGCAGGCAGCAGTAGTATGCTGGAGGGAGGTGGGGAGTGGAACAGAAAGGGCAGTGTGGAAGCAGCCCCTTCTGGCTGATGTACAAGTCTGCTCTGAGTACCTTATTTTTTACCTTGTGTTTAAGAAACTCAGCAGTTCTGTGCCTTGATTAGTGTGTGAGAATTTAGAAGACATTCTTGTATGGTGCTTTTTAGTTTGGTTTGCCACGTATTACGTGTTTTGTAGACAGGCATTGTAAGAAGGAGATTTCCACATCTCACACCTGGATACTCATAATTTGGAGGATTAGGGCAAAATTTCATCTTCAATCACAGAATCACAGAATGGCCAGGGTTGGAAGGGACCTCAAGGACCATGAATCTCCAACCCCCCTGCCACATGCAGGGCCACCAACCTCCACATTCAATATTAGGCCAGTACTGAATGCTGCACTATTAGAAAAAGTGCCTCCAATTGATGTTAATAAGCTGAGCATCAACTCTGTGGGAGAGCCATAAGCTCTCTGCAGACCTTTCAGGGGCTTGAGTGAGACATTGTGGTCATGAATGGGCTTTGCTGTCGAGGCTGATTGGTGTAACAGGAGTAGCTCTCTGGGTTGATGGAGTTGGATGCTTTTCAGATGCACTGCCCAGGGGGATTCTGGTCTAGGTAAGACAAACTGTGGATAATGGTTCTACTAAATGAGCGTTCCTAATGCAGTTTGTTTTCCTGCTTGCGTTTGCCAGGTAGCTGTGTGCAGGCTCTGATCATAATGTTAAAGATGATGCAGCAGATGCCTAGAACTGAGAGAAGTCCTGAGAAGGTCAGACTCTCAGAGGACAATTACCAGATGCTTTCAGAAAGTCTGCTTACTGCAGGGGAAAGACAGATGGGGCAGTCAAAATTGTTATGTGACCTTGGAAGACCGAGCCAGTTCACCTCTTGTCTTTCTTTCTCTTCTGTTCTCTTTCTCTTTTAAAAAAAAAAAAAAAAAAAAGTAGGCAGCTGCTGTCTGTTGCTATACCCATTTTCAGTTAGCTGATCAGATGTGCTGCATTTCTTCAGTTTGATTTCCCTACCCAAAAAGAAGAGGCAGGCAATTAGAAGATTGATAAGTAGGGCACACCATCATATATTCAATCTAAGGCTTTCTTTCCATAGGTAAGATTTAATGAGATGGATGCAGATATGTTTGCACTAAGAACTGTCTAATGTGTATCATTGATACACATTGATAGCTTTCTTGATAGCTGATAACAGTGTGATATTTCTATTAGTGGTGAACCAATGTTTCTGGTTTGGCTAGATTATCTGCAACTATAGGGAATAATTGTGTTTGTTGCCTAAATCTGATTGGTGGTGTTTAAGTCGAAAACTGTTAATGAAATGACTTTGTTAGTGTTTTCATGTTTCATGTGAGTGTTATGATTGTGTATTGTCCAAATGCAAGTAAAAATGCATGCTGTCTCTATTTAAACCTCATCTTGCCTTATAAAAGCCCCAGAAGCCTTGAGTGTATTTGTTAACCAAAACATGGAAGATAGCTGTTTTAATAAAAAGATGTTGACAGCTGTTAGACTTCTCAGAGAAAGCTGCTTATAAAATATGTATGCAGGTTCTACTAGCCTTGGTGTACATGAGTTAAAAATTAAAAACTATATTGAAAAGAAAGTAATTTTATGTTGCGTCATACTGAACAGTGAGGCAGAAGCCTTAAGGAAGGCCCAGAGTAAAAAAAATAAAAATAAAAATAAAAATGCTAGTTTGCATCTGCCTTAAATCTTTTGTTTTTGAGCTGCTCTCTGCCTAGATGGAAATCTGTAAAAGCATCATGATTTTGTTAGCCTCCTTCAGAAGGGGCTTTTCTGCAGATGCTGGGGGAAGTTTTTTCCCCATTCATTTTGACAGCCTTACCTATGCTGGAAAAAAAATATGTATTCTTCTCTGCCCTTCTCATTTTCTATTTCCAGTCAAAATGGACCTGTGGTCCAGCCTAGTTTTTTCTGTAGTACAAGAAGAAATCTGTGAGGTAGTTTTCTAGTAGCTAGTTCGGGAAACTTCAGCAGTGAGAGATGGAGTACAAACTGTATCCTTAGGTGAGCACTGCATTCTGCTATAGTAAGATTGCCTGCTGCACTTCAGCTGTGGAGTTTAAATAAAGGAAGGCAAGGCTCTGGTTTCTGGGTAGTTTTACAGGTAGGTAAGCTGGAGTGCAGGTGCATGCCTTGATTCAACTTTATCTGCATTGCTCCAGCTCTTGCTAAATCTTAATTCCTGTTGTGGTCTTTGAAAGGAGTTAGGCGGAAGGCTTGAGTATCTTGCCTGATGCAGTTCAAAGATTTAGTGGTAAAGCTGTGTTGATAGTGCTCAGAAGCAGCACGGGCCCACATAAGTACTGGTAGAGTTTGGAGGAGTTGTGCTTGAGCTGACTTTAGATTTGATGGTATCTGGCCGAGAGAACAGGCTTAATGCTTTTTGCCAGTTTTGTTTGAAAGGCACCTGAGCATAAAATTAGAAAGACCCATGCAAATACAGAAATTCTACCCATCACTGGGGGAAAAGCATACTGAAGGGCATCACCATGCAGCTGGCATGCAGCTTAAACAGAAAGCTGTGTCAGTCTGTCACTGTGGGATTTGTGAGCTGCTAGCTCTCCTAGCTCTGACAAGGAAGTTCCCAAAGTGGTGATGCTTTGTAAGGTCTGAAGCCCAAATTGAACCTGCAAGCTTGTGCTTTCAGGCTCTTTTGTAGCTGAGTGCGCTGTTGTGTGTCTGTCCTACTGGGGAGCAAGAGAAGTCTGATTGCTGTAGGCACAAGAGCTTCAGGGTGATTCCTGGCAGCAAGTATCAGTAGCTAACTGCCAGCAGGGTTGCTGACTCTTTCTTCAAATTTACTGCTCTTTGTTTCACTTCGCAGTTTGTGACTGACCATCCTACCTTGTTTCACTTTCTTAAAACAGCATTGTTCTGACAATTTTAAATCTCGTTTTGCACAGTGGCTTAGCAGTACATTGTGCTTTTCCAGCACATCATGTGTACTTTTACTTACAATGACAAATGTGATGGAACAAGTTTCTCAGAATAGCTAGTGAGGGAGCAGTTAAATTATCTGTGTTGCTTGGGATGTAGACCCATTGCTTTGAGTGCTGGTGTGGCCTTGGTGAAGTTAATTATGGAAAGTGAACTCCTGTCATTTGGAAAACTGAAAAATCACCTGTTTATTGGATCATCAGCTGCTGCAAACAGGAAACACAGGACCATTTACCATTAGCTTTCATCTAATGAGCAGTTCTAGCAGTGTTACCCAGACATGACACTGATAAAATCTTCATCAAATCAATGTGAGTCTTCCTTTTGACTTTAGTGGAGGTGCCTTTTTGCGGCCTTTCAAAATGGTTTTAGTTTCTTACATTGCAATTTAGTTCTGGGGAAGCTGAGGAGAACCCAATGCCTTTCTTCCTTTTCCAGCATAGCAGCTGTTAAGAAGTTTGAAATAGTTTTTCCTGCATTTTGACACTATCTGGAAATTCAGATGTAAACAAATTACCATTCAAGTAGCTAATACACCTTTTTGCCCTTTTTTTCCCAAGTTACGTGATGAGTCACAAGTTACATGGAGAAAATATGCATATCTGATTTCCAGGGCTCCAATGACAATGGAAAATGAAGTTTTTTAGGACTCTTCTTTCTGCCTAATGACTTCCTTATACAGGAGAACAAGAAGCTGGTAATTTTTAACTACTGGTTTAATATCAGGAGAGAGTAGCTGAGAATGATAGAAAAATGTAAATTTGTAGAAGCTTGTGAATGAAATAACAATCTTAAAGCATTTTATATTACAGTACTAAGGAGTTTTATCAGTGCATGTAGAAAACTTATGCCTTGGTGTATCACTTAATTGAACATATCGTGGCACTGGAGAGCAAATATGCAATATCAAGTGTTTTTCAAAATATAAACCTTTTCACGTGAAGTTTTTGCACATTTTGTTTATAAAATGTGAGTAGGTCTGTATGTTTCTAGAAGCCTGTTACAGCTTCTGCACTGAGATTACAGCATACACAGAAGGTAAATACTCTGTAGCGATATTGTCTTCTGCCTTAGGATTCTGTCTACTCTTTTCAAGTCTCTCAGTCATCACTGGTGCCTTGTGACCTTAGAAGGACTATTGAAAGGGTGGGTCAAGTGTTTGCTTTTTGCAGAGGGTCACATTAACACTAGGGTGACTGGGATCGTGGAGAGACAAAGGGAGCCTGGCACAGGGAGGGCATACGTGCTTTTTGCAGCATTTAAGGAGGCAGGCAGTTTATTGAAGGCAAAGGGTGGTGCTGGAACAACTTAGCATTTTGAAGGACTGTGACCTTTGGGAAATTATGTCTTGTAATGGAAGATAAAGTGCCAAGGCAGCTTGGTTTGAAGATGATTTTTAATAAGTTTATAGAGAGAGCATGTGGTGTGGCTGCTTGCCATAGTTGGAAACTGGATCTGATAAGGTCTGAAGGTCTCACTGGTGTTGTGTGCCTATGGTTGAAAGCTAAACCCTGCATAATTGCTTATAATTGCCACCAGGTACTAAATATGCCTTTGAATGTCTGGTAGGATGAATAGTTCATTGTCTTAAGTCGTTTTTCTGTGCAGCTGTTAATCGTTCCTTCTTCCTATGATTGCGCCTCTTTTTTGCTTCCCTTATTACTGTGGTTTTGTGCCTTTTTTGGGAAGGCAGTGAATATGGACTCACAGAACCCAAGATCGCTACGTTCTAAGAACGTCCTGCGGAGATCAGCACCACGGAAATGTCTTAAATGTCTAGTTTAAAAAGAAAATAGAAGAAAACAGATCCTTTCAAGTTTGTATTACTGAAATACAGACTTTATATTTAGTGACTTACGGTAGTATATTCCCTATGGTTACTGTTCAGAGTGTCTGGTTTCTTTCTTTTGTGGCTTTCTCCTCCTTGCAGCTTCAACCACTGAAGTCTTGATGTTGGATACTTCAGTTTGTCGTTGGTCTGGCAGGATGACAGGTTAGTGGGATTCTAGCTGGCTCTTTTCCGGAAGGTGCTTGTGTTGTGGTGGGGATTGGAGGTGTGGAGGCATTGTGGTGCCTCAGGTAAATGCCAGAGTGATGTTGCTGCCTGCCCTGCCAAAAAGCTCTCCTTTTTTCTATCCATTTCCTGGCATCTTGTTCTGGTACGGTGCTCAAAGGAGCAGTTTTATAGCTGTAGATGGGATGATATAACGCTTTGAAGATGTGGAGAAGAGCAGATGGCTCTCCAACTGTCACGTGGGATGGCTGCATGAAAATTGCGCGCCTTGTTGTAGTGTCTGATATATGAGGTCTGTTCCCCATTCTATGTGACTCTATGCGATTATAAAAAGAAGGATGAAATGCACATATATGGCTATTCCCCATGACTTTTTCTGTTTAAAAATCTTCAGTGGCTGTCAGAGGTCCCATTTCTTCAGCCTATCTGAAGAACGCTTAAAACATACAGAACTATCTGTGGCTACCTATCTATAAGGGTATACTTGATTGTCCTCCTCTGGATCTATGATGCTTGACAGAGATACGGAAAACCAAGGATTCTACCCACCCCAAACATCAACTTCTGACCAATTTCAGTAATAAATCTTTCAAAATTACTGATGGAAGAAGAGCAAAACCTTTCTAAAAGGAATAGCTGGATTTGTATTAGCAGAATTACCTCTGATTAATTCCCTGCCTAATAGATTGGGTACAAAGCAAAAACAAACCACAAAAACAAAATTCCTGTGTTAAATTCCAAGTCTTGTAGCTTTTCAGGTGCCTTCAACTAGCTTCAGTTTGACCTATGACTGTAAGCCCGCACCTCCCAGCAGCACGCACTGCACTGGGGCTGCTGTCTGGTTGCTTCTGTCATGGGCAGTAATGAATGTCCATCAGTGAGGGAAGGTCATAAAAGCATGGATCCTCAAAATATTCCCTGACAGAAATGCAGGGTGCCCCACTGATGGAAAATCTCGTGCAAATTAGCCTGAGCTCACCTTTGTGCCTGGAAGAGAAAAACAGGATGTCTGCGAGGCTGTGGGGTGGCTGGTGTTTGCTGATCTTTGCGCTTTGCTTTGGGACTTTTTGTAGGGTGCCATCCTCAGTGGCTGATAATTTCAGATGGAAAATCTTACTGGATGCTGTTTTTGCTCTGGTTCATTAATATTTATGCAAATCCCTTTGAAACCAAAAAATGCTTTTATGTTTTATGTCAAAGCAATATGTTATTATTTGTTACTTTTCTAAATGGGACCTTCTGGAGGTGAAATATCCTCAGATCTGAGAAAATGAACTTCACTGCATGCATTAATAACTGCTTAGGCTATTAAAGCAGATATCATGATTGCTTTTTAGTTCTCAAAATGTAAATTGCTTGCCATTTTTCAATCTGTCACTCAGTCCAGACAGCAAAAATACGCTGTTTAATTTAACCCTGGCTGTAATGTATGACATTATAGTAATTTTTTTCTTTTTAACTGTCATTCACTATGGTATTTTAGTCTGAGATGCTGGGGTGAATTAGTTCAAACTGTTTACTTCGGATGTTAAAGCAAGCAAACAACCAAAACTGTTCCACATACTTTGAGACTATGGTAGAAGATCAGTTCTAAAACTCCAGTTTATGGGCTCATAGTAACTTGATATTAAACTCTTCCCTGAATCAATAGATAACTTCATAACTTCTTAAGTCATATAGCGTGGTAATGTACTTCAATCACTGTTCCATGTGGTTGTAGGGTTGTCTACATGCCTCAGGTGTAGAATTAAGTCATGATGGGCTTCTGGGTTTTATTCAGAATAGCAGATAACTTTAACAATTTTGTTTTTTTTCTTGAGATGTTGTAGTGTCTGATTAAATGAAAGCTCAGTGCTGAAGGAAGGGTGTGCAAAGGACCAGTCAGAAATGTGTGATGCCTGTGAATATGTTTCCGTAGCTTTAGACAGGCTGGACCAGTTGAAGACATTGAAGCTTTGGTATAAACTAGGTGTTTAGTTTTACCACTTTCATCCGATTTTTTTCTTCTCCGTTTCTCCAGAGGATTTCTAGCATTTACTATTTTTACTTTTCCTGGCTGGTATAAGGTCCCAGTCTGGATATTCTTTAGAAATATATGTTTTAAAAACAATGACCTCTAGGAACGTTGTTTCAGAGTGACCATTTTTCAAGCATTTGCTTAAGGAAAGTAGGTGGGCAGTCTTGCTTTGGTGTGGTTGTGTCATACCTTGGGAAGCAGGAGGGAAGCACAACTAATGGGGATCACTCTCTTCCCCTCAGAAAAAAAGGGATTGTATTGCATAGCTTGTTTTGGATCCCATGTAGCCACTTCCAGCAGGTATCTGGACAAGCTGGGAATAGATGCCCTTCCTCAGGCAGGCTATGACTTGGTCTCAGGCCATGTGCTCGGTCTGTCAGGCTCCCAGACGGGCTAATTGGCAGCTACTCCACCTCACCTGCACACTCTTTGTGGGCAGCCCCTTGCTGCTGAGTTACTTATGGCCTGTGATCTGCTTCTTTCTGCCCATTGATTTTTTTGGGGGGGGATTCCTAGAGTTTTTCGTATGGGGAAACAGCTTGTTTTCCACTCCTAATCCCTTTCCTACGGGATGTGGGACAGCCAGTGTGGTGACATGGTGCTGCACACTTGGCTGTGGAGCACCCATCTTGGTGCTTGTCCGTCCTTGTGGCTTTGCAGCACTGCCAGGTGGTGATCTAACAGAGACACGAGGCTGCCTGCTGTCCTGGTTACTTGGGTACCTTTGGTTCTTTAAATAACTTAATTTCACAAAAAAACTATTTTGGTAGGGGATTTATCCCAAGTTACCTAATCCACAAAGCACACATGCTTCTATGGTTTCTTGTCTCCTGGGTTTAAGTGTAAGTAGTTCTAATACTTCAGATAACCAAAGGGGAAAGCCCACTAGTGAGAAAGAGGAAGACCCGGTGGTGCAAGCCAACCTTGCTAATCGCTTCCTCCTCCCCATAGCCGCTAAGTGTGTGACAGCGCCTTCAGCACCGGATGCTTCTCACTATTTGTTAGTGTAAACAGAAGCTGTAGGCTGGCTTCTACTTTCTGCTGATGCAGTACAATGGTTTCAGTAATTCCTGGTAAATTCGCAGAGTCCATTTTGGGGCCATTATAGAAAGCCTTTAGGCCCGTTTGTTCTCAAGTAGCTTTGGCAACCAGCTTTCAAGTATTTCATTTCTGTAAAGTAGGACAAAACTTATTCGATGTGTGTAGGCATGGCAAAAAATGCAGCCTTTTCCATCAGATGCCGTCCTTCAAGGAGCTCTGGAGTAGTCTTTGTTGTAGCCTGGTTTTTTTTTATGATGCTTTTGAGTTCTCTTTACTCCAGGGCAGACACAGCAAAAATGTAGCTGGCTTGATTATTTTAAGTCTTAGCTTACAGTACTTGGAATGCCTCACCAGTGGGCTGCTGCACTCATTTACAAAAACAGAAAAGCACACAACACTTCCTACCTAATATTTCTTGTTTATCTCGCTTAGCTGTGTGAAAGTCATTGTTTCAGCAATTTGGCTATTAACTCTCTGTCTACAAGAGTCTTTTTCTTCCCAGAGCATAATTGGAATGCATCTGGCTAGCTTCAGGTGCTGTTCTGCAGCAATGCTTCCCACACTCTAGTGGCAACACATCAATCACCCACCATTTACAGGCCACTGTTATTTGCAAGAGGGCTTTGAAATTCTCTGTAAGAGGTGCTTGGTTTCATTTTCTTTTTAATTTCCTTGCTCAGCAACGATGAGCTCTGTTGTGACTGTGCAGTGCATGCACACTGCTTTTCAGCCAGGGAAGCTCCATGCTTGTGAAGTGGAAGAAGGGAAAAATTTATGTCATAGATGCTGATGGATTGCCTGTCCCTTTGGGCATCTTTGTAACTGCCTTCCAAAAGAAAGACTTACTGTATTGGGGAGAAAACTGGAGGAGGCATTGTGCATTCAGCAGTGTGCAACAGTTGCGACTGTGGAAAGCAACATAGGCACTCATAGATAGACGGGTGCTGGGGACAGTCAGGCAGCGCTGCTCTGTGACCTCTCCAGCAAGGGTCTTTGATTTTCACAAATGAGGTTAGTGGGAATGAGAAAAAGAGATTCCAGTCATGTCCTTGCTGAGGCTTTTGATTCTTAAATTGAATTCCTTATGTCTTCAAAGTGAGGAGAAGTTCATAATGTATTTAAATAGCCCTCATGTAGTGGGAAAGTGGCATGGAATAGGAACAACTGGGCTTTGTGCCAGATACTTAGTTCTGCTCTCCAGACTAAAGCAGAAATGGTTTGTTTTTCTTGATAACTTGTCAAATGCACTGACTGAACATTGCTGAGCTGCATGTACCTGAATCTCAATTGTCATACTAGTAGAGTAGATTGGACTGAACTGGCTCTGCCAGTTTCAGTTCTTGACGATTTGATGTATGATTAGAATGGAGATGCTCTCCCACTCGCATCACCCACTTCCCACCTTTGCCCACTGGGTAGCTGCATTGCTGTCAGCATTACAGCTGCTCAATACAAGTCCCATGTCCCCATTGAGGCCATGGTTCAGAAACTGCAAAGGTGCTTTGTAGGCAAAATAGAACTGAACAAATGCTTTCCTGAATTTGAATCAGTGAATGCAGATCTTTAGTGTTTGTGTTCTAGTATGAAGCAACCTTTTACCTTTAATGTTTGTTGTGCATTTTTCCCATATCCCAACAATAACCTTTTTGTTGTTTTTTTTTCTTTTTCAGGAAAAGAGGAGTAGAAGTAGTACAGGTGAGTAAAAACTATTCAGTTATTTTTTCTTTCTTTTTTGTTCGCTTCTCTGCTATCAATCCTGTTTTTGGGAAAAGAAATGGATCCACTTTTGTCAATTATGTATCAAGCTCATCTAGTAGAGATATCTAAGTGAAAGTGGAGATGAAGTTGGCTTTTCTTGTCTCAATTAATAAGATCTGATAGTTGATTAATTGGTATCAGTCTGTGCTTACTTTATTTAAGGACAGTCAGATCTAGCAGAAACAGGAGCTGGCCTTTCAAACAGAGCTGTGGTAGTGGTGTTTTTGTAACCTAGGGAGCAGAGAAGTGATACTGAAGTTCTTTGAAGTTTTAGCCCCTCTGCTGTTAAGTGTAAATGTTAGCTATGTCTAAGTGGTTACTTAAAGGATGATGCCAACTTGGGAAAGGAATTATGTTAGCATGACAGCTATTTTGTTATGCCTGCTAAGTCAGAGCACTGTGGTCCTAAAAGATTGAATGGGGAAGCACGTTCTTTTCTTTTGGCCTGTTGTGTGTACTCAGAAAAGCTGAGTGTCACTGAGGTTTCACTCTTCCTGGTGCTTACCTGATGTTCATTTTCTAGTCTAATGTATGCTCAATGTGTTCCTCACACATAGAATCATAGAATTGTTAAAGTTGGAAAAGATCATCTAGTTCAACTGTCAACCTACCACCACCATGCCCACTAATCCATGTCTCAGTGCCACATCTCTGCACTTCTTGAGTACCTCTAGGGATGGTGGCTCCACCTCCTCCCTGGGCAACCTGTTCCAATGCCTCACCACTCTTTTTGAGAAGAAATTTTCCCTAACATCCAACCTGAACTTCCCCCGGTGCAACTTGAGATCATTTCCTCTTGTCCTATAGTTTCTTATATCCCAATAGCAGCAATGAACCTGCCTCAATAGAGGAGAAATGGGTGTTAGTCACTGATAGTTGATGCTGCTCTTGTGTCCTTGTGACTTCACACAAACATGAAGTAAGAACATTTCAAAAGAAAAAAAAATAATCTGTATGATTCTAAAGAATCTTGTCAGAAAAGGCTTTTAAAAAATTACTAGTTAACCTTGGAGAATGTCTTTCTAGTAGGTCTGGTTATCTGAGAACTGCATGGGCATGGTATCATGAGCAAAGGAGACACATATTTCACTGTCTGAATTTAGACTTAATTCTAGTACCCTTTCACCAATGCAGCAGCATCTTCCTTGCTTGTACCTTCTATTGCTCAGAACTAAGAAGCAGCTCCTTTTATAAGTTCTGATAGAGCACCTCTGGATTGATAAGTGCAACCAACATATGCAAAGTATGCCCTCAACAAGCAGCACAAGGAGAAAGCTAGCCTGTCGTTCTTTTGTTTACAATCCAATGTCTGCATTTGTTATACATGCCTAGTTCCTGCTGTGTGCACTTAAACTGTGCCTGTATGAAATGAATTAAATGATCCTAGGATTGGATAAACAGAGAGCAGATTCTGTTTTACCTCTTGGGCTAAAGTTGCTGTCCTTCAGTGTGTTACTTAAGTCTTTGCTGTATCAATGTATGCAAGATGCACAAATGCACTTATTTAGTTAGGTTTTTTTGCTGATGTTTATGTAACTTAATGATTTGTCATTAGATATTCATAAAATAATTGGAAAGAATTTATTTATTCAAAGAGCATTTGGGAAGCATTTGGACAGAACTAGGCAGATTTTGTAGAGTTTCTTGGATGGTTTTAAATTTTACAGCATTGTTGAGATGCCACACTAACTTATACTGGGAATCTGTGTCCCAAGGGCATACCTGGAATATCAATGCCTGATGCTCTGCTAGAGCAGGATGGATGGCCATGTGTTATCACTGCTGGCCTGCATGATGCTTTGTACATGCTAATGCATGTACTTGTAGTAGCAGAGGATATCTCAGGTATCTGTTCTTTGCCCACTCAGTATTCCTAGAAAGGTTGGCTTTTGTCACCTTGCACTGTCTGTTCCGCTAGCCCTGCTTTTAGGTAGAGAATATCTTGGTACCCGTCTGCTGGACAAAGTTTGTCTGACAGGGGGAATGTTGTTTACCTATGTTGAGCAGCAGGGTTTCTTCGATTTGTTTCTCCTTCTCCTTTAAATAATCTGCTCTGGTGTGAGCTGTCTCAAGAGAAGCCAGCTCTATGCATGGTAAAAGACAAGTAACTCAAAACGCAGAATACTGATTATCTGTTTTCCTCTTTTCATAAATTCCTTTCTTTTTTTTTTTTTCTTTTTTTTTCCTCCTGAATGCACACATGCTTTCCAGTTAAAAGTAGCAAGTCAGAAGATAAGGTTCAATTACTAGTTTCCAGGCACCATAATGGACTGGTTTGTGTTGATTTTTGCGGACAGGTAGCGGTCCATTCATTTCCAAAGATGTTGTACAAGAGCAGGAATTAATTTCCTACTACAGAACAAAAGTCTTCAAGTAAGCACACACAGGACTTCTATTTTCTTCATGCCTAGACTATTCTGGCATGCTCTTATTTTGTTTACTTAGGGCTACTTTCACTGTACAGATTTTCTGTGAGATGATGTTAGGTAGCGGTCAAGATTCTGTGACTTGTGTTCAAGTTCTCCGTTTTGTCTCATCTCAGACTTTATTATAGCAGAAAGGGTAGTTGCAGCTTCCTGTTTTTATTGAGTTGGGAGACATGCACGTTGTCCAATGAGAAGCAGTAGAAGAGTAGGACTGGCAATGGGAGGCTAAGCAGACATGACCCTCTGTTCAAGTTTAAGAAATTGTTTGAGTGCCATATTGAAAAGAAAGAACCTCTCAACTCACGGGGTGATAAGTAATTTTGTTTTCTTTGTTGTTCTTTATAGAAATCCTAATTAAATTCCAACAATAAGAATTCACTGTGAACTTGATGCATAGGAGCCGAAATGCATTATGTTATTTAGTACAATTGAGTAACACTCATCAAGCTGTCTAGCTTAAAAGATAGTGCAGAAAATGAATCAAAAAGCTTTCAAAGTTATGAAATTTCCAAAGAATGAGCCTTTCCAAAGTCTGAGCATGCACCCAAACATTTGGGAGCCTCAGTTTTATTCTGATCAGGTTAGCTCATGTCTTTTCTTCCGGTAGCAGAAGTCTGAGTAACAGCATAAGGTCTGGAAGTGTTTTGGACCTAGATTTGTTTCCTGAGACTTAAATCCTAGTCAGTGGGGCAGCTACAAACCACTATTATATCAGAAGGGAAACCAAACAGAAAGCTCCCTGGATCGAGGGCTGTGCTCAATCTCTTACCTGTGGCAGGCTGTTTTCTTGGTTTTTAAGTAGGCATCACCACCACTGTGTTAGGATGCTTATCCTGCTTGTACACAGAGAGGTAAGGAAATGCTGTTGTTCCTTTTTCAAGGTGGGAACTGAAAAAAACAAAACAAAACAAAAAGAACTGAAGGCCGTATGCAAGCTCTGCAGGAATGCTGTTTCTCTTCCAGCCCAAGTGGTGTTTTGGCAGCTGTGCTGACAGGGCTGCATGGAACAGGGTAGAGCTCAGACGTCTGGGGAGCTGTGGGTTCTCAGACCCTGGGCTATTCCCTGTCATCCTGATTTATTTTCTTGCCAGCTCCCCAAGCCTCTTGCAGCTGGAGCCACCTGTGGAGGTAGCCAGTGGTGGGGTGGTGATGCCCTGTATGGTGACACGTACCTAGAATCCCAGTAGTACCATGGCCTGTAGGCCACTAGGCAGGCAGCAGCTTCGGCGCTAGCACTGGGCTGCCAGGGCACTAAGTGCTTCAACAAAAGCCTTTCTTAATTTCTTTCATCACTGTTTCAAGGGGAAGACTGCTTCTGTAGTTATGCAGTGATTGGCTAATTAGGCATTAGCGGTAATAAATAAATCTTTTCTATTAATGGAATCTAGCAAATACGGGTTTTGAGAAGTTTCTAAAACATAAAGCTGTTTCTGAACCTTTTTTTTTTTTAAAGATTGCTTTTGTTCAGTTTCACCCCTTAAGATTAATGTGGGCCAAATTTAGAGTTGCATACTGTCAGCTTTTCTTCAGCCAGTAAGTATTCTATTTCTTATAACTGTGCATTGGTGAGGAAAAGAAAGAACATCTCCATATACCTTGTTTTTCAGGAAAAAAATCTGTTTGGCTTAGTTTGAAGAATGTAAGATTGAAAACATGTGCAGTGAAGTGGAAATCATCACAAGTACCTCTGATGGGGACATGCATTTATTTTTGTTTCACGAGCTATGCAAATCCAGAATAATTAGCTGCAGCCCTTTGGCTTCTGACAAATTGCCAGTTCTGTCTTTGTGTGACAAAGTTTGGAGCCTTCGTATTTCTTGGGACTTTAAAGCCCTTTTGAGCACTTCCACACCCAAGCTTTCCCAGAGCTCTAGCTCACTTCTTTTTTTCTTTCACATTTTAAATAGTTAAGATTTCCTATTTTCCGTGTGTATTTTTGGTTCTGATGAGCACTAATGCTCTCTTTTATCATGGAGAGATGTTCTAGTTGGTTGGCTATAAAAGTGGGATTAGTCATTGTATTTCAAGCTGCACATTTTTTAATAGCAATGGGATATGGAGGACAACATGTTTTTCAGTGTGGAACAGCTGATTGTAGTAATTACAATGGTCTAGGCTGCTGTTTTGTTTTTCCTTTCTTTCCCTTCAGCCCTCTGGGAATTGAGATATTTAAAATCTTTTACTTTTGAGAAGAAAACTGTCCTTTGGGCTGTGGGTTTTACTGATGACAGCAAAGGAGAATCGAGGGTCCCTTCCCCCCTACCTAAATCTTCAATCAAAGTGAAATACCAATGGCAAGAGTTTCCACTAATTGTTGCCAGGGAACAGTTGTTTTCTTGAAATGCAGAGAGGTTTATTTTCACATGAAGTATTAATGGAATAAGCTTGGAACAGCAGCAGTCTAACAAGAACAGAGCTTATAAAGTATATATTCAAAAGCATGTACAGAAAGATGTGACTGGAAAGCTTCCAAAGCAAGCAGGTTTATTGAGATGTTGGAGAGCTGGCTCTGTAGTACAGGGAGAAGAAAATTTTATTTTTACATGCATGCCAGCCCCTCGTTACAGTGCATGTTCTCCTCAGTATGGCAGTCAGCTTTCTCTGTATTGCATTTTTGGAAATGATGCTGCAAAAGCCCTCCAACACTTCTTAGTCTGGATTGTCTAGATGCTTTGCGTGTCCTGGAAGGTGAAGGCAGCTGATTAAAATCTTGAGAAGATTATAACACAGAAGCGAGCAGTGATACTGCTTAGCATTTGGGGAGCCTCAGAGTGGGGTCTTCAAAATAGAAAAAGCTGCAGTAATAAAAGTTATAGCTGTTGTCCCTCAGGAATAGCAAGTCTGTGGGGGAAAAAAATAAAAAATAAAAAATGGCAGGCCTCTGATCCTTCTCAGAAGGGGAGATCCTTCTACTGAGACCATCTTGGTACTTAAGGAGCAGCAGTACCCAGCAGGAGTGGAGCACAGGTTCCAGAACAGGGAGAGATGGCTTTGGCACATTGCTACCTATTGCATCAGCAGACTGGTCTGGGAGGTACAGCATGGCCCTTTCTGGTCCAGTGGGGAAGAAGAATAAATACACATCTGATGGGGCAGGGAAGGGAAAGAAAACAGCAGAACACTTCCATCATGTGGACTGAACAGATTAAATAAATATGCACTTACTTTGTCTAATTTTTAAGAATTAAGTCAGTCAAAATGCAGTTAGATCTTTATTCTTGGGGAGTGAATGTGAGATCTGGGAGGAAGTGTTTGTGGCTCAGAGATGTCCAGTCTCTTACTGACTGTTTGGATTGCTTTCTTTTGACTTTGAATCCCACCAGCTTTGGATGAGGTGTGGACTCTGAAGTCACTTGCCAGAATTTCTTGGGTGAGTGAAAACATTACTAAGATTTAGAAATCTGTGGTAAGTAGCCTTCAAGTTTGAGCTTGTTCTGCTTTGGCCTGTGAAGCCTTCTCTGCTAAACTCATTTGTCTTCTCCCATCTCCTGGCTATGTCATGATGAATGCCTACTAGTGCTGAAGGCTTGGAGCTGGGATACCTTGGTTGGAAGTCTAGTCACTCCGGGAACTCTGCCAAAGGTTTATCTGATTATAATGGGACTAAGATAGCAATGGGAGATGCCCCACTTATTGCAGGCACTTCAGGCACTTTTAAAAAGTCATTTCTACTTTTTAGTGAAGATATCTTTCCATTTACTGGAATGCCATTTAAGTTGCTTTGAGATATCTGAATTGAGCAGATGTAGAGTAAGATGAGTGTGTAGAGGAGAAGAGGAGTAATAATGGGTGCTGGTAATTTCTAAAGGCTACTGAGTATAGTACTCTTTCAGCCATCAACATGTATCTTCCCAGATACTTACACTGCAAAGCTTCATAAAACCATCCTCATGAAACAGTACGGATAAAAGTAGGACCTTAAAGGAAATATTGATTCTTATGCTTGGGAATAGAACTTCCTATCTGCTTGCTTTTGACTAGGAATATTTTGCAGCATATAGTCAAGTCTTTGCACAAAGCAGCAGTTAAACACTGCTTTATTAATCATGATTACTGCAGTGGTACTCATAGGTCACCGAAGAACAAACTTTAATGTTAGGCTGCATTAAAGATTATTAGTGTATATAAGATTATTCATCTCACTGGATACAAGTATTAGGGTATCAAACCAGGGCAAATGGAGTATCTTTTAAAACCAACCTGTCTTCTGTGGCTGGCTGAAATTGCAAAGTATATGTTGAAGTACAAATATGCACATGGCTCTTTCGACATTTTTCATCTGAAGTTTTTTTTTCTTGGAGTAGGAGGGAAACGGAACTGATTTGATTCAGTTCCAAAGGTGACTGTACCTCTGATCCTAGCACTGAGATGTCCTCTCTCAGCTGAATAACAATCCTTTGTCAGTTTTGGGAGTGAAATCATTTGGTTCTCCTGCTCAGGCAGAACTACAAGCTTACTCTCGCGGTGGTGGTTCTAACCTTGTCTTCAGTCTTGGGGTTTTGTTCAACAAGTACAGGGATGTTCCCTTGGGAGTAGTGTCTGTCATCTCCCACCATAGCTAAGATTGCTTCAATCAAAAGCTTCATAGGAAGAATATTATCAAAACTGGAGTGTGGGGAAGTCTCTTGCTATTGACTCTTCCTTTCTTCAGCTTCTGCAAAAATTACTTCTTTGATCTTAGCTGTCATCTGAGATGCTTGCATCTGGAGATCCGTTTTATTGCATGCTTATTCTGTCTTGTAGTTCTTCACAGTTAAGTGAGTTAAGTTCATGTAGTTCTTCACAGTTAAGTGAGTTAAGTTCATTACTGTCACAAAATTGAATGATGAGCCAGTGAAACATGGTATTTAAAGACAGAAGGCCTAAAGTTTCTTAACTTTTGCTGTGTGCTGGCATATTAATGGAAAGCTCTTGTATGCTTCTTGATAAATTATTTTTAATCACTGTCTTTATAGTTTTTGAGAATATTTGCTACTGACCAAAAGCAGTGCAGTTAATGGGTAGGAGTTTAATAGGGTAGGAGTTTCTGAGTCTGACGAGGAAGGAAGAGAACCAATAGAAATGCAGATGATTGTAAATCAGATGATTTAGTTTCTCTAAAATGAGGTAGAAGTGTGTAATCCAAAATGCTTCTTCTTAACATGAGGTCACATCTATGGAAAATTTGAAAGGGTTTTTGGGTTTTTGCGTTGTTTTTTTCATCTCTCTTCTCTTACATGACTTGTCGAAAAGGAGACAGCTGCTTCAGTTTCCTAGATGAGATGAATGTCATTCTCTGTTGGTATTGCAGGAGCAAGGGTGGTCCAGCAATTATTATTAAATGGATTGAAATATTCATTGGATACCTAAGGAGAGATGATCAGTCTTAAGAGATCTCCCTAGTAAGTGGTGGAAATAGGGCCCCTGTTATTGAACAGCTCTTTCTGAAGAGAGGATTCAGGTCTGGAGTTAACTTTCCTTTCACAGACTACAGAGGGAGGCTGGAGACAGTAGCCTCCTTCTGTCAGGTTTGTAGGAATTTGTATCTGTTTCTCCTATTCATCTCATGAATGATAAATATCTGAAGATGTTGTGCTACTGACAAAGTATGGGGTCTGCGCTACTCCTGCTATCTCTTCCATAAAGCTGTATAGTTTTGTTCCTAGGAGGCTTAGTTTCCAGGTTCTCTCTGGTTCAGTTGCGCTTTTAAGCAAAATAAACCCAAACCTGTGTTCAGTCTATAGAATAGATCCAGGACTTGTCCTGTTCTTTGGCTGTTATTTTAGGATTCAAGCCACCTCACTCAATTTCACTGATCACAGCTTTTCAACCTGAGGTTGCTTCAGTAATTTACAGTATTCTCATTTAGCTTCCCAAGAGGTAGAATCGAAGGGGTTTTGTGTCTAAGTTAAGGTTGCTATATGCATTAGGTTACATGGATCTCACTCCTTGTTTGAGTATTTATTCTAACGTGGGCATTTACTTCAGTAGGTAGTGAAGAGTTTTTATTTTAAATAAAACTTCCCTGACCAAATGCAAACAAGTTATTTACAGTGTTTTGACAGATCTGAAGATGGGAATGGAAAACATGCCGTTAGGACTGAGCTAAGAGACTGAGATGTAAGGGAAGCAACTGTTGCAGAGGAGTTTCTGGCTAAATTTGCAAACAGAGAAGAGCTTTTAAGATTTGTTTTCATAGTAAATTGTTGATTGGAGCCAAGAGCTTCCTTTACTCAAAGGTGTAAGTGCATCTGAAAATGTTTTCTTGCACAAGAATCTTTGCTGCACAATCCTGCTGTCCTGTAGCCTTAGCAGCATGGAGTTCCTGTGTTAGGATTGCTCACTGCCTTACTGATTGCAAAGATTGGAGGACAAACTGACTGCAGTCCATAGAGAATTTATATTGATTGCAAAGAGAGAGTTTTAATTTAGGTGAGCTTGGAAAATGTTCGTTCTTGTGACCTAGTTGAGTTTATCTTGTAATACCCCTTCCTTTATGGAAATGCCCTTAAGTGGTTGAAAAAAGAACAGCAGCTGTAAAGGGGAAGGCAGAAGTTTTTCTTTTGAACTGTGAGCGCAAAGCAGTTTGAAAAAGAGGCAAAGCAGATTAGATCTTCTGAAGCCTGCTGTGGTGAATTCATGCCATTCAAGCTCTTAATGGCCGACTTAGTGAACGAAGTGACCAAAAAGGAGCTAGAGAGGGCACTAGCTCCTTGCTGGTGGCAGATCCATCCACTCGTAGCCAAAAGGGCAGGTTGGAGCTTCGGCAGGTCCCAGCAGTGATGCTCCTGCACCAGCTGCAGGACCTGGTGGCTCTGTCCCATGTTGTTCTTGACTCCTGCAGGGCTAGGAGACCAGCCTTAGCACTGGGTCTGTCCCAGTGGATGTGCTCAGTGCCCAGGTTCTCTTCTGCTTGCTTTTGCTAGATGCTGCAATTGCTTATCCTAGGTATTATTGACAGCTGGGTCTCTTCTAAACTAATTTAAGCTGCTCGTACAATTAGATTAGTGCATCTGGATCTATTCTGGATCTTTTTGACTAAGTCTGTAGTAGTGCTGAATATTCCCAGTTTTTGAGGCTTGCTTTTTATAACTGCAGTCAAATATTCTTATGGAGTCTTAACTCTGTTTACAGCATATACATGGTGCAAGTAACACTGTGCTGACTGTTCTGCTTTTTGTAAGGAATTGCAGTGTAGATGTGTGTGTGTATATATATATATACATATATATATATATATAAAATTAGTCTGTACATGGAGATGCTGTCTTGAAGATATCCTTCATTAGTGCCCTGACTTTAGCCAAGTTTTAATGTGTTATTAGCATCACATTAATATTTAAAAGAAGAGCTATTAGAGAGTTTACTTCAGTTTCAGTGGATAGGCTTATGAAGTATCGTTGGTGGCAATTGTGAGTTTGAATTTCTTTCGAATTTTCTTATGGTTGATGTGGTGCAACTTTATTCGCTGAATCTATTAGGGTTGTTTACACTTTTGCCTGAAGAATTTTGTGTGTTTGCAGAGGATTATTTAGCAACAGCCTATGGCATGGTGAAGTTGCCTTTGACATTTTCATCTTAGTATGGTGAACCTTAAAACAATGAGGGAATGCCCAGAAACAGCAAGTAAATAGAAATTTACAGCAAAACAAAGCAATTTGTGTAGTAAAGAGCTCTATGTTTCTTTGGGGCACTGTCTAAAATTCTTTACTTTTTGGTCTTTGTTTACACTACTGTCATCCTGATGCAGCAATAGGTCTCTGCTTCTACAGATGTTCATGTCAGTTCTGCAGATGTTGTAATGGAGCATCTCCTGAGTATTTTTACAAAAGAAGCAACTCTTTGATATGAAAGCAGCTCAAACTCTAATCTGTTAAATACTAACTAGTCCTTCACCAACTGATAGCTAAGGAATAGAAGTTCTCACGTCTTAGGTTTCTGCGCATCTCAGGTCATTTATTATTGTATATTGATACAAATAAGTTGCTTGACATAAATGACATAGCTTGCACTGGGAGGTGAATGCCGAATGCAAGCAGAAAACATTTCTCTTTTTCAGAAATCGTCCCCAGGACCTGAGATGTGGACACAACACAAAATAAATGCCGCACATCTGTGTTTGTCAGGCAACAGTAACTTGACAGGAATATAGCTGATGTGTTTATGGACCTTGGTTTGAGTGGCCTGTAGCATGTGAGAGAAATGCTGAGTGTTAAAATACATGCTTTTATGTAGCTGTGTGTGTGTCTATGTGTACATACACACCTATTCCTTCTGATCTGAATGTAGGCTGAAGAAATTCTCCCATTTCTTGACCTGTAGAAGAAGAAACCATACTGCAGTATGTGCATTTATGTCTAGGGTTCCTTGAGATTTAAGAGTTTGGGTATGAAGAAGTTTCAATAGAGAAGGTGAGTTTTGGGTGGAATTCGGTTTGTTGATCATCACATTCCTGCAGTGACCTCCAGTTGTTAGCCCTGTCACCTCAAATCCAGCCTTTTCAAGGAAGAGAGATCAGGGTACCTTACTGTTTTCTTTGGAAAACAGTCTTACCAAATTTGGTCTTGTAGCACAGAGGATTTGAAGATACAGTACTGAGCATGAGCAGTGATTTCTTAGCTGAAAAAGGGAAGTAACATCATCTTTCATCAATTGCTGATTTATTCTGCTTAAGGTAACCTTGTGAGTGGGAAAAGTTCAGCAAGAGAGCAATCTGTTGATCCCTCTGTCAGTCTGCAAAACCAGAACTCTTTCTGTAACATACTTTAAGCCTTGGGATCTGAGGTCTGTGTGTATAGCATATTTTGCTGTTTCGAAGGTTGTAATGCCGCTCACTTGCTTTGTTCATAACACTGCAGGTGTTGAAAATTGTACTTCACTGGTCGTCAAGGTCATGGGTTTATCTAAGATAAACCAGCCATAAGGAGCTGGGGCAAGCTATGCCTTTACACATGCCGGCTGTTTTGGGCAAGGTTATCGCACAGTTTGTTTAACCTGGCAGCGGAGGTCAAACAAAACCTGTCTTGGTTGTCTTGTTCTGTGCATTGCAGAAAGGGACTATCTGAAGTTGTGCTGACCTTTCTGCAGGTCTTTGAGGCAGCCAGTGGTTTGAAGAACCTGCGTTTGATGGAAATGAGAAGCCATGAATTAAGTGGTTGTGGTTAGAGCTTTCACTTAGGTGCTTCTATTGCACTTATTTACATACAGAATCACATTCCTGTGATTTCAGTCTAGCTTTTGGAGCTCTGTAGCAAACTTACCTCTCCTGTCTGACTTCCGTGTTGATCAGTGGACCACTGTATACTTGAATACCTATCATCTAATGTGTTTATCCATCCACCTATTTCAAAAGCTATGCATTTGATTAAGAAAAGTGTGTCAAAGGATAGAGGCTGTACAAGCTAATTCCAAAACGAAAGACAATTAAAATAATCTTTGTGTATACGCTCTGTTAAGACTAACACTGAAAACACTGGATGACACTTTTTTATGTGTTACAGTTCTGGAATAAGATGCTCAAAATGTAGCAATAGCACGTGTATGAAAATGTTCAAGTTTCTTAATCTCCATATTGGAAGCATGTGTGTATGTCAAGGATACTTACAACTTGCTAGTCATTGCTTACATTAATCTCTTTTTGAGTTTTGCCGGCTCATTTAAGTTTTGAAAGTGGGACTTCTTTTGACTGAATGTTTCTGCAGCTCACAGAAGCAGGGTGAGCCCAAAGGACAGATTCAGAAGAGTAAATTTCAAACTTCAAGCCACTGTTTGCACTGGCTCTGCATTCATCTTTGTTCCCCCTTCACAAATGTCTCTGCTGGGGTGTTCAGAACAGGCTGTACTGAAGGACATGTCTTTGGGGCCTGCCCTGTGCTTGTTCTTGAAGCTGGCTGGAGGCAAGCCAGCTCTTCGTTTTGAGGTTGCAAAACTGCTGGTGTGGCAGGGGACAGGCTTTGTTTCTCAGCTGGACTTAACAAGGCTCCTGAGCTCCATGGCACATTGGAAAGCCACAGCATTCTTGGGAGAGCCAGGTTACAACTGTGTTGCAACGCATCAGGCATGCCACCACCTGCACGTGACCACAAACCTACTCAAAAGCTGTTAATTCATGCAAGTGTAGTTGTTGAATTTGAAAGACTCCTCCAGCATGAGGAACTGTCTCTAGGGATCATCCTCTCCTGCTCCTTGGTGGCTGGGTTTTAGCTCATGCTGCTCTGTTTCCGCAGCACCTTGTTTCTTGTTGTGAGGCAGGCAGAGTGCTCAGCACCTCATTTGTTAGCTGGGCTGGAAGCTGGAGTGCTTGGTGGTAACAGAAGGTGGAAGACCTGAGCGCACTAATGTTTGTAGTAGCACTGCAGCCATCAGCCTCCTTACGGAATGTTGAATACTGGGCCACTACTGAATATCAGACCTAACCAGGATGGAGTGTGCTGCTAGCCCCAGATTTTAATGATGTTTCTGTAGATTCTGGATATGGCTTAGAAAGAATGGCTGGAATATAACATTTGTCAGCATTGCAATGGAAATGATGTATTCTAATCAGGAGAAAACAATAATTTAAAGTTATTCCTTAACCTCAAGTTAGCTTCCCAGTTAGCTGAAGTGAACTTGGAATCATTTTTCTTATTTATATATTTCATATTTTATATTTTATTTTTATTATTTCTACAAAGTTAAGGTTCTGACAGGTCACTGGTTATGCTGGAAGTCTTGGTGAGGGGAGGTTCTGCGGTTTGTGCCGTGGGACATGTCAGATGGTTGTACTCGACCATTATCTAATCTGAAAGTCTGGGGGTTAAATTGCAAAGTAATGAGCCTATATTTTGAAGGTGCTGACAGCTGCTATGGAGGTACGTGGAAAATGCCAAATGCTCTAGATGTTTCCTTTGGGTGTAAGTATGAATGCAGAATGCAGATGCCCATTCTGAACAATCCTGTGTGTGAGTTCTGTCATTTGTGTCATCCCCCCTAAATGTTAACTGAAAATCTTTCTGAATGAATTCCAAATACCAGGAAGTTTTCTGACTGTCACAACATGCACTGCTTCTATTGGGATTGCTCTAGTTTTTAATGATGTGAGCAGGGATGGGAGACTCCTGCTTCTGGGGCACAGGAAAGCATCACCTCTCAGATCCCTGCGCTGAAGCTATCCCATGGTGTCTTTCCCTGTATGAGCATTTGGATAAATTTGCAATACTTTTATTGCTACTTTTGGGGGACTTTTCTATTTTGGAGGACTTCTTTAATTTGACACCAAAATATCCTAAATTCCACATGCAGTAGCTTGTGTGCCGTCAGTGGACTTGCAGTCTCAATGAGGTTATCATATAGTTATGCTCTACAAAACCATTTGATTTTGGTATTTGTTTCTCATATTTCTATTTAAGGAACAGTATTTGTGTTTGTATATTTACTGCTTGTTGGTAGTGTAGCATAAGAAAGCTAAAATTACAGCTTTTTATATACAGAAGTTGCATTTATTTCCTAGTAGCTTTACAGAACAAAAAATTCTGTTAATGCTTCAGTGACTCTACACCTTTTTTTTTTTTGCACTTAGCTGGATACCATATTCAAAAGGAACGTGTGTTCTTCATATAAGGGCTAGCTATGTGGAGGGGAAAGAAGGCAAGTCATACAAATTCTATATGAACTCTTTTTTTTTTAAGCTTTTATAAAAGATTTACCCAGATACTTCAAATATTTGGAGAGAGACTTTGATTCTGTGGAAACAAGTCAAATTGAGCAGATGAAAAAAACCAAGTAGTGAGATGACTTGCGGATACTCTTCTCCTCTAAAGAAGGTACCATGCGGGCAAGGCAGTGCATTGCTGCTCTGTGCTGTAAAAAGAGCACTGTTAATGTGTTTTTTTCTTTTGTGTTTTAGAAGGGATGAGGGGGTGCGAGCTTGTTTTTTCTAACTGTTTAGAGGTAGGGTGCATCTTTGCAAACAGGGTTGCAGCAGAATCGATGGTGAGTCTGTACTGGGGCTTAAGAAAATTAATAGGAAGGATCTGAAGGCAGTTCTCATTGTGAAGTCAGGTTTAACATTTTCACTCATCCGTGTGGGTTGTTGCTTAGTTTGGTTTTGCCAGCAGTGACTGGGCCAGTGGTGTGAGCAAAGCTGAAATGTCAGTGCCAAGCAAGACCCGTGCAGATGAGCCTGTTGGCATTTCTGCACTGGAAGAGGCAGCTTTGTGCAGGACCTGGGGCAGTGCCTGTGTGGGGTAGCTGGAAAAGCAGTATTATCTCTTAAGGGTGTTAATAGTGGCATCTTTTCCACCCAAATTTTAAAAAAATATGTTCTCTTGTTGCTCATTCCAAAAGTAAAATCCAGTCAAATCAAAGAGTCCAGAATAATTCCAATAAATTGCTACTGTGTTGTCATCCCTTTGTGTAATGGGTTCTTAACTTACGTGTAGCTCTCTTAGGTCAATTGGAGATTGAAGTAAAAATGCAGTTTATGGGATGAGCGAGCTGGAGATGAATTGCTGTTGGGTCTTCGTTTTTCCCATCATGCTTGCTGGGAACTTCTCCCTAGAAGGAGACAGCTTAAAGGCACCAGTTTTTCATAAACTATTTTTAATACTTGAAAGTTACTTGAAGCACTTATTTGAGACATCTATTTTAGGCAGAAAAGAAAACAACTGAGTTCTCCTGTATATATTCTTAACGTCTGCTGGGTGAATCTTCATTTTTTTGTTCCTTGACAGGCTCCGTATTTCTCTCTTCTGTTTGTGTCATGGAGCGTAGGGACTCGGAAACTTTACCAGAAGGAGAAGGCAGAATGTCCTGTCACCTTCTTTCCTGCAGTTCTTGCCTTTTGATCCCTATCATAATGCCATTATCATGGTTCAAATCAAACAAGAGGACATTAGGACAAATTGCCTTTTATAAGCTTTAGTTTATCATTCTGCAAACGTGAGGCTGGGAATAGAGGTGCCCCTTGCAGTGACTTGCATCCTGCTGTAGTGAAGAGCTTTGGAGAAAGCATGTGCTGGGAAAGCCAGGCCCTCAGTATGGTGGAGAGATGGAGAAGTTTTCTTGAGGTATCTGTCTGCCCGGTTTATCTGTGGGTCCTGCTTTTCTCACTGAAAGCAGCAAACAACTGGCTAAGGGAAGCAAAGTAAAACCAGGAGTTTGTTTGTTTGTGGTGAGTGCTCTGAGCAGTTATACTTGTTCCCATTCCCACGTGGGAAGCTTTGAATAACTTGCATAATTTCTGTGGGCCTTACTTTGGCCAACAGGCAGCATTGTTCTGAGCTTCATCAGGGATTTAGGAGACTGGAACTGATCGAATGGGTTTTAAGGTCCTTGGTGGTGTAGGGAAGCACTTCTCCCATGCATAGTTGTATTATTTTGTGTTCTGTAGCTTGGCATGTCCCTTTGCACAGTGAGAGCTTGTTTTCCCTGGCTGTTTCAGCATTTTGTCCTATTGTTTGGTGAAGATAGGGGTGTGAGCGCTGTGGGGCCAGTGTGTCAGTGACCATGAGACACCTCAGATTCATTGGAGGTGGCCAGAAGGGGCTGCAAAAGAGGAGGAGGAGAAAAGTGATCTGCTGTGGAGAGTAAACTACAGTCATGTGGGAGTTAATGTTCATCTGTTTTCTTTGTGTTTGTTTTTGTTGTTGTTGTCGTTGTTTTTCTTGGCATAGAAAAGACAGTGAGATATCTTACATGGATACATTTATTTTGTTGGGTTTAATCACAGAAGAAATTCCTGCTGTATGTTACTTGATAAATGTAGTCATACTCAGCATATTTCAGCTATTCCTCAACTTTGCTTATGCAAGCAATAAAGCACTTAAAATTGCCACCCTTGGCAGGCAGGCCAAAGGTTGACCCTACCCACAGTTCAGTGCTCATTACCAGTGCACTTTGGAGATGACTGGGCTGTGGTTTTCTGGGGTTATTCTGAGTTATGGGATGTGTAGAGGAGGGCAGGGCAGTAAAGATTAGAGGTTTCAGTGAGGCTGATGAGCCTTAAGGTCTGATTGTCATTTACTCATCGTGATAATAAATACGACAGAGCATCCCTTTCACGACCTACCTTTGTCTCTTGCAGCATCTTTATGAGATGTGGGTGGCAGTGGTGTAGAAGCTCAACACAGGATGTGCCATGGAAGTGCACATTCTTTACCCTGCTGCCTGCTGAGCCAGTGTGCCCAGCGCGCTCTTATCAGGCAGCAAAGAACATGGGCTGTGTTTGCACAGGGCGTTCCTGGCTGCACTGGGAGCCTGGTCGGTGTCGAAGTGCACATGTCTTAGAGAGTAGGAACTTGTCAGGAATTTGGTACTTCTTTATGTTTCTGGACTGAAGGGAGCAGCTCTGTTCCTTTCATGAAATGAACTGGACTTCTGAAAGAAATCCTGGTTGTTGGTAGTTGATACAAGGAAGTGACTGAAACCACAACGTACATTTCAACACACAGCACTTCACCAAGATAGGTTTCATTTGGTATGTCCCTTTGTAAATAGCTGTAGGTCACAGCTAACACAGCAGTTGCTCAGCTGTGCGTTGCTGCAGGGCAGCTGCTGGTGTGATCTCAAACTGCAGTGGGTCTGCGTGTGTTGCTGCGTTCAGATGTTCTGCCTTTGTACGTGCTGAGTTTTGGAAGTGTTTGTTACACCTCAGAGCAGGTGGAATGTTCCAGTTGCAGCTTGGGTGACAGATCTTATTAAGCAATACATTGTATTAAGCAATGTGTATCAATATTCCAAGACACTGACTGGGCTCCTACCTTGTTTGTGGGCATGGCAGTCTCTACAGAATTGATTAAATCATTTTCAGAGCAGGAGAGGACCCGGTTGTGAAAAGGCCTGCATCGAGCTTTGCTGGTTGGTTGAACTGAGGCAGGGGTTCTGTAGATGTGGAAGAACCACCGCTACATTTCCCCAAAGTGCAGGATTCTCTCCTACAATTTTTTTCTTTTTTTCTATTGTTCGGTGTGCTTTTTTTTCGGTTGTTTAAAGTTCCTAAGATCCATCTTTCTGCAGTTTCTATGGGGGTTTACTCCAGAATCTAAATGCTTTGCTGCCAAGAAGTCTTCCTGTTAATCAGCCCATATGTTTCCTTTCTGCTTTTCATCACGTAAGTCCTAATTAATCCTTCTTGTATACTTCTCATCTCAAGCATTATCTCTTTCTAGTGCATGGCACCTTTCAGATGTCAGTGCTTCTTTCAGTGCCACAAGCTTATTGTGGGTAGAAGTTGAGTTACTCCACAGCTAGCTGGCCTCAGCATTGTTAATGAGCTGTAAATGCACTGACTTTATCTCACAGTAACTTTTTTGTATTGTTGTAAGCTAACAGTTTTAAACCAACCACCCAGGAGACTCTGGTAGCAACTAAATTTAGCTGTGACCTGGAACTTGGAGCTGTATGTTGCAGTGGGTCTTTCAGCTATGTTTAGATCTTCTTTTGTGGGAATTGAACCTGTTTTTTGTTGCTGGTCGCCGCGTGCCTTCCAGTGTTGTGCTGTTTTTCCCAGCAGCACTGAAAAGTGCAGAAGACGTTGTTTCCATTCCATGTCATTAGGGTGATATCATATATTGATTTAGTGGCGCTTTAGGGACTATAATTTACTTTATATTAAGCCTGTTGTGATACAGAGGAAGTTTTTTTTACTCCCTTCCCTCTCATTTGCACTTAAAGAAGCCTTTTCTAATTGAGCTCCTACACCTTGCTGCTCCTTGCATGTTTGCACAGGGGTCTGTTTTTGAGACACATGCACTTCTACTTTCACTTAGCATATTCTTACTGAAACAGTCACCTGATCAGTGAACAGTGGTATATATATAAAAAAAAAAAGCAACAGTTTGTGGCTTCATGGAGCATTTGTGCTTTGCAGGTTTAGTGTTAAAAAGAATACTGTGTTTTTATTCCTGTCTTATACTGCAATACCTTTCCCTAACATGCAGATTTTGCTGCAGAGTAGGTTTACAGGTATTAGAAGAGAATTAGTTTTGGAGCAGGTATTGTTACAAAATAATGAAAACTTTTAGCTGGATTTTTGCTTTTTTTCCTGCTATGTTATGAAATGCTTGAGACACCTTTTGAAGTTCTCATTGCAGTGTGTGAAATCGCCCTGCAGATTCTTAGAAGCATTTCAAAGGGTACACAATCAGTCCTAGGAAAATACTCATTTCCACAAAATACCTTTTTGACAACTCTCTTGTTCTGGGTTCTGTCCTCGGGGGTTTCTTAGTAGGTTTTCCAGGCTGATTCAAATGAAGCCTTTTGCATGTCAGTTCATTTTCACTCTCATGTAAATTTTGGAAAACTGTGTTGGCAGATTTTTTTGGCATCCTTAATTTTGCTGCTTCTAAAGAACACTCAGCCCACTCTGAAAAGGTTCTCAAATGGCATTCATTTAACTTGTCTTCTTTTATTCTTATATATTACGTTACTCCTGGGAGTCATCCTTGAGCTGTAGTGTAGTGCTACTTTATCCCCTGAGCAGCATCCCTGGCTGCTGCTTGCCTCTGGCAAAGAAGACAAGTGGTTGTTGTGTTTTGGAACCCAGCCAGGTCTTCTGCATCTCTGCTAGGTCAGTATTGTTGTGTTTTATGTAGGATATAGTAGAGTTTGAATAACACTTTCGTTTTAAGCCTTTCCATCTCCCACCTCCTCCCATTGACCTGTTGTTAAAGAATTGGCCTTGCTAAAGAGAGACAGTCCAATGTGCAGATTGGTGACCTGAGGACAACATACTTGGAGCTGTTTTTCCTTTTCCAAATTTGAGGCTTTATAGTAATAATGAGGACAATGTCTAAGCTTTCATACAAATTCCTGAAATGATTTTTGTCTTTAGCTAAACTGCTGCTATCAGAAGAGAAAGTTTATCAACTTACTGTTGCACTCATATTTCACTTAGAATTCAGAGAATGTATGCATCTCAGACAGACTTCCATATACACCCTTTGGTATTTGTTTCAAATCACGCACCTTATTAAAATCAATTGCTTCTCTAGTTTTTGTGTTCACCTCTAACCCATGCCTATAATGCTGGCATCAGCTGTGTGACTGTAAAGGTCTGCCCTCCTCCCTGTGGAAGTCTTGCCATCCCACACTCACACCTGACACCTCCTTCCTTGCAGAGACTGTTGTGCCAGGTGCCAAGGGCCATGTGAGCAAAGGGATTGCTGCCGTGGCTCTCCTTAGTCAGCCCTCCTTCCGCAGCGATGGCATGTGAGAAACGACGTGGCTGAGCTAGGGTATGATTAGCAGATAGCCAACCCATTTTTTTTAGGGAACTGGGAATGCCCTTTGGCCATCTTCTTTGCCATAAATCAGAAATTTTTCTGCGTCAGTGTTTGAAAGAGCACATTCGGTCGGCGTATTTTAAATACTGCTTGGCAAATGGGAAAACTTTTGAGCAGCTGAAATAACTGGAGGAAAATATGTAATAGGGAAAAAATGGACTGTCAAAACTCAAGATCAATCAATATTGAAATGAGTTTCCTTTCTAAATTACACAACTGAAAATGTCATGTTGCCAGAAATGTGCAAAATGTAGTTTGTACTTGCTATGTCTTTCCAGCTCAGAAGAATGACTGCAGATGACTGCATAGAGATGGGAAGGGGACTTTTAAAAAGCACTTTGGTTACCTAAACTATAGGAATAACTGCCTCTACCAGCCCGATCTTTTCACTTCTGATTTTAATCGTGTAGCATTATTTTAAATCTGTGCTTTCATAATGGCTTGAGCTCAGATTTGGAAGATGGTCTGTACACCCATGGGGGGGGCTGACCCCTGCCAGCAGCTAAAGCCCTTTATCTCCTCCTTTCCCCTAGCTGCTTGCTCCCTCCAACAGAAAAAAAAAAAAAAAAAGGAAAATCAAAAGGGCAAAAGTGAGGAAAGAAATCTCATGGGCTGAGGTAAAGGCAGTTTACTGAGTGAAGGAAAAAAGGTTTAGAAAAAATACATAAAGTTGTGAAAGGAATTGTGCACCACCAGCAGAGTGATGCCCAGCCTGTCTCTGAGCAATTTTGGAAAAACTTCCCCCATTTTATCACATAGCAGGACTTTAAATGGCAAGCAGCATCCCCTCAGTAGTATCTAAAGATACCACTGTGGTACCAGAGCTGCTTTGATCACCAGTGTAATGCATTAACATGCAGGCTATTGTGGAGAAAACTGACTCTGCCCCAGCCAAACCCACTCCAATCAGTCCCTAACAGTCCTCTCTTTCACAAATCACTTCCCACCGTTGTGCTTAAGTATTTATGAGACTGCAATCTCAGAGCTGAAGGACACTCCCAGTGCCTACAGCCGCAGCTTGGAGAACACCTCCATTGTTCCTGGTTTGTGTGTTTTCCTGAGGACTTGGCCTGGAGTTCAGCAATTCAACACATGCCTGTGGATCCGGCAGCACTTCCTGTTGTGTGGCAGCATGATTTTCGTTGCGGTGAAGGTCTCGTATGCATTAAAGCTTGCTTACAGCTGTAGTTGTGCATCAAAGACAGGAGGAAAGTCTACCTCTGCTGTGTAGGTCCCAGCCTTTCTCTACTACGCCTGTTTGCCACTGTGCAAATAGGAGGAAATAGGGAGGAAAAATGATGGTAATTTGCTATTTATTTGCACAACCATGGAAAAAAAAATCCTTTACTAACACAACATATGGCTGAAGTTTAGGAAACTGACACAAGCAGATTTCTGATTCATAGTTCTCCAACATTCCCCGTTCCAGCCCAGACAAGTAGATTATTTCCTCCCAGCAGCAGATGCAGAGGAACAATGGGAGCCATGGCAGCATTCCCTCCACTGGGGCCAGCTGGGTCATGCACCTCTGTGCTTCCTGCCCAGCAGTGGAGGGCCATGGTCAGGGTTCTGGGGATAAAGAGATCCTCACCTGCCAGAGGGATGGGAGAAACATAGGGTACTTGCAGGGAAGCATGAAGCAATGAAAAGCGCAGTGATGGTTGGAGGATCCAGATGTGCTTTTTTGGGTTCCCTCTGGTAACTCGAATCAGGAATTGGACAGCGCTCTGGTGCTGGTCTGCTGCAGGAATCACTGCAGGGGCTCAGGATGCAGCCTCTCCCAATTGCCTCCCAACTCCTGCTGCGATGTGCTGGGCAAACTTCTTCTGCAGGAGCTCTGCTTGTTGGGCATCTGAAGTTGTTAATTCAGCTTTTCACACTGGTGAACTGAACAGGTGCAGTAAGTCAGGAGATGCGAAGAGTGTGAATTACCATTTTTGTTTGTTTGTTTGTTTTCCCAGCACGGTCCATTAAAATCCTCATTATGTATATTTTCCCTGAAGTTTTCTGAAGCATATCCCTATGTAAATCTTGCCATAAATGAAAATGGAAAGCTTGTTCACTTCTTTATTTTTAATAAGAAAAGCATTTATTCATTTGGAAATTTCACGCATACTTGTGCCCAAAAGGTTTCAGGATATTTTGCTAACAGTGAGACTAACAGTGGAGACCTAACAGTCCTTCAGGAAACACACGGAAAGGATCTTGTCATCACACAGGCTTTTTTTCAGTTAAATGTAAAGATGTCTGGTTGTACAAGTGGTGCCGTCTGTGAAATGTGTGGTCTCAGTTTTTCCTGCTCAGATAACTGGGAGATGACAGCCTGTGCCATTGTGCTTGGCTCTTGTACATGGGACAGGAGCAGGAGGAGCTCGTGTTGGTGTTCTGGCCAAAGGACCAGTGTCTGAGAGCACTTCTGAATATGAAGCTGTGTCTGTTAGATGCACTATAAGGATTTTAGCTTCCTTTTTCCTCCCCAAAATGTAGGCACGTCCTCTGGGCACTGAGAGGCTGCACTGGTGGGAATAGGCCAGGGGGAAATACGTGAAGCCCAGCTGAAATTTTGAGTATCAGAAGGTGGGTTGGAGTAGCAATGTGTGGAGCTTCTTCCCTGGCATACCATAAGGAAAAGTTAACTAGTTCAAGGGAGAAGAGAAAGAAAACATGTATGAATATGTGAAATGTGTTTATACATGTTTAATTTTTTATTATGAGCAACTTTCTTCCTGATCAGATTTCTAATTTTAGGTGAGATGCCACTCTGCTCACCTGGCCCCTGTTAATCTTACTGTGCCTGTAGTGGTTTAGTCTCTTTGCTGACCATCTGGAAGCTGTGTAGCCACATTAATTTAGGTTCAGTGTTGCATCAATGTGTATTTCTCTGTGGGATTAATTAACCCTATTCCAAATATAAGGGAGGGCAGCAAGCATGGAAGCACATCAAAGGCTTGAATTTAGCCAGGAGTTAATATGTGCAAAAGAACAACAGTTTGTATCATTATGTTGCCTGCATGGAATCAGTACTTGGTACATCTGGAGCTCGGGGGCTTTGCTGCCATTGCTGATGGTCCTGGACTCTGAATGCTTGTCTGTGGTGGGGCCAGCAGATGGAGTCAGGCAGCCCTCTGGAGAAATGGCAGGGGAACGCAGGCTTGTGGGACCCAGTGATTCAAAGCCTTTGTTGTGCTTTGGCAGCCAGTCTGGTGGGTTCTTCACAAATGTGACAAGGGAAAAAAGCATCCTTGCAGAATGCATTGTGTGAGGCAAGAGACGACTGACAGGTTATAGAAGGCAAGGGAGCAATGCAGGACAGTCTTGGTTATCTTGAATCTTTTATTTTGGTTGTTTCTGAAATAGGGAAGTTGAAATAGCAGAAGTTTTGTAGTCAGCATGGCAAAGTAGGAATTGGAAGAAAGAATATCAAGTCTAATAATGATAAAGCTCTGTAAATGCCTATGAAGAACTTCTCAGAAGTGGAAGTGGAGATATGTAAAGAATGTAAAGGCAGTGAGGGTATTTGAAGTTGTGACCAGTGGAAGTTAGCTTTCTGAATGAGAGGTGGAAGATAATAAGCTTGAGAGTATTGAAGGTGAGCACAGGAGGGTTTCCCTCTGATCTAGAAGAAATGATAAGAGACAAAAGAAATCTGCAACATCTGGATTGCAAGAGGGTAAGAGCTTGAGAAATATGATGTCTTCTAAATGTGGTCCTGGCAATGGTGATACTATTTAGAGAATGACAAAAGGTGGCAACTTCGAGAGAGCAAAAGCAGCGGTGAGACAGAAGTAGAAAGCAGAAATAGGGGAGGGGCTGAGTCCTGCCTGTTGTCTGCAGAATGGATTCTGCCTGGGGAAAGTACTGGAGAAGAGATGCCAGGATGATATCAGGAATGAGTCTGGAACTATGCCTGTTCAAAAGCGGGAGAAGGGAAGAAAGTGAGAACAAGTGAAACATCATCAGTTCTGATTGACTGGAGGGAGGTAGGAATTTGTTAGATGCCTTGACAGACACTTGGTTGACCATCAAGATAAGTGGCTTAGGATCAGAGCATGCATGCCGTCGTGCTTTGATAACTAAGTTATCACAAGAGAACTTCTATAATTTTATCTGGTATTCTCTGTTGTGAGGTTGTAAGCTACGCAGACAGGCTTTTCACGCTCTAGCATTGTTCTTATTTTCTCTTCCTATATTCGCCTGTTAAAAAATGCTAAGCCTTGGATTTAGCATCTGTTGAAGACGTATCAGCAATCAATAGAATTTTTGGAGGATGTTTTACCCTGTGCTGTGACAGGAACATCTGAAACTCCTGTAAAAACAGTTGAGTGAAGAATAAGAAGTACAATTTCAGCTGTTCTTTTTTAGCCCATTTAATTACCACTGCATTCACTATCTTTCCTGAATAGGAAGTCATTTTCCTGTTCATCTGAGCCTTTCAAACAGTGAAAGGGGAAAAGAAAATGAATAGTAGAGGGCGGGCAGTGTCATTTTAAGGCTCCAACAATCAGATGACAGGCTTGGTAGATGGTACGTGAAACTGTTATTAACTAATTAAAATTAAATTGTGACCTAATTTCATGTGGTTGATTTACCTTTAAGTCAGAGCACCCATTGTAAGGAGGAAAAAAAACACAAAACCTGCTGCATGCTTGTAGAAGTCCAGTGAGGCTTTCTCCATCTGTTGAGGAAGACTTCAAGATGGATGTGGAGAGAACTCGGGGTTATGGAGGGTGCCAGACTTCTTTTATGGCTAGGTGACAAAGTTCCTCTTCACCTGCTTCCCCTGAATGGTCTTTTTTTTTCTGATTTCTGATGGTCTTTTTTTTTTTTTCCCTCTCACTCGTGTGCTACTCACTTAGCACTCCATTTATAATGGAAGTGAAATGTGAGGTTGAGTGAATAATTTGAAACTTGAGGCTTTTCCACTTGATCTCCTCTTCTGCACCTCTTTCTCCTTTTGTTCCTAGAAGAATCTTTATGGAGCTCCTGGATCATGTGTTCCTGGATAGTTGATTTCTTTGTCATATTGCATGCCCCAGAACACAAGCTCAGAGGATAAAGTAGATCAGCATTTAGGTGCAGTCCTGTTTATGATTGGTAAGCATTTTCTTACCAGAAAGTGAGTAATGCTCTAAGAATCTTTATTAGCTTGAGTGCTGCTATGCAGTTTTTAAGTCCCGTGATCATGGGAATGAAGTGCAGAAGAGAGTTTCTAGACTCTAGATGAGTTCTTCCTTCCCCATCCCCTAGCCTCCAAGAGATAAATATTATACATATGAACAGACATATATTTTAATGCTTGGTTGAATTCTTAAGCATTTAGTTTCATTTTTGTTTTTTATGTCTGGACATGAATGACCTATTCTGTGCGCAGTTGTTCCATTTGGGATCTCAGTAATACAAGGTATTTTAACTTACCTTTTACAAAGCTCATCCAGTGTACACTGGATCTTGGTGGAATTGGATTTATCTTTGCCACTGACCTATGTCAGCCATGATGCTCACATCTTGCCCTGAGAAAAGGTCAGATTGTTTATTTTTTAATCATTAGCCCAACTATGTGCAGTTTTTCATTTTGTATTTGTACCATTTGTCCCATTTTTTTTATTCACCTTTCTGCATTGTTCTTCTTTCTAACTGGTGGTGTCACTTACATTTCTGGGTAATTATTAAGGTCTGTCAGTAATCTACTTATTGTGCTTAAGGCCGCTAATGAAGGTATTAAATAAAATGGTCACAAGACTAGTGCTCTAGGAATGCCGAGGGTGCATACCTCTCTGGTTTGCTTTGCTACAAGCAGTTGTCGTCTTGTATTTAGCTCCCCTTTCAGCTTCTTGTTCTTCTGTTAGTCCTTATCTTTCTCTGGTTTGCCTAATGGCATTCTTCACTGTAGTCTGAAAGATGAACTTTGCTGAATTTTTTATGTCTACAGGATCAGTGGTCACATAGCGAGAGAGCCCTGACCCATCTTTTGTAGATCTGTGCCATGCTTCACCATGTTTGTTTGCTTAATTTTATTTATTTACCTCTGGAGATGTGATTGTTTTCCTACATCTTCTGATGTGTTGAAAAGCTTATGTAATAGTAGGTCAGCTGTATAGTCCATAGCTATCTTTTTTCCCCTCATTCTCCTCTTTCCCAAGTACTTAACAGTTGGGAAGCATTCTGTAATGGATACAGTTATTTGGAACCCTTATATTGCCATCTTGTGATTTCATATGCCATGCTTAGGTTAATTGGATTTTGTTTTCTAGAGTGTTTTTTGTTATTATTATTTGTAAGTGTCCAATTATAGAAGAGGGATGCCTTCCCCTGACCTCAGCATGCTTGTGCTCTTCAGAGGCAGCTGACAGCTGTGCCAGGCTGAATTCAGCCAGGCTTCTCTGGTTGTGCACATTTCAGGTGCAATTCCTATTGTCCTAGGAGTCTAAAGCAAGCTAGATGAATTTAAAACCTCAAGGTATTTGACCACTTTTAGAAGCTTAAAATGTATTATACAGTTATTGACTGTATAAACTTAGGTGAGATGATCTCATTCTGACTTCTGGTTTTGACTGGAGGTACCCACTGGTGTCTCTGTACCTGTCTTTGCTGCTGCCTTTGCTCCCAGTCAGCATTGTTACTCTTGCTGAAAATGGAAGCAAAGTATCAGAATAAAATTTGGTGCCATTCCTGTTTCTAATATAAACCTTCACTTACTGAACAGGAGTTCTGTATTTTCCTTTCTTTCTTTACGTATTTCCTAAATTTCACTATTTCATATATATGCAGGAAATGTTTAGCCTCTTACATTCAGATCCTTGAGTTTTTCACAGCTCAACTGTCTTTGCTAATTACTTCCCTTAATTTATCAATTTGTCATCCCGAGATCATGAAAAATGCTTGGCTAATACACCCTTTTATCCTGTAATTTAAGCTTAACCATCTTGATCGAGTATTTCTATTAGCAAATTTCATGTTAGTTATTCCTGCTCAGGAATACCCAGACCATACCCTCAGAACTAGTGTTTGTTCTCCTGAGTTTTGTGAGCAAATCTCTTCAAATTATACAGTTTTGTTTGCCATTAATATCTGGCTACAGTTAAATAATGCTATGAGATTGTCCAACCTTCTCAACACTGCATAGCAGGACTTATCATTCTTGTTTAATGGAAGTTTGACCCCAAATGTTCTGTGTGTGCCAGTTGTTCTCCATACATTTTGCACAGGTGCAGTGTTGGAAGACAGTTCACCTGTAAAAGATGTTGGGAGAAAGCAAAAGCAGGGAGGCCTCACAGTTGCTGAAAAGCGTGAACTCTTGATCATTAACTGCTGTGGTCACATCCTCCATGCCAGGGAGTTTTCTGAAGCAATGTGTGAGCCCTGCTACTTCCCTCTTCCTCATGTTAGAGCCTCTCTCGTGTCCCAGCCTCTTTCTCCTGGCTCCACCCTCTGCTCCTTTGTCCTGTATCTTCTTAGCAGTGCAATGACCCATCATGGCTGTGATCTCCAGCCATGGTCATCTTCCTCAATTTGAAAAATCTGGGGGCTGCTTTACCTTTGTAAACGTATGATTATGTTTGTTTCAAAATGAAATGTTCGTTTCAAATTAAATTCATCATTAGAAGGAATAGTTCCATCATTTTGTCTCACTGGGAGCCGTGGTTTCAAGCTGAAGTAATATTTTGTGATTGAAAGGCAACTTCATTCTCCCATAAATAATAATCTCTGGAACAGGATGGACAGGAATCTTGCAGTCTCTTCCAGTCTCTCTTCTGGTTTCTGCTCCTGCAGCTTAGATATATGATGTAGATCAGCTTGAGCAAGGCTTCTCCTTATTTAAACATAGCATTACCTATTTTTATTTTCCCTTTAGATACTCTCTTAAAGCTGTTTTTTATCCCTGTTGTATTTCAGTGTACTTCCTCCATTTCTGTTTTATGCTGTTGTGTGAACATCTACTAGGCACATAGAACTCCTGAACAGTGTTTCAGAATGTGTTTGGATGAAGGAGCACGCCGAGAGTAATGTGTTTCAATTTTGTTTCATTTTTTTGCAGAACAGATCCTAATTACCTTGGGCAGGGGGCAAATAACAAGCGTGAGAACTTTCTACCCTGCCAGTTACTGCTCTCAGCCACATGTAGTTAAATTCTGTAAGCGCAACAAAGACCACTTAAATTCAGCAAAATGATGAGCAGGCTGGCTTAAATGTGTGCTGGGTGCATTCACCTTCAACTCTGCATCATCCAGAGCCTTTTTAGGGTGGGAAATGCCCCCAGAAAAACAGATATTCTCGTGCTGGTTATTCACAGAAGAGGCTGGCAGAGGCCTGAATGTGCTTCATGCTCACCAGCAGGAGCTTTAGAGGAGGATCATAGCAGACATTGGTGATCTCCCGGAGATGCAGCCCTGCACCCAGGAGCACCTTCTGTCAGTGCTGGTTGACAAGGATGTTGCCAACCTCCTCGCGATCCAGCCCGGTTAGCAACACCACAAAACTGGTGTTGCTGGGTTTCCTCAGCCCTAAGGATAAAGGATGGTAGCCACGCTTCCTGGTGTATGTTTCTGTGCAGATCAGCTTTTCTACTTACTAATCTCACTGCCAAAAGGAGGGAAGTTATGCAGTGCTTGTTTACATGGGTCCAAGAGAAACATTCAGAAGTACACTTTTCCTTCGTTTTAACTTTGTCTGTATCCAGTAGTTACAAAGAATAAAAAATAAATAAATAAAAAATATTTGCAGTGATGTCCAATCTTGATGTTTTGAATGTTTATCCAGTACTATAATTAAGCACCAAAGCTTCAGAGAGCTGCCCCCGCAGCCCTCCCCTTGCTTATTCAGGCTGTGCTGCCTGCAGGGCTGCAGTATTTCTGTGTTCTGGGTTAACTTGGGCATTCTCTGAGGATGGCATTTCCCTTCCGTTCCTTCTGCAGTGCCTGCTTTCCCACATGATTGATTAATAGAGCTGTCAGCTCAGTAATGGACTAGAACTGACCCAGTTCACTGAAAGAAACATTAAAAACTTTCCCTGTGAAGTCTTCCTGTCTTTCTGGATCTCATTTGCCAGTTCAGAAAGTTTAGGAAGGAAATAGACATTTTCTGAATCACTCTAATTTTCCCATACCTTCTTCTTCCATTGGGATCACCTGTAGAGTCTTTTAATAAGCTCTATGTGAACAACATATTTTTGACAGGTACAGAAAATAAAGCAAAGCAGTCTTAGCAGCAGGTTATGCTTACTGTGAATTCTACTCAGGATTTTGTTTTTCTATAACTTGCTTTTCTTCTTTGGAGCACTAATCCCCCTGTGTCACACATTTTCTGTTCAACTTTTCTCCTCTGCTAATCTCTGGATTTGTTCTGTTGCCCTTCCTAATCCACAAGGGTATTTATGACCTCAGAAGAAACCCTTGGCAAGAGGCTTTTTTTGGATTTGAGTAACATTGATTATTCTTCCTGCAGTGCTGAAAATCAACGATTGCCTTTCAGACCATGTCCATGGACAGGGCTGAGCTGCTTAACCACTTGCTGACTAAAGTCCGCTTACTGTAGTTCTACTCTAATGGGACATGAGCTTGCAGTGTAGTATCATGCTCAGAAATAGCTGTTTCTGAATCCTTGCAAGTTCTGGAAAGAACTTTCAGCAAGTGCCAAAATACTGTACCTAAAAGGAGGAGATGAGCCAAGCCAAGGTTTATTTTCCTTTCTTGATATTTTTTTTCTTTGCAGGGCTCAAAGTCAAAAACAGTATAGTTACAAAGTTATATACTTAGTTAAAATGGAAAAGAAATACACTTTTCTGGAAAGCAGATTTGTATTGTGAAGAACTTTATCCATAGACCAAGCATGCTATTTCTTCTGTTAGATGGTGAAAGGATGAACATTGGCACTAACAGGGACAAACATTAGTGCTAATAGGAAAGTAATGCTCAGCTGAGGTTCATAGAGCGGCATCAGAGCATTGAGGAGGAAGAAAGGAGTCACTTTTCCCAGTGTTCTGCAGGCTGACGAGGAGCCATGACTCTGTCACTTGTATTGCACAGCCCAGAGCAATGCTTGCTGGCTGCTTGCCCCTGTGGGAAGGATGCCAAGGAGGCTGCAGCGAGGAGATGCTGTTATCCTGGTGAGCTGAGTGACTGCCCTGAATCACAGAATCATAGGATGGCTTGAGTTGAAAGGGACCTTAACAGGGACATCTTGTGTTAGACCAGGCTACCCAGGGTCCCAGCCAGGCTGGCCTTTGGTATATGGGTACTGTTGATTTTTCATAGTAGTTAGAGAACTCATCCATAAATTATGTCCATGTATATTAGTACTTGCAGTATAAAATAATAATAACAAAAAATATCTCTGAGATTTCTCTCATTATCTAGAGTGCAGCTTCTCTTTTCTCAGACTTCCTCGAGGCCTTACCTGTCTCCAGGGCAGTGGCCGTGTCTGTCTCCTGGAAACATGCAGAGCTGCTGCACCTACTCTCTGGCAACTTGTGCCAAACAGAATGCAAAGAAACCAGCTCTGGCATCAGTGACACAAAATGCAGAGAAACCATCTGTTAAACCTGGAACCTTCTCCTCTGGTGTTAGCATTTCAGTATCTGAGAAAATGGGAACCCAGTAGGGTTCATCGCTTACTCTGCGCTGCTCCTCACCTTCAGGTGCATCCTGCTACTTGGGATGGAGCTGGCAGCTGGGGCTGTGAAAGCATGTCTCAGTGTGGGGGCCGCTGCCCTTTCCTTTCATGATACTCTTAGAACCAAGCTGGGCAGAATAACAGCAGGGAGCCTGCAGAGTTAACATGCTGCAGTGGCAGAAAGGTAAGCTCTGCGGCAGGTCTTAAGCTTCCTTGGTTCTGAGAAGGGTAACAAAAATGTGCGGTATTTTTGAGCTAAGTTTCCTTCCTTCTTAGGAAAGTTCCTCTCTGCTGTGACAGCTGCTGTTGGTGCTGCTACGTTGTCAGAGTGAGAGGTAGTAGGGGAGCTGGGGAAGTCTCCTCACTGCAACATTTCCTGTCCAAGATTGCTACTGCAGCACGGTGCTCAGGTTCATAGCACTGCAGAAGGATGGTGAGGGACAGAGAAAATAGATCCTGCTAGAGAGCTTTTGGCTTGTTCCCTGCAGCCTTTGATTGCTGGAATTGTGTTTGCCCTAGGCAATGGACCAGAGCTGGCAGTTCTGCCTTACAGATTTGTGCTCACTGTTCTCTGGCCCCAGATGCAGCAGTAAGCGTTGTGCAGGGACAGCAGAGGTCATTTCCTTGTTTGGCCAGATAGAGGAGGAGGAACTCTTAAATATTTAAAAGTTTTAATATTTATTTAGTTTTAATATGTAAATATTTGAGGAGGTGCAGAAAGCCTGTATATCGGTGGGAATACCTGTTCTTCATCTTCCAGATAACACAATGTCTTTCCTCATGATGTATGTGCTTTGTCACCTTCCATGGGCTTTGGTATGGAGTCCCATGGGCCGCCTGTCCCTGTCTGGCCACAGAGCCTGTGAGAGTGCCAGCATGGCAGAGGGCCAGACTGGGGCAGCTCCCGCACACCAGGCTGAGCTACCTGTGTGTGTGAGCAGAGAGCAGGCCTCCAGCTGGGTCTGGGTTCCTGCCCCAGGCTGTGTCCACATCTCATGTGTGTGGTTAGAAATGCACAGCCATTTCCCTGGCTTCTATCCCAGCACCTTGCAAATGGTAGAGCACTTTATCTCCTGTAATTAGACTATCCTGTGTATTTTTGTTGCTTTTTCTTCTTATAAGGAAAAACAGTGAACTTGACACTACTGATTTTTGTTTCCTCCCTTCCCTCTCTAAAATTCTTAAGGTATTTTTAGAGGCTTTCGTCTCTGAGCTTTTGGGGAGAGAACAGCATACTGATAGATCAGCTGTCAGTTTTCAACTTTCTGAAGATTTGGCTTTCCAACCCAGAGCTCAGGACTGTTTTTCAGCCTGACTTGTGCAGCACTGGTGTGCAGGAAAAGGAAAGAATGGGAGAATCTTAAAGGCTTTGTTTTGCAGGTGTTTCGATATAACTTATGATAATACATAATACAGGGTAGAAATTTACCTCAGCAGAAGAAGGTGATTACTAGCCTGAAGGTGTACATTTGGTGGAGTTTAAGAAACTGACTTAAGTTTGAAATAAATTCCACATGTTTTGGGATCAGTGCAACCTTAACTCAGTATTTGAATAGCAAGCTACAGAAGATGGTGTAGAAAACTCCATTTACAGCCTCAGGAGTCAGGGAGCAGAGAGGTCAAGTCAGGCTGGTGCGGTATGTCTGGTTCACAGCAGAATTCAGTGCCAGGAAATGGTTAGATAACCACACAGAGACTTTTGGACTGATTTCTGAAAACGTCTTGCAGAGCATTGATGGATCTCTGTTAGAAGGGAGAGAAAATTCCATGAATTTTTCCCTTTTGTTGCATTTAAACTTTCTTGTACTTGGAATAATGTCTGATGATTTGGTCTTCTGTCTGCCTATTGAGAAGGCTCAAAACAAACCTTTTGTCTCTGGTGATTTCTTCTTATCTTCATTCACCTCCTTCAGGTGAAATTTCCATGAGATTTTTTTCCCCCTGCAACAAAAAGAGGCTGCTGCAGAGGAATACACATAGCTTTTCTTAGCAGGAGATCAAATAAAAGCCAAACCAAAGCCATAACTTAGTGCAGCATTCTGGTGAGTGCAGTTTGTTAGTTGTGTGGAATCTGGGAACAGAATGCTTAAAGAAGAGATTTTATTTTTTAATAGAAATATAATAAGAGAAAAAATGAAGATAAATGGAAGTCTAGAAATGTGTTGTAAATTCCTCAGGGATGCAGCAGGGGACAGATTTTGTTTTCAATTTGGAGACCGGGATGGTATTAAGATTTCATTTCATGCGAATAATAATGCAAAAATTATTTCTGCAAAAGAGCTTTAAAAAAGTTATCCTGTGAGCCAGATTCTGAAATACAGTTGATTGTAGCATGAACATGGAAACTCTGAGTCAAATAAAGAATACTTGCTTACTTTTAATCATTTAGATAAATGTTTGTTTTTTGTGTTTTGTTTTTGTTTTTAAATCCGGTGTTTGCAGTTTGTTTGTTTGACAGTGAGTGAATGTAGCTCGCTTTTTTTCACTCAGACCTAGTTTTATCTTTAAACTCTGCTTCTAGAAGTGTGTGTGTGCTGGACTGCTCTTGGGACCACTGGAGAGCAGTGGCACGCTGTCAGGCATCCATTCCTTCCCCATAGTATAAATGACCTGCCAGTGTTCTGGAGAAAAACAACCCCAAAGCTTTAAACAAACTGTTCTTAATGGAAATAAACTTTTTTTTCCCCCTTACTGTGTAATGATTTGGGAAAATGTATTGGCTGTGTGCTTGGAGTGGGAAGAGAAGGAACCGTGTGTGCATAACTTGCTTGTTGGTGGATGCTCTGGGGAGACTAGAGGGGAGCTATGAAGTTTCTATAGCATAGAGTGCTTGTTAACTCCCAGCCAGTCTTTCTGTTGGAAGGTGAGCAGACTGATGATGAGGGCATTTATCTAGTGATTGCTTTCTTCCCTATACGGATTTGTATACACCTCGTATCTGCAATTTTCCAGACATAACCTATAGCTTTGATACTGTCTTTCATGTCATTCACCTGATCTCTGCTGGTTTTGGTGGTAAGTAACAATGGCATGAAACCAATACTCAAGTTTCTTCCTAATTCTGTTTTTGAAAAAGCAGAGTAGGCAATACAGACCGTAGTGTACTTTGCAGAATAAAGTGCACCATGGCCATAGTTTTTATTTCTATCTTTTTTTCAAACTGGTGCTGATAAATCTTTGCTCTCACTTCTGTTGCTATGGTGTTAGTTCTGTTCGAAAACAAACCTTTGGGTAATCATGTTAAATGCAAAGATGTTTGGAGAGAGATGCTGAAAGAGAGGGGAAGTAGGAGGGTAGGAGGGCTCAAATTCCAGCTGATGACGAACAATGAATCAGTGTTTGTCTCAGCAGAGGGCCAGCAGAAATTTTGCACTGTACTTTCACTGACTTGTGATTGGGTCCGATATTCCACTTGAAAAGGCCTCTTTTTTTCCCCTTCCAAGTTTTTTTTTTTTTTTTTCTTCCCCCTTTTTTCTTTAACTTCTTTTTCCTTGGTATATAAAAGGAAGGTGGAACACTTCCAAATTCTGCGCGGCTCAGAAATATTTGCTTTCCACAGCGCGGCCCAGAACACAGAGAACTTGTTCTTGTGAACGGTTTGATCCTCCAATCCACAAAATGCTGGATCAAATTTTGAAGGTTTGTGTGGCTGAAATGTACCTGCTGCCCTTGCTGAGCCACTTAAGCATTCATTGAACGGCCCAGGAGCAGCTGCTCAAGCGTGCTGCCATTCCTGGATTGTTTTATTCACAAAACAGGAGGCAGAGCGCTGTTACAGGGCACTTTTTAACACTTTCTTGTTTGCCTGTGCAGATCTTGATAGGTGTGTTTTGTTTATTGTGTTCAGAATAATGTGTCCATTGGTTTTAGCTGACACAGTTGTAGCAAGGAAGTTATCTTGCCCAGATGTCTTATGTTTCTGGGAAACACTGTGCTGAAAATGCCTGCTGTGTGCCTTGAAGGCTGCTTCTATTCCTGGGTCAAGGCTGAAAGGAAGGACTGTTTTCTTGGTTGTTAACATTTCTCTGCAGATTGTAGCTGCAATGCCATAAGAACGTGGTAGGATAACCAAATTCCAATACTTACTTGCTTCTCACTGTTTTTGAAAGTGCAAGTCCTGAAAATGGATTCACTTTTTTTTCTTTTTTTAATCTTGGCAACTGGGAACCTTCTGACCCAGTTAAATGGATCCCTTGTTTTACTGTTTCCTTCCAGATGTGATAGGCAGATGAAAAAAGCTCAGGAAAAGTAGTTGGGTCATCTGACATTTCTTTTAAAGCTATTAACTAATTTTCTGGAACTTTTTTGCAACAGATCCTCTCCTTCCCCATCCTGAGCTAAGCTGCATTTCACTTCATTTTGTCTTGATTCTGCAGATGCTTATGTCTGCATTCAGTCTTCTTGCTGCGCTGTTGGAGGAATTGAAATATAGGTTCAGCACAGCCACCCTTTTGCAGGCTGCTCACCTGCAGCTCATGACCCGTTGAGCAGCCCCATTGGCTCTGTTTGTCCTTGCTTATACGTCATCTTTGCAGGGAGCCTCTGCTGTTCACATGCAAGGGGAGTCTGTTGCTCTCCTCCAAAGATGTGCCTTATTTTCTAGTTGCATTGGGATCTACGTGAGTACTTCAGAGATAGTACAAGAGCCTCAGTGTACAGCTGGCAGCAGTAGTAGATTGTAAAATGCAAGCAGAGATGGTCTCTGGAAGAATAGTCGTCGTGTCTCAGTTTGACTCCATTTATTTTGCTCAAGCCTAGCCCAGGTCAGAGTGCCTAAAGAAGAAAACCAGTTCAGCTACAAAGATCAGTGAGATTAGCAACTGGCATATTATTAAAAGGCTACAAAGTTTCTATTGCTTTGGTTTTACTGGTGCTTGAGCTCTGTTCATCCTGTCTCATTGTTACCTTCCTTAAAGCATGGGATGGGAAACTGTATAAGACAAAGTCCAAGGCAATGAGACAGTGAAGACCAAACTGAATGCTCCCCAAACTGTCTTGGTACTGCAGGACCCAGCCCTGTGACACATTGCCACTAATGTTGTGTCAGCTACACTGGCTGGAGTTGAGTTTCTGCCAACCCCATCCTCAATATGTGTTTCCCTCCCCAGCATCCTGCTAAATGGCATAGGCTGTGCTCAGGGAGCAGCACTCCTCCCACTTGGGTAGCTCTCCCTGCAGCAGAGGAATTTGCAGAGATCCTGAATCACTTGCTCTTGTGTTACTTTAGGACCATCCTAAGTGCTGTTCTGTGCAGACTCAAAGGGCAAAGGGCATGAGAGGTGTTAGTGGTGATAATTTTTGTTGGCTCAATCTTTTTGCATTGCATATATGTGTAAGGACAGGGAGGAGAGCAAAAAAGGAAGTACTGTCTCAAGGTGGAGAAGAAGCACAGGAAGACCTTTGGAGGAAGGGTGCTTGGCAGCAATTTTACTGCCTTTTCATGGAATTAGGTGTACGCTGCTGAGAAATAAATATCCGAGTAAAGTTTCCTGGCATCCAATGAAGTATCAGTTGTCAGGGATTTGGATAACATGTCAAAATAAAGGCAGTGTGTAACGCAAATACCCTGTGTGATGGCAGCACCTTGGGCATTGAAGCCTCCATATACTGATAAAAGTTTTCTCTTTTTTTTTTCTTTTTTTTTTTCTTTTCAGCTTGACCTCACCAAACCCATTGAAGACCAGGGCCCTTTGGATGTGATCATACATAAACTGACAGATGTCATCCTTGAAGCAGACCAGAATGACAGCCAGTCACTGGAGTTGGTACAGAGGTTCCAGGTATGTGGTTCTTCCATAGCATTTCAAGCAAGAGGATGATCGTGGTGCAGCAAATTCAATTTGTTCTCTGTGCAGTTGATGATGTTTGGTGAAAAGAGGTCTCTGGCACACTGCTGCCCAGCCCTAGAGTTGAGAAAACACCATTTTGTCAGCCTAAAGTGAACTTTCATCTCTGGTTACATTCTGCACTGTAAGTTTAGCAACAACTTGTTTCCCACCAAATGTTTGAATGTCATTTCAAGAACATTGGTGTAGTCAATGAAGAACAGGTGCTTCCAGGGTCCTTTACATTGTTTCTCTATGACAGAAGCTACAAAAATAATTTGACCCAATCCTGTCCATTTTTCCCACTTACTGGAATGCTAAATTCTGTAACATCAAGGCTAGTATCAATATTTTCATCCTCTGATAGCATCCTGATTTGCTTTTTTTTTTTTTCCTCTCAAGTTAACATTGTTAAGTCAGAAGTATGCAGGGCACAGTGGTACAGACAACTGTTTTCCCAAATAATTCCTGTCATAGTATGAATGATGATGCATTAATCATTTTAAAAGGTGATGTTTCTGATGGATAGTTTTGATCAAAGGCATGTTCTTTTTTTTTCACAGAGAACTTGAGTAAGATATTTTCTGAAATTTATGAAATATGCTTTTATCAAGTGGAAGAACAGTTCAAACAAATTCTGCAGTTTTCACAACTTTGCTATCTTAGGAAATCATGTACTGTTTGCTCTGCTTAACGTTCTTCTAATAACGCAGGAAATGTTGTACTTAATGGAGAAAATATTCTCTTTGTTTTAGCTAGAAAACTTCTCTGCTTCCTCCCATCTGTCTGTTATTCAAACTCACACAGGAGATACACTTGTGGGTCTGGCCCTCTGATAACATTTCTCTGAAGAATGTATGATTTTCACTGAGTACCTTGGGCATCCACATCCCCCAGCACTTGAAATTTCAAATGCCCAAAGCAGGATATGAAGAGATGAACTTCAGGGACCTTCTGCTAAAGCTCACAGTCTTTCCCTCTTTCCAATGTTAACTAATTTGCCTTCGTAATAGACACGTTGTATTGATGGGAAAAAATAATACCCAAAAAGGGAAAAGGATTTGTGCTGAGTTGCTCACAGCTGTATAAAAAACTCCTGAGATTGCTGATTCCTGATCCTTACTTTGTTGATTGCATTCCTGAAGGTCTCAGTTTGAGCAGGGCTCAGAGAGCTCATCTCTGTGTAGTGCTGTGCTACCTCCTTTGTCCTCTGCAGAATACGTTGATAGGGAATTCGTGCAAGCATTAGAGAACAGCAATACAACTAGTATCTGAAACATGTTTCTTTTATTATTGAGCAAGAACTCATCAGTGGATATTGAATATTTTTAATAAGAATTCCAGATAGTGAATTTAATGTATTTAATTACTGAAGATCATAAGCTGTTCCTTTTTCAAATATCTAAGTGGAGTCTTTAGGAAGCACTATGAAGTCTGGAGAATATATTTTCCTAAAGCTGCACTTAAGCACCAATGTGAAGTTCAGTATGAAATGGGGCAGAGCACTTTACAATGAGAGCCTTGGCTTTGGCTGAGAACTTAATGTGCTCTTCTTGGTGTGGCAGCTGCTGCATGAGTGGAATGCTGTTAGAGCTAAAAGGACCAGCTAAAGCTGAATGCCTTGTCCTGATAAATTTCTTAAAGTAATCACAATGTACCTTGATGTTATTCTGTGTATCTTTGTTAGTACTTAAATAAATTAATTCATTATTTTTGTGTAGGTTAAGTATTGAAGCTTTGTTTTTAAACCTACTTAAGTTAGAAAATCTCAGTGAATTTTTTTTTTTTTATCTAATGAGTCTGTGGGATAGATTCTGAGATTGGTGAGAGATAAGTGCTATATATTTGTTTATTCTTTGGTTCAGAGGCTTACTTTTTGTATCTTTTTGATAGCACTCACAAAAGAATAGTATCACCTGAAAAGAGATGCAATGGCCTAAGAGCAGCAAACATTCCCTTACAGAAATACTAAAACAAAACTGCAAGTCAGAAACTTAGTTCTCTCCACCCTTACATCCTAAGATGCCTTTCTATGCCTCTGTTCATAAACTGAAGTCTATTTCTTGTAAAGAACATTGAAATTTTAATTAATATTTAGTTAAATGTCAGTATTCAGACAAAAATAGTGCTGTGGTCCTATGAAGATAATTAGCAGTGGGCTTATTATTTTATTCTGATAATACTGGAAATTTGGATTTTGTGTCAAGTGTTGTAGAAAGTAAATTTATTGCATACATACCTGGGTTGTATGAACAACCTCAAGGTGTCTGCAGCACTGTTCATCAGCTAGCAGCTGTATCACTGGAAAATCTCTTTCCCCAATAATACATACTTTCTATATTTTTTTCCCAAGTGCAAGTGGTGCATACAGATAGAAGCAAGGATAAGATCTGGGTATGTCACATACTGAAGAAATAGTTCACTGTCTCCTGATGTAATGGGTTCACGCAGTTGAACTTGTTCAGCTAACAGTTGAACTGCATAAGGAAATAAATTTGGGTGAAAAGCACCCTAAGGATAAAGAGCATTGTCTCGTTCCAGTCTCCTCTACAGGTTGAATTGTGTTCGTGCATTAAGGATTCCTCTAAACTTTCATCTTCATTTCATGTCACTGGTGATGATGACATTAGTCTCTTTTGGACACTTAGCCTAATTCCAACTTAGCATTGCTGTGCTTGCAGTGGTAAGTTTTGGCCAAGCACGCTCTAGAACAGCTGCTGCAGGTCTGCAGTAAGAAACTTTGTAAGGAGCATTGTTCTTACAAACTGCTTATATACAGCTGGCCTTCAGGGACTTCATAGTTAGCAATATTAAATTTAACCACAAATGACAATAATAAAAAAGCCAAGAATGTTAGAGTAGAACTTGATGTTCTTTCTTCTGTCTCTGTCATTAGTCCTTGGTTGTTTAGTAAGCAGTTATCTAACATATTTATTTTTTGAGGATGCCGTTTTCCTGCAAAGAAGTGTTATGTAATGCCTAGAGAATTTAGAAAGGAATTATGGGATGTATGTTTAGTCCACAGTTTCATTGTGTGATCTAGATCATCCCAGTTGCATCCCCAAGTCATAAATTAAAGGAAATGTTATTAACTCCTTTCTGACATTAATGAGGAGCTGATGGTGCAAATAGAGTGTTCCCTTATTGCTGAACTTGATCCGACTAAACAATCCAAAATTCAATATGCTAATTATCCTGCTATTGAACATAAATTTAACATCAAGATGAAACCTGGCACTTGGCTTATTGGTGGCTCCGTGGAGCAGTCTTTCAGGAAGCAAAAAGCAAGGGCTCCTTGATCACGGGAGTAGGAACTGTCTGCCAGGCTGCATTTCTGACCTTTGCAAGAATAACTTATTTCAGAGCTGTATTATAGAAACCTTGACCATCTCTTCTGCAAAAGCTTAGGAGGCTGGGTCTGTGTGCCTGCTCTCTGCATGCTGTGACAAACACTTGCAGTCTGGTGCCGAGCACTAGCAGACTGTGAAGCCTCTTTGCATGCCAGTTTTGTCTTGCTGTTTAATGAGTGTTCTCAATTGCATCGTAAAAAAATTATTGTTACAGCAGACTCTCAAAATGGTGAGGAGGAGGTGCATGCTCATAGTGGTCTTTTAACTGGAGAAGACCTTTTGGACCGAGCCTTCTGAGGTCTTTGTGCTATTTGGATGTGGTCTGGACTACAGTTCCTCCAGAGGGCATTGGCAGCTGCTTAGTGATCTCCTCCAAAGCCAAAATGAAGACCACGTGCAGCACCTAGTGATTTGTATGAAGGACAAACAGAAATTTTTCCATTTATTTTGCAAGATACTTCAGCCCTTACATTAGAGAATGTGGAGTCTCCTTTCCTACCCGCAGCAGCACTGAGCTGAGCTGATTGAATATAATTTAGTTGTCATATAATTAAAAAAAAAATAAATAATAATAATAATAAAAAACACCACACAAATACTAAAGTCCATGGCATTTTCTTCTTGACCAGAGGAACATGGGAGAGAGGTCAGGTGTGAAGGGTACCCGGGGTACCTTTTGACTTGCTGTTTTTCTGGTTCCTGTCATCGTGGTAACAAAGAGAAGCAAGCTACCCAGTTCCTGCCCCTCAGATAAAGTTTATGGCTTTGAAAGTTGAATATGTTTTGGCTGGCCACTGCTGACTAGGAAATTTTTTCAGCTCTGATTTTAACAAAATACTCTCTGAACAGCTGCCTGTCATAGCTATACAGGGGCTTGTGTAGCTTTATTCATAGCAGCTCCTTCTGTCCGTTCCATTCAAATTGACGGCCTTAAATGATGGAAAATCAGTAGGACTGTTGATCTGTGTTTCGGAGCTTTTTTGAACAGTTTCTCTTTGCATCAGCGTTCTTGAAAAGATATCACAAATAGTTTTATTCCTAGGCCTGTGCTGTCAGGTTGATGAAAATTGAAAATGTTCCTTATTCTGCTTTTATCCTCTCCACCACCACCCATGTTTCCTACTTCTGGCTCTCCTATTCTGAAGCTGTCTAGGAAGAGCTGTTAGAAGGGCTTGGGGCTGGGATGAAGGGAAATAAGGGAAATATTTTGGAAGGTGAGAAGTTAGGCTTTGTTCATGCTGCACTGATTGCTTTCATCAGATTTCTCACTTTCAAAAAGGTGATTTGGGTACATACTCATGGAGATGAGGAGATGATGCTGTGGTTTTTTGTGTTTTTTGGTATTTTTTTTTCTTTTTATTATACTAGCTCATTCTGTTCTCAGTTACCAGCTTTATACTTTGAAAATACAAGTTTCAAATTTCTTTTCATGTGTTCTTCTGAAAAGGGCAAGTGAAAAATCAAAGGAAACATTCAAAGCTTAGTAATTTTTTTCTTACTGGTGGGACAGGATAAGACACATAGCTGAAATAGTCTATTTGCATTTGAATTCACAGGCCAGTGCCTGTGTTTTTCCCATTTGAAAAGTAACTCTCTCCTACTCTGGTGTTGTAAGAACCTTATAATCAGGCAAAATTAACTAAAAATCTCTCATCTCAGAGCCAACTGGAGTAGGAGAGCTTCCTGATGATAGGTATTTGCAAGATAAAGCCGTGAGGAGTTCTTGATGGAAAACCAGGGAAGCTGAGAGTTTAGAAATTTGCTTTCAGTTGTAGCACAAATAGAAGAGGAACAGATAAAGTGTCTGCCACCAGCATCCTTTCCAACCACTGCAGGGATCTCATAGGTTTTAAGAGACAAACAATTTGGGGATCGGTATTTGCGGAAGCTCCACCTTGCCTGTAGCTTTCCTTTTGGTTTCCATGCACAGAGCCCAAGACAACAGAAAGGTCTTTTATATTTTATGTCTAAATCTGATTCAAGGTCATTGGATGAATTTTGTTTCTGTCTCTACATGTTTTCCCCTTGGAAACATCCATTTGTTGTTATAAGCAGTTATCTCCATGTTTCTATACACAGGAAAACACAAATCCAAACACTATCACTGTTTCATTTGCTGACATTTTTATACGCAGTTTTTGTTTAACGTTAAACAAAGGGTTATTGAAGTTTTATTACTCAGTAATAAAGTCAAGTCAATGAGTCAGTGAGTATTTCTTATCATCTAATGACCTAATATTTGCAGTAGATACTGTATCAACTTTCTGTTAAAATATTAAAAATAAAAAAAAAAAGTTACCTTTTTGGATAAAATGACAATCAATTCTACTCTCATCTATATATATACTTCTTAAGAAGGGCTTTTTAAAAAAACTTCTGGGCTATATCCAGAGGTATTTAATAGGGAACATGAAATACTTTGTCTCCCTTTGATTTCAAGTTTCATTGCTGGCCTTCTGCCAGTAGCAGGGCTGGTACAGAGCATTACTGAATACCAAGCCTGGAATAAAAACAAAGGAAGATCTGCTAAAAGTCCTGTTTTTTTCTTGTTTGCACTTATTGTATCAAAGATTAGAAAGAGGAAAACATAAACATTGTCTGGGTCAAGCTGAACTGCAGCCCAGGGACAGAGCCTTTTCAAAATACTGCTGGAAAGTCTAAATATCTAGCAGACTGTTGTCTGGGTTGTTGGAGTCTGAAGTTGAATACCAGTCTTTGGTAAATCCAGCAAAGGAAGGCATGGAATTGTTTTGTTCGGATGACCAGAGAAGAACTGAATGGTGAAAGTTGACAGGTTGTGCTCTCCTGAAAGCTGTCTTTTGGATTCAGTAATTCTCCTGCAGCTGCTCCGATTTCAAGTTCATATTTGTAGTAGCTCATCCTTTTCTTTTTTCTCCCAGTAAGGGAAGGTTGTATTCAGTCTCCTGTGTTTGAAGAGGTTTTTCTCTTACACTACTAATTCCCCCAGGCTCTAAATGGCTTCTGGGAAACAGCCCACATGCTTGGTGGTTATTTTGTGTTTGCCTTGCAGAACTCTTGGAGTCTCATTAAGGCAGCAAGATGAGCAGTCAGTCACTGGAAAGTCAGCTGAGATGCTTACTGCTATTGAAGCATTGCCTGGTGTAGAATTGCCTCAGGATCAGACCTTCTTTCCTGTTAAACTTCATTATGCTGTGTCAAACTTAGTTCTTGGATCATCTTCTAATGTGATTTAGAGCTATTATCCTTATAAATGAAGCTCCTTGGAGTTCCTTACGGAAAGCATTAAAAAAAACCAGAGTTCCTTCTGGAAATACATTGGCTAATTTGAGGCAAACTAGTGTGGAGTATACCTGAGCGCAGAACAGTGAGGAGATTCATTAACAGCAAGAGAGCATCAGGAGGAATTGGAAGCTGCACAAGGAATGGAGAGAGGGAAAAATATTTTTTTCCTTGTAAAGCAGTGAAGGAGATGGAGACCGAAGGGAGGAGGAATGTATGTGTGAGGTGAGTGATCAGTACATACAGAGTAGGCCTAAATGGACATATGTGGAGCTTGAGCTCAACATGGAACCAGCGTGGTCAGGGTGGAGGGGCTGTTGCCACATTACCAAAGGAGGAACTGATACACCATGAGAAACACTGCAGGATGTTCATGGAAGTGTGGTACTTGCAGGAGCAGTTACCATGCGCTTACATGAATTTAAATGAATGAATGGAAATGTAAAATGGCTTTTGGAAGTTGGGTTAACGACAGACAGATGCTAACTTTGAAGGTGTTTGTCCTACTTTGGATGAGTTAAGATGTATTCTTCTGTGCCTATCTACTTTAATTCCAGCCCTTATCAATCAGCTCTTAACACAACATTCAGAACAGTTAGAGGACGGTTTTAATAGCAGCATTAAGGAACTCAAATGTAGTTGTGAGCTTAGCTCAGGCAGTTTTGATGTTTGTGTGTAGTAATTCAGTGCAGGACTGACCCCAAGACAGCAGTGTGTCATCTCTCTTCTTCTAATTGCTTTTCTCTGCCCTGCTCACAGCTGTTGCTGTGGCACTTTGTCACTGACTCATTTCTGAGCTGATGGGGTTGTAGCAGCACAGGTTTCACCACTGACGGTGAGTCCACAGGAGGAATATGCCATCCTGAAGCAGTTAGCTGTCACATTTGTTTTTGTTTCAAATGTCAGCATCAAGTTCGTCTCGTCACATCCTGCATTGCCAGTGTCTGTCTGCCTCCTGTAAAAAAAAAAAAAAAAAAAAAAAAAAAAAAAAAGTTGGATATTGACTTAGGTTTATAACTGTGTTCTCTTTCCCATCTCACTATTTTCCATACTCTTCAGCCAACCTAATGCTTTTTTTTTTTCTTCTTCATATTTGTTTTGCAGGAGTATATTGATGCTCATCCAGAAACCATTATCCTGGACCCTCTTCCAGCTATTCGTACGCTTCTGGACCGATCCAAGTCTTATGAGCTCATTCGACAAATAGAGGCATACATGCAAGGTAGGCGAGTCACCTGCTGTCCCAGAAGACTTTTTATTGTGATTTGTAGGGAAGGAAGCAGCTGGCTTCTGGAGGCTAGCTGTGATGTTTCCAGCAGAGGCTTTGGGCCTGTCTAATTCTCTCTCTCCATGGGAGCACAAACACTGAAGGATTGTGGTGACATGGAATTGCACTCTGGACCCCCCATGCTCTTCTCTTTCAAAGCATGTGAAGGAGGTTTGCATCTGGGTAAAAATGTGATGTGGGTTTAACGGGGAGCATATTTACTACAGTGCTCACAGAAATCTTCAGGAAAACATTTTCTTTCTGAGCATGCTGGTAAATTGAGATGTCTCTACAAACTTCACAACCTGTCATAAGAATCCGGAGGCTTGAATTTTAAGATTTATGAAAGAAGAAAAAAATTTTTTGAAAGAACTGAAAAAAATTAAATTGTTAATAGAGCTAAGATACATGAGAAATGCTGGAAGCCTGTCACACAAGCTAATTGCTAGGAGGAAGCATGAATGCTCTACTGGTGTTGACTTGCTACCTGACATACATTGTTGCCTTTAATTGGACTTAATTGGATTGAATTCCTATATTTGGAAGTCATGCTTCTTAAACTTGAATAATTCTAGTATCTTACTGTGTTAACTGTTAGGTCAAGTTAGTCTTTCATTCCCTTTCTACTTTTACTGCCATTTTCTTGACTTCTTGCCTTTTCTGTTTAGTTTTAGAGAAGCTCTAAAAGTAACTGTTCCTTAGATGACTACATTTCAGGGAAATCACATTTTTGAACTATGCTCTAATGTGGCATTATTGCAATTTTCTTTATGATTGTGTTATTACTATTTCATGGGCTCAAAGGAAACTCATCAATTTGCATTTTCATAATTTGGGGCTTTATTGACCTGCTGTTTCCATCTGACCTGCCTGGCCCCATCAGTAATGTCTTTAGGAGCCTCTCAAATATGTAAAATGAAGACTAATAGCAACAGTCTCCCATGTGCTTTACAAGAAGATGTTCAAGTAGTTTAAAAGGATTTTGTTTTGAAGTGATTATTGCTGTATGTGAATGGGAAAGAGTTACTGGGGGAAATCTGTGCTCTGAATATGGGGTTGTTTTTTTGTATTTTTTTCTAGCAGCAGAGAGATTGAGGTTTTTGTTTGTTTGTTTGTTTGTTTGTTTTCCTTAAATTGTTATTGATATTATTGTCCTTATTTTCTCTACGGTAATATCATGCTCAAGAGAGCTTCCAGTTTTTGCAAGGAGTTTGAATTGCACATATTTCAGCCTCCACTGGTCAAACTGAGAAAGGAAAAAAAAAAAAAAAGAGAGAGAGGGAAAACTACTAAGGAAGAAAAAGGAAAAAGTTGATTTTTATTCAGTTAAAACTGACAGCTTCCAAGTGAAGCTGTTAATAAAATTTAGGAATGAGGCAGGAAAAAAAACTTCACCTGTTTTCACAGGCTATTCTACTGTTAAGTGAGCTATGCCCCCAGATCTCCCAGATATAGCTCAGCTTATTTCTTTCTCGTCATCAGAAATATTATGGCAGAGACCTTGAACCACCTTTGTATTTAGCAGGGAAAATCTCAAGAGAACTGAATAACTGGCTGACTTCTTGTTCTGGCCTAAGCAGACCAGCTTCTGTATTCCCACATGTAATCATTTGCAGTAGAGAAGATCAAAATAGCTGCATTCCTCTAGATAGTGTGGTGGGTTTGTTCCCCTCCTAATTTTCACCTGCTAAACTGTGTTTTCTGCTCTGCAGCTGTCATGGAATATCCCAAGGCAGTGAGCACTTAGAAAGCTCAAACAAGAAGTAATACATCTGTAAATAGCATAAGGTCTTTAAAGTCACATCTTTTTTGTTCTGGAATTTAGAAAGGAATCACTACCAAGAACAATATCCTAGAATTTAGCTGTAACTAAGAGCCCATTTATCACGGGATACCGATTGAGTGTGGTGGGTTAAGCTCAGTGCAAGGGATTCTCTCTTCCAGAGGAATGCCGTACGCTTGGAATGGTTCAGTATTTGTGTGTGGAGAAATGCTCTGTTTTGGAAAACTATTCAGAGGGCAGTTTTGGACTCAGGTGATCTTTGCCTTTGATTTATGTTTCAGAGGAACTGCAAACAAAGTATAATCTTTATTTATGATCTTCCGTTTGCATTTCAAGCTTGTTGGAAAGAATATAATCAAGTACAATCAGAGGTTTGCACCAGTTAAAGGGAAGACGAACACAAGTTCTGTCACTTGCCTGCATTTTCACAGATGTCAGATGTTGCTGAGGTGACCACGTTCTGCAGCAGTAGAACCTGGTGTTAGATGAACAGTTTGATTGCATAGACAATTATCATTCAGATATCCAGGTTAATGCCTTTTAACAGTGAATTCTCCATATGGCATGATAAAAGGACTTGCTCTATGAAGTGCCTAAAACCGGCCACCTGGACATTAAGTTTTCTGAAAGTCCTGCAGGATGCTCTTTATGAAGCCAACCATGTGACTGAAAAGCGTTTTGATCCAGCCTCATGAGAACAGGTTGGAACAGACATTTTGTGGCACATACGTTGTCTCTGCTATTGCAGCCTGTAGCAGCTAGTAAAGGGACAGAGTTGGAGGAGAACTACAAGTAAGTAGGCGAGAGTTACTCATGCAGTTTGGTGTGAAGCATAGAGTTAAACCTGAACTTCCAGATCGTGGGCTGACAATGTGACCACTCAGGACTCAGGAATATAGGGTTCACAGAGACATGAAGGTTGGAAAGCACCTCTGAAAATCACCTAATCCATCCCCCCGCTCAGAGCAGGATCCTCAGGTTCCTCAGAACCAGGTCCATCTGAATGCTGTGTATCTGCACAGACAGAGGATGTGCGACCCTTCTGGGCAACCTACTCCAGGATTACCTTGAACCAGTTATGCTAACATGCAGCTAACAGGGGGTAAAGTGACTTGCAGAAATCCCGTTATTTTCAGTTCAGATAGTAGTATCTCCTTTGGAAGGAAATGGAGCACTCTTCTAAAAATATACATACATTTATATGCAGCTATTTTAGCATTAGTTTTAGTGATTTCTTTTTTGGAAGAAATAGCCCGATCAGGGCTGAGACTTCCTCCTTTTTTCCTGTTCTCTCTTATTTTGAGTGCAGGGTCAGAGAGAGTCATTCTGAAACCTTCCCTTCTAAGTCTTTTGAAAAAAGTTTGCATTCTCTAATCATGCCCTACATAGCTGGCAGATCTATCTTGAAATAAATCACTGAAAAGACTTTTTTGGTATGGCAGTTGAGTTCTCTTGGCAGTTACATTGCTTTGTTTACTTATCTGTGAAGAATGACTTCTGATATCAAAGTGCTCTAGAACAGATTCTGTAATGTTTGGTGAAAGATTAGGGGCGTTATTTATCAGAAATTTCACTTTTGCAGAGCAGCGTGTGGTGGGAGCTGGATCAGCCTTTCTGAAGCTTCTGCCTCACGAAACATAACTAGATTCTCTGATGCTGTGTTGAAAAGCTGTGATCTTACAGCCTCAGAGTTCAAGATCTGACTTTTTAAATTATGCTTAAGGTGATAGCAGATAATCACTATGAGTTGGCTTGGCAATGAAGGCTTTTTATTTTGAAGATGAAAAGCTTTTAATGTTCCTGATCTATATTACACATAATAATATAAACAAAAGGAATTAAGAGCAAAACTGTGACCAATGTGCTACACACTAGGTGTTCTATCTAGTTAGTGACTGTATATAAAACTCAGCTTCCTTTTATGTCACCTGTACAGTTTCTTCAGTAGTGTTGGACCTTCAGATATTGTGGATTCTGGAGTTCATTTCTGTAAACATTTCTACCTGTTGTTGTCTGTGTTTTTTTTATGATTCTAAGAAAGATCATGTATGAACCCAGTTTTGAGTCTTGAATTTCTCTCTTATTTTTTGAAATAGAAGAACTGTGCCCTAAGGGCAGAAAAAATATAAAAAAACTATTTAGATTTGATAATTTCATCAATGTGTATTTGAAATCATTTGTTTGATTGTTTGCTCTTACGGGAGGTGCTGTTTCTGTATACGTCATTCCAAATTTTAAAATTTTGGAACAAACTCTGCACCATTTTCTCTCCCCAGAGTTTTTGTTTGTTTGTTTTGTTTTTGTTTTTTTTTTTGTTAAATTCTATCTCTCTGTCTTAGAAATACTACTTGAACTGCATGTCTTCTGGGCCTAGCAGAGTGGCTCAGCGTGATGTAATGGATAAAGCACAATCTGGGACTCCAGGTTTTCTGCTGGCATGATCTGGGGACCCTTGTGCATCTCCTTCTCCTGACCATATCTGCCTGTCTTTTCCCTGTCAGTGCCACATTTTTCCAGGCAGAAACCTCTTTTCCAAATATACATGCATATGACTCTTTCATACATAATGTCTGACACACTTGTGATGTGTGTTATCCAAAATCATAGTTCTGTTGGTGAGTTGAAAACTGGGTTCTTGTAGGTCAACAGCTAAGCAAGTAGTCTGACTTTCCATTTTGGAAGTCATGGGGGATGAATACTTCTGGAGTGGTGCATACTCAGAACTTCTCAAAATTAGGCCACCCAGTTAAAGTGCCTGAAAATAGCTTTATGTACATAGTTCTGTGCATTCACCTTTGGAATCTCTGGTCACTGTGGTCTGTGGCCTACTTTAGTTAGCAATTTTGGTCGGACAGGAGGGAGTAAAATATTCACGTAGGTCAACTTTAGGAGCTTTAGTCTATATTTGAAGCTCATTGTAAATTGAAAGGAAAAATCTGTTTTTAATTTAAAGATGCTAAATCATCCACCTGAGACTCATTTGTTTTTGTGGAAACATCACTAAAGCCTCTGAGTTGAGGGCTGATGTTAGCTACTGCAATAACTGCAATGTCAGTTTGAGGAAGCAAAAATCTTCCATGTTGATTTTCTCCCAAGAGCACATGCAAACTGATGTCTCATCACCTCACTCCAAGGGTGGTACATGTTCATGCACTGTGTTTTAATTTGTCTGAAAATTAGAGTACAAGTGTGGAGGGAAGTAATTGGAATGAAATTAATATTCTCTGAAAAGACCTTGTCCAAAGAGCATCCACACACAGCAGCACTGTGTGTGACAGTGCTGTGTACTCTGGCTGTCAGCACTTCTGTTACATCTCAGCCCTGCTGCACCAAACTGGAAAGACACTGGGACTTTTGACCTAAGGAGGTGTCATCTGACATCTTTCTCATAAAAGCCCATTCTTTCATGTAGGAGGTGGTTGACAGAGACAGGGGCATGTTGGTGTTAAAATAAACAAGGCCTGACTTTGAAATTTAAAGTGGACAGCTGCTTCCAAAGAACTAATCCTATCCTGAGATGTAGCAGAAAGAGAATGGGAAGTGAGAAAGGGAAGCCACAAAGGGAAGCCACAAATCTCCTCTCTTGTACAGTTGCTTGCTTTTGCCAAGGTAGAAAGAGCAAGAAGAAGAGTGTTAGAGTCAGGAGGAAGAGTGGTAGTGTTATAAGAGGATGTTGCATCCTGTTGTAGCCTGTTTGCTGGACAGGATGCACTTAGAACATGTTTTAGAACCAGTGGCATTTGTAGAGAAATAAGCAACATGTTCAATTGAAGCTCTGTACACCAGGAGTGAACCACTGCTTGTTAAATCAGAGTAAAATAGACAGAATAGTAGAAATTGTGTGTATCCTAAATGGCACGGGTAGGCCAAGTTGCTCTGGCTGTCTTCAAGTCATCTGGTCTGCTGGAGTCCTTTGAAGTTGTCAGCTGAAGTTTGGCTCAGTGGATTCTGCATTTAGACAACTTTCCATAAAAAATCACTTCGAGAACTGACATTGAGTAAACCAAGTGCAAGACAGAGACCAAAGACAGAGAGACAAACGAACAGCCTCCAGTATGGCAAGCCAAATGTCCATACCAGCGCTGTTCCAGGGCATTTATTAACCAGTCTGGAAAAGGCAGATGAACACAGAGTTGAAAATTTTTCAGATAAATCCAAATTGCTTGTTTTTGGGTGGAGCAGTGGGAGATAGGAATTTCAAGTGGGTCTAACAAAAGTTAAGTGGAGAGTCACTGTGATGATAGATCAAATTTATTGCAGTCTCTTGGGCCCGTAAAGAAATAATATGAACCGCCACACATTGTTAACTTCTAAATTGACTCCCTGCTCAGGAAAGACCTCAGCATCAAAGTGGATAGCTCACTGGAAACTTCTGCCCCCTCTGCTTCAGTGGTCAAAGAGAACATGCCAGCGGAACCAAACAAAAATCTTATGGTGGCCAAAAATAGCATTAAAGATACTGAATACACAGTTTTGGAAACAAAATACTTTATCTCCCCAGAAGATTGTTTTCAGTTCTCCTTTCCTGAATTTAAAAATATGTGTTAGAAATAATAAAAATGCTGGAGAAAAGAGGCATGGTCAGGGCCAAAGACAGCCATGCAAGGGGAGAGTGAGATGAAGCTGGGGCTGCCATAGGTGGAATAGAACCTGAGCAAACAAACTATGAATAAATAAAAAAGGAGAAATATTCTCCTTTTTCCTACCACGTCAGGATAGAGTTCCACAGAATATCTCTGCAATTTCCATAAAACATCAACTGTGAGCATAGCTAGATTGAAAAAGGTGGGAAATGTTCACAGTTGTATTTAGAAGACTTACAAACTGTTGTGCTTTGAACTGCATGGTAATGAGTGGTAGGTGCTAGGGAGAAATTCAATTTATGAACTCTGAATTCCACAACTTGAGATATTTTCAGAGCCAGTATATTCACACATTTTCCTCTGGTCTGAAGCCCACTGCTGAAGAGCAGAAACTGAGATTTTGTGGTCTCAGCTTGACCTCTGATCTCATGTGGTTTGATAATTCCTGTCTTCTGCTTTTCACCTCCCATGAAGTAGGAGTGCCTGAAACCATGGTGAAGACTAAAAACATTTCTTAGTTCGACGTATATTTTAAACGTAGTACAAGTAGTAGTATTCTAACAACCTTACTGTCTTGTGAATAAAGGCTTAGGATTTCATATTAATTAGTCTTGGATTTTATATTAATTATTATCTACATTCTTAAATGGGAAATTCAAGTACAACCTTACGTGCTAAAGTGTTATTTTTTCAGAAATACAGCTTGATGATGCTTTCATGATTGTTTTTTCATTGTAGCCCACACTAAACTCTGTGAAGTGTGGCAAGGTGTGTGTGTAGGGACAGAGCTGTGGCACAGCTGAGGGATACTCATAATATGCACCAGGAACTCAACATCACTAACCACCTTTGAAGGAGTTTGTCGATTACCTCTTTTCTACTGGAGGATCAAAGAGATCTTCTAGGTCACAGTGTGCTTTGTCTGGGACAGGGCATTGCTTACGATGCTGGGACCTTTCAATGACTTTCAAAACATCTTGTTACATTTTTTCCTTTGTTGCCTAGCACAATCACGAAGAAAATTGACAAGCTGCAAAATGCTTCTCCCGTGTAAATATGAAAATGAACAAACAGGTTGCACTCCACAATTCTCACCCTCCTAGTTGCTTTAACAAGCCTGGTCCACCTTCAGAATAGTTGCTGCTTTTTGCCCACGCTGCAGCACAGCTGCCATCTTATTTCATGTCTCCTGGGCTAAGGAGGAAAGTGAGATCTCAGCTGTTACTGAGCTTGTTAACTTCAGATGTAGCATCGGGATTCCTATGTGGGGGAGTGTTCATATTCCAGCTCCTTCTTTACCAGCTTGAGGATGCGATGGGGGTGTTTGTTCTGTCAGACTGAGTCTCAGTGAGCAGCCAGCAGTGAAATCCACCCTGCAGAGATGCCAAATGTCAGCAGCGCAGACATCTATCCACCACTGATGAAGCTTACTGATGAATAGTTAGCTTTGTGGCAGCCTGCGTGCGGCATTGTCATCAAGGCATGTATTCAGGAATCTCTGAACCTGACAGAACATGGCATCGCAATTTTGGGAATTGTAAGCTAGTGCCTGCAGTATTGTTGCAGCCAAGTCTCTGGAGATACCTGAGTTGTTTGAATAGTCCTGTTTGACTCACACAGTTCGAATGTTTCTGAGGAAATGCCATGAATAGAGCCTGGGGGCCTGGAGCCAGCTGTTCTTGATTTCTGCTGTTGCGATTCGGGCTTTGTCTGCAATCCTACTTAGTCTTGATGTCTAAAATACCAAACTTCCTTGTTTGCCAAGGAGCACCTTCTGAGAGTTAGTCAGCACACTGTTTGAACACGGGGAGGAGAAGGTAAGCACGATAAGAGTTTTGGTCTCTAGACTGCTGCAGCACTCAGGCAAACTAGTGGAGGAATTGAGATTTGGGATGCTGTGAGGGAGCTGTAGTCTGTCTGCACCTGTTCGTGTGGGCATGGTGCAGCAGGAGCAAATATTTCTTCCCTAGCGAGAAATCTGTGGAATGAGTTTGTCACTTGCTTCACAAGGGTGAGGCAGTTGAGTGATGCATTCCTGAATCAGCAGGCTCCTCTTGCCCTGTGGCATTAGTTAGGCAACCGCATATTAAAACTAAAGATATAAATTGTATAATTTGCATAAGATATTAGGCAGAGCGCACAATGGGAGAGATGCTAATTGCTGATTTGGGAATCCTTACAAGAATTTGCTAGGAGATGAACTGCAGTTACTTTGAAATTAGGGAGTTAGTGTTGGTTTTCTAGAAGGAGAAAAGTGTATCCTATCAACTGATTTCTTGTCCTATATAATTCACTGATGCTATTGCTGCTCCTGGGGCGGTGCTTTTGTTCCCATTTAAGAAAATATAAAAAAACCAAACAAAACAAAAACTACACATACAAACAACAACAACAAAAAACCTATTTAATTTTGGCAGAAAGCAGATACAGTTCAGGAGATGCACTTCCTGTAAATAAGCTAACCAGTTCAAATGATACTTTCTTGTGTTTTCCGCAGGGAAATGAGTTCTATTATAAACTCTTTGCATTGTGTGGGTCTGGTCTAGGTTATCTTGCAGTTAAGCTAGATTGCAGATGGGTTTTTGTTTGGGTGTTTTTTGCTGCCTTTGCAGCATGATTAGGAAATTTTATTGTTGTAATCATGAATTTTCACCAAGCATTTTCTAACCAATCATTAGGCTGCCATTTAGTTAAACTGTTAATCTTAGAAATGTGTTTATCTAGGTAGTAGAAGTGTTTAGGGACTACAGAGCGCTGCATTAGCTAGTTTTGCACTAAGTGTTGTGTCTTCCAACACCTTCCACAATGTTTGTATGCATTCCTGTTTTAAGAGTTGTTTGAAATACAGGCAATTCTGCAAACTCAGTGCTTCCCCTCAAGGTCTTGTACTGTGGGAAAGTGACTATCTTAGGTACCAGAACTGATCGTGAGTGCTTCTGTTTTTCACTACTTTGAAATTAAATAATGTTAGAAGAAAAGCATATCTATTTCATTTGCACTGAAAAAAATACTCATTTATAAGGGGTCAGCATTTTTGAGATTCTAGAACTTGGAGAAGAAGAAAAAAGAGAGGAAAATCTCCTTTCTTTCTCTCTCTCTCTCTCTCTCCTTCCTCATTCTGTAATTCTGGCCCAAGAGTCCTTGGGAGAAAGTTGATGTGTTCATTTGGACACTGCTGAGGGGAGTGCAGAGGAGCTCTGCTTTATTCTTCATGGCAAAGCATCTTGCTTCAGACCTATGATGAAAGTGTGGGCCCTATTGTATGCATTTTGGCATGCCCTTTGTTTTGAACTTAGCCATTAAAAACTTTCTATAGCCATAATCTGGTTATTTAGTTAGAGTTTTATTAAAGTCGCATTTAAAATGGTTTTGGCTACATTAGGTGTGTTGCATTTCATTCCTACCAGCAACTGACAGCTCTAATGCGGATGTTCTTACATAACTTCCTGCGTGGGAAGAGGGATAAGCTGTACTAGAATAAAGCACCCTTCCAATCTGTATAACTACATCAGTGCAGGTGTTGGTGCAGAGTAACCTTCCCAGGTGGTAATTGCACCTCTGGCAGCAGTTTCACTGTGGATGCAGTTCTCTGCAAGTGCATGCTTGCCTTGAGCCAAGATTATGCAGTGCTCTGCCTCTTCCCTCCTGTCTTCTCTTCAAACTGATTATTTTCAGGGATGTTCTGTGAATTAAAGATTCTGTGAAACAGGCTGAAGACATGTAGCCATTAAATGGTTGGAGAAGCTTTTAAAATTGCAACCTGTTAAATATCTAACCAAATAGCTAAAGAATAGTGTTGTCTATGCCAAAATGGCATGTGTTGCTCCTTGCAGGCAACTAGGTGGAGAACCTTAGGTGGCTGGTTTGTAAAGGTTTGTTTACCTGGCATTTGTGACCAGCTGCAGCAGCTACCTGAGCTATTTTTGCAGCGCCGGCTTACCCATGTTCTAACTTAGTGATATGCTACCAGCTCACACAAGCCAGCACAGACAGTTGTTGAGCCAAGCAGTAGGTTGGATTGGGCAACTAATCCATTCTTTAAAACCTGCCCACGTCCCCCAGTCATTATTTTATTTTTACTCTGGGTTGTTTCCCTAGTGTGTTTTCCATCATGGTCCAACAAATAGGTGTTCCATTACAACACAGTGGCAGTATGTCAGGGCTTGAAAGCAGAAACAAGCAAGCGGGGGGTGTCTGTGTTTGTGGAGTAATGGAATGCAAGAACAAATACAAGCAGAATTGCTGCTGAGCCCTTTGTAATGGTCAAGGTGGGAGAAGTCTTAGAAAGAAGAGAGCTGAGGGAAAAGAGTATGGACGTAAATGAAACAGCTTACACAAATGTGTTTAGTCATATGTGCTGAGGAGACTTCTTCCTTCCCCACAAAAGACAAAGGAAGAACAAGAGCGATTATACATACCAAAGTGTTCCTTTCTTCTTAAAGGGAAATTGGACATTCTGGATTAGTTCAGTATCCTTGCTTATTAACATAGGAACATATCCAGACTTACGAAGCCCTGCTGCTTGGGGGTACTTCATCAGGCAATCCATTTTAGAAACATTAAGGTGAGCCAGCACAAAGAGCAAATGGGTTCCCCTCCAACCTTACTTCACTTGCAAGGTGGCTCATGAGCCTGGATAGTGAAATAGCTAAGAACCTCTTCTTGTCCAAATCAATTCACAGTCAGCTTTACATGCAAAAGAAATACCATCTTAAGAGCAAAAAGTTTGTCTGCATTGGCCATTTTACCTTTTGTTGGAGCCTTGAATTTTAGCACAAAGAAAGAAACAACAAATAGAGACAGAGCTGGGATTCAAAGCACATCAGGCAATTACTGGATGACAGTAACATCTAAATAAGTACACACATCTCTGAATCTGGAGCACTTGTATTATCTTCACTATACAACCTTTAACTTAACAAAAGAATTTTATCTTTAGAAAAAGAAACCGTGTTTATTGTTTCCTTCTGTTTTTGGAATTTGAATGAATTCTGAATGAAAATATATCCCTTAAACCTGAATATACCGGTTTGTCATTGTATTTCTTAGTAAATTGCATCAAATCATTAGTGTTTGCTTAGTTACAGTGAAAGTAAAAGCTTGCCTGAAAAATGAAGAGTACAGCTGCATTTCATGTTGAATTGAATGTGTTTAGTCATATGCAGCTGGTTTTGATCCATTTTCTTTCTGCATGCTTGTGCACTCTTTGTTCTTCTTCTTGCACAAAGATAATTTATTTTAAATAACTTTCCATACCTGGTTAGCCCTTGCAGGAAAACTCATTTTTCCTTTTGTATAGGCAAATTCACATGCATTGAATGTTTTTTTGGCTTTATAGGAAAGCTTTCTTTTTTCTTTGAAGCCTAAACGTTAAGTGGACTTTCTCTCCTCTTCTCTTGTTTTTTACTTGTTTTTGTTGTTGTTTTTGTTGTTTTAAAAATGCCCCCCCACCCCAAACAAACAAACAAGCAATAGAACAAATATTTTCAAGGTGTTTTTTGATTTAAGCACATCGGTTTTGTGTTCCGGTGTCATGTGGCTTTTGCACTGTGTGTGCCATGCAGTGCAACTTCTAGATTAAAGTGCAAGGTTCTGATGCAGCTGTAGGGCACATGGTGTGAATCTAGGAATGGCACCATCATTGGCTCCATTAGAGCAAGGGCAATGTGTCAGGCAGGAAAGTTGTTAAAGATAAATCCATAGAAGAACTCTACTGTGCTGGGACTTGCAAAGCTTGATTCTGTTCCAGGCCTTTCCAACAGCATCTGAGTAGATTTTCATCCCTCCAGTTCTTTGTTTCTTGATTTCACGCCTCTATCCTTGAGTGGTTCCATTTATTAAGTTTGAGGCTTCTCCAGGGCAGGTACTGCTTCTTGTCATGGGTTTTGTGCAGTCCTCAATATATCAGCTTCCTACTGCAATACAAATAATCCTGTCATGTTAGAAGATGATAGGAAACCTTCCACAATGTCCATGTAGCTTTTAATTATTCCTGTGTTCAGAGGAAACACTTGAAACAGCCATTATTGAAAACTGAATTCTGCACTATGATCTGGTTTCTTTAAACATTCAGGTTTTGTCATTATTTTGAAGCCTGTGGTATCTGATGCTAAAAATACACTGTGCTGAGCTTCCCACATGTAGGTAGTTACATAAATCTTGCCATAAATAATGCTTGTTCACCAGATCATTATAGAAATGTCTCGACATGCAGTTCATAAGGGATTTGCTCAGAACAAACTAAAATTGAGTAGAAAAACACAGATTAGAATATGAGCATTCCTAGACCTATTTATATCCTTCTCTCTTTTATAGCATAATTTCAATCATATCGCAGTCTGTTTTGCCCTTTCCCAATATATGAGCAGATCTAACGAGGGCGAAAGAGGGCAGAGAATCCTCCTTACTTCTTCAGTGGGCTGTGAAATGCTAAAGGGCTGCTGTTGCACCTTTTAACATTGTTTGCCTAAGCTAAATATCTTACTTGTTCTGTTAGCATAAGCATAGAGTCGAGTGCCTTAATCCTTCATGGTTTGGTTTTCACAGACATGATTATTGTGTAAGTCTTGGGGAAAAAAGTCTTTTGTAACTGGGAGGGGAAAAGTATATGTTTATAAGGTGGAATTTCTTGAAACGACAAGGTCTGTTCTGCTTGTAATCTTTTAAATCAAGGTATCTCGAGTATAACATAATAATATTGAGGTCACAGGTCTATCTGAGCTTAAAAAAAAAGAAAACACACAAAAAGAAAAAGATTGGTGCAGAAGGGTTTTCTTTGGATGCTCGGTAATTATGAACGATAATTACTAGAATATGAAATCTTCTGTTTAGGTATTGTTGCATCAAAGCACAGGTGCAGAGCTTAGTGTAGTTAACAGCTTTTACTGAGCAAGCTGCAGTGAAAGCAGTGTGGCTGAACCCTGGTAAGGCAGACTTTGCAGCTTCCTCTAGGGATGGCATGAAGTAACCAACATGGAGATGGTGAAAGAGGGCTCCTGCATGCCCCCCCACCAGTTCCCTATGTAAATCCATACACAAGATGTGCAAGTAGTGAGCATATCCAGGAAGATCTTACTATGGTCTCAGGCTTATTTAGGATGCGAACATTTTGGTTTAATTCTCTGACATGAAAAATTCCAACTTTCATTGTAGGATGTTCTCGGAAGTGATGAATATCACTGGTACTCAGTCCCTCCAATCCATTGCTTCTGTGTCTCCAAGTTTATTTCTACACATTTGACTTCAAGTTCAAAAGCGGAATTGTAAAATTATTGTATCAGGAACTGCTGTGAGTTTTGTTTCTGCAAAGAAACAAGGCTTTCTTGGAGCTTATAGCAGTAGCTAAACTCCGTAGAAGCTAATTCAAAACTTTATATAAAATACAGCAATTAAGAAAGCTACAGTGCACAGAACAGCAAAGCTGGAGTGCAGCTCTGGAGGAGTGAGAACCATCTCTCATGTATGGCGGTGGGATTTGATGCTTTTAGGTCCTTCTGTCCCCAAAAAGGCCAACCAGTCTGCTTTCTGAGACTCTTGCACAGCCCTAGTTATGCTAGAGCACTAGAATGAGAAGGACCATGTATTGATTTTAAGAAGCAGAATAATTGCAGTGTTCATTTTAAAGTTATCCCTTTTTCTTGGTGGGTCTTCAGTCTCACTTTACATTACCTGTGAGGTGAGAACGGTGGTGGATAGCCCTGCTGTGGGTGCAGTAAGAGGTTGTTTGCCTGTTTTACAAAAAGAAAATGAGAGTTGAATAGAGTTATTCAGGGCATCCTGTCTCATCCTCAGCAGTTCTCATGCAGCTGATTTGATCTTAAGTAACATTTGTGGGTCAGCTCTGAGAGTTCATTGCTTTTAATTGTAGAATGATGTTGCAGAAGGATTTCGGTTTTCTGACCTTTTGTTCTGACAGTTGTCTGCTGTTTTTTTTTTTCATTCTGGGTGCATCATTATGGAAGTGAGATTAAACAGTGCTCCTTTCGGAAAGATACTTGTGTACTTCCCTCAAAAAGGAAGTAGGGAACATGAGTGAATGAAGGCAGATTCATAGGAAACTCAGGATGCGTAATGGAGGTTGCATTAATAATGAGAATAGATTGCTGGTCATAGAATCATCTAGGTTGGAGCAGTGATAGTACTCATTTTTGAAAGGACATAGCAAAAGAGGCCAGTAATTCCAATTCAAGCACTTGTAGGTTTTGTGAAGCTGTATGAAACTTTATTATTCAACAAATTATTTTATAGATCTTACTGTCAGTGATTATGAAATAGAGGGAGAACAGATATTCAAACACCAGTACTTTACTGTCAGGACATAACCATAGCAGCTTTGTAGAAGAATGGGACGGGGAAATAGATAACAAATGAAGATGTTTCATCTGGTTTCTCTGTCTGTATAAAAAACCAAAATGCTAAAAGAAAACACTAAGAGCAAATGAGCAGTTTTTGATTGTTTATTCTCAGCTACAGGTATCAGCACTGCAGGAAGCAGCTTTTCTCAACTGCAGCTATCTTCTCACCCTGGTAAGAAGGAAAACAATCACAGAACATCTGCCCTCATTCAGCAAAGGCGAGCATCAAACAAGGCTTTTTGTAAGAGAATCTGAGGCCACCTGATTCCAGGCTGTACACATGTATCAGACTAGGGCATGAGTTCCACTGAAGAGTGTTTATCCCTAGGGGAAAAAAACCCAAAATAGTGTATTATGTGAGTGCAGGTGCTTTATGCATATTGACAAATCTGGGGGCAGAGCTTGACAGACTCTGTCTTCTCAGTGTCTGGAAATTTGTGCGCATTCATGTCGCAAGTGAGCTTGAGTTCCTGGCTGTCACCACTTTTCCTTTTGAGCTGAGGAAGGAGGAAGTAAATGCAGTTTATGTTCTTTTAAGAAAACCTCTTTCTGTAAAGATGGGGGTGTATGGATGACAGTGTATGGATGACTGCTTCTCTGGGCTCTTCTGGGCACTCAGGTATCATCCACACTAGGTGCTATGGCCGTCACCACATGAGATTTTCTGACAGATTTCTGTGTTGGCACCTAGATTCCAAGTAGTCTCTGAGTTGACGCAGTGTGCATATCCTTCTGTGTAGCAGTAGGTCTGTAGTACTCTGTTATGCACGGCGTCTAATGCCCGGCGTGCTGATTTTTTAGCTGTTCATATAGTGATGTTTGTCTCACCATTTCAGAACACTTAACAATCACAGGCAAGAACGATAAGAGGTACTATTTGAGCTTCAGCAGTATTTTTTTTTTCCCCTCTTCATCCATCAACATCTCCAAACTTCTTGTGTCCCATTTTGGTCTCTAGGGAACTTCTCTTTTCAGGTAGACTGAAGCTAAATGAAAACCAGGGTGTTTTAAAGGATGTAAATGCCGAGAGACCTGGTGCGACTGCAGCTACCTCTCTAGCTCCACATCTGCTTCTTCAGTGTTAAATTAAGGCCAGTGTCAGTGCAGGGATTTGTTGAGATTTGTTGACTGTTGACAGAGGAGGTGTGGTAGATGCTCAGTATGGGTTGTCATTCATGCTATATTAAATGTGTTTAATAAATGAGTCCTGGGGAGTGAGTGTGAGGAAATTTGCACAGTGAACGACTTCTTTTACGCTCACTCTCCTTTTCTGCTTCACTAGCTAATCCCTCTAAGTATGTACTTGTTGGCTTTCGAGTTTGATCAGATTCTGAGGAGCAGCCTCTTGGAAAAAGGGATCAGAGGAAGATTAGCAGTGCTGCAAACTTGGTGCTTGCCACTCTGGCCATGTGATTTAACTTTCTCCTTTATGATGATTGTTATCAGGGTTAAATAAATGTTACAATTTTGAAAAACGATCCAGAATAAGAGAGAATGCTTTGTAGTTTGAAACAAAACATATTTTCAGGGCTGGTAAACATATCAAGAATTTAGATAGCATGATAATTAAAATTAATGAGAATTTAATGTAATAATCTTTACCCTGTAGGAAAAATTGTTTGCACAAAATGAAATGCTTCTTATGTTCAAGTCGAAGTCTGATGTTGATGTCTGAGTTGACCAGAGAACTATTATTTCTGAAATATGATTTATCTGTTAATTTTCTATTTCATTTACCCCTGGAGACCTCTGTGGCTGATGTCTGGCTAAGATGATATTGGGACAGATGTGCCATTTGTTGTAAGATTTACTGAAGTCTTTTTGACCTTTAATGGTGCAGAGTAATGATGCTTTTAGTGAAAGATTTTCTGTAGTGGGGTAATGTCCATCTACTAAATTCCCACCATCATCCTGCAGTTTTAATGAGGTTGGAAAAGTCAGCTTGCTTTGATCATCAGCTTCCTGAAGCATTACGCTCTGATACAGCAGGCAAAGCCCAAAGCAACGGCAGCCGCCCTCCGTTTCCAGGATGCAGAGCATGCTGTGTGTCACATTGCAGGGGCAGGTTATGTCTGTGTCATGGTTAAATCTAGCCTTGAGCATTGCACGTTGCAGGAGAAACATATTTTTCTTCCAGGCTTTATCTTTTTCTTGGTAATGAGGTAGCTCTCATTGCCAGGCACATGTTAGCTCAGAGTCATAACAGCCTCTGAATTTACAGTTCCTTTTCAAGTTAAAAAAAAAAAAAAAGAAGATAAGTTATGGAAGTGATTTAAGCAGATCTGGTTCATTTCACACTGCAGTGGGCTGGAGATGCCTGTGTAATCAGCTGAGCACATCTCCACTGAGAGAGGAGAAAGAAGGCTGTGTGGAATTGCTCTAAGATTCAAAACCAGCATCTGAGCAGCCTTCTGAGCCTCAAACCAAATGCATCTGCTGTTGCAAAGCAAAGCCAACCAACAACAAAACAATCCAGCTACAGAATCTGATTCTTAATTAAAAGTTTAACTTAAATTAAATCTTAATTCTAGTCATCTATTATTTCCAATATTTCTAATTGGAGTTTATGAGCAGAATGTGTATGAAATGGTCTTTTCACCTAACTTTATGTAAGCCAAGTGTTATTTTTGTTTTTATTTGTTGGTGAGTGGGGGAGGTGCAAGGTGCATTTAGGGGTGGGGTGGGTTAAGCAAACTGATTCCCTGCAAGTATTGCACTCAAATGTTGTTCCCCCCAGTCTTTGGGAATTGGTGTCTAGATACAGTTATGGATGAGTGTCAATCTAACCAGCGCTGCCAAATGGAGCACGGCCTGCAGTAGTTTCTGGAAGAATGAATCTTCTCCCTCCTTCTAAAACAAGGTGGGAGGATTTACAATCTCAGTTAACTGTGTAGGTGTTGCAGAACACCTCTTTGATGGAGGCTTCTGACCAAATTTCTAAATTGCGGAGATGGAATGTAGTGTGTTTAATGCACTGTAACTGTATAAACACAGCTTCTCTTAGTTAAAACTACAGAAATGTGTTTCCTCTTGAACTAAGCAAATTTCATAACATCTGAGTGTTTCATGATCTTTTTAGGCTGATTTTTAGTTCATAGTGACTAGGCTTGTTGTGTACTTCCATATTAAAGGTAGGGACTTTGTATAGGAGACTGTTCAAAATATGATCTTCATCTACGAGTATAGTATTGTTTTCTACCTTTACAACTTTTTCCAACCAAGTATCTCTTGTTTTCTTTCAAACCATGGCTGTTCTAGCCTTGAAAGGACTATGTAATAGCCTGAGATATTAAAACACAGAAATAGTTTGCCAAAGATCCCAAAGCAAGGTTAGAAAAGTGTGATTTTTCTCCCAATCTTGTGTAATAAATACAACATCAATCTGAATGCCTCTGTCTTTCCTAAAGAGTCATCATAAATCTTTGTGAGCAAAGTCAAAAGTTTCCTGGGAGAAACATGTACTGTGTTAATGTACACTATAGTGGCCAGACCCTTTCTTTTCTACCCTCAGTACAGTAGCTTCAATGGGCAAAGGATTTGGTTGAACTGAAATAGAGAACTCCGAACTTGTTGAAGCACCTGAGAGGAGAGTGCAGTGCAGGCCTCTATGAATCAGGAGCAGCATGCTGATGATGAATGGGAACAGCAGTGTGTTGCTTCTTATCGTAAATATGAAAGTGGTAGGTGGTAAACTTAAAAGGTAAAATAAAATTATTCCATACCACATAGCTAAATGCAAACTCAGTGCTGCAGGATGCTGTGAGTGTTGATTTGTGTGGGTTCAAAAAAACAATTAGATTAGATTAGTGGCAGAAAAACAGTGAAGAAGAGATAAACCATTTAATTTCCTAAAGACCCTAAATGGCAGCTGTGAGAGGGTATGTCTTGGAAAACATCACTGTAAGCTTTCCGTGTTTTTATGCTATTCCCTAGATGCTTTCCACTAGCCTTTGTCTCTGCTGATGTGTCCTGTTGCAGTGAAGCATCATGGAATGGTTTGGATTGTAAGGGGACCTTAATGATCATCTAGGTCCACCCTCATGCCCTGGGCAGGATTGCCAACCACCAGGTCATCATCCTGATGCTGAAACCACTCTTCTGGTCAGGATTAGCATAAGCCTAAGCGCATAAAGAAAGCTGGAAAACCATGTACTGCTTCACATGGTGTGGTTTTGTGTTTCTAGGTTTCAGCTCTTTTCATTCCCTGGATGCATTCAAGGCCAGGCTGGATGTGGCTCTGGGCAGCCTAGTCTAGTGGTTGGCGACCCTGTCCATGGCAGGGGGTTGAAACTGGATGACCTGATGAGGTTCAACACAGCAAAGTGAAGAGTTTTGCACTTGGGTCGGAGGAATCCCAGGCATCCATACAGACTGGAAGGAGCAGGCCTTGACAGCAGTCCTGTGGAGAGGGACCTGGGGGTCTTGATGGATGAAAAACTTACCATGAGCCAGCAGTGTACCCTTGTGGTTCGGAAGGCAAATGGTATCCTGGGCTCCGTCAAAAGAGGGGTGGCCAGCAGGGACAGGGAGGTGATTGTCCCCCTCTACTCTGCTCTTGTGAGGCCCCATCTGGAGTACTACGTCTAGGTCTGGAGCCCCCAGTACAAAAAAGATAGGGAGCTGTTGGAGAGGATCCAGAGGAGACCACCAAGATAGTCAGGGGACTGGAGCAGCTCCCCTGTGAGGACAGGCTGAGGGAGCTGGGCTTGTTCAACCTGGAGAAAAGAAGGCTGCGGGATGACCTCATTGCAGCCTTTCAGTACCTAAAGGGAGCCTACAAATAGGAGGGGAATGAACTCTTTGAAAGGGTTGATAACTGCAGGACAAGGGGAAATGGTTTTAAGTTGAGGGAGTTGGCATCTTTATGTAACACAGAACATAATTAACAGACTCATGCCACAGAACGTGAGCACTTTTGAAAGCAGATGCAGGAGTTAAAAATAAAATGAAATTAAAATCCTCGATGTCTGGGGTTCTTTTTTTGCTTTTTTTGAGGGAAGGTGAATTAAAATGAGCACAGAGCCTCGTGTATGTGATCATGACCTGTAAGAATGAAAATCCTCTAAAAATCCTGAGCTGGTTCTTAGAAAGATATGTTATTAAATGTGGGCATTGAGGCTTCTCTGGGATTTTCTGCTTAGTAGGAAAAACAGAAAGTGGGGAGCAAAGGGTAGGAGCTTCATTCATACCTAACTTGCTGCAAGTGAAGAAAAGATAACTGCCTATTGGCAACGATGTCTCTGGAATGCTTTATATTTCAATCTGCTGCATGAACATCTATCCCACTATCTTCCTCTCACATAGCAAATGAATCTCTTCTCGTCTGTGGGAGACTCACAAAGTATTTGTGGGGGGAGAGCTATAAAAAACACCAGTATTACAGAAAATAGCATTAGTGTGTTGGCTAGCTGACAGGAATATATTTACAGAATATTCTGTTACTCAGGCAGGCTTAGGAAACAGGCATTGAGGGGAGAACATTCATTTCAATAATAGAACTTAGCTGTTGGCAAAAGAAACATAATTTCTGTTTCATGGTATAGAGAGTAGGAGTCATCCTGCAGATTTAAAAGCAGTCAGTTAGCAGCTAGCTCAGCCTCAGTAAGAAAGACCAGGAGTGGAGTATAACACACGAAGTAGAAGAGCAGGCTGGACTTCAGAAGACAGTGAGCGTGGCTCTCAGCTATTATCAACCTTGGCTTAGAGGTGCCTTCAGCTTTGCGTTCACCAGCATAAGCCACAGCAGTAGCATCATTCTCAGGATTGCACTTTGTTCCTATGGTGCTGGGGTCAGATCTATCTGGGAAGTGGCATACTTTTCCTTTCATTTCCAGTAAGGTTCAGACCCCACAATGCAGGAGGATCAAGCCCTTGGCTCCTCCAGTGATGGAGCTGCCTCGGCTTCCCAAGCTGGTTGTCCCAGTGGAACATTCATGTCCTGTCATGGATAACTTACGGTTGAAGTAAGTGTGAATATCCCAGGTGTCCTGTCCTCTCCTGAAGCATCAGTAGATGCTTGCTGTCTTCCCCAGACTCATATCACCTCCATAAAATGGTGGGTGGATGGGAAAGGCTTGTTGGGAAGGAGGGGGTCTCTGTTTGGGGGATTTCTTCATTGATGAGTCTTGGAGCCAATGGTTACCTTCCTTTAGTCCCTTGGAAAGGAAAACCTGTGTCCTTGTATCTCAAATAGGACTGCAGAGGGAAATTAGAGTTCAGATGTACAGGGAGTGTTCAGTTGCTGCTGCCTCCAGTAATGATGACAGTCAGTGCTCTAAGCTGAGGCACCTCTGTGAACTCTCATCTAGAGGAAACAGCAGTGGGAGTCCTGTTAAACTTCATCTCTCTGCATACCTGCCTGCTCCCACCTGGGAGCTGAGCTGTTGCTCTCTGATGGATGAACTACACAGGGTGCCTGCTCTATGCAGTGCTGTGAAAACGGTCTGTGAAAGTAAATGTCACGAATATGTGAAATGAAGTTGCAGCAGTGACAGATCTTTTGTGTGAGTGAGGCAGACTTACAGCTGCGTGCTCTTTGTTTGGGCCCCAATTCAGTGTTGCCTCAGTCATAGCCGTGTGGCATTTTCAGAAGCAGTGACAGAGCCTACACACAGCCAGCATCTCAGTCGTGTCCTTTGCAGCATTACCGAATCTGCAATCTTCTTTTGTTCACAAAAAGCTTGGCACGTTCTCCACACTGAGTAAAATGCTGAATCTCCTGACAGTTTCCTGCCTTTGTATTCCCCTATAGGCTGTGCAGACAATCCTCAGTAACCTGAAGAGACCACTATTAAGAGCTTGACGAAAAGGACTGAAATGTTGATGTTACGTTTCCAAAGACAGGAAAATATTAGCATCTGCTGTGATTCTCTCATTCTGCACTCTGATTTGTTTCTAATTTCTCAGTTCAGCAGTGCAGTCAATTTCTCTTCCTACACAAATGCCGTGAGGAGGGCTTGCTGCACTTCCTCCTGTTGTCGTGCATGGACTCCGGGCTTCCCGAGGACAAGCGCCTTGCCAGGCTGCTGCTTCATGTGCTCCCGCCTGGTGCCAAGTTTTATGTCCCCTCTGACTCCTATTATGTGTTGGAAACAGAATATTCCCCCTGCTCTTGGAGGGAGAATCCCCCTCAAGCTGGCAGTACGTTGTCATTTGGCACAGGGTGAATGAGTTTCTGGAATTGTCTGTACAAGTCTCATGTGTCCAACTACAGCGTTTGGCTGTTGCAGTCAGGGCATAAATGTGACTAATAGTCAGGCTTTCTGGAACAGAGCAGAGACTGGTACTGCCCGGGTTTGTGCCCCTGTAGGGTGCTAATGTATGCTTGTTTAGAATACATAGAATTCCTTTCCTCGTGTTTTTCCATTAGTTCTGAGCTGAATTTAGAAGCACTGAAAAGTGGCAGCATCCTTCACATTAAATCCCAGAGAGAAGCTACTGATGTCATGTTTCAAACGCTGTTCCTTGTGAGATAGAAGTGCACTGATGCTGCTTTTTAGTGTAGCGTGCGCAGCATCCTGACTGCAGCAGCCTGATACCTTCACGTGCCTCTTTCCCCAGTAACGGGAAGAGATGGAAATTACCCAGAAAAGCTGTGTACACTTGGTTTTGCTGTTTCCCACGTGGCACATGGGTTTTTGCTAATGAATGGCGCCAGTGCTGGCCTCAGGGAAGAGGAAGAAAAGCTGAAATGGTCTTGTCAGGACAAATCCGTGGTCTTAGAAGTTTGGTGTTTGCATAATCTCATCTTCTCCAAATATGAGCTGAAGTCAGAAAGAGCAGCCTTCCTGCTGCAGTGAAGTGTTGTTTTGTACAGCACGTGTCAGGCTTGTTTCTGAAGTACTCTGAGCATGGATATGCAGATCCTTGTATCTGAGAATGGGAGCTGAGCGTGTTTGTATGCCTGCATCATACTGGAAACAGTTACAATTATGTGAATCATCTGCAGGCATGAAGACCAAAAAGCCACTATGTGGTAATCACAGCAGTGCAAGAACATGAAGTGAAAACCTAGCAAATGAGCATGCTTTGAGCTTCCAGAAACACAAAAAAATCTTATGTAAGGCATATACAGCATTGATTCTTTGTTGGGCACATCTTAGTATTATTCAGGATCACATTCTTCATTTTTAATGAATGAATGTTTGTTAACTAAACTACTTACTTTGTGTGCTGGTCATTGTTTTATAAACATCTCCACCACACTTTTTTACTTCAATATTTGTTTTCTTTCTCTGTATTTAGCTGCCTCAACAAACACTGTTCAACTGTTGCACTGGGAGTAGCTGGTGGCTCAGGCATAGGAGCTGGGAAGCTCTTGGTTCAGGTGCAGTCACACACAAAAGATGAGTTCTACCCTGTCTTGGAATCTTCTATAGGGGAGTCCTCTTAGCGTTCTGTCTCTTATTTTGTGTCTGTAGAATGGAGTGGTGATGAGCAGTGCCTTTGTAAAAAGGGGAGAATCTCCAAATGAGAGGTGCTGTGTGAGAACTTGATAGAATTGCTCTTACATTCTGATCCTAACCTGATTCTGAATCCCTTTCTTTGTTACTCTGCTCAGCTTACTGAAGGTCCGCTTCAGTATCCTTAAGAGTAACATGGAAGTCCTGTTGGATAGTCCAGGGATGTTGAGAGAATCTTTGATGTGTGTGAAACTTTTCCTGTATTTTGAAATTTACGCAGATGAAACGTACTTCAGTGACAGAAGCCTGCATTTTCCATGAGCATTCTTTCACATGCATTTTAGCTGGCAGAAGTGTTTCATCTTAGTATTTACTGTTGTTGCCTCCCTAAAAAAAATCATTGCAAATACAAGCTAACTCTTTTCATTTAATAGGAGTCAGATTAGCAAAGTCTTCAATGAAAGACATGATTGCATCTCTCAGAAATCTACTAGTTGCCATGGAAGTATTTAGCTTTCCCAGAGCTACAGACATGTTCAGCATTTTGGAAATGCTGTTGCCATGAATGTCTCTCCTATCATCCTGACTTTGTTCTCACATTCTCAATCTGTCAGAAAGAAAATGACTATCCAGATTCCTGAAGCCTGGAAAATGGTCACTAAATACATTAGACAAAAAGGAAATAGCATGTCTACTAAATCAAAGATGTTTTATACAAATCATGATGGGTCATGCTGAGAGATGTCTAGTTTGTTGAGCTTAGCAATGTTTCCCTCCTTGAAAATTAGCCAAGAATTTAGCTCTTTCCATAACTTTCTAATCCACCTACACAGCAGAGCTCAGACTCTGTAACTGGCATGTTGTAGAAATCCAGTATTTTTCAGACCGGATAGTCCTTAATGCTTCTTTGATTACAGCATAATTAAGAATAGAGTTTAGCCTGTGATTTTACTTATCCTGTTTGTAACTCATTAATTCTTTTGTGCAGGATGTGTTCTGTGTAGAGCGCAGAATTTCAGCATGCTTTTCTTGCCACCCACGAAAATGTAGGTGGGAAGACAGTCAAAGAGCGTAAATGAATTCTTTGCTTCTCAATGAAGTGCATTTCCTGAAGACAAAGGATGTTTCTTTTCCTTTGGAAGAGAATATGGTGAAAACTGAGAGTTGACACTGATAAGAAGTAGAAGTTTCCTCTTCACTGATCAGATCTGAGGTCTGAGCTGCACAGTATGGTGGTGTTTCCTAAATGAATGTCAGTGTGGCTCAAGACATCTACTACTGGGTCCTTCTTTAGATCACTACCATCCTGCCAACGGGTGTTATAGAAGGGGAAACCTTTGCCTGTTCATTCTAAACTCTTAGGGGTTCCAGCCCCTTTGTAAGGATTAGTTAATCATAGAATCATAGAATGGCTTGAGTTGGAAAGGACCTCAAAGGTCATCTAGTTCCACCCCCCAGCCATGAGCAGGATTGCTAACCACTAGATCAGTTACTAGATCAGGCTGCCCAGGGTCCCATCCAGCCTGGCCTTGAACATCTCCAGCAACAGGGTATCCACATCTCTCTGAGCAACCTGTTAATGGATGGATGGATATGAGATAGGTTGTCCTTTTAGGAGTCTCTGCCCCCCTTATTTATCAGTGTAGGTGCAGGACTTCTAGGGAATTATAGTTAGCTACTAATTGAAAACCTTCCCACACTCACTCAGCGACCTTCAGTGTTTTAACATTTCACTCTGAATGTATTTTAGCTCAGTTTTCTTTGATTCCTTCCTGATACTTAAGGCCTCTTCCTCTTGAGGTATTATCAGTCTTTTTCGTATATACTTCTTTGAGAAGGCTTATATACTTTAAACATTTCCTTACATCTTTCAAACTATTAGATAGAAGAGGAGAGATGTGAAAGAGATCCAGCCATCCAGGGAAAGGGAAGAAAGTGGATGTGTAAGCTTGAGTTTTGACAGAGAGGGCTTAAGGAAAGACCTGGTTTTGGAGCAATCTCAGAAACAGTTTATCCTTAAGAAAGTGCTTAAAAAGGTGACAGGGTAGATAGGTAGGGGAAGGTCAGAAATGGCAAGGGATGTGAGCTGTCAGTCAGAAGAACAGATGAGGCACTGGAGTGAAGTGTCCTGGGACTGTGGGAAAGAGGGAAGGGGCTGGAAGTCCCCAATGAGGACAGACAAGCACAGTGTGAGGGCAGTTTTTTACCAAAAGGATCCCTGGGTTGAGAGATGGTGAATTCTTTGCTACATTCCTAACAGCAAGGTGAACAAGAGAATGATAATGAAGAGGCAATTAACGTAGAAAAGGGTATTTTTTTAATAGTGTTGTAACCTTTAAGTAAGAGTATTTCCCATAAACCTTGAATTCTGGCTTGAATTTGGTTTTATGCGTCACAGAGATAGCTCTTACATCAAGCATTAAATGGATCAACCAGTTCCAAATATGTGTATGCCTCAGTATGTTTGGTCTTTATGTCAGCAGATGGGAACTACTTGCTGAAGCTGGTACAGCTCCTCCAGCCTAATGCTGTACGAAGATAAATAGAAAAAAGATGATTCAGTCCATACCAATCAGTTATGCAGGAGGTGTAATGCAGGATTAATATATTATAAGCAAAAAATTCATTAACCAGCAGCAAGCCTGTGCCGAGGAGCCGAAGATGAAAGCACACAAATGTACTTACACTCAGATGGAACAGGGCAATATTTTCATTCTCTTCTAAACAAGGAAGATTGAACTAATAAGATTATTTGTAGCCTAATCATCGCTGAAGTGGAGAATGTGATTCAGGAGACTGTTTATCCTGACTAGCATTGCTAGATATAAACTGAGCAAGTAAGCCACAAGCTCGTTGTCATTCCTGGGCTTTATTTCAGGATGTTTTTGCATAAGGATATCTCCTCCACTCTTGCTGTTGTGATTCTTTGACAGAAGGTGATGGCAGGTTCATGAATTCTGGCTTCATGTAGTAACTGAGACCAAAGAAGAGTATATGTTTCTTTGTGTATTCAGAGTATACAGGGCACTACTATTTAGTGCAAGACAGAAATACACATTTCAGTGCCTGCGTTCTTCTGCAGTCACTGGCAGAGATAGATGTGATTATGAGTGATTAATCTCAAATTATTGAACATATAAGGTAACTAATGGTCCTTGGAAACAAAGTGGCTCCTAGGGTAGCCAAGAAGAACTTTTGATCTTTGCCTTCCAATAGCTTCACTTAGTTGCACAGTGTTTTGGTCATCTGTGATGCAGTGCGGGAATGCTGCAATGTCTACTCGGAGTGTTTTGCAGTTATTTAGAAAAAGAAGAAGAGTGCAGGGCCATCTGAGGACTTCTTAAAGGAAGAAATTAACACAGTGTAAACAGAGTGGTGCGTGTTCATTCTTCTGCTATATAGTTATACTAACATGATTATAACAGAAAAACATACACCAACAAAACTTTCCCATGTAAAGAAGTCTTTGCTTTTTTTCTTTCTGGTGTTAAATAAAAATAGCTGTAGCTTGTTTGTTTAAAGTTATTTCTTCTTGATCGTTTCAAAGTGGGCCCTATCCACTCCACTTTGGAGAAGCCATCAAGTTGCAGCTGTGCCTAGCAGCCTTTGGATATGAGCCATGTTCCAGCTGTGCCCACGGCAGGCAAGTGCAGAACTGGACCCTCTGAGATGAGAACCAGTGTTCTGTTAATAAGATTATGGTTTTTCATGTGTTTCATAATTGCCTATGACCTCTTTTTCAAATTTTATAGATTCGAAAGTACAAAATATTAATTTGGATGTTCCTTCCACCCCACAAAGTGAACTATGGGCATTGTAGAAGGTAAACATTCCTCATATTTGCTAATCTGAGTGAAGACATTGTTAGGTCAGGAAGTTACCTTTTTGTCACATGTAGATTTAGGGTTTGTGGTCATTTGCATATGTTGTTGATTTGGTTGGATTTCTCCATCCTTGTTTAAAGATATATTTGTTTCAGACTAAACAGTAGTTCCCCTGCTGTTTATGAAATACTACATTATTTTCTTTCATTTCATGATGCAGTGAGAAAACCATTGCTAGCATGCACTTTTGTTCTGGGAAGCTGCTTTACACAGTGAAACACAAATAAAAACAGAGGTCATCATGTCTCTGGAAAATGCTTTTGGCTTCACAGCCCCGAGATGGCCCCATGTTGTTAGGTTTGAGCTAGATCCACAAAATGTCTGACAGGAGGTGCTCTGCTCAGTTGCTGTCAGCCTTGCTCACTAGTACAGCAATAGTGACATGCCTCTCCAATTAGTGTTATCCCAACATCTTGCTGTGTTCTATAGATCTGCATATAAGCTCTTGCACTGCATGGTATGCTCATACACACATGAGATGGTGAGGCAGTAAGGGCTAAGTAGTTGTTCACATTTTCACCTTTACCAGTTGTGTGGCCTGGACTAGAAGCTGAGAGCTCTGCTCTGTCTGCTTTGAACTGGAGCAGAGCTGCTGCAGGGGCTCTGCTTTGGAGGCTCCATCTGGCTATGGTACTTAGCACGGCCTGAGAAGCCTCTGCCTTGGGGAAAGCTGTATCGCTGGTTCACTAGCCTTAGGACCATCTGCTTTGTGACCCAGCACATACCAGTTGGAAATGGTATTTTCAGAAAGCATGGGACATGCATTGTCTAGTCTCTCACAGGATTTATCTTCCAAAAGCTCATTAAACTGATCTGGTTAAAGGCCATCAGCCCTGTTAGATTAAAGCTATGAAGAGCTCCCTTTGACTCTCTACTCTTCTGGATACTCTAATGTCTGGAAGTGAACTCTGTCATGGGCAAGAAGAAGATGCCTGTGTCATGGCTGGCATCATCCCTCTACCATGAATATTCTCAGTGGTATTTTTATTTTTTGATAGACAACGTACTTTGTGTAAGACATGGAGAGATGGATTCTGCAACCTACTGAAAATAACCCAATTAAGTCAGTAGTATTACATGCAAATAAAATCAGTAAGGAATTCAATGTTGAGCCTTCAAAGACCACCTTAGATTCCTGAGCGTGAATAGCATCCCACTGCTGCTCTGCTTTGAACTGAATTTCTTAGGCGCATCAATTGACTGTGAGGTTCCTTGCTGCTATGTTATCTGTTCAAACAAGGGCCCTTGTGCTAATGTCTTTCCTTCAAGTTCCAAAGTGTACTATGTAACAATGTATTTGCACATGGTGCTCCCTCACCATGTTCAAGCAGTGTGTGGTTATACAAATAAGTGCAGACCATCATCTGCTGTTCTCATCCACCATCTAGGCAAGAGGTGTACAGGCCAGCATCCCATCAGCTCCTGTCCTGAATGTATGTAGTTTGAGGATGGGAATTTGAGTTGCAAGTACAAGTCTTAAGTTTCTTGGCTCAATATTTGGGTGGAGGAAGCTTGAAATAAGCTGCAATGAACCATCAATGCAAGAGGTATTTTAGAGGATAGGGTTGTAATTGGACACTGGCTCTTTGTTCTGAGACATGTTTATCATTCTGCGTACTAAAGTAGCGCATGTTGGAAAGACTGCTAAACTCCGAGACTTTTCTTGCTTCAGAATGACAATCATTACTCTAACTAGGCTATATGAGTAAGTATGCGAAACACAGCACATAGACATCACTGCTTAGAGACAGTTGAGTGGCCTTTAAGTGGGGTTCAGGTATTCATACAGAACCTTACATTTGTATTTTAAAATAGAGCAAGCTTACAGAGAAGATTTTGCATTGTCTTTCTTCTGGAAATCCCTTTAGGGTTTCACAGATATCAGTACTTCCAAAGCTGGGGTTCAGAGTAGGACATTATTGGGATAAAAATGCAGATGAACTCTTCTTTGAGCTTGCCAAATAATCCCTTTCATTTTTTTTCTTGTTGAGGAAAATGGCTTTCATTCTTCCCATATTGCTGGAAATGTTCCAGCCTGTAAAATGATCCCTTGACTTTTTGGTACAGCTTAATCACTATACAGAATAAATCTTACAGTTTCAATAAAGGTGGTTTTAGCAGTTTTTTTCCTACACTTTATTATGATTTATCAGAAAATTTTGCTTAAGATTGTTCTTTACTGAGCACATTAGAAGCACCAGAAGGTTATATCCTTCTTCTGGAAAGTCGGTCCATTTCTCCCATTTTTATGTAGCCAGGTACATCCAAGTGACTCCCTGAGAGCCTCTGCATGTGGTGCTACTGAGAAGCCCAAAAAGCAGGAGGGGAAGGAAGCTTGTAGGTAGTCCACTTTTGGTTAATCCTCCTACATTGCTGGAAACAGGCTTTAATTCTGGAGTACAGTAAGCATATAGCATAGCCAAAATACTGCATTTTACAAGCACCTGAAATCATGTATTTTAAAAATAGGGGGGAGAGAGGGGAAGTGTTAAAGAGTTGTGCTGTTTAAGTTAAAGTGCAAAGCTTTCTGTCCCTTGTGATTGCATCGTGGTGGGTAACTGCTCTTACCTTCTGAAAAATTAGGTTATTTGATGATCAACACACATCTCCCAGTTTTTCCTCTGATCTGTCTCCTTAATGGGATGAGGTAATCTTTCACCTCTGAACTGTTGCATTTCCGTGAGCTCACATTGTTGGCAGTGCCAATGAGTGAGTTTCACCACACGTCTGTTTTATCTTAAGGCAAGTCTGTAGCTGCGCTGATGTGCTTCCAAATACCCTTGAGGCTTAATCACAATGAGTAAGCTGCATGTTTGTTTGCAAACTGCTTCTTTCAACCTAACTGCCCGAGAAAGATGAATTCCTTTCTTGGGAATCACAAAGCAGCACCCTTTTTAGTGAGGAAAGTGGGCATAAGATTTAAAAGATTGGAGAAGACACCATGCAGATCGTAGCTTTGTGAAATGGTTCTCCATGAAGAAGTGCTCAGCAGGGGAGCCTGGGGGAACATCCGTCAGATTGCCTTTGCTTTGACTTTCTCCTTTATATAAACTTCTGTCGTTGCTCTCCAATGTAAGCCAAATTCATTATTTTCAGAAGCTGTAACCAGAACTCCTAAACTGCATGTGAATGGCAGGTTCCTTGGGAGTCTTTGAATACTTATTAATATTCAGTTATGAGATTTCCTCACTCGGTCCAGATGCTTCAAAATCACCAGTTTATTAGACATGAAAACTGTTGCTTCTGCAGATGTTCCATTTAGCATAGATAGTGCACAATTGCTTGTATTTAAAGCATTGGCAAAGTTAGCATCATACCCCCAAAGGTAAATTTGCTCTGCCCTCTTGTGTCTTTGGAATACGCTGCTAAAAACACCCCAGATACAGCTGTTTTATTGTAAGAATTGGAATTTTCCCCCTCCAGACTTAAAAGGCTTAACCCATGGTTATTCAGCTAAGATTTGATTCTTCAGTGATACATATGATTCAATGTATATTTGAGCTAAATCTGCTCTGCCAACATTTCACACAAACATAAATTTCTTAAGGGAGGCAAAAACAACTTGAGGTTATTTTTAGTGCAAAAGAATAAGCCTGATAAGCACTATGAAATTTTGGTTTTAATGAAACTTAAACTGAAAAATTAAGTATCTGAGAAAGCAGTGTGAAGGGGTTTACTTGACCGTAGAAGTAATGGTCCAAAGCTCTGATAAGTTTACAGAGGTTAAATACAGTCAGGGGAGAGGAGGGGAGGGGAACAACCACAGTCATGTAGTTATTTAAATTAAAACACCTTTGAGTTGTTTTTCTTGTTGTCAAAAATAAACTTAGGAGGCAAGGGTGAGCTGGAAGTTCAGATTTCCTCCCCTTGTTGTATTAGGAGAAGAAGATGTTGCACTGGCTGTACATCCTCCCTGTCCCAAGTGGGCAGAGTGCAGCAGTGCAAACTGGTGGAAGCTACAGTGAAGCATGGTTTATTGAACATTTCTATTTAATAGAGGCTTAAGCATCTTCAAGTCACTGAGCCAACTATTCTATTAGAGTGGCTTTTCACACTAAAATAGGAAGTTCAGAGTTTGATTAGGTCTGCTGCAGATCTTTTAAATAGCTTAAAGCTTAACATTTGCTCTGTGAGCATTTGGTGGTGATTGATCTAAGCCAGTGCTGATTTTGACACAGGTGTTGTCCTAGTTATCTTGATGAGCATTTACAGCAGAGACCAGCACTTTTCAAGAGCAGTTTTGTCATTTCTCTGTATAAAGTTATGTGTGATGTGGAGATTATACACCTCATTTCTTTGGAAAAAAACTGATAGCCTTTCCGGCCACAGAGAGAAACTCAAGAGTGCTCTATTTCTAATTGCTAAACAGAATTAGGTGTCACACCTTTATATGCTTCAGGACAAGTCTGTAACATACCCAGGGGACTCCAGGCCTTCTCTTGTGCTGCATTAGAATTAGTTTATTATTTGTTGTCTTAGATCTCCAGCATTGTAAGGGCCACAGAAATCTGAATAGGAAAATATTTTATGGTTTGTCTTGTTCTTATGGTTTAGGCTTTTTTCACAGCTGCCCTGTGTGTCAGTATCTAATAGCCATTTATAGTACAAGGACCATTGATCCTCCCTGAATACCATCCAGGGCCTGTCTTGTATGTTGCTGTCACAGTGGTTTCCATTTATTTTCACATAAGGTTTGTTTAAACTAAGAACGGACATGTATTACTTTTATTGTACCTTTATCTGATTTATCTACCTGCTGTGTGGCAGCGTGTATTCAGCTCTGGACTTCTCATACCTTCTTTCTTTTGGGGACTTGGGTATTTTGTAATTCTTTTGCGCTCTGTCTGCAGGCTACCGGCGGTGCACAGAACCTGGGTGGGGGACCACTGCTCACCACTTCTTGTTTGAGCAAGCCCCAAGCATTAAGGTTTCAGCCAGCTCTCAAAGCCAGAAAACTTTTTCTCCAACCAGTATTTACTCTGCACCTTCCACATCTGTATATCCCAGTCTCTCCTGTTACCCTCGTTGTACTTCATTCCAGAATAATGCCTGTGTTGTTCCATGGGTTGGATCACTGCTCTGGCAAAGCTCATGTCTGGTGCCACAAATCTGCATAGCAGGAGGCCATTACTGTCTGGCCCAGCCATCACTCGTGGCCTGGTAATGCCTGCTTGCTTCCCTGCTGGCTTTAGAGATCACCCATTGCTCCGTGTTTGCGGTCAGAGTGATCTCAGCCATGGTCTCCATGTGGAGGTGAGGGAGGAATGGGCTCGGTGTAGGTAGCAATGGAAGGACAGAAATGGCAGTTAATAAAGTGTAACATAGAGAAGAAATGTGGACGGGATGGGAAAAAATGTAGAAAGTTGAAAGAAAAGAGGGAGGAAGACACCTGAGATCATATAGTCATGAAGAGAAAAGAATATAAAGAATATATAGAAAACAGGATACCACAAACTATGTACCAAAATGTACCATAAAGTTAAGAACCAAGATAGTGGGAGGGATACAGTGATATTTTGACCTTACATTTAAATACGATGTGTTGTTTCTAACAACAAAAAACACTACAGGTGTTTTAGGTACTTGTCTGAAGCAAGAGCTGAACCCTGCCAAGTCTGACCAGCCTTTCCTCATTGCTGTCAAGTTGGCAGCTGTGAGTTGACATGGCCTACCTGTAGGCCCTGGCCAAGTTTCCAAGGGGAGGTCTCTGACAGACCACCGAAGCACTTGGAAAAAATAAAGAAATATCACTTTGTAACTGTGCCCTACTAAAGTATGTAGCCTCTTTTATCACTGCACTCCTCTGACACGTGGAGAGATTTTCCTTTCTGATATCTTTGTTCACTAAAGGCCGCGTGAAGATGGGGCTGATAACGATGGTTATCTGCTGGTTGTGTGACTCGAAGCATGCACCCACTGTGAGAAGGAAGTGCTTGAGTTCTGCTTTCCAATCTGAACTGGAGAGCATAGAAATTGTGTTTGTAAGTCTCCTGAGAACTAAGGGCACTTGTGCATCGCCAAAGATGGAAGATGCAATAGCCTTTTCCAAAGAGTCAAGTGTCAACAGGAGTCAGCAGGAGGGCTAGACTTCTGTCTTTCATTCTCACCTCTAGACTGTTGTGTTCATTTGTTTGTATGTTTACTGTTTACTTTTCAACAATGGTTCCCCATGGTGACTGGTCGTTACTGGCTTGGGAAGAGGCAGCAGCAGTGGCCAAGCATCCTGCACCAAATTTGTGCTCTGTAGGATTTTGCTGTAGCTGCTGTCTGCTGTGGGAGGAGAAGGGAAAGTTACATGTGCCTATGGCTATTTGTTCCACCACATGAGTGTATGGTGTAATTTTGTGCTGATTAAACCCAGTTCTGAGATTGAGCCTCAGACATAGAATTGCATGTCTATCCTGGACCTCAGGGCAGGGAAGGTGTGCTGAGACTGCACTCACTTTGATAGTAGGAGCTCAGTGATGAGAGAAAGCTTCAGAGTTTGTTTGCCGCCTTAGGAAGGAAGAAAGGATCGTTACTGACAGCTGGAGAACTTTTATGAACTCACAGCCACCTTCAGAATTGCAATGGCAATGTGTGCAGTTAAACTCAGAGCAGCACTTCTAGCTGTAGGCTGTACTGAAATCTTGGGTTGAGTGTTGTTTGTCCTCAGGTATAGCCATGAATTAATGGTTTGCTCTAGCAGCTTTAGTGAGCTAGAATTGCCTTCTTGGTGGAGAAAATGCCATTGCTGTGCAAAGTCTGCATGAGCACTTTGAGATGCTAAAAGTCTTTTCTGATAATTTTTGTTGATCCAGGTGGTCTTTTGTAAGTGCAGTGTCAAAGAGATCACTGTTTGCCCCTTTCTTCATCTTCCCATGCAAGTGTCGTGTAATTGGCAGGAATACTAGAACGTCTTGTCTCCAATTGCTGTTTGCAGGGGAGAGCAGTGGAGGGAGGTGAAATGGAACCATACGTCCCTCTTCATTTGCACTCCGAAGGCAAAGTTATTTGTGAGCCTTAAGCATATGGATGGGAGAGCTGCCAAGTCAAAGTTGCTCCCAAGTATCTGTAAACTAAATCTGATTCCTTAAATTCATCCAACGAAGGAACTTTCTTTCACTCTGGCAAAGGCTTGTAAATATTGCAGTACCTGTCACTTTTGGATGCTGCTTTCTGTTTTCATAGCAGCAAACTGAAAACTTTGAAGTCTGGGATGTTTTGTTTAAGTTTTTAAAGGTTGACCTCAAAGCATCGATGTTTCTGCTCCTTTTAAGAGGTGTGAAAATAGTCTTTTCAGAGAAAAAATCTTGTAGCAACAGTGTTGCTAATGGCTAGAGTTCTCCTATGTTCTCAGAACACTGAAGCAGCTATTGAGATCTGTATATTAAAGTACAAAAAGCTTTGTCTCTTTTATTTTCAGTGTTGCTATTTCCCCTACAGTATGAGAGAAAATGCATAAATGTATATTTAAAATGAAATGAAAAGTATTAATCCTGACAGTGCTTATTAAGTAGCTTCTAAATACGCAGTACTCTGAGAGTATAGAATGGATTTTAACTGGGGTTTTAATTTACATGTACTTCCTAAATTCTGCATAATATAGCCTCCACCTGTTTTTGTTCTCTGTGCTCACTGGTATTGATGTGGATGTTAGTAGGGCATGTTTTGCTTATTTTCAAGAAAAACTGCTGGCTGATACAAACCTGTGACTTGAGTTTGCTAGGTATAGTTGTTCCCATCATGTAAAAAGTTTTCACATGGTGTCCCTTCAAATAAATCCTGTAAATGAGTTTTGGCAAACCCATTCTAAACTGTGGTTCCATGTTGTCAGCTACTTGAGTTATGAGTCATTTGTGACTCCAAAGTCAATCTGTCTATAGTTAAAACTCTGTGGACACAGTATTTTTAAGACTGTCCCCTTTAAGGAGCTAATTTAGATGGTTGCTCTTTGTCTGTGTGATGTTCTTGATTTGATTTTGTCAGTATGTGTCAAGCTTTTGTCTCAAAATCTTTGGTCTCACTAACCTGTTGCAGAGCTGTAGCTGTAGCGAAGGTCCTCTTTACACTTGATATTGCAACCCAACCCTCTTGAGAGGTGGAGTTTTATGACTAAGCACTTTGAATCCCACTGTACCTTCCCTACAATCCTGCTGTATGCCTTGGGGAATTAAAGTTCTCCTACAGCAAACAGAATATAAGTCATACAGCACTTCAATCTACTGAATCAGTCAGAGGGCGTTTCTGACTTCAGCCATCCCACAACCTCATCTGACCAAGCACAACATCAACAGCAAATACTCTGTTAAATTTTATCATGGTTTATTTTTTTCTCTTTAATCAAGGTCCACTGAACAGTCTTGCCAAGGTGTCTCCATAAAAAGCAGTGTTCTATCTCTAGCTTTGCTGAACCAGATGAGCACTGCTTTCATGACAGAGATGTCTCAACCAACAGTGAGACGTATTGCATGTCTCTCACTTTGCCTGAAATACATCCACATTGGAATCTGCTACGTGAGTGGCAATCCAGTAATCTCTGCTTTGAGAGACTGCCTGCTCCCCCCACACTTGCTAACCATACAGGTTTCTGTAAAATGCTAAAAGCTAACATCCCTATGTCTTTTTACTCCATTGGCTACGGCTTGTGCAGTTATGTATTTCTGAGTGAGTAATGGTTTTTGCCTACCTAGCTACTTGAGAAAATGTAGGCCTTGTGCATTTCTATTTTAGCGTGTCCAAAAATTGGCCTTATATCTTCTGAAATGCTTCCAGAATTGCAAATCCATGTCTGGCTGATAGCCTTTCTGACGTTTTAATATCAACTGGTAACGTATAGCTGACTACCAAGAAGCAGTTAATTTGAAGAGAGCCTGTAAATATGCAGCTGAGAAGCTAAACCCGTGATGTTAATTTGGGCTCATTTTGTCTTATAGATGAGAGGATCTGTTCACCACCCTTTATGGAGCTGACAAGTGCCTGTGGAGAAGATACCTTGCAGCTTATAGAGAAGAATGGACTGGCATTCCCATTCAGTATGTATATGGATTTTGAATTGGTGCTTCAGTTAGGTTTGTAATATTCCACAAGCTCCCTCAAGAACATTGTAGCCAACTTTGCAGGAGAGTGTGTTTCATTGCCAAAGTGTATAGGCTGTTAATATAGATGCTTGAAACTGATTGGAATGTGGAATAAAATTCCTCCCTATCCTCTTTTGTTTTGCATTTTATTGATGTTCATTACTTTAAACACCTCTTTACAGTAAATATGTATTCCTGGAAAATGCCCTTGTCCTGAACTTGTGCAAGAGATTTTTCCTGCAGTCATTATCTTTCTTGAGAAGATCATTCCCTTGCTGACTGCCCATTTTTCCACCACCCCTCCTTTTCCACGGTTCAGGCTGCAAATTATAGTTTTGGAGGGTGAAGAATGAGTGTGAAATATATATCGCATGCTCCAAGGACCTACAGTCTCAAATAGCTGCTGTGATCTTGTGCTTTTTAGCAGGTTTTGTTGTAGGGCTCGTGCTTTAATTTATTCCTTAATTCTATTATTTCTGGTATTAAGTGAGCTGAATTGGTTAGTTGGTGTTTGTTTCCTTGGTGTTTGCCTCATTTGTTAGGTTCAGAGGTAAAGTTGTGTGGAAAAAGCATCTTTTGCCCTCACTGCTCTCTCTCCTAAAATAGATAGATGTCCTGAAACTAGAGTGGAAAGCAGGAATTTAGAGCCCACTGAGTGGCTTTGACACCCCTTCCTTACCCCATGTACACTGAATCCTCAGTACAGGCTGGTTAGTGATGATCCTGTATTGTATCAAGCAGCATTATCTGTGTACACACAGAGGGTGGTAACGCACTGGAACAGGGTGCCCAGAGAGGTTGTGGATGCCCCATCCCTGGAGGGATTAAAGGCCAGGCTGGATGTGGCTCTGGGCAGCCTGGTCTGGTGGTTGGCGACCCTGCCTGTGGCAGGAGGATTGAAACTGGGTGATCATTGTGGTCCTTTTCAACTCAGGCCATTCTATGATTCTGTACATTCAGAAGGCCTGAGTCAGTCCCTCTAAATGATGATAAAATTAAAAAAATAACAAGAGTGACATTGTGGGAGTGCTTTTTTCCGATTCTTTTATTTATTTGTTTTTTCTAAACTCTCCTGCTTCCTAGAGCATATGTCTGTCAGACATCATGCACCACCTTCCAATATGTCCAGTTACAACTTATTTTGTATTCTAGTGCAGGGCATCTACCCTTCATAGCTGCCTGTCCTCTTGCCCGACAGCTTTATTCTTCCAGCAGCCCCCAGAGAAGTCTTGTCCTGTCCACCTCCTCACTACATGCAAGTTTTATCTCCTCTGATTAACATATAAGTAATACCGTCTTTGCACATCATGTGGCTCCCAGGATCTTCAGCTCTTTCCTGATTTCATAATAGCAGGAACATTTTTTTTCTTCCCTCTTACCTGTTTTGATATGGAAATGGGAACTGCATAGATATGCAGAGCAGATAAGGAATATGGAGATGAAAGAACTGCTGAGCTCTCTCCATGATTTTCTGTGAAAAAATATACTGTGCCTTAGTTTGGTTCAGACTATTTGGTCTCCATCCCTTTCCCAGGAAGAGGAAGCAGGAAAAGCAGTTGTTTTCCAGTGTGTCCCAGCTCCCTTGTTTTCAGGACAGTGAGTTTTTTGTGGTACAGGTAAATTTCTTCAGCCTCAGGCAAAACCACAAATGTGTGGAGAAGCCCTCTGAGTGGGCAGGCTGGCAGTACCAGTGGTGGCACTAACTCTTGAGCTTCCCACCTCTGTCTCACCCTACAAATGACTTCTGTTTGCATCTCAGTTCCAGGGGGTAGGTGAGAGAGCAGAGGTCGGAGCAAACTAAGCTTTGCAGTGACTGAGGATGCTGTTCAAGCAGTGGCTGTCAGTGTTATCTGGTACAGTCAGTGCCTCCAGTGATTCTAAGTATGGGTGGGAATGGATTTGTAAGGGTTTTGTGTGTCCTGTCTCAGTGGTGTTTTTTTCTTTTTTTTTTAATTTAGTTTGTAAAACCAGAGTGGCCCATGGAACCAACTCTCATGAGGTGAGTTAAAAACTCTTGCAGCTCTATTTCCACTTCTCTTGCAGCGGTTTGGCTGGTGCTTTCTGATTCTTTAGGAAGGCAGAATGAGGGCTATGCCCAAACCACTCTCCTTCCCACACATCTCATTGGGTTTAATAACACCAGTATTTTTTAGGTTTATCTGAAAGATAGCCAAATCTATCTTTAACCTCCTGTATAAAAACTCATTGTAGCAGTTTCAAGCTTCTATTATCTAGTTTTCTTGCTGTATGGGAACTGTTGAGTCACAGCCTCAACCACTGATTGGGCACCTGAGGCAAGGACTGGGTCAGCCATGGGAGCACAGGTGAAGGCAAACTCCTAGACCCCATTTAAAGGCTGATTACCACTGAGGAAGGATCTCTTTCTGAAGATTCCTCCTTTTTGGAGTTTTCAACCATGAACCTGTATCCTTGGATACGGGTAAGCATTTCTTCCTGGGTTATTTCTTTTTCAGCATGATAATCTTTCTGACTATAATACTTGTAAAGTACCAGCCTAACCATGCTACTTGTCCAGCTGTACACTTGCTTCCAACAGTTCGTTGTCAAGCTCTGTCTGCAAGGCATTTCCTTTGTCAGCCTCTCATCTGGCAGGAGGTTACACCAGGGGGTGGGAGTTTCTGCCCCACCGTGCTTCCCCTCCAAAATATACATAGTACTGGTGAGAAATGGTTTTGTGCTGCAGATGAAGCAGAGATGTGAATAAAGGCAGGCTGGACCCTAGTGAAACTACAGGAATAGCAAGTAGTGTCTGTTTCCAGGCATGTTCAGTTGTAATAATGTGGTTGAAGCTGTGGGAAGAACGGAACTGGTAGCATTATCTGCTTTTCCTCATTCCCGTAAGGCAGTTGCAGTTAAAATGGTTATGTATTCCTGGAAGGAGTGCATTCTCTGTGAGCTTAGCTTCCTCTAAATTTAGGCAAGTCAAGTCCTGATTTAATTCTTTTCCATTTGTGCTTCTTGCCTTCCTGCATACCACAGCTCAGTTTTAAGAATCCTGTCCTCCCTGTTGGCTCCAAGAACGCCTGGCTTCCTTTGTTAGCAACATGGTCACTGTTCCAGGTTTCCCAGCTGCTCCTGAAATGTGCAGTATGTTGCTGCAGCATCTCTGGGAAGTGAAGGCCCTAAAGTAAAATGCCAGTCTAGAGTAACAGAATGCCTACAGCTGAACTTTTGAATGGACAGCGCTTTAAAAAATGTAGCTAGGTTTTTCATTAAAACTTGGCTTGGATCATTTTACAAGCATGACAGACAGTTCTGTTAGTTTGCTGGAGCAGCTGCTATGAATTTTTGCTGTCGTTCCTGAGAGCACTTGGGACTGGGTCGTTAATGAATTTAAGACTTGGTTCTCTGTTGATTTTCCTGTGTAGTATTCCTCTGCAAGTGCAACCTGGAATGTGTGAAGCTTTCAAGGCCTGTCCAATTAGGCCTTGATTTTCATTTCCCTGGTGAATATATCCTTTGTAAAGTGCAGACATGCCTTCACCAGAATTCCATTTTCTGAGCAAAAATTAGACTGAAATATAATTGTAAGCTGCGTTTTATCACATGAACTTATGACTAGAGCAAAAAAGGGTCTCCTGGAAAAAAGCCTAAAGTCTAGCATGGTATTTTACATACAACAATTTCAAAGTTTACAAAGTATTCTCAGGAGTGATCCAAAACTATATTTATTATCAGAGAAGAACTGTCTTGTAAATGTTATTTTATGGGCAGTAATGGCAAGGGAAGTGCAGAATAAATAGGCTGTTTACAATACAGTCTGTCTCAAAGATAGTAGGTCTAGAAGAAATGGTTGCATGTTTTATTAATGGCTCCTCCTATGGCTTTTGGTAATTTGCATAATTTGTAGAGATATTCCCACTGCAAAGTTGACACTGAAACTAGAATGCAATCTGGTCAGAAATCTGCTTTTCTTCGTAAGATGACTAGTCAGAAAGATCAAGTATTGGCTAGCGGGGACAGCTGAAGGTACAGGGCTTGAATTTGGGCTTGGCGCCAGCCTTGTCTGGCAGACTTCATAATTTGCTGTGAATGCACAAACTAGTTAGGTCAGGTGCTGTTAGCATTCGTGTTCCACAGTTCCACATGGCTTCTGTACTGCAAATTGCATCAGCCAGCTCAGCATTTGAATCCCACTTTGCCAGCACCATTTCTGTTAGAAACTGAACAGAGATGATGCCTTGAGGTTCTTCTGTAACAAGTAATGCCATTTGAAAATTATGATACAAAGTATTATTCCCATGTTACTGCTAGATACAGCAGGTCTGTGCTAGATGACAAAGGGCAAGCACACCCTGCAAGCAAATTCCTGGATCTGTATTCATGCGTGCTGAAGGAATGAGACATCCCAATGAACCAGCATAACACAGCACCATGGGAATTTTATGGGTTGTATGCTAGTCCATGGGGCTGTCAAGACAGAGCTTTGCAGAAGAAAGATTTCATGTGGTTTCTAGTAGCTTGGGTCGGTTCTGTGCTGAGAATGTAAATTTTCTGGGTTTTCACACTTCCAGAAAAAAAAAGAGTGACAAGTACCTGAAGGAGTGGTTTCCAGGAATTAACTAACTATTTGCAGAGAACACTTGAAGGATAAGAACAGCATAGTTTTTACCAGTATGATATTGTAGATATTATAAAGGCAGCTGTCTTTGCACAAGGGGGAAAAGAAAAGAACAGTGGTTCTTGCCACCAGTGAAAGGTAAATGATGTTATTGCTGTGAATCGTCTTGATGGACAATGCTGCTGGTTACAGTAGGTTTCTTGCACAGGTTATCACCAGTCACAGATTCAGTCTGTGTGTCAAACAGCTGGCATCTGGTGTAACAGAGACAGCATAAGAGTATCAGCTGCAAGAATGCACTGAATGCTTATATTGACATGAACTTAGAAAACGTTAATCTTCTGAGTTATTGTGCTTATATACAGATGGTTCTGTGATCCTATGTGCCTACCAGATAAGGAACAAAGCAGAATGTTAAATAGGTAAAGACAAAAAAAAAAAAGCTCAGACTTTTATAAACGTGTAGACACTACATCATCTACCATGCTTACGTTTTTGATTAACAAAACCTATTAAATTTACTATTTTTAATGCAGGAACAGAGATGTTATCAAGAATTCAGTATGACAGTACAATGTACAACAAATGAGTAGCTGATCATATATAATATAAAGTAGAAGTGAGAGAACGTAAAACAGAAAAGTTTCTTTTTAAAATCCTTCCAATTTCTATGACTTCAGTAAGATACAGCTTGTGTCAGAAGGTACAAAAACTGACTGGAAGCACATGGTCAGATATCTCATTTGTGCCATGCCAAAACAAGAAGCTCCAGTGTTATTCTGTACTTTGCTGTGGAGTTCTGGGATCCACAGGAATTCTCTCAACCTCTCTGGGCTGTTCTACATACCAAGTAAAAGACTAGGTGCAAAGAGGACAGGGAGAAAATACTAATATGGATGAACGAAAACTCATTTTTTGGAGCTAAGGAGCTTTTATGCAAATGTACATCCTGTGCTGAATGAGGTAGATGGAGGCATAAGAGATGGAAGGTTAGCTTCACAGCTCTACAGTTGTCAAACCCAAAGATGGTCTAACTTGTGCAAGGGAACTGTGCTCAGAGGAAAGGAAGATAAACCTAACATCAGATTCTCTGGCCTTGGTTGGTCCTTACTCATATTGATCTGACTAACAAAATTTTCTTGTGTCTCTCTGGATAGCAAGGCCCAGCATCACTGAAGTGATGAGGGGAGATTCGTATTCAGACAATGAGAGCATAGCTCAGGGTTTTAGGTTGGGGAACAAACCTAAGTTTATCCTCACAGCTGTTAGGGGCACCTGGGTATAAAGTAACTTAATCAGCTTGTGACTGATGACTTTGTGGCATATTTTTTACAGTTCCTTCAAGAGAACTGTGCACCTGGAATAATGGGTCAAAACTGAAAACTCTTGGCCCCAAATTTCCTAGCAGTACTCTTACTAGGTGCTGGAAAAAATTATCTGATTTTGTGGGTGAGACCCCATTGCTTATGACACTGCCACTGTACTGACCCAAACCACGGGAAATACTGCTGCAGAGGAAAACTTGTATTGTTAGTACACAGACCTACGCCTTCACACTTCTGTTACTCTCATGATACAAGCTTGTATTCGCACAGACATGGTTGGCTGTAATGGTCATGTATTTTATCATTTTTTTTCTTCTAAAGACTTGTAATTCCAGTAGCATTCTTAATAGAAGTGGGTAAATGAAATTGTGAAGAGCTGAGATTAAATTTTCATTGAAAATGAAAGTTATGCTGTCAGTTGTGTCTGAAGAGTTTGTGTCAGTGAAATGTAATAATGTAGGACTTGCTGCTGAGAAGGGATCCACACTTGGTCAATGTATATCCACCAGTAGATGTTCCCACTCACTGCTTGTTGGTGAATATGAAGTTATTGAAAGATTTGTGCACAACTGTGTGTGTTTTCAGATGGCGATCATCTTCAACCAGGAGGGTCTGAAAGCTGTCCGCCCCCCTTGCGTCATTCAGAGTTTCATCAACCACAATGCTGTGCTGTATAAAGTGTTTGTAGTTGGGGAATCCTACACAGTGGTGAAGAGACCATCTTTAAAGAACTTCTCTGCTGGAATCTCAGGTATATGGTGCTCGTTTACAAGGAAGCAATTGTTCTTAGAGCCTTAGCAACAAACAGCTCAAAGGAAGCTCAAAAAAATCTTTGAGAAGGTTGATTAAATGAACACATCTGGTTCTTATATGTTATTTCTTCTGTATTATTTCTGTAAGAAGGGGGATAACTCACGTACTCTGGAATATATATGAATGACATTTATATAGTAAATATTTATGCAACAGTAAACAGTGTCTTACCTGTTAGAAACAGTGTTTTGTGTAATGTGGAAGTGTGGAGCCGGAGAAATTCTCTGATTTCCTAGTAAGGTCACATCATTTGTTCCGGAGTTTGTTTATAGATGTGCTTTGAGAGGATTTCCTGGATTACATGGCTTCAGAACTTCCTTTCCCTATTTTTACCTTGATTATATATGTGTGTTTAAATTCAAAATCACTTGTGCTTTCCCCGAAATATGAGACCCATTGTTGTAAACCTTGGTGCAAGTCTCTTTGTTTCGTGGATACCAGCTGTTGGAGAACAGGAGGAATGGTCTCGTCAGTAAGAACAGTGATCCTGCTATATGTTACTAGAGAGCAGTCACATGAAAGGTTTTCATAAGAAGATTCTAAAATTTCCTGTATGGAAAAAGAATTCCTTCCTTTTGATGGACTTGAGATCTACATTCAGTGGGACATCGAAGCAAGAAGGAATTAGCAGTACATGGATTTCTCTAACAGTGAGCAGTTATGAACACAGACAGGGTCCTTCTTAGGCAAAGATGTGTCTTCTTCAGTCTGTGCCACACTAAGTGTACATAGGCTGTTAAAATGCTTGCTGCTCCCTGGAGCTCATGGTGGATGGAGTCCTGCAAGTGGAAAAATCCAGCAGGTAGCAGGAGTGAAAGGGATCAAGCTGAAGGAGATGAACAAACAAGTGCCAATTTCTTGTGACTTTTTGTAGTGATTTCTGCTAATCTTAATATATCAGTGTGTGCTCACCATTGTTTCCACACACAAGGATATACTTTGTTAGTTTATGTGGAGTTCAGTAGGATCCTGGTAAAAAAAAAAAACCTTGTCTGTAGGTGTGTATGGCAGTAGGTCAGATATATTTACTTTTAGGTGTGCTGTGTGTCCTGATCAAATGAAGTAGGCTGCGTTCATATAAAATACTATGACTGACTGTGGTTTTGTGGAGGAGAATATGTTAAGGCATCTTTAAAAATGCCTTTGCTAATATCTTATCCATTAGTGTAAAACCTTAAAGTTGTCTGGAAGTTTATGTAAAATGCATTGGGTGGGCAGATTAGGGTAAGTTTCTGGCTTTCTTTCCCATTTTAGTAGAGTTCTGGGCTACAAGTACCTACCTAACATGGGTTGTGAGGCACTCCCTGGACCTGACTGTCTGAAAGTACAGGGCCTTTCAGAATGGGAGGAAAAGCAAGAAGAGAATGTAATGGTCTCAGACTTTAGAGAGGATTTAAGTTTGCTTGTCATGGTTCTCCCATCTTTATCGTACGCGGCCCTGTGGCTGCTTTTAATGTCATGTCAGAGGCCAGCAAGCTTTCTGATCTGAGCAGTCATTATTGAATGTATCAAATTGGTAGAAATTAACTTCATTATTAATTGATTTTGTTTAATAGATGAATCAAAACTAGTTTTTATTAACCTCTCATAGCTCTATTTAACTGAGGGCTGAAGTCTGGAAACCACGGCTGGCCCGGGCCATGTTTTGCTGCCTATGCTCATAGCCAAGCTGTGAGTAAGAGCATACTTCAGGGCAGATGGTGCAGGGAACTATCTAGTATTGATCAAGACTGGATTCCCTGGGCCGCAGTGCCATCTGCTGTTCTTTGCACTCATCCTTTGGAAATTAAAATCCTCTATACATCTATTTACACCCTTCTTTTAATTCCAGACAGAGAATCGATATTCTTCAACAGCCACAATGTCTCAAAGCCAGAATCATCATCTGTCTTAACAGCTGTAAGTATACTTGTTCTTCTTCCTCTAGCATAACTGGAAGACTATCTAGTCCTTTCTTATCAAAGTGCTGGTAGTTAGCAGCTCTCCTTAAGTTGTCTGCCTCCATGTTGCCGGCTGAGGTCTGTTCAATATAATGAACCAGCATGGCTGTGTGTCCCTCTGGTATTCCTTACCGAGCTCTGGTGAGGAAGCACTGATCAGCAGGCCTGTCTGCTACACACCAGGCCTGGACTCCCCAAAGCCGGGGAGAAAGAGAAGAAGTTTCTGAATACAAATATCTGCCCATTCCCTGTCTAGAGAGCTTCATAGGCATAAATCATCCTCAGTTCTGTGAGGAAAGACAAATGGTAAAAATTCAGAGAAAATGCATTGGACAGGACCATAGAGGATCAGTAGCTGATGCAGTGCAGGCTTTGCTGAGCTGCAACCAAAGGACCATTTCTGGGGTCTTCTGAGTCTAGCCATGCAAGCAGGTGCATGGATTAACGCTCACATTACCACGCCTTTTAATAAGCTTTGTACATATGAATCCAAATAAGGCCTCAGGTACTCTACTGCTGTGAAAGTTACTTTGCAGGACTGAGTCTTTAAATCTCTGAGTCTTCAGATTCTTTTCTGTTTCACGAACTCTATTTGGGAATAGTTCTCTAGTCAGCAGTGATTAATTTAAATTGTGTGCAAAATGTGCATGTGTAAAATTTTAAAGCTGTAATTGTGCTATTTGTAAATCCCTTGGTGGGTAAATTTACGTTTAAGTTTATGTAGAGAATATGCTCTTGTGGCTTACCTGCCACCTCTCTCATGCACATACATATTCCATGCACATTTCTGTAAGCGTGCCAGTGTCTGCTGCATAACCTCTTGTTTAAAACGTGAAAAAAATTACATCTTCCAGTCATAAGTAATCTAAATTATTCTTGATAGTACACGTCTGTAGAATAACTTATAGATGAAAATTCACACAAAAGCTATCCACTTTGAATTAGCTGCTGCCTTGAAGATACCAGCAGAGTTGTGCTGTATAGTTCAGATGGAGCTAGCAGGTACAAGTCTGTCTTATCAGTCCCACAGGCAGGCCATAATCTACTTGTAATAACAGAATTGTATCCAGAACAGCTGCAGCACAGGGTGGCTGAATTTATTTTTCTAAGGTAAAGATTTAGTACTTAAAATAGTGGTTCTCCATTTATTCCTACACTGTCGCATATTTTAAGGAACTGCACCAATATGAAACAAAGAACTAGATGCTTTAGAGTAGGTGAACTTCTGCTGTATGTAGGATTCTGAATTATTAAAGAAATTCCTGTTTCTCTTTTGTGCTACCAGTTCTCTGCAGTTTGGTGGATATTAGACCTGGAAATGAAATTTAAGCTTTGCACTTAAAAGACTGCTTCAGACTCAGTTAGTAATGTGTCCTTCTCCTCTATAGCTGGATAAAATCGAAGGAGTATTTGAGCGGCCAGATGATGACGTCATCCGGGAAATCTCTAAGGCACTGCGGCAAGCTCTGGGAGTTTCCCTCTTTGGAATCGATATCATCATTAACAATCAGACTGGGCAGCATGCAGTCATTGATATAAATGCATTCCCAGGTGAGAAAGGCCTTTCTACTCACGCTATCCAGAACCCACGCAGTGTGTGCTTAGTGTTAAGTTTTGCTGCCAGTGTCTCATATAATTATTTCTCAGGTGGGGAAAGGGAGAGCAGCATGCAGAATTGTACAGAAATCAGATAGTGTTTAATCTAGCAAGGACAAAGTCCTAGTTTAGATATGGAATGTGCTACTGAAATAGTAGCTTTTAGGAGATGCAGTCAAAGTTTAGTGGCTAGCTGTTGTGCTGAGCTGTTGCTCAGGAACTGAAGCACAGGGCTGTGTGCTGGGCTTGAACTTTCTAGGTCTGTTTTTCATTCTGAAAACGAAGAGAGAATAAATTCTATTTTAAGAAAGCGTCTAAGATTATTTTTCTCTAGACTCTGTACCATTAAAAGTGTTGAGGGGGTGGAAGTAGCAAACTGTTCCCTTGAAAATCTCTTCCTGTGCAAATTGATTCTCCTGTGGAAAGATGTCTTGTGCGCAAAAGCAACAATAGGAGGAATCTAAGGAAGATTGCATTTGCGGAGGAGTTGCTATAGAGTTTTAAATATCCTTGAAGGCTCTCATAAGCGTATCCTGGAATAAAACAATAGAATGCACATGTGAAAATTTGTCCGCTTCTTTAGTGCATTATATGCCTTGGAAGCAGCTGAACAAAATCCTTGACCACTGAAATTGTTAGGAGTTACAAGTGTGTGTAACAGCAGAGAGAAATGCTCTGTCACCTGTGCTAGATTTGGTAACCTAACATAGGAAAAGATTATATCATCTCTTGACGCTGTTCTACATAGAATTTTTCTCTGAAAATATTGCTATCATTACTTGAATAGTCTTGTCTGTTTTCAGAGACGTAGCCAGGCTGTTACATAGTTTGTTTAGCTTATCATTTAATTTTCAGTATGACTGAGATATCTTCACATCTAGAAGTCTTGCCCTAAATCACCAATTTTCTTAATCTTTCAATCCAAGTCCTCAATCCCAGTGCTGCCCTGTTGTGCCTCTCCTGTCTGTGACTGGCTTTCTCTCAAACCTTCAGGCCTGCTATTCACAGATCACTTTGCTGCCTGGTTCCACCATATGCTGTTGATGCAGTCTGCAAATCCATGAAAACTATCTTCTGCCAAGAGCAATGAAACTACCTAAATCAGAAGTCAGATAGAGCCAAATCAGCTTTATGAAAAGGTTCCTGTTTCAGAAACTGGATATTGAAATGAGTGGTGCAGGACATCTCTTTTTCAATCCTACATTTTGCAATATTTTGCATTCTGTACTTTTAGATGATTTTTTTATTTGCAGATACTGTTTCAAATTTGGTGCTTTGCACAGACCAAACTACTGAATTTCTTGAAACATTGAAAAGTCCAGACTGGGCAACAGCTAGTGGCAAATTTAGCAACTTAAACAGGCATAATATTTCCTTGTAGTGGCATCACCTTGCAGAACTGCCTATAGCCTTGTGCTCTGCTGTATGTCTATCCTAATACTACAGTTTTTGATATTCAATGCAAGTCCTGCATTTCAATCTGCACAGTAATTAGGCTTTGAATAGACATTAACTTAGTATTCTTTTCAAGATACTTGGGAGCACAGGAAAGCTTCTTGTGCACAATTCTACATTTTATTGCACATGGGATTTTTTTTTTTATAGTGACCTTGTGAAGATAGCTACTGACTCTATCACCATGGCAAAGAGTGTTGAAAACTGCTTGGAGAAAGTCTAGAGGACAACAGCAGGGACTAGACATATGCAAGAGAAGGCTGAGGGCAAGCAAAGCAATATTCAAATCTGTAAAAGACAGCAGAACTGAGAGAGAGATAGACTGATCTTAAAGCTGCTAAGATCAGAGGAGAAGTAACAGAGTAAAATTCAACAGAAGAAAATTTACATCTCAACACAGAGATGTATCCCTGTTGGCTCAAAAGCACATTCAGACAGGGCAGATGCATTTCCCTCTGTGGGCCAGTTTGATTCAAAGATGAGTAGCTGCAAGGACTGACTTCGTCAATGGAGCCAACTCTTTGCTAATGAGAAGCTGAAAATCAGCACTGCTCAAAGGAGTCCCTGATGGGTTGTGTCAGCAGTGAGTTCAAACCATGCAATCTGTGGAAGGGGCTTTCCCTCTCTTCTTCCTCTAGTCTTTCTGTCCTGGAAGGATTGCAGTAGATCTAAATGGAAGCCAAATTAGACATTTTGGGGACCTGAAGTACTGCTGCTTAGTGGGGAGGGAGAGAAAGAGGTATCTTTTCAGCCTCTTTCACGGAGCTCTAGCTGCATCTTGGGGCCAGGCCTGACCAAAGCCTTCCCCAGCTGCCCAGAGGTTTGGCTTCCTTGTGCATTCTCTTTCATGTCTACCCAGCTTGGAGCTCATTTGACCTTGCCAATTCATGGATATCATATTGAGATTAATTGAACATTAGAATTCAGAGTAGGTGTACCTGGAGGAGGATGTTGTTGTCTGTTATCTACTTCATTTAGCATTAGTGGCAGTTGGGAAAGGTGTTAAAGATAAATGTCTAAAAGCCCTATTGTGTCTCCTGCTATATAGAAAACTGTCTGGGCTATATTTAGCTGTGGTTACCAGCTGAGATATTTAACTGTAGGTCTGTCACGTAGCACGTGGGTTTTATGTTTGTCTGACCTCAGGTAACAGAGAAGGGGCTCCATGAAGCCTGCTGTTGCATCACAGCAGCTGATCTCAGCAAGCCTGAGCAGCAGCCTGCCAGCGGGATGTGTGAGCTGCTGTTCTGGATGCTCTTATGTGGTAGCTGGGAAGCAAGGCCCTGGGTCTGGGCACACGGTTTGTGTGTATGAGCACGCTGCCACAAATGCAGGCTGTGGGCTATCCAGTTCTCTTTGCCCTAGGGAAGATGAAGAAAATCAGAGTAATCTGCCAGCTTAAGGAAAGTCTGCTAAAAATCTGGAGCGTAATACCTAAGTTAGTGTAACACTAGCTTAAAAGTGCTCGTGGGCACTTAGTGGCTCTGCAAAGCTCAAGCAGACAGGGTGCTTGTTTTCTGTGGAGTTCCTGGACAAACTTCCTTCCTATCTGTGCTCTGCCAGAGAACACTAGAGACTGTTTTCATCACAGCAAAATGCAGGCTTCACACTGACAGGTATTTCCATAGTGGTTTCAGAGGGTTATGTTAGCGTAGTGCTTGTAGCATCATGATCCATACTGCTTGTGTTTTAGATGTCCTCTGTCTGATTCCCTGTGTAACGTGAGCCCTGACTTTGTTACCAGTAATCTCTGAAGGCATAATTTCAGTTACCCTTCTTGATGCCTTATTGTCGCAGCACAGTAATGTCCCACAGTTGTCATTTTGAAAGATGTGCAGCAGCAGTCAGGGAACAGGGTGAGCCAATATTGACAGTTTGCAGCCATCCCCGTCTTGTGGATCAGGAGCTGAGACACATTTGTCCTCTTCCTCCCTTCCTTGTATGCTTTTATACTTATTTTTTTGCTATAAGAACTTTCTTCTCAGTGACCAAGCAGAATTATTTAAGAGTTTCCATGCAGTGTGCAGTGGGCTGGCACTGCAAATGTATGAAATGTATAGCTTTCTTACACTGTAACATCTGCTGATTTCAGGGCTTTGTAACTGGCTTTCTTATTCCCATTAAATATTTAAAGCCACTTCTTTGTGAGTTTACCATGTGCCCTCAGACAAGGCTGGTTTGTTTTCATCAAGCAGACATAAAACCATCTAGGGTCTATGGGTCTCCTCTCTGAATATTAAAGCTGTTACTATGGAGATGGCTTATTCCCAGGGAGCCAGGAGCACTCTGAGTAGATTTGAAGGCTAATCCCATGTCTTTTACATAAGCAAGAAAGCATAACAAGCGTCTCTATCAGAGAGGTGGAGCTCTTGTTCTGGCTCCCATGGCCGACTGCAAGAGCCTTGGCTGTCCCTGGCTGATGGGTGGGTTGTAATGTGGGTCACCTGGAAGGTTTTAAATAGCCGATTTGTTTGGTGAATTTGTGTAAGGGTCTTTGAGACAGGAAAACTGGGAGTTGTTGTCACACAAACCAGTAGAGATATGAGACCTGTTCGGGAGTACCTAAGAGAATTGTGAGAGAGTGCAGTAAAATCCAAAGCAGTGTGGCAGCCTAAGTAAGAGTTAGTTAATTAACGTGTGGGTTATAAATACCCCGCAAAACCACCACATTTATCTCAAGGTTGAATTGTCCTCTTACCTTGTGTTTTTCAGGAAGTTGGTTTCTTATTGCCAAAGGAATTTGGCTTTCAGAGAAGAAGGGAGATTCAAATTGAATTATTTATGGCTCTTCTGCCCTCTAGTCATGTTACTAAAAGTGTTCTAAAATGTGCATTTATTTGTGGTCTGCAGTTCTGCTGTCGTGGTGATCTGTGTGAGTGTGTGCTATTCATGTGGAACTTTTAAACTGCCATTTATTGCTTTAGTCTCCTATATTAATATTAGGTCACCTTCAAAATACTTCTATAGGCATTCAGAAACATTCAGCCTAGCCCATTTAATACACTGAATTTCACATCACCTCTAAATACTAAATCAAACTGATACCAATTTCGGCTAATGCAGTAGTAGCTAAGGTCCATTTCAAGACATTATATAGACATGTCGCATGTCTGATTCAATTTTACAATGAATGTAATAATAAAATTGTGTCTATACCAGAGTTTAAAATAAACCAAGACTCTGTACACCTGCTGTCACAAAAAAATGTAGTATCTCCTGTTATTTGACCATCTGTTTTAGCCAAGGCACTTGTTAAACCCTCAGTATGAATTGTCTGGGAATCTCATAACAGAACCATACAGAAAGTTGGTTTCAGTGCTGATCCCAGATCCTGCTGTTTCTGCCCAATGCTGCATCATTTAAATATATTTAGTCTCCTTGACTGTGTTTTTAGACGTTGTTCATAGCAGGGAACATGTTTTGAGTGCTAAGTTAGGTTAGATTAGACAAGCACCACACTGCTTCTTTCAGTCAGACACTGCCTTTCTGTAGGGAGCAGGGCCTGCTTTGCTCTTCTTTGAGGTTCCCCTAAGTGAGAGGTTGCTGGGAGATTATAGAGGGTATGGACCCTCAAGGAACCTGCGCTTTTGTAGTAAATCCTAGCAACAGGGTGCAGAAAATTGGTGCTACAACACAGAGTTTGTAACTTAGGGAAAAGCGACTTGGAAACAAATGATAGGATGTACCTAAAATTATATATATACATATGTATGTGGGAGGAAAAGGAAGCAGAAAATCTGAGAAGTGATCTAGTGCTTCTTATTGAACTGTCTGGACGGAAGTATTTTAGCAGCAAGGATCTCTGTTCCCTTCTATGCTAGCCTGCTTGTGCTTTCAGTCACAGTGGCATCATGGAAAAAAGCTTTTTTATTATCAGTGGTAGGTCGAGGACAGCCAAAGAAATAAAATGGGAGAAGAAGCATTCGAAGAGCGTACAGAAACTACTCAGCTGCATTTTCTTCCTCTTCTTTGTTTTTCCCCTTTTCAGGTTATGAGGGCGTTTCCGAGTTTTTCACAGATCTCCTGAACCACATAGCTGCTGTCCTGCAGGGTCAGGCACCTGAGGTGACCCAGCTAAACCGTAGCAAGCTCCTGGCTGAGCAGACCGGCGGGATCATGGACGAGCGGATATGCTGTGCGAGCACGGGCTGCCTCAGCGTCATGGGAAAAGACTCCTCGTGGATTGTGGAGAGCGAGACCAACAGCTCAGTAAAACTGCAACACCAGAGACTAGGCTGCAACTCAGCAGTGTCCCCCAGCTTCCAGCAGCACTGCGTCGCCACGTTGGCCACGAAAGCTTCCTCCCAGTAACTTGCTGATGCCATGAACTGAGGAAAAAGCCACAGGGATACAAATTGTGGTCCCAGAACCAGATCAGGCTGTAATAGTACAATTGCAAAAACAACAAAAAAAACAAAAAACAAAAAACAAAAACAAAAAAAAAAAAACCAACCAAAAAAAAAAAAAAAAACCAAGAAAACACAAAACAAAAAAAAAAGCAAAATAACAATTAAAAGAAACCCACCTTCCATTTGATTTAACCTGATTTGCTGATGAAATGGTCTGAAAAGGAGAGGGTGAGAAAGTGATTCAGATCCACTTCATCAGATTCCAGTTGTAAATCTGTAGTGAGTTTACACACACGCATGGGATTTAACACTAGACCTTTCATTGTGGGAGGGTTGCTCTTTTGTTTCTATTGTTCTTTGTAATCACTGGTGACCAGCATTTTAAAATCGGACCTCATGGTATCAAGGAGATAATAATGTTGAAATGGAATGTATGAATGTAACAGTGCTAGAGATTTTTGCCTAAAATACTCCCGTTCCTTTTTCCAGCTAGGCCATTGCAAAAGAAAGCTCAGACAACTTCAGTATCGCTAAACCAAATCTCTTGCAGCACTGTCAGGGTATTGACAGAGAGCTTGCTGTGAGCCACAGCACTTTGATGGGACCGAGCATGCCGGCTGTTAAGGGCTCAGTACCAAGCAGCCACCCCAGTTCCTGCTTCACAGCTTTACCCCAGGCCTCCTTGCTTTAGTCACCAGCAGCTTCTGGCTACACTTGCCAAGAGTGAAATATGTCTGATCCAGGCAGACTAGAGGCTGAAAAAGAGGTGCAGGTAGTTAAATTGAGTGATTTAATTGATGAAACAACATTCTTTCCATCACCTGCTAGAAGAGCAGCTCATCTCTGAGCAGAGAATTTAATCCTCCCTACATTACACTTATGAGGATTCTGGGACAGCTCTGCTAAAAGGCTGCCAACCAGAGCCACGCATTCTCCTTACAGCAGTGCACCTGGGTGTAACACAATTGCTGCCTTCCACAGATCCACGGTGCTGCTATTTTTTCTTTTGCAAATGAAATGTATGCAGAATGAGTACCTTTGTGTGAGACAGCAGTTCTATGTAGCATATCGTGCTCCAGCTGCCAGGTGAGGCTGTCAGATGGGCTGTGTGGTAATTTACAGTGGTGCTTCACACTGTTTGTAAGCGATAGTGCAGCCACATTCTGTCTCTTGAGATGTGCAGTAAACCTACAGTGTTCACCTGCTTTTGCATCTTCTAGCATAGCTGCATTTTCTGCCATTGAGCATTCCTGCAGCTTTTGCCAATTCTGAACACTAAACTGAAAGTAACCAACTCTATCGGTGCTGAGAACGTAGACACTATTTTGGTAGACTGAGTGGCCTTCTCTTTCCCATATAAGCCCTAAAATGTATTTAAGAGGCGTGGTAGTAAGAAAATGTCCTTGTTCAGCTCATAGCTTGCAGGTATGGTAGTCTTTAGCTTTCTGTAGCAGATATTTATGAAGCACCCATCACTGCAGCATTTCATGCCAGTTTGTTAGTATCCTGTATTAGATTGAAAGGAAATGTATTACTACTCAAAAGGAGATGATCTAGAGCTTAAAGCTTGGGCAGACCATGGAGAGAGCAGTAAACTGTATAGAAAGTGTCACCATCCTAACCTGATTGTACTGGTCCTGGAGGAGAGGGCATTATGGAGAGCATTGTGTAGCAGTTATTTTATGTAAGCTCATTTTTCTCTGGAAGACACTGGGTTTGTTCCGCAAGTGCCATTGTAGGAAAATTTCTGTAGCTGGGTTTGCATTTCTGAGGACAGTCTACACAAGAGGGGAGGACCTCGTGAGTGTGGTACCTGTACAATTCCAGGGTGCACATAATTACAGCCAACTTCCTATTCTGTTGCAGACCAGCCCTGAGCTGGGCTCTCTTTGCAATCCCTGTATGCTTCGAGGCTGCTGAACCCCACATTGAGTGCAGCTTGCAGGTCTGGGTCGTAGTGGTGTGAGTGAGTCAGATGTACATAGGTGTGGGTTTATACGAGTATTCCTGATAGACCAAACCTTTCATAAAGCCGTGACTGAAATAAAATTGACATCTACAGTTTGGGGTTTGTTTTTGTTTGTTGAAAATAAAAAGTGTTTTTATGTTACGCGTGTAACAAAAGATACCCTCAGGAAGAAATTTGCCAGTGCTTATTTTTGTATGGTACTTTCTTGTAACCAGCTGGTGGAGTGTTTGTAGACTTGCCTTTTGCTCCCTTTATTATGGCTTGGGGTTGTTTTGTTTTGATTTGTTTTGTTTTTAATTTGGTGGTGGGGAAAAAGCGATGATGTTAAAGCTGGGTTAGTAACTCGAGACCTTTCAAAGTATGTTTACATGAATCTGAGTGTCGGATCCAATTGAAATGTCTGTATGCTGTTTCCTAGTTAGAACATCAAATGAGAATTTTATTTTCCTGGCTGCCTTCTGAATTTTGGTTGGCCTATTTTGCACTGCTTTATTTCTCCAAAATAAACTACTGAAATATAATTGTGCATTTTAAACTTGTTTACAAATGATTGTTAAAAGTTTATTTTGTAATTCTCTGAAGGCTTACAAAAATGCTATATTTAAATATTACTCCAGACCTTGGCTGTAAGTAGAGAAGAAGTTTAGGTCATTGGTGTGATCAGTGACATTTTTCCCATAGTCTGTAATTTATTTCTTATTTATCAAATGTATCTGTATCACTTTAATTTACCAGGTGCAGATATGCAAGTACCTGTTGTGATGTGGCATTACAATAGAGTTTTCTCCTAAATTACCATGCGATTGCTGTATTGCTATATTTCCTTGCCGAAATTGTTGTTGTGGCTCATATGTTAGAGTGCTGCCCAATCACATGGGCCAATCAGGAGACCAGTTTTTAAAAGCCAAAACTGTAAATTACCAAGTGTCCAGACATGTAATTACATTACTGCAAAACGTTCGAGCACACATATGTTGTTAAGCCTGTGCTAAAGTGCTTTTCTGAATTACTGCCTCATTTGATAAGTTTAGGATGGCTTTGATTTATGATAAGTTTCACAGTAGTTTAGTTCTTGTTCTGTAGTCTTTTCCTTTTTTTGTGTGTGTGTGTGTTTTTTTGTTTTGTTTTGTTTTTTGTTTTCTTTTAAAGTAAGGAGATGTACTAATATTAGACAATACCATATAATAGCCTCGCTCTTAAAATTGCAGACAATCTGAGGGAGATTTTCCATAACATCTTGTTTGAATTCTGTTATTGTGGGTTAGAAAAGGTTCTGCTGTGTTTTCAGAGGCATAGCTATTGCTGCTGTGTTGATTGGAGCAATTAAGTTAAAATGATGTGGTCACCAGTTAGCTTCTTATGGATCTGCTTCTTTTCTGCTTGACTGTTATCAGTCCACAAGAACACCATTATCTTGGCTGGAATGTTCTCCAGGTTTTGTGTCAGTGTGATGGAGGAGGTTTGACTGTGATTTTCACTATAATTATGTAGCTGACTTCAGAAGGTGAAGATTATCCCCTGTTGAGGAGAACTTGAATGGTATTATTAGTGCACATAATGCAAAACCATCACCACCATCCTCTCCCTCTAGCTGACACTGCCATGTTACATCGGGTTTGCAGTGACTGCATCAGGACAATTGGGTCATACAGAAAACCCAGTGCAGAAATGCAGCCTGACCACGTGTGCCAGGGGTGACACCCTTAGCCTGCAGCTGTTCTGCCTTTGGTAACCGTGTGTCTGGCTCTTCCAGACCTATTCAGACCATTGGAATGAGAAATTTGCTTGGAGATCCCCATTTGGAACATGTCAGTGTTTGTACAGAGGAGTCTGCAACAGCTTGCTCAGGTAAGAACCATCGGCTTCATCTGCTGTTCTCATAGATGGGCACGAACAAAGAGCTTCACCCTGGAGCCCCAGGAGAGAAGGGAAGTAAGGTGGATGGCTCAAGCTGAGGGGTGATGTTTGTTCCTCAGCCAACCGTGGGCTGTGCCCAGTCTAGTAGTGATTGCATGGGAAGTGCATGGATCGGAATGGCAAGGCACAGGCAAGAGCAACTGAATGCAGACGGCCAAAGGTGTTTGAGTTAACTGGCCAAAAAAAAAAAAAAAAAAAAAACAACAACCAAAAAAAACCAGCAAAACAAAGGGAAATGGAAACTTCTGTTTCCATCCAACAAAAAGAAATTCCGGACTTAGCAGCAATTCAGCTAACATGGCTTCCCCAAAGTCTTGGTGTGGCAGCAGTGACCATGGGTCAGACTTTCACACTCGCGTGCAGCCTTACCTTGCAGAGTGGTGCAGAAAATCCTAGGTTTGGGTTTGTTAGTGAATAGAGTCTAATTTGAGTTTGTAGTGGTCTCCCCATGTGCATACTGCAGGAGTTCACTTGCATTACTTCGCTAATTTTCATTTCCTCCCTCCTTCTGGTCAGAGATGTATTGATTTTTGTATTCAGTATACGATTACTTTATGGTGTTGCAGCTGTATGTTTCGTAATAGCAGGATGTGAAAATGCTTTGTGTAGATTAAAATATTTCCTTTAATATAATCTCCTCTCGCTTTCATGTGTGACACACGCATTGTGATTTTATTTGTAATATTGCTTTAATACTTATTTCAGAGGAATGTAACCTCCAGAAAAGTACTTCCCACATCTTCACTACCTTTCCTTTCCCTATTCACCCGATGTGGACCCAAGCCATCAAAAGTTGAGCTTCTGATGGAGTGGGTTTCACATCCTTTGTGGATGCTGTTATGTTTACATGGCCGCACTAATTGCTAACGTCTGTTGAAGTTTGAGAGGGTCCAGGTGCAGATGAAAGTGTTAGAATGGTAATTCCCTTGGCAACACAGGCATGATAGCATCTGTAGCAAGCACAGGCTCCAAAGTGGTCTTGCTGTGTATACAGGGAACTCTTGGGGTCTGGTCCATTCCTGCTGGTAGTACAGTTTCCCTGTGGAAGAAAAAAATCACTGTAAAAAAAAATGTACTCTGTGATGAAGAAGAGGGATGAGAAGAGGTAGGTGAGGATTGGGGATAAAGTCCTGGCCAGGGGACACTGTGATACCAATGGGCCAGGAGTTGGCTCCATTATTTTTATAGAAATCTTGGGAGATGTTTTCTCTCCGCCTTTCTCACCCTGAATCCACTGGGGCTGATGCCAGCAGTTGTCTGTGGGCCATGAGCTCAGTAGGCAGTGGCCTTGTCCAGCATGCCTGGAGTTTGCAGGGGGCTCCTGAGCGTTACGAAGTTCTGATTGATGGCCTGGAAATCTCTTAAAACTCTAGAAATAGCTGGGACAGTGAATGGAGTTGGTGAAATTCAGGTCTTCCTCTTCCATCCTTTTTAAAGAAACCCACTTTTTATTTCCTCCTTCGTTCTTTACACAGTAGTTTTTAGATATAAATTATTTTAACATTTTTGTGTGAAAAGTCATATATACATATATAAAGTTATTAAAAGGTTGACTATATGTTGAGTATAAAATAGTGATGACTTTGTTTCAGATGTTAGCAGCCCCTAAAAATGAGTTGTTTATCCTCTTGTAAAGTCAGTGCTGTAAAAAATAAATAAATAAAAGCTGTATTAGATGTATCTTTTATTATTTATTTCTCATGCAGTATGTGATACGGCTTGTGTATACCTTTGTGAGAACCATATACTAAGATGCAGTCATTCTTAAAATCAAGTAATAGTTCCTTGGAATCCCAGCAGTTCTGAGACAAGTGGCCCTTCACATGTGGATTCATGTTGGAATTCTCCTTCGCATGCCAGCTGTGCCGACTTAAGCATGGCTGAGGCCTAGGGACCATTCATCTGTGCCAGGTTTCACAAGTTTGTCAATATCTGTGTTCAAATCCGACTGTACAGTGTTAACACGTGCGTCTTGTGATTTGCTTCAGCCCTCTCTTCACTATGATTTCTGAAACGGGATTCCCATTTGGTACTTAAATTTACCTAGAATGATTTAAAAAAAAAAACATAAAATCATGGTTTACTGTAAAAAAAAAAAAAAAAAAAAAAAAAATAGAAATGTTTGCTATTTGGCATCTTACTTCAGTTGCATGACTGATCAGATCTGACAATGGAGATGGTGCTTTCATATAACAGCAATGATTTCAATGGTAATATGTTGTTTTTTTTCTTTTGCCAAGCACCTGTGATGGACAATGTTTTGGTTTCAACAGTAAAGCAATATGCAGTAGATATTGTGACATTCTCTCTATACTTGTTTTGAAGACAGAAATGTCCCTTTACAATAATGAAAATAAATGCCTTATAACAAATTTTACTTTGCCTTCTCTTTATGAGTGGGTAGGGCAGCGAGGGGAGCAGCTGAGTGTGAGAAGCTTCTTCAGTGTCATTGTTACTTTGGACTTTGTTAAACCAGCTCTACTAGTGAACGTGGCTGGTGTGGAATCGTAGAATGGCTTAGGTTGAAGAGGACCTTAAAGATCACCCAGTTCCCACCCCTTGCCATGGGCTGGCTGCCCCCCACCAGCTCAGGCTGCTCAGGGGCCCATCCAATCTGGCCTTGAGCACCTCCAGGGATGGGACACCCACAGCTCACTGGGCAGCCTATGTCAGCACCTCACTGCCCTCCAAGTAAAGAATTTCTTTCTAATGTCTAACCTATATTGCCTATATAGGTTATATATAAAACCTATATGGCTTAAAGCCATTCCCCTTTTCCTATCAAGTTTTGGTTGGTTTGGCTTTGATTTGTAAGACTAGTGGGAATAGACTATTTATGTAATGACTGCATAGCACATCTAGATGTCACTGGGATTCAGGCTGTTGCTGTGCTTAAGGATTTATTCCTAGTGCTGCCTTCTGGACTGATCCTGATGGGGAATTGTTGGTTACTCAAAACCTAGTAGGGTTTTTAACCAGGATTGTATTTTGTCTAGTGCAGGAGAGGTAGATGTCTCACCCAGCAGTATTAAATTTTGCTAAGCAACAGGCAGGTTCAGCCTGTGTTCATGTAAACACTGCCTGCAGAGCAGTGCTTTGTGTCACCTCCAAGGACAGAGCTGCTGCTGCTGGTGCCTTGCCCAGCCCTGAGCTCTGTCTTTCCCTTTGAAGAAAGTCTATGGGTCCCAAACATTTGCCTGGGCAGACATTCAGAAGCCAACCACCCAGCCCAGCCCAGCGATTGTCCAGCCCTCCAGCTGGTACCCTGCTTAAGTTCAAGGACATGGCTGCTCCTGCAGTAGTGCCTGAGGGGATGGAAGGGGCAGGATGTTGCCTCCCCTCTGCATGTCCCAGTTCTCCCCATGACTGTCCCATTTATGAATTTCTTATTAAAACCCACTCACGGTGCCTGAATAACTTGACCTTTTCAAATGTTCACCCAACACTAAGACTCCTTAGCTGCCACCTCAGCTGCATGGAGCCATCCAAGCGTTGTGGTGAGGCTGGGAGGGCCATCATGGTGGTGAGGGGATGCAGCCCACTAATATGAAAGCTTGCAAAGAAAGCAAAGAGCCCACCGTGGTTTTATTTTTCCTTAGATAAATTTTTTATATAGAATATATTACAGTCAGAGTTCTCAGCTTTTAATCAAAAGGTAACAAGTTATTGCAGTTTTACCCAGTGAAACTACCGGTGGGAGGAGAGCTTCCTAGAAAGCTCTCCTGTCTTTTAAAAAACAGAAAGGGAAGGAGGAAATAAAAATAAAGAAAAAGAGAGAAAATACAGGTGTAGGTCACACTTCTTGGCTACGGTAGCCCGATGGGGCGGGTGGACATCCGTAGGGGAGAAAGGAGCGTGGGGACAAGAAGCGGTGATGGGCACAACACTACTGCGAGGGAGGCAGGCCTGGCGCCCGTGGGGCCGGCGTCCAAGGCGCGGTGCTTCTGCTCATCGTACTCGGCATGAGACCGGGAATGGAGACCACGGTGGAGAGAGGCTGCGGCCAGCCCTCAGCCCCGCCTCAGCTCGTGCAGCTTGTGGGCCACGCGCTCCAGCTCGGCCTCGATGGCGGCAAGGCTCTCCAGCTCCTGGTCCTGCAACGAGAGCAGAAATGGGGCAACAAGGAGCGACAGGGGTGGGAAGTGCGGCTGGAGCCATGCCACCTGCATATTTCAGTGCCTGCTGCAGTGGGGAGATATGGCAGTGTTGCCTCAGTCCCTGCCAGCACATGTGGAGGCATTTGGGCCATTCAGTCCCTATTTCCCAGGAGCAGCAGGGTAGACCTCCTCCATACAAATCACACTGCTTTTGACCAAGAAGGATGAAGTGCTCCCAGAGCTGCTGTAAGGGCTTTGGGCTAGGAGGGAGCAGCCTTCTGCAGGGAAGAGACCTTCCCCAAAAGCAGATGATGGCAGGAGGCAGAAGGGGCAGGTGCTCTCTCCTTGCTCAGAGCCAACACATTTAACTTCGCTTTCAACCAACCTGACACCCTCCTGGATGCTGGTGGGCAACTTTTGGGCAACACTCCTCTGCGTTACTAAGGCAAAAAAAGGTGTCTTGGAGGCAAGAGAAATGCAGCAAACTGGCTACATTCCTGGGGACCTGAGCATGGCTTGTTCCAGAGCACTGCAGTACCCATTCCCAGCCTCTGTGTTCAGACCTCTGTGGCTCATATAAACTGGAACTGGGCTTCAACACCAAAGAAACAGAAACAGTTGCTCCTGGCTGCCAGGGGACATGCTGAGCTGTTGCATAACATCAAATGAGGCATGAGGGAATGAGGCATATTCAGACAGTCTCATATCCCTTGCAGACATTTCCACTCTAACACCTGCCCTCCCACTACAGTTGTCCCTGGTTTGCCTCCCCAGGAGGTATGAAACTGCTCATCCCATACCTGAGCTTGGGACAGAATTGACTATCCTGTGACTTGAAGGGACTTAGAGACACAAAACCCACATCAAGACTAGTCACTGTGTCCAGCACAGGCCAGTACAATGCTCTTGTCACATTTTTAAAGCTCTCTAGGGCAAGGAATATTTTTGCACTGATTACTAAATCTAGAAAAGAAACAAAGGCATAGACCAGTGGAAACCTCAATAATACCCAGGTCTGAAAAACTGGAAGAATCACCAAAGATCCCTGTAATATCACAGAGAACCAATATGGGCTGCATAACAGTTAGGCATCATCCTTATATTCCATTAGGACAGTTTGGATTCCCAAGTAATAACCAGAGAGGGCCTATTCTTAAGCCTATGTACACCAACCTCTGTTCTCCTGTTAGCACTGCCTTCCTCATCCTTCTTTTCTTCAGGCATGGGAGCAAGCGGAAATCCTTCACTGCTATCCTCCTTTGAGTGATGCTTCCATGACCTTCTCACATCTTCCTCTGGACTACTGAAGTCATACTTGTGAGACCTGAATGCCATTTTCATGGACCTGTCTGGGTCTTCTCCACTATCATTTTCCTCCATGCGCTTCTTTGATGTCAGCTGCTTGGCCAGCTCATCCATTTTGTTCCACCTCTTGGAGTTTTCCCACTCCCTGGAGGACTCATCCTCCATTTCCTCACTTTTGGCATCCCTGGACTGAAAGGTATCCTCCTCTGCCTGCATTCCCTCATCCTCCAGGCGATGCCTTCCTCGTCTCAGTACACGTGGCTGCTCTTCCTCCTCTTCAGAGCTCTGCTCATCTTTGCCAAATCCCAGAGCATCGTCATTACCTGAAAGAGCATAACACACACCACTGAGCATGAGCTTTAACCTGGTTGGGCTCCACCTTTGAACCAAGACTTGAGAGGTGATGTAAGGTGACTTAGTCCCCATTTTCCCAGGATTCTGGGATATCCACTCTCAAGTCACTGTCTCAGTAATGCGGACTGGAGATAACAGTCAAAATCACAGAGGATGTTCAAGGAAAGGTAAGGAATTGTCCCCACGTGACAAGTGAGCAGCACACAGCAAGGCAGCTGCAGTGTCTGTGCTACTGCCATGCATATGCCCATGGGTCAGGTGCTTAGGGGTTCTGGGTGACTGTCACTGGGGATATTTCTGTAAACCTGGTAAGCACCTGCCTGAACTTTTAAGGTCTAAAGCCTCTTATCAGCTTGTCTCAGCACTCTCATCTCACCCTGGATAGGTATCAGCACAGTCATCTGAGATACATACCATCATCTTCCTGCATCTCCTCAGCCTCCCCCTCCTCCTCAGCCAAATCAAGTAATCTCTCTGCTTCAGTAGGGTCCTCCTCTCCAGGAGCATCTTCTCCATCATCCTCCTGCTCCACGCGCTCCTCTGCTGCCTCCTCCTTGCTCTGCCCCTGGCCCTGCCTGGATGGCTGCTCTCCCTCCTCCTCAAGCTCCAGGCTGTTCCTGGGGCCTCTGCGCTGCTCCTCTCCTTCCCCTCGCTGCTGTTGCTCATCCTCACCCAGATCTTTGTCAACATGGTTGTCCAAAGCTGCTTCTCCCTGCACATCTTCTGCATCCTTGATCTCGTTGCTCTCTGCTTCGTCCTGGTCATCCTTCTCACCAGGGCTGGCATCCTGCAGCTTAGGTTCCCCTACCTCCAGGCTATTTTTTCCTTCTTCTCTCACATCTTCCTTTTGCTGGGTTTTCTGTGCTGCCAGCTCAGCCAGGGATGCTGTGGGCTGCTCCTCCTCAGGGTGCTGTTGTGCCACATCTGCAGAGAAGAGTGAGAAACAACACCTCTCTTGAGAGCTCACAAACAGGGGAGTCTGGGTGAAAAACCATCACACCCCTCACGGGCATCTCCTCCTCCCAACACGATAGCAGTGGACTAACCCTTCTTCCAGCAGCACTGCATGCCTCCAAATGGGCTAAATGTGGCCTGTTCAAATTTCACTGCAGGGACCATAACCTAATGTATTTCAAAGAAGGCTGTAAGACAGACGCACTTTGCTCTTGCACCTCTTTCAGGACAGAGTCATGACTCATCTTAAACACTAAGTACGGCAGCAAGGTGGAGGGAATCACTGTCATGTTGGTAACCTGAACATCACTGGTTACTACAGCTCAGAAGTGCCATGTTGTTTTATCTGGTACATCAGACAAAAGCAAACATAGGGTTGCTGGTGCATGTGACACCCAAGGAGAGGATGAGGAGCAGATGGACACACCAAGGCTATCAGAAAGAACATCCTTGTTTACAGCCTGCCTGGATTCCCCGGCAGGAGGCTGACACTGACCTCTTTGCTTGTTCTCATCATTCTGACTTTCAAGGACTTCAGAAAGTTCATCTTCAAAGCCACTTTTCTTTTGCTGCTGAGTTCTCTCATTGGCACCTGTGTTGGGTAACAAAAAGTAGCAAAAAGCAGCACCTTCTGTACTTTCAGCAAGTACAGACAGCAAAATAGCTGTGCTCTTTATAATTCTATGTGTATTTTCCGCAATGGACAAATCTGCCAAAGGGGAGCTGTAAAATGGGAGATGCATGAACCAACTGTGGTAACAAAGCCATCATCAAAAACATTATCTGCAGGAATAAAAAGGTCTCTGTGAAAACAGAGAGGCAACGTTGCTAGGAAAACAGCAATATTGATGGAGAACTAGGGAATAGGAGATGCTGAGCTGCAACACATTGAGGCCAACAAAATACTTAAGTATTGGAGTATTGGAGGATAATAATTGCCTTCTTCCAAATGCTGCCCACGTACCTGAGGTGAGCACTGGGAGTCCCTGTGCCCTCCCACCTGGTGATGGGACCCTTCTCCATCAGTGCTGGCTTCACGAAGACATCTGAAGAGAGTTTTGAGCTCAAGGAAGAGCTTGAGACCACTGCACAGTTGTCCTGGCAAGCAGTGCTCCCCACACTGGTCCATCCCAATGGTATCTGCATACTCAGCAAGCCATGCCTAACCCAGCTCATAGCCTGTTTCTACAACTTAACTCTAAGGCCAAAGACAGCAGTGCTGGCTCAGTTATCTCCAGCCTTACAAGGGGCAGGGCTGTAGGGTATGGGCTTTTCAGACTGATTAGGAACAGCTGAAGCCAGCACAGAGGAGAGCAAGGAAGGAACCTTTGTTTTTCCCTTGGGCTCCCACTGTCAGTCACTGATCTCGGTGAGAGCTCATGTTACGTCGTTACAAAATGGTGTGATGGGTTTAAGTCAAGGAAAGAACAGTGCGAGCAGGAGCTCCATTGTTTTGCATAGTGTGTATGGCAATAGAACACAACCTGCACAATCTGGTCTGCCTGGGCAGCAACCCAGAGCAAGGAAGAGGCTCAGGTTTCTTTCTTCTGGATCATCAGAGCACCTCTGGAGCCCAACTGGGCCACTGCCTGCTGTCCCCACACAATAGGATTTAGGCAAGGACCAAATCATTGCTTTGGGAGCTGCACAGTGCTCTCTCCTAACCTTGACATGCATTTTCCCTCTCATTTCTCCCTGCTGCCTCTGTGGCTTTCCTACTCTCTAGGCAATCTGGTGGCAGTGTCTCCCAGCCATCTCAGGCCGCTGTGCCATCAGGACACAAGGATGCCCTGGCAAGGCAGGACTGCCAGCTGAGTAAGCCATGCAGAAGGAGAAGGCAGGCAGGTAGCTGCAGCCTCAGCTGGACCACCTGGCTGGGATCCTCACCAGCTTTGAATTGTGCCTTGCCTGCAACCTGCAGTCCTATGCTGGGGACCTGTGAATAGTTTTCTCCCACCCCAAAATACATACACTCTCTAGGAAAACTGTATGTGGACACTAAGTTATGCTGCAAGTTATTTAAGTCATCAGATACATAGTAGAGTTATTGTAAGAATAGTATCCCTACACTTGCAGTGTTCACTGGAAATCCTGGAACTATGTTCCTTATGACACATTTTTATGATACTAAATTAATGTAAAATAAAACTACAAGAACTGTGCAAGGAGCTACAACTGATGAAATCCACCTTCCCAAACAACTGTAGTAAAACTATACCTTGAGCTGCAATTTCCTGAAGTTCCTTCAGTAAATTTTGGTGGCGAAGGATAGAAATGATTCGTTCATCTGGAATAGGAGAGGCTTGGTACAGAATGTGGTCAAAGACAACTTTCCACCACCCTTAGGAAATACAAAAGTACCCCAAATTCCATCTCCCTCCTCATTTATTCCTGCCTGTCCCCTGGTCTGATTTGCTGCATCTCTTGGCAGGAAGGAGGCTCAGTGGGGTGACCACAGGGAAGGTGAAATTGTTGGGGACCATTTGCCAATTGCCAGAGCATGTGTCAGACTGGGCCATGGAGAGCAAGACCCTGCTTCACTCTCTGCCTGATCCCCTCCTGCTGATACCCAGAATTAAATGAATATCTGTACCTCCTCTGAGCGTCTCTAGGCATTCCTCACTGATTGGCAGTGGGTTTGGCTTTGATAAAGTATCAGAGATGACCTCCACGATGCACTTCATCACCTAGAAAGAGACAAAATACGAACAAAAGCACTGCTTCTTTTATTTATTTATTTATTTTTCTTAAATCAATCTGTTATCTAGGCTGAAATGCAGCAGATGATGGCACAGATCCTTTTGCCTTTCTGATGGATCCAGAACGGAACGTTCAGTTCCCATTTTACCTAACAGAAGAACAGAAGGTACCGCCCTAAACTGAGCAGTGAGCAAGTGACACATGGCAGCGGAAAGAGCTGCTTTGACACAGCTGAGGATCTGATGACTTCAGCCTACCCCATAGGCTGCACATAAGGAATGATTAAAGAGATACTCAATAGATGCACACTGAACTCAAATTCACCATTTTTAAAGTCAGTGTCCCTCAACTTGTACCTCACAAAAGGACTCAGTGGGAGGCCCCAGAGAGCAACAAGTGTCTGTAGCTCTTATTCAAACCCTGAGGAGGACATTCTGCTTAGACTGCAGCCAAGCATAGAGGGTGAAGAAAGTCAAATCGTACTCTCAAATGCAGTTGAGAAATACTGCTCTAACGGTCTAGAGAAGGGCAACCCACTCTGCAGAAGTTCTTGACTTCCTGGATGAAATAAACTCATTATAAACTGGAAGAGCTGAACATGGAGTCAGGTCATCTAAAGGCAAGGAAGTTCCCATACATTTGCTACTGCCTGAGGCAGCTTTCCAGACTGGACAGACACTGGGCCTGCCCTGTGCAGAACCCTTTTCTTCCATGTATAATGAGAAGGCATCATTTTCATCATCCCCACTCAGCCCTAGCTCTTCACACAAGCAGCCACTTAGTGCTGCATGGCTGGGTTAGCTGATCGAGGGCAGGCAGCCCTAAGGGCCTTCACCTCCCTCACAAGGTGCCATTCTCAGGAGAGCAGAGCGCTGTAGCTGCAGTAGAAATTAGACACCAGCCAGCAATTCCCGGTCAGCTACAATGTCACTCATTCAAGCAATTGGATATATTTATTGACCAGCCCGAACGGGCAAATTTTCACTCTGTAAGGTAATTCTCTCTGTAAGGAGAGAATTCTGCTTTCACAGGATACAGACAGGAAATCTTGAACTCTTTATCTATCTGCACATTTTGAGGGGATTTATTGCTGAATTTAAAATGTTGCAGGAAAGACGTAACGAAAAGAAAGAAGGGATATTTCTCCAGTATCATTCTTCAATACCACAAACAGCCCATTAATATTGATTTTAAATGACCTAGTGACAATTCGATCAACCATTAAAGAGAAGAAAAAAAAACCCAACAGATTCTGATACTTCCTTTCCACATTTTCCAAAGTTTGGAGCCTTTTTTTTTTTTTTTTTTTCCCCAGTAGAAGTATTTGATGCAGTTCCTGAAGTAGGCAGTTTCTCATCATTACAAATGAGAACCTGTCTAATGAAACACCCTGAACAAGCTTCCTGAAGATTTCTAAATGACTTCAGGACATTGCCAGAGCACAAAGAAAAGTAACAACCACCACAGAAATCTGGCAGCTCTTTGGAGAAATAATGTAGCTTAATGAAATGAGGAATGCAGTCCAACAATTTCCAGAACTTTCTGTAAGATCAAATCTTGCAGAGTAAGGTTTCAAAAGGTCATGATGGAACAACCTACAGGAAATGAAGGAGAGCCTTTCCAAAATCATAGGATGGTTTAGGCTGGCAGGGATCTTAAAGATCATCCAGCTCCCACTTCCTGCCATGGGCTGGCTGCCCCCTACCAAATAAGGCTGCCCAGGGCCCCATGCAACCTGCCCTTAAATGCTTCCAGGGATGTAGCACCATAACTTCTCTGGGCAGCCTGTGCCAGAACCTCATCACCCTCTGAGTAAAAAAATTTCCACCTAACATCTAACCTACACTTCCCCTCTTTCAGTTTAAAGCAATTTGCCTTGTCGACCAGTCCTCCCTCTTGCTTGTAAGCTCTCTTAAAATTTAAAAGAATTTTAAGAAATTCAGACTGAAATTTTCCCATCGTTGTCCTCTAACTGCGAGCATGTAACTAATCCTTAAGACTTTGTCACATTGTCCCTGCACAGAAATTTTCATAGGAACACAGCCTTACTAGGAAAGATTTCACCACATTTGAACTCAACTATGCTCAGGCCCTTTCTGAAATACATGCTTGCAGGTGAGAAATACTGCCTTTTGAATGTAAGGGTAGGCATACGTCAGGCATACATTAACTGCTGTGGTCATGTGCAACTCCCTTGGTGCAAGGAAAGCTCTCTGAGTTTTATCTCAGCTCAAATCCATTTCAGTGCAGTACCCAAGTTGAGGACAGGCTTGGAAGATAATTCTTCCTTGGGAGAAGATTTCCATGGAGTTGCATTAGTTTTTGTAAAAAGTAAATGTAGCTTACTGGGACTTGCCATATTTTACAGATAAAGCATATCATGGAATGGATTTCTCAAGGAAAATTGTGGAATTAATAGATTTTCCCATGGAATGTCCAATGAGCATCCTGCTCTGGCCCAGCTCACTTTAAGGGGCAAGCATTTGCCTGAGCCTCATTTCTCAGTGTACAGCCTGAAGCAGGCACCCAATGGCTCAGCCCTAGGAAGGGCTAAGCAGGCTAAAGGTCTTAGCTGAGCAACAGCTCCTCAGGCCCAGGTGCATCTGACAGGAGATGAGGAGGAGTTTCTCATGACACTCATTCTGTAAATAACAGTGACCAGAGACCATACTCTAGAATGTGTGTCTGAGAGTAACACAAGTGTGCTCTCTCCTAATGCTGCCTGGGGAAAAACCCTGTGGGCTATAAGATTTCAGGAAACAAAGAGGTTCAGAAAGCAGAGGGGAAAGGGCTGGTGTTTGCTTTCCGTACATTGACTCCTGTAGAAGTCTTAATTTGGACAGTAAAGAGATCATCTCATCTGAAAAAAATACAGGTATTGTAACATCAGGAAGGAGATGGGAGGATTCTGCTGCAGATCAACACAGGCAAACATAGCTATCCAAGCATTCAGCTGCCAAAAGCCAGTTGGAGAGTGCACATGTGTGTGAAGTACATCAGAGGGATTCATGGATGTAGGTACAAAAGCCCACAAAGGAGGGCTGAAAAGGTCAGTCAATTCATATACAGTTTGTATCCATCCTGACAGAATGAACAGTAGCTGAGGACAGATTAGCACTCTGAGAGTATCCAGTTGCCTATTTTTCAGGCACATAGAGAAGTAACACACCACATGCATACAAAGGCAGACAGATGTATACACGCCCCCAAACACACACAGTCCCAGGCCTGAATCATATCTCCCCCCTACTCTCCCCTGAGTCACCTCCTGTTTGAAGCTTTGAAAAGCTGAAAGTAGGAGGACCAGAAAGGGTCATACCCAACCTCCATGCCCAACCTCATTGTGCTCAAGTACCCAAAAGTAGAATTGCAAAGGGTAAATCCTGGCAGGGAGGCAGTTGGGGAGGATGGATCCCGATGTGGGGAATTCTCATGCAAATCCCCCCAGCTGTCACTTCCTACAGGGTGTTTCAGTAGGAGCAGCCAAGAGTAAGCTAGGTAAGTGGAGGTTAATTATCGCATCCTTCAGCTTTGCTTCCCTCTTCCACTACAGGTTTATTCTTACCTTAGTGTCCCCTTTATTCATTTCATTTGTCACAGGAAGGGAGATAGCTGCAAAATGAGGAGAGGGCAAAAAGAAAGAGCTTGTTATTCCCTGCCTCTGGGAGACAAGCATAGAAATCCTATCCTGCTAAAAATGGGAGCGCAGGAGGTGGGAATCTGGCTCTGGTTGAAATGGCCCCTGGGTGTGCACACTGTGCCTCCCCCCGTTGAGGGGAAGGGAAGGGAAGGGAAGGGAAGGGAAGGGAAGGGAAGGGAAGGGAAGGGAAGGGAAGGGAAGGGAAGGGAGCCTGGTGGCTCTGGCACTGGGGACCGGCAGGGCACGGCGCGGCCCTCGGGCAGTGACCTTGCGGCAGCCGCTGTCCGCGGTGCTGAAGCGGCCTCGGCTGTCTCTGTCCGAGGTACGCGGGACGCGCGGCGGAGATACAGCGGGGTGGGGGCGGCTCTGCCTGCAGTGCTGCGGAGCCCCGGAGCAGGGGAGGGGTCGCGGAGCTCGCTCAGCCCCACTTACCTGGCACGGCCAGCAGCAGGACGGCGAGAAGTCTCGGGCTCATGGTGCTGACGGGGTGCGGGGAAGGAGATAGGCAGAGCTTTAGTCTGGCCCTGGTTTGGGGTCTTCGGCGAGGTGCTGGAGGCAGACCAGCACTGTGTTTGTCTGCGCCAGTGTCCTGGCTGAAGATCCTAGACGGGGCACTGCAGCAACCGGCTCATTTATATATGTCAGCCCCTCGGAAATGGCGTCAGGAGGAAGCCACCTCCTCCTCTTTCCCTCCTCCCCTCTCACGCAGCCTGCCCATTAACCTCCACCACCTGCCGAGTACTGAAGGAGCAGCCACACTCCAGGACCCGACACAGCCACCCTGATTCCTCCGGCTATCTGGGAAAAATATTCCCGTAGCAAGATATCAAGCTCGAGTTGCTCTATCTTCTTTATACACAGCAGGAGCAGGATGATTATTCACTTTACGAAAGTGATAAGAGCTCACCCAACAACAGCCATCTACAAGCAGTTCTGCATATGGTTCATTTATGTACATACCAGTGGTCTGAAGTAAAAAAAGCCACTTTTTGTAACCCAGCCAGCATAGCCATCTGTAGGCGGATTTGCCCACTAGGGGTGCTCTTGCCTTCCACTGACCACAAAGAAAGCCTAGATAAATAGCTTAGAACAGATGTTGATATTTTTAGATGGCTGATAGATGTCTCCATTAAAAATAGGAGTGCCCATAAGACTGGTCAGTAGCCAGAGAACTGGTCACCACGAAGCCAGTTTTGCCAATGGAGATGACAGGTTCCAGCTATTTGATGAAAGATTTGTTAGGAAGCAGGATAACAGTAGGGTAAATAGCAAAAGTTGTTGAGGTTGTTATTCAGCTACTGTGATTCTGCAATCAAATTTTAATATGCTGATATCCTTTGTTTAGTAGTTCACAACAAATTATAACATCACACTATACTCTCACTGCTGAGCACTGCAAAGCTGGACTAACCAAGATTACTTGATCACAGCACATAGGAGGGAGAGGAAAAAATGAATTGGACCAATCTCTTAGTCACAAGCATTACTATGTCCTTGACAAAATGGCTGTTTATTCTTTGGACGTTAAATCTATCAGAGCTGCCCTTTGAATCTCTTTTGGAAGCATCTGCAATGTTCCTTTAGGAGATGGTGAGAGGTTTATTCACTTAAATGTGCACCCCTGACACTCAGTGTCTCTGTTATGCAAGGGATCATTATCCCTAGAGCAATTTCAGAGATCACAAAAGTCTAAGACTTATATTAGAAAATCAAATTCAGAAAAGTATACTGCCCTGTTACACTCACTGGAGAGTCCTATACTCAAAGAGGAAGTGAGAACATACTTGTTCTAAGATGACAAAAACTCTTCTACAAAACTAGAGAATACATGGATTTCCAGTATGCCATGGAGATGTGTTCTCAAATGTATGCTCAAATGTCCTCTAATATCTTCTAATATCTGATCTATGCCTCAAAAGACAGATTTAGATTATAAAAGCCCACTCATACCCACCAAAGTTCCCCCTGACTGTTGCATTTTCTATTTAATGGCAGAGAAAAGCTGGCAATAAATCAATCTTCTGAACAGAGTTTGGTGGACAACATTGATTGATGGTTATATGTTTATAAGACCATGAAATGAACATCCATGACAGTTCTTGTTGTATGGGGAACCTGAACCCTCCAGGAACAACAGACATCCTTTCTGTATGTGTGTTTATTTGCATTCTTGGATTTATCAATTTATTTATTATCTGTTGTCATATTCAATGGCCTTCTACTCCTTCAGGGTACACCAGAGTATTTTAGTCTGCAATTATAAAATACTGAACATTATTAAGTTTGTTAATTCCTATGTATTTCTAACAGAAAAACAGATTGATCTGTTTATCAGGCTATATTTACCTAGTTAATATTTACTTATCTTTACACATAAACACTGATCTTATTAGGATGATAAACTGTCTCAGTTCTAACCCAGTTGCTTATACAAAGCCTTTTTCTTCCCTGAGGCCCTGTTTAGTGAAATATAGTAGAACATGCAGTGTTTGTGACTATGTATTTTCCTCTCTCAAGCTATGGTCTTGCATCCTTTAAGTACATTGCAATGGAGAAACTAAATATTTTCCAGGTATGGCATGAGTTCTTCCACTGTAGTAGCATGCTGGATATTAATTTTTCTATTTATTGCCCCAGGGCAATGGATATGAAATTGTTAATACAGCTTCTGCTATTGGAATTTGTCTCATTAGGCACAGCTATATTAGGAACAGTCAAAGTAAAACGTGTCAGGGAAAGATTTATGTCAAAGAGCAACAGTGATCAAATAAAAAATTGGAAGATATTCTGCCACACAGAGAAAGGCAAAGCCAGATACAGACTTCAAGAGAAGAGCAAGTTTGTAAATGTCTTAAGTAGCTTGTTTTTTAGTATATGGAGAAAAGGAGTAGGTCCTTAGTGGCTGACAGTGATGATGATAGGCATTTCTGGCCAATTGCTGTTTCATTAAAAAGGCTGTTTAAGTCTGTGGAGAGAAAAAACTATTTTCCTTGTAACTGTCTGATTTCTAGTGCATGATGTGTGGTAAGAATATGGAGAGCTATATGCCATTATCTGCTTACAGTCATTAACACAGTATGTGCAGATAGGCAGGGTGATGAGTTATTGTGGTAGAAAAAGGATATTTGCCTTATTTGCCTGAAAGGTGATTTGAGAAGGAAATGCCTGAATGAAGGAAGTAGACAGCCAGTGCTACTGCATAACCCAAGCTCTGGGCTGAGCGAACAACAGAGCAATCCAAAAAGTCATATTGTTATATGACAAATATCATTTGGCTCAAACGCTATTCTTAGTCAATACATAGAGCAACCTATTTCCCCAGAATTTAGAAAATAAAGCCAAAGGATCTGGAATATGGCTCTGAGTGAGCTACTTTGAAAGCTTAATTCTCTAATTCCTTGGCTGAAACCGGAATAAGAACTCATCCTTCTCTGGTACTTGGAAGTACTGACACCACATTTCAGACTGCTATGATTTTACAAATCTGGAAACTGAGGCAGAGAAAAAGTGTCATTTTCACAAAGATATTTAAAAAAATCTGAAGCCAAGGCACAGCTATTACCTGCACCGGTGCCAAACAGGCTTCTAAGCAAAAAATTAACAATTACATTGTTGCATATGAAATCAGTCGATAACAGACTGAAAACCTGAATGTAATCTCACTGACAAAGTAGTAGCAAGGCCTACTAAAAACTTCAAATCACACCTCCTGCTTTACATTAGTCAACTATGCTCACTTCTCAGTTCCCTGATACAAGCCACTCTCGTATGCCTGTAAATAGAAACAAGTTTCAATGCTCAGACTGCTGTTGTGAACATCCATCTACACAGCTAAAAGGCACTCCTCTCCTCTTTTCCAGGTCAGAGGCACACTGATGTTGATTTATTTTGATTTTCTTCATCTAGACTTTGATTGCACCAACTTGAACTTAATTGATTTTCTTGTTCAAAGTTTTACTTGCACACAATCAGCAAAGCCCAACACTGTGCTCAAAGTTGACAGTGGCTGCTGCTCTATCTGTTTCCATCCTTGCCTGGCATGTACAGCTCTCATTGGGCAGATGAGTTATGTTCCCTACTGGGAGAAGAGACTTCTCCATAGCAATCAGAGTATACCATCTGGGCTCCCTTATGAAGAGTTTATATTTCAATATAGTTTTTCTTAACACCATTCAAACACCAGCCTGGAAAAAGTCATACTCCCCCGTGCTTTGGTCAGTGTATCCAACACTTACAGCAAGACCTTGCTTATTCCTGTAAGCCCAACTGAATCAGTAAAAAAAGCTGGAAATGGGGGTTCTCCCCAGCCAAAATAATCTCCAACAGCCTCCTCAGGAAATTACTGATTATTCCATGCATATGATTTTATTTGACTTGTGATAATGAAGTCTATGTCATGCTAATGTAAATATTAAGTAACCCCAAACAATTTTCCAGTTCTAGAATGGTCTTCAGCAAATTAATGAGAAAACCGCTTATATTACTCAATGTTTACTTATCCCCAGAGTAAGAAACAGATAGTCCTATTTATTGCCCTGAGGCACTGACAAAATTTGTGAGAGTTAGTGACGACAAAAAGGCACAATTAATTAGTTAAGGGGCTTGATTTTCTATTTATTTGTTTGTTTACTTAAAATAAAAGGGAAAAACTGTTCTTTAAATGGAAAATATGGAATTATAGGTTTGGAATTGAAAAATTTACATAGATAGACTTAGCAAATCTTTTCTCATTTTTAACCTTAAAATAATATGGGGAGAAAAAAAACTACCACCATCACCAACCAACCACAGTGAGAGTGATTCAGGACTTTGTACCTGCACCTCTCTCCTGGGAGTCCATAAACTGACCATATTGCTCCCACACTATCTTCAGTTCACAGCCAACACATGGACCCACAGTCAGCATTGGCGTCATCCTAGATTATGTATACTAAAAGACTGTCTGGTATATTTTGTACTGATTAATCTCATGCCTCACTTCCTGCCTTTAAACATCTTCTCCTTCTTTCCTGAATTTTCCCAAACTGTCTGTCCACTCCAGTTGCTCAGAGAACACCAGGGGAGATATAGAGGTACATAGGTCCCATGAGTTACATGCTGATCAAAACATATAAGCATGGTTGCGATGTTTCTGGAGGTGTAAATCAGGTGAACTTATGCTAACTTTCCCAATCCACATAGATCAAGTGATAAAATCTGTATTTTAAAAAAATTACAATCAAAAGGACATTTCTCTGATAGCAGGTTTTAGGATTGTGGAACACATAAGCAGTTCCCATTCTAGGTGCTTTCTTTAACCTCTTTGGCTTACATTGGAAATGCTGCACATGAGAAGATGAAAGGAAGGCTGGACATAGCTTACTTTCCTGCTGCTGCAGGAAGAGGGAGGAAAATGGTGGGAAACAGACATCTGAGCTTCTTCTTCCTGTACCCCTCTGATCCCCAAAAGTGCCAGCCACAAAAGCCAGACTTAGGTCTTGAAAACACTTCCCCAGACCAGCAAGGCTTTTATGGGCATCTACAAGTTTCACTTGCTCATCTCCTTTCCAAGAGAAATTATCTTTGTATTCTGATTTTTCATATAGCTCCTTCAAGCTGGACTATCAGCCAGTGAGTCCTGCAGCATAGGTAGCACAGTGAAGAGATGATGCTGTGTCCTGCTTTCCTGGGCATTTTCAGCCTTCACTCACTTTTGTTACAGAAACTCTGAAGGGGAAACCTGAAAGACTTGTTTCCATTTCAGCAATCACTGTACACAGGTGCCTCAGGAGCATATATGCCTTCAAGATAGATTTATTCCCTTGTATAAAGACATCATGGAGAGACCAGGGAGGGATTCTGGCACTCAGACATGCCTGCAGTAGGGCACAGCATAGTCTCAGCATATATCATGAAATCTGATAGTCTTCATGTGGCAAGGAAAAGCTACCACTGCTGCTCTATTCTCCTTGTTAGCCTCTTGGCCCTGCTCTCCCTCTATCCATTCTGCTCAGCCTGAGCAGGGCTGTGAGCACCCTTTGCAGTGCAGATGGCTCTTCCCCCAGATGTTCTGTTGATAAGGCAGTTTCTGAACACTAAAATGCAAGTTAATGTCAGATAATGAATGTTCTCTCTACAGGCAAAGCAAACCTTTTCCTGCTGTATTAAAAAAGAACAGAAGGAGGTAACCCTTCAGGTATTAAATTGCCTGAAGGCATCAGCACAGAGCTTGAGGAACAGCCAGAGAATCTTAAATTACTGCTACTGAGCTTTTCCTCACCACACAGGAGCTCCAATTTCCTTTCTCACCAACACTTTGGCTTCCTGGGGGAGCAGGGGATGTGGAACTGCAGTGCCTGTCTTTGGGAAGCAGTAACTGTCTGCCATGGAGCAATGGACAGCCACGTGCTGGATTTGGGATTCTGTCACTGCCCTTGTGCGGATCCCCTCTGCCTTTGTGCTGAGTTCAGACTCAGTTTCTGCCTCTAAATGCTGATGGGAAAGTTTCAGGACAAACCATACTTTCTACTTCACTGGGAAGAGGAAGGAGGAAAAGAAGGAAGGAAAGCAAAGAAAGAAAGAAAAGCCTGACCATGCTATTCTCTCTGTTTTTAGTGCTTTATTTAGTTTTGGTTTGCTGAAACAATGCCTGCTGACTCTCAGTGGCTTTTTGTTTCACGGAGGCAGCTAGATAACCACAAACACAGCATAATCTTTGTATGTGTTTCATGCTGTGTAAGAAGCAATTGCTGTTGTGCAACCTCACCAGAGCAGAAACGAAGGCAGAGAAGATAAATGAGCACGCTCACTTTACATTTAAACCTGCAGTGAGTACATGACTTCCTGCGCTGAGGGGAATGTTGCAGCTGTGTTGTTTGATACAGGTTCATGCAGTGAACCACTGGGTGTGTAAGAACACATTCATTAACTACATTTCTAAACAAATCATTAATTAAAAGCTTGAATCCAAACATACACGGGTCAATAGGAACACTCCTTCACATTTCAGTGAGTTTGGGGCTGAGTCCTGCACCTGGCACTGGGCCTACTGCCTCATACAGGCAGTGCTGGTCTCGTCACTGAGCATCAGAAGGTATCAGGCAGCCTGAGATTCTGCAAGGAAGGAGTTTGGGGAGTATGTCCCAGAGGCAGTTCTGATTAAAGGGCACAGCATGACCTCCCAGAGCTTTCAGGCCATATCCCTACACATTTGCCTTTGGGAGACTGAAAACAAAGGATTACATGTATCAGTTATCAACAAATGAGCTTTCTTATTAATGAATACTGCTACTATGCTCACCTGGGTGCAGGATGGTCATTTTCTCCATGTTTTCCATTTACTTTTGAGGTAGAGCCCTTCTATCACCAGTTTTCTCCTTGCAGTGGGAATCTCCCAGCAGTTTTCATGAGAAAGGTGATTTCCTCCCATTGTTTTCTTTTGTGATAAGGACATTCCTGCAATAATATAAATCCAAACTATAACTTATGACAGCTACTTTTCCCCAGCCACGGCAGACGTAAAAGCAGGAAGCCCTGAAGGATCTGAGTGTCGGTCACAGAGGTGCTGTTACTCACTTCAGCTCTGCTCCATACACAGGTGGCATCTGCTGCAGCTCAAGGTCTCTTAAAAAGCCCTAACAAGAACCTCCTCCTTCATGACAGGAAACATAGCAAACCAGCATATCTGCTTAGAAATGCTTCCATGATTTTGCAGATTTGTTTTGGCTTACCACTGCTGTCCATGCCTGTGTTGGCTGCTTTCACTTTCCCCTGCTACTAGTGATGAGGATGATGCTCGCTGTCCACTGCAGTGGCTTTGGAGCTCTGTAACACCCATCAGGTGATGCTAATAACTGATATTTTAGAAGTCAGAGCAGGTGGTATAACAATATACGTAAACAGGATCTGACTTGATGTGAATTTCTTGCAAAGTGTGCAGAAATAGTCACAAGCCTATCATGGACAAAGGATCAGAGGGTCTGCAGGATCTCATCTCCCAAGAGAAACTCTGCTCCCTCCTTGAGAAGACACTGTAAAATCCATTTTACAGGTGTATCATCTATGCAAATTATTAATATCAATTTTTGTGATATTTTTAACAGAATGGAGTATTTTCTAAACTTTAAAATATATATGTGTAAAAATGCATATTCCAAACTCTTTGATCTGAAAACAACTTTGGTTGTTCTGCTTTGCAGAACCTTTTTTCATATTTTAATCAGCTCTATTTATAACTGTCCTGAAGCCCATTTCTATCACCATCAACCAGCATGTTTACTGCCACCTGGATCACAGGATACTCATGTTTTTAACATGCTTATTGCATCTATTGATGGTTCATTAGCTCTTCATAAAGATCAAGTGCACAGCCACAACAACAGCCACAGAAAGAAAACAGGTGTTCAGCCTTGACCTTCCCACCCTTGCTCAGACACTCCTGAGTACAAAACCTTTATTTTAATACTTCATTTCATTTCACTTATAATTTTTACATCTAAGCGTATCAAATCATCAACATTCTGGGGTTTATTCCTTGACAGAGAAATTATTTTTTAATATTCCAAAAGCATTAATCGGAACTATAGAGGAGTCATTTGGAAATTCTCACTGTAAAAGGAGAACCAAGGCACAGAACTGCTTCTGCTCTGCTCACAAGATACAATCAGGAAAAACCAGCAGTCCTGATTGCCCTTGCAGTGGGCCCCAAGCACAGTGCAATTAGAACAGCTGCTTGCATTCTGTGGTTAAGGAAAGCTCCCAGGGGCCAGAATATTGCTGTTTGATTGGAAGAGCACTCAATTGCCTAATGAAGCTGTTATCTTCTATTTAGCCAGAGATGAGGAAAGGAAATCTTTATGTATCACTCCTATGTAACAAAAAAGCTAATCAGAGAAGTCAGACCCTCAAGGGTACAATAAAACCACCACGGAACAAGGCAGTGGTGCAGTTTCAGCAAGCAAGGACCTTGGCTCAGCTACACCAGCTGCTGGGTTTGCCCAGCCCAGAGGCAGCCCCCCTTCCATGTCTCTCTCTGCCTATTCCAGAAGGTACTTCCCACTAGAAGGGTCTTGTTTTGTAATTTTAATCTCCCATATTAGAAGTATTGCCTTACCTCCACAAATGACCTCCTAATGTGCTTAATCACTGTTGACAAGATCATTGAGTGAATAACTGGATGCTTTATGTTCTATATAATTTTATTTTTTTGTGAGACTCTCTGTGAGGATCTCACATTCACTCCTAAATTCCACAGGACTCACATGGAATTTGGGATCACCTGGGCACAAACTTTTCACTCTGGCAGGACCAGTGGTCTTGCCTTCAAAACCTTCAGATACATCACTGTATCACAGAATCACAGAATGGCTTAGGTTGGAAGGGATCATAAAGAGTTCTACCCTGCTGTGGGCAAGGTTGTCAACCACCAGATCAGGCTGCCCTGGGCCACATCCAACCTGGCCTTGAACACATTAGGTGCTTCTGCAAGAACAAACAGGGCTGTTCCTTCCCACCGGGATGACCTTGCACAGAGTTCCTATTCTTACTGACGTTCTGAGGTGACACAGCCATTTTTCCTGTATGGATTAGTCTGAAACTTTCCTCTGGATCATTAGAGCTGAATGATGAGTTTGTACTCACAGGAAAGTTCATTCTACTGTCAATGAGTGCTTGCAGTTTACAGTACCTGAGACAGTGATAAATGGATGCTTAAAATAAAGAACTTCCCAAGACAGGCATTCACCCAACAGCAAAGCCTCCATTTTACAGAGACTAAGTTTTATGAAGTATTTTTTAAATTCCCCAGTATCAATCTCATTGTGCTTATCTTAATTTTATACCTTCAATATACAATAATATTTTAGCTTTGAACCGGAATCGAGGAGGGACATTTCACAGAAGTCTGTTGAGGTGGGCCACACAGAGGACTGGCTGATGTTTCCCTTGGGCTATGGGAGCTTGTGCAGTACACAGAGGCAGTGCTAGCTGAGGACCACGGCACCCACACATAGCGATGCTGGGCAGAACCACTCAAACCTCTCTGTTCCTTTCAGTAATGCCCATTGCCTATGCCTTCTTTTCTCCTCTCCAAAATATCCTAGCTGGCATCTTTATTTGCCTCATCCCTGCTATCCATCCGCTTTTCTTTAAAACCATTGACCCAATTCTTTAATTTTAATTCCAGAGGGCTTAATTGCATCCTGCATTTACCCTGCACACCATGCCTCCACAGCACTTCGCCAATATCAGAAATGATTCACCTGGTGTAAAGTGCAGCTTGGATGTTCCAAGGTATCTTCTCATCTACCAACAGGTGGGTACAGTGACCCAAACTGCCTCATTCAAGCCTTTGTAGGGGATTTCTTTGTAACAGGGACACAGATGAGGATTTCTTGACTTCTTTGTCCACTCCAGGAGGGTCCCTGAACTCTGCTGCCAGTTTGTCATTCATTCTGATGAGTAGCCACCCCCTTTTACTCTTGTGCTTTGGCAAAAGGGGGTTGTTTCAATAGCAGCCTCAGCATAGACCTTGGTTTTCTGCTTAATATGTCATAGAATCACAGAATCATTAAGGTCAGAAAAGACCTTTAAGGCCACCTAGTTATCACCTAGATCATCCTCCTATGCCTTCTTGCTGAGCAGTTTGCAGTGTACCAAGGACAGAGAGCAGGGCACATCTATGATTCTATGATCTTCCTGATGCTGGTCCTTATCATCATGAAGATTTCACACTGGAAATTTTGCCAGATACATTCCAAGTGTTCCCCATCTCCCATACTGTTCACGAGGCCTAATTCATTTTATGCAGTTAAGTCTGTATTCACCTCTGGTTACATCACTTGAATTGCAAATGTTAAAGAAACCTAGAAGTCCGTCTGTTGTCCTAGTTCCCTCCACAGGCTTTGAAATAGCTGCTAGTATCACTGGAGCTGTGCAGTGCAACAGAACAAAAGCTCTTTTCTCCTAATGACAGCCAGGGATGGGGAGGACCTACTTAACTCATCTCCCCATTGTGAGAAAATTGGCTTCAATTTCCTACTGAATCACAGTGCTCATTTTCCCCATCCAGAAGGCACTTGGACTCTTCCACAACTCACCTGCCAGCCAGCAGTACCAGCAATCACTGCCAGTAGAGGTACTGGGCTGCAGCAGGAGTAAATCCATGTGCAGGGATCAGAAAGCATGTGCGCAGTTCGGCTCAAACCAGCACTAACTGTGCTGGCTGCCGGTAACGGGTGTGCCAGAATGGGAAAGGTATTTCAGTTTGTGATAAAACATTACGGATCTGAATCCTACACTCAGCTTTGCTATTTCATTCCACATCTAACAGCTCGGATTATTCCTTGGAATAATTGCTAGTGGTGTATCTGTGTCATTGGGGGGAGCTCTGGGATACTGAGATGCAAGCCCCAAGTAAACACTGACTATTCATATTCCATAATCTTCCTTTTTTAAATGGATTCATCATGCTGTGTTTTGGAAAAGAGCATGCAAACACCTAAACAGCTTCAGTGGTGATTTTGGCACAATGAGCGATTGAGGGAACACACTTCAGCCAGGCAGGCTTGGTTCATGCCAACATCCCTCTGCAATCAGAGGAGCTTTTCCTGCTAGGAACCAGCAGGAGCCAGCTCCCATGGAGAAGAGAGATGAATGCCTAAAATTTTAACTAAATGCTCCACCTCCTGCTGCTTATGCAGCCTCACTGATCTAAGCACAACTCTGCACTCCAGCAGAACTCCAGCTCTGCCTGGGAAGCAGAAGCCCTACGTGCCCTGGGAAGCATCCTGAGCTGCAGTAGATAGGCACAGTACCCCTGGGGCACAAACAGCTCTGCTAGGGGACTGTAGGTAGGAATGCAGCCCTCCAGCTCCCAGACATGAGGACAGAGGCAGCACGAAGGGAGCTTGGAGCACATCAGTACCTCACAGCTTTGCCACTGCAGTCAGCCATCTGTTCTGGGTTTATTAAAAGTGATGTGCTCTGCTGGGAGGATCAGGAAGCATCTGCTGGTGCATTTACATTTAAATCCTCACAGCAATCTCATCCTTTTTTAATTAATCAAGCCCACTTTTTTTTGTGAAACCACACAGATAAACACTTCTTCTGTAAATGGGGATGCACGTTATGCTAATGCCACTAAATAGCTAATACGCAGAAAAACAATTTAGTGCAAGTAGCAGCATCTTTCTCAGGATTTAAGAAAGCTGTTCTGACAGAGATCATGCTTGTTTAAATGGATCACTGTCTAAACCTGGCTTATGCTGCATCGCAGTTTCGCTGCTGCAGAATTGCTAATCAGTGGCTCAGAGGCAAGAGGGAGCCTGAAGCAAGGAGCTGAGGCACAGGTGCGGTTGTGCTGTGGGTGCATAGCTGTAAGGGCCGGAGGGTGGGTGGGGGAACCCAAGATCCCCCCCAGCAGAGCACTTGGCTGATGCAGATTGAATGTTAGTCCTGTTTGGTTGGCAGAAGATCCACAAGCCACCGCTGTTTTATATGGCAGGTGGTGTCCCCTCTGCAGATGGAGCTCCAGTTTTTCCCAGGGGACAGTGTGTGCCCAGCTCTTCACCAGTGGATACAGCTCACTCTTCCCATGCTCTAGGAGGACACAGCCAACCTCCAGCCTGTGGTTCAAGAAGCCAACCCATACTGCTGCCCTGTTTCTCCCAAGACACTTCCTTCTTTCTAGGCTGAGATCCATGGTACTGACATTTAGTCCACAGCCAAGAATTTGTCTGCAGCCAGCATTCATAATGTCTTTCCAGCCAGGATCTACAAGCAATCTAGAAGGTTTGCTACGCAGCAAGAGGAATCGACCTTCCCCATAGCTCAGTAAAAGGGATCGATAACGTCAGTGGCAACCCTGAAAGCTCTGGAAAAGAAGGGGGGCTCAGCAGTGAGAAGAGCCTTGGGGCTGTGGGAGTGAATTAGTGCACCCGACAAATTTCCTTTCAAAACACATAAATATATGATTGGGACACATTCGTAATGGGAGGAGACAACCCAAATTTCCCCTGCAATGAACAGGGACATCTACAGCTTAATCAAGTTGCTCAGAGCCTAGACCAGCCTGACCTTGAATGTCACCAAGGACAAGGTATCGCCCACCTCTCTGGGCAACCTGTTCCAGTGCTTCACTACTCCTATCATAAAAAAAAAGTTTCCTTAAATCCAATCTAATTCCTGCCTGAAGTCAGGCTGTACATGCAGAACCCAGCCCTCACCTTCCATCAGCACTTGGTGCAGTTGCCTGAGCCAGTCTGCAGCAGGCCTGCAGGGAGATGTATCTTGCTTTTTTTCTTCCTACTATTGAGACTGGCTATTTCTGTAGCTACATTCTTTAATTGTGAACATCGTTGACTAAACTGAAAGGCTGCAGTCCAGAGATTGGGCAAACAGCATCTGGGGAACTCATGGCTGTTGGCCTGGTGGGGACTTCAGAGCAATAAATACGTGCATGAAACGATGTTCAGCAATTACAGGGCTGGAAACAGAGTTAGTGGCAGAGATAGTGCTTTAAAGAGCAACAGGTCCTGCTGGCTGCAAACCAGACAACAGAGATTTGCAGATAAGGACAACTGTCACACTGCGTTCTCCATGCCTCTCCAGAAGGGACTCACTGCCCACAGCACATTTTGGTTGAACAAATTGCGCTGTGAGCAGCAGAGTCAGCAAACCTGGGGCCTAACAGATCCCTCCAACAGCCCCACCTCAACGTCCCAAACTTGTTGGTGATAGGCCCCAGTGTTTCTACCACTGAGAAGCCAAGCAGCAGCAGCACAGCTTGGCCCTAACCTGTCCCCAGCAGCCTGCAGCCAAAATGCTCAGAAAGACCTAGAGTGGTGTTTGTGTATTGAGAACCTTCCCAAAGCAATTTTCTAGAATTGCTTTTTGTGGTATTTGTGTCTGTAGTGTCACAGTTAGCAGGGGGAAGCCCTCTTGGCACATCAAACCCATATCTCCTTGGTAAGACAGCTCAAAGCACTGGGAAACATGCAGCCTGCTACACTCCTGCTTTTATTACCTTGTCTCTTTCATAATCCCCTTCTTTGGTCATCCTAATTCTTGCTTTATTTAATAAACATAGGTTTCCTTTAGTCAATATTTTTTATTTGAGTTTATCCAGCAATGTGTATTTAAAGCCATTTACGTATCATAAGATGGTAAGGATGGATTGCTTTTTGATCAAAGGGATTTGGCTTTGAGTTTCTTTGTAAATTCAGCAGAGGATGGAATCATGCAGTAGTTATATTAAGCAAAAGCACTACAGGGCTAAATCCCTTGTTTGGAGGAAACTTCAGAGCAGATGTCTGGATTCCTCCTGTCTCCCCGACGATCCCTTCATAAGGACCCCTTCCTCGCTGATTCCCATCACAATAAACAAAAGAGTTGTGTGAAGTGAACGGGGCACCAGAAATAATGTTTTCTCAGAAGGAAGCAGCTGGTAAGAGCAGAAGTGCCTGAGAAATGCCCCACCAGTTAAACAGACTGCCTATCTTCACCAGAGAGGTCTGACTATAGGGGCTGTGCTCACTCCTCAAAGTCTTTCAGGATGCTTTATAGCAGATCCATTGCTCTCCTGCCCTTTACCCAGCCCACAGGTGATATAAACCACTTTTATTTCTACAAACCCTCACAGTTATTAGAGAAGAAGCAAAAATCCACCTGTGTTTGCACTGGTAGCTGCAGTGCCTGTGTGTGGACAATGCTGACAAGCCCATTTGGGTTCACCTGTGCAGGTGCTGGGCATTTGCTTGTGCATTTTCACCCTCATGACATACTGATGGGAAAAGGCAGGAGAAGTGTCCTCAGCTTGCTATGGTTATTAAACATACCTTGGAAGGCAGAAAACTTCAATTTCTTCCTAACAAAGGACATCTGCAGGAACTGGAACCTTCCTTCAAAGGATGGGAGGAGACTAAGTGCTGTGGAATAAAAAAAATACGGTCTTCGTGTAACAGCAACATTCTTGTATCACCAGGGAGTTCAAAGCTGAGGGACAGTGCTGGCTTCACCTTCCAATTAGTGACCTCTGAATAATTAGCAAAATAATCTTTTTAGAAATGCTCCAGTGGCAGTGCCCCTGATTGTCAGATAAACAGCATCCTGGAGAGGGAAAGTTGGCAGTGATGAACAACGGGCTGAGGGAGCAGCAAGGGCACGGGCAGTCATTAAGCCTGAGAACATTCATCAGCCCATTCAAAGCTCCAACAAGTCAGAGCTGTTTCACAGTGCAGGCTAATTGAAGAAAATAATTTATTAGGAGATTGAACAGAGATCATTAAACACTGCAGTTTCAGTCTTGCAAATGGTGAAACAACAGTTTTTCCTTGACAGTTGTTTACTGTTAAATCCTGGGTTCCTTCTCCTTTCCCCAAGCTTCCACCTCTGTGTGGGAATTAGGGTGGTGGTGGTTTGCCCTCTCCCTCACACCCATCTCCTTTTCCCTGTCATTCCAGCACCAGTTCTTACCCTTCAAAAAGAGTTTGTTTCAGGACTGCTAACTGAAGAGATACTTGGAGGTACCAGGTAGGACTAAGTTTAATAGGATTTTGAATATGGTCACCATGACAAGATTTCTTTAAGATATGTCTAAAAGAAAATTATGAAAGTATCACATTACTGTGGTCAGAGACTGAGAGCGTATGGGATTTTTACTGCCTGTGCCCTCTGGTGTGTGAGCAAATTTTGAGAAAATACCACAGTAAAGCTGTGGGGATCAGAGGAAGGTGAAAGACTTACCTTTAAGTCAACTGAGACCTCTTCCATTAGCACCATCATGGACTCAGGTTCATAGCACATAGCTGCAGCCTGCTTTTAGCACAGCTGACTCACAGAAGCACGAGGCTGAAGGGACCTCCGGAAGACATTGAACCTGTGGTTTCAGGGTGGATCAGGTGCTGTGGGATCTTCCTGTTGGAAGAATATTCCTGCTGCTCCTGGCAGCCACATGGCTACTGGAGAGGTGAAATTCTTCACCTTGTGGGACCCTAAACTCAAAGGATCTTGTCTGAAAACACAGCTGTCCTTTGTTTTGAAAGATGCATTCTATAGCTTTCTCCCAACTTCCAGTTCATTTTTTTCAGCTGAGGTTGTCCAGCAGTGGATATAGAGAACAGCTGATAACTACCTGCACCCCCTTTTTCTCATTCAAGTTGCTGTGCCCTAGATCGCTCTCCATTTCTCCTGTCTCCTACAAAGTAGGGCTCCTAAGGCTGAACCCAGCAACTCCAGGTGAAGCCTCACAAGATCAGTGTAGCTGCCACTATACATTACAGAGAATCAAATGGAAGACATCAGCAAAGAAACTCCCAGCTCAGCCAGCCTGGCAGTCTTCAACCACCCCTAGGTCCCTGCCTGAAACTGCCCATTTTCATCCTGAACCCAGTAAGGATTTCCTGACATTTGCACATCTATTGGAAAGCCATTTCAGAATTTCATCCTATAATACAGGTGCTCTAGTTTTCTAGTGTTTTCATGGGTAGTTGATACCTTTTTATTTTTTATTTTTTTCTTTTTTGCAATAACTTCCCCTCAGTAGCAGTACTTTGATCTTACTTGATGTCATCTTGAGGATTTCAGGGCACTTCTCTCAGTCATCAACATCATTTTGAATGATGAGCCTGTCTTCCAAATGTCTTGCAAGCTCTATCAGCTTGGCTTTCTTCAGACATCTCATAACTGCTCTCCCTTCTCCATCATTCAAACTGTTCTTTCACACCCTGACCCAGATATGGGCTGAGCACACCTCTCCTGGATCTCACTGCTCAGGCTCAGCTCTCACCTTCCAGCTTAGCAGGTAGCTGGGCCCTGCTCTCATGGTGAAGCCCAGAACATGTCCCTGGTGCACAACTGAATACATTTTGTAGGAAACTGCCCAAAGTCTTCTTACAATTAAGTCTGTGTCCCTTAACCAGTGGGCCAAATAATTAAAATTGGAATGGACTGACATGGTTTGCTTTTGACAAAATCCTGCAATGTATTTTATATCAACTGACTAATCTGTGGCCAACTATAGATTGATGTTTCAGTGATTTGTTCCAGAGATGTTTCCAGGAATCAGAGTTACGTGTACTGATTTAAATTCCTTGGCTTTCCCTGCAAGACAGGTAATAAGTGTTCCCCTGTTCTTTCTCTCCTGCCCCTCTTATTCCATAGCTACCCAAAAGTAATAATAGCTCAGGAATGGCTTTGGATGGGTTCTTAAGACCTTACAGGTGAATTTTGTTTGATTATGCAGGCTGGAACATGTCAAAGCTATCTAAATATTCCTTAAGCTCTCCTTTCCTTATTCCGCTCCAGGTCTCCAATCCTCTTGTTATTTGTTTCAATTGTGCTCAACATCTGGTTATAATTATCCTTTCTAGGAAGTTTGAAGCAGAAAATGACAGCAAATGTTTCAGCCTCTGATGGATCATTACCTCTCCAGAATACAACCTTCTCCTCTGGGGTATTTTCTTTTCCTTAACAGACAGTGTAACCATTAACCCCTTCCCCACAGTCTCCTCAGATCTCCTCTCAGGACTTAGGAAAGGAGAGATGTTAATGTTGGTCAGTAGAAATCCCATTATTGTACGAATACAACAAATTCAGGAAAAAAACAAAAAGGTCTGAGGTTCTGCCCCTGCTGATGCACCTTATCTCCATGTCCATAGTCTCAGAGCTGTATATAAATATTTTTAAGCAAGGTGTGAAGCAGACAAGAAAATGTGGTTTGAGCTACATTCATGCACACTATGTCACTTACTTGTTTGCCATGCAAGGGCCATCTAGAGCATCAACAGCAATCTGGAGCCTGGGAGTGGATGTAAGTACAATGAATAAGTCACTGGACTTAGAAAATGTTCTTGCCACTTATAAGAACGTTGGGTTCAACAGGCAGGTCACATAAAGTTGAATGAATTTGCTCATGAAGGAATGGGGCAAGCATATAAATTCAGAGAAGCTCCCGCAGAGAAAGAAAGACTCCATGCATCATGTCTGTGTTGGGAAGGTGGCAAGTGCTGGATTTAAAAGCAGGAAGAGGAGACAGAGGATCTGCTGCTATTTATCACTGCGGTAGGTATAAGCAAAGATCTACAGTGGTTCGTTCTATGACTCTGTGAAGACATTCCTTCCAACGGTTCAGCTGATATCCCTCAAGCTCACTCCTGAGTGACAGGGAAAAAGGAAACTTGATGTTACATCTCATTGTATTCCCAGGAACCCACAACTTGGGCTCAGCTTGTCACTGCAGTCTGCTGTTTCACCTTGTCTCTGATTGTGATCAAAGATTTCACCTTCTTATATGGCTTGCAATGTCACTTTACCTTTCTGCTTGCCTATAGTAAAAGCAAAGCACATTACTTCTGTGGAGGTAGCTCACCAATGCAGGTGAGCATAAGAAACCTGCTCCCCCCTGGGACCCACATCCAGGAGCTCCTGAACACATCTCTGTCACTGGGGTCCCTGTGGGAGCTGCTGTAGTTGCTGGGCAGAGGCATGCCAGCAGTTCCCCTAGAGAGTCACAGCATTCAGCTTTGACTGGGGTTTCCAACTCTTCATAGCATTCACACCTAAACAAAGGAGAGACATCTCCACGCTTTAGAGTTATAACTAAGAATGCTTCTCGTCTGGGAGCCTGCGTGGAATATTGATTGCACAATATCTCTCTTATCTGGACCCTGTACCTCTGATCACAAAGTGAGGCGTGTGTGTCTGGGGTTAAAAGCAGTCATTTCAGGGAGCTGGGCAGATGTGTGCACCTTTCTGAAGCATACTTGTACCAGAATTCTTTTTCAGTACACATCTACTTTAATTATTTTTTTCATTGTATACACAGTAATATCAGCAAACTAAAGGGACTATGTAATTAAATCTTCTGATTTATGAGCATCTGTGTAATTATTTGGGGTGTGAAAATATAGATAGGAACTTCATTGGTTTTCAGAACACAGAGTCACTTGAATTAAGCCACCTTTTGCAGTTTGTACAGGGCATGTTAGCCCAACAAGCCTTTCAAATCGAATAGCTGCTGTATGCTTACAGTGAAGCAAACACAAAAAATAATTTTGAGAAACTAGGGCAAAGCTGTAACTACGGTTTAATGTACACATCCCAGCCATATCCAATCACACTCTATCTACCACAGCCAAAGCCCACTACAGCAGTGGCTGCAGTGTGATTTTTGCCTCCTGACTGACATGTAGGTGGCATTCCTGCCTGAGGAAGTCACCACCATTGTAGGTGTTCCAAGCACTAAAACTATGCTCTAGGAGACAAGCTGTGTTCCTCCTTGTGCCTCTCAGAGGAGGGGTTAAAATAGGGCTATCTGCAATTAAGACGATTGGGCAATCAGAGCTGCCACTAGCTCCTGTGGCACACTGCATTGGCCTCCACGTTCTTATGCGAGATTCACTGCATGTGAGCAGCCAGAGCTATCACTGCCACAGCAAACCTCCCACCAGCACCGTGCACCCGCTCTGCAGAGGACACTCACACTCTGTTCTCCAGCAGATGTTCTGTAACTATATCTGGCTACAGCCTTCCCTGAGCCATGCTGCGTGTTGCAGGTGATACAGCAGCAAGAAGGAATAAGGTGTTTCAAAAAGCATATCCTAATTAATTTTTTAATGTTCCTTTTCCCTAGCACCAGCCTCATTAGATCTGTGTGCATGAGATATTTGTTCAGGCAGGTGTCATGCTGCTAATCATGAAGACGGGCTTGTTGCCTGGATACTTCACTCAAGCCACGATGTCACGACTACAAACGCAGAGCTGAAAACCAAGTCACTCCTTAATCTTCCAGATTATCTCGGGGTGCTGATTCCTGCACTGCAGGGAACTGTATTTCTTGAGCAACACAGAAGGGCTTGCGACACGTGATGTATCTGAATGAGAGATTCAGGTCATATTTTAAATTTATCATTCTGAAATTGTCTTTTCTAATTTCTCTGAAGTTTGAAATGTCTATTTGTCTCCTTATTACCTTCTGAAATGGAAAAAGTTCTCCTACAGCATGGCATAATGAAGTAGTGTTCAGGCTGTTATCGTGGTTTTGCACACAACTAGTCAGCTTGCACAAGCTTCCCATGAAAGGAAGATGCTATGCCCTGATCCCTGCCCTGCAGCTGCAGAAAGAAAGAGAGGTTTCCATCCAAACTGGGCCACCACTGACCCTATTTATGCATCCAGACCCACCAGTTTTTAGCCACTATACAGGCTAAACGTGAATGGAGTTAAAAAATGTGGGCTCAACAAGGAAAACCTCAGTCTACACTGTACCTTCACAGTTATGCCTTTGGAGGACAGACCCCTCACCACCTGCCCAGTGTTGTTCCAGGGACAGGTGAATTTAAAATGCCAAATTCAACACTGAGCTGTTACTAGTTTCAGCATATCTGAATATACATTATTTAGAAAGATGCTTTTCCTAAAAATGTTCTTCAGCTCCCACAAGCAGAGTGATTGAAAGCCATGGAACAAGGAGAAGTTATCAGTGAATCATTTAAATAGCCTTCATAGCCTAGCTAATACTTTTCTATAAAGCCCTGCCATTTCCCTTTATACATGTATGAAATCTTGCTGAAGCCATTACCCCTGTAATGGACTTAGTGCTTACAGCTGCTATAGTAATTTCTCCATAATTAAATGCTGTGGACAGCAATGACCTTCATCTCTCTCAGGGGATGTTCCACGAATATGCATTTGAGTGTCCAGGGGAGGTGAGATCATTGCCTGGGTTGCTGTTTAGGAAGAGTTAGCCAGTGGATAATATGGCACTAATGAGCAGCAAACTTCAAATCAGAGTATGTTACTCCAGAAGGTGATTCTTTCAGGACAACGTTAAGGGCAAATTTTCTTGCATAATTTTTGATTGGATTGGAGATGGAGGAGTTTTTCTTGCTAAAATATAGATGTGCTCTAGAAGAGGAAGGGCAGTGGCCATCCTTTGGGATTTGGGAAGCTCAATCTTTGATGTCTGCCTGACTCTTTGGCACTTTGAAAGAGCAGACACTAGAAAAACAAGCATCTTGGGAAAGGCACTTATAATTTACATTCACGGACTGACCTTTGGATGGGGCCTCTCAGCTTCCCCATGTAGCCAACAGAGAATAACATCTCAGTTCTTCTCCTGACTCAGCTGCCAATTTGCAGAATGAGGCTGGGCGAGTAACTTAATTTCCTTTTATTTGTACCTGTATCTAGCACCCTCCTGTGCATATGAATAAATGGGTATGTCAATATACAGACATATATCCCCTGCATTTCCATGTAATGCGGTTTAATATTTGATTTTTTAAACATAATAGGATTCAATTTTTAGAATGAATAAAATGCAGGGCAGTATCCATGCTTGGTGTCCTTGCAGAACACTGGTGTCCTAATGCTTAATTCATGTTTGCAGAATAAAACAAAGGCAGAGGCTGAAAGATGAAAACTTCCAACCAGTGAAGACTTCTGCTGAAGAGGCTCTGTAGCGGCCATGCTCTACCGGGACAGCTCAGCTCTTGGGACATCCCAGTACCGCTTCAGAGGACTCCCCTGTGACTGCAGGAAGGGAAGGGTCTGCATTCAGCCCCAGGGAGCCACAAACCCCAGGGGCAGCACTGACCACGACTGAGCATTTGGCAGAAGACAAAAGATCAACGCCACTGCTAGGTGACCCCTGGCCACTGCACAGTCTTGTCCTCACAGGAATTAAGCTGATTCAGGCTTGATTTCAACAACGCAAAGTCAACACCCTCATGATGAAACCTGGCTGCACATGGAATTAGCAGCGGCCCGGGAGCAACATTAGTAGGACAAAGCAAATGGGAGTGTGCTTAATTAAAGTTGACAGCCATAATGGCACTGCCTGTAATAGTATCAGGAGATTATTGTTTACAGCACTGTGCTACAGGCTCTGTGACATCCCTGCCAGGGCATCACCCTTATGCCAGCTCTGACAGGACAGATCTTAATTTCTGCTTATTAATGTTGCACATCTCATGTTTACAGAGAATCAAAACAACTTCTTCCTTCCTGGTCTCCATCTCCAGTTGTACACCGTACTGTGCAAACAGCAGTTATCAAGAGATCCAAGTTATGGTTTATCTGCTTGTTCTTTAATAACAAGTAAATGAATGAAGGTTAGAGGAAAGAGTTTAGCAGGGAGGACAGGGGATGTCTCTTCCCCACTTCTGATTTTTAGATTGAATTATTTAATTGAGGGATGGTCTGCAGCAGCTCAGCTTAGAAAATGAAAGAAAACCCAGCACTCATTGGCAAGTCTCCCTGTGAGAGAGTGCTTCAAGACTTCAGCTTCTCCACACTGGGTTTCCCCTGAAGTCAGCACTTCTGTTGACCTCTTCGGATCTGGCTTCATAATTTTCTTCCTGGGGATCAATGATGTGTGCAGGACCACCCATCTGACTTGACAGGAAAATCAAACGGAGCTGCTGCTGTTTTACAGGAGCTGAGAGCAACTCTCTTTCATTTTGTTTTGTTTCTCCTCCTTTTCTAAAAAAGCCCTGGGATCTTAATTACAGCAACATTTCCTGCTGTAATTAGAGCACTCTGATTGAGTAGGGTAATGATGTGCATGAATTAACACTGACACAGACTTACATTGCCAGTCAATACCCTGACATCCCTTGAAGTATATTTTAACACTGATCCCAGCAGAATTCAGTGTATGTGTCCTGCAGCCAGATGGGTCCAAAACCTGCCCAAGCAGCATGGGGAATTTGAATAAGAAACAGGAATTTCAAGAGATTCTCAGAAAAAGAAGTTAATAGACATCAAACTGGGCTTGGCACTTCCATGGAAATGCAAACACAAGGAGCTTCTTCTTTCTTAAGTGACGTTCCGATTTCCCAAAATAAATGACTTACGACACTGTGAGAAAAATCTAGACAGTCCCAGTGATGAGAGCGAACAGAAAAGCCTTGGTAGCAACCACTGTCTGCTGGAGGCTAATAACAAATGTCACCCTAATAAAGGGCAGAGGACTGGATAGGAGAAAGTGGCCTTTCCCCACTCAGACTGTGCCTAACTGCATATATCCACATCTGTGCATCCAGGAAACGCTACCAAGAGCCCAGGAACAAACTGTGGAGAAGTCAAAAGCCTTGCAAGGAAAAAATCTGAATATCGGAGCACTATATTAAAGAAAAGAACTGGTAAAAGTAACCTGATTTTAACCAGAATCAAAATATCAGGATAAACTCTTTCCTGCCACAGTGAGTAAATGTTGTACTTGAGATGAAATCATACCCACAAGAAATGGGGAAGGTCAGTCCACTCTAGCAGGGACATCGGCTGTTTGTATGAATGCATCGATGATATCTCAAAAGTATCCAGAGTATTAGCTGCTCTGTGGGATTCAAGAGATCCTTAAAACTCACAACACCTTTTTGTATCCCCGTCCAGACACAAGCAACGCAGCTGTCTGATGTTATCAGAGGGTTTGGGAAGACAAGCTGTGTGCACAGCAGGCTGCTGCATTCTGCTTGTGCAGCAGCAGTGTCAACACCTGCAGTGCCGCAGCTGAGCTCATTTCTGCAGCATCAGCAGAGAGAAGGCAGAAAGGCTTTGCAGGATCAGCCAGGAGGGAGGTCTCTGGGTGGAGGGCTTCTTAGAAAGGAGCTGGGACCCTTCTGCTGGAGAAACTCCTGACCTGTGGTTTGGACACACTGATGCTGGGGGGAGCAGGACCTGTGCATAGAGTGTGCAAAGCCACAGGATGTGCCTGTGCCAGAGACACCTAGTTCTGTCCTCCGCTCCTTCACTAACAGATCAATACAACGTTTAAAAAGCTTTTTTTTTTTTTTTTTTTTTTTTTTCTTTCAGGAATTGCAGCTGGGATTTGTGACAGCCCTGTGAATCAGCCTTGACTCTGGGTACCTCCCTTTCTGGACACTGTGTCCAGGATCTGCCAGGTGTGAAGAAGAGCCACCAGGCCAGAGGAGGTGAGCAGTGAAACTGCACTGCTCAATAGTAGACTGTGCACTTTATCTGGGTAAATTAGCAAATTAACTTGGATTTATGTTCCCAACAACATGGGCAATGAGTCTCTCGGCTCTTGCCTTGAGCATGTTGCTGTGGAAAGAATTTCATTAGGGTGTTCTTCCTACCAGAGCTCCAGCATCTAAGAAGTGAACAGTCATTTAAAATAGCCTGACGTACCCACAGAAGGGCTGAGCCCTACACCACCATTCACAAGCAGACCTCAGGGCTGCTGTTAGCACAGTGCTGTTTCGGAGGGGCTGCTGAACTCACGCCCACTGAGGCCCACATTTTTAACCCTTTTGGCAGCCGTGTTAAGTCGGTGAGGGACCCGCTGCATGGCAGAGTGCTGGTCTGTGTGGGGAACAGTAGTGCTTCTAGTGGGCTGTTGGTCACTCAGGTCTTGTCAGAGCTGCTCTGGGTCACTGCCCTCTGCCCTGTGTGTGGCTGAGCTATTAGCACTGAGCTACTAATGAGCTCATGCCTATGCAGTGGGTTTTCTTCTTTGCTTTAGCATTCCAGTTCTTGCTTCTGAAGATCAAAAGTGGATCCCCAGCCATATAAAGCCATGCATTGGTGCTATGGTCCCCTTACAGCACAGCCATATCCTTTGCCCACACCCTTTCACCACTTGCACTCCTCGGGCTCTCCGGCTTTGTACATCTACAGGATTGGCTACAAAATGTTGTCAGGGCTGCAGGCATCTGTTATACAGGCTCTCAACTCAGTGAGTAGGAAGTTTGGAAAAGAGAATGCGCTTTCAACTTTCCTATGTTCCTGCTTGAGCCCCAGTGAAACCAGAAGCTGCCTGAGATCCAGTGGGATGGTTGGAGGTAAAGGATTAAAATTCAGGCTTAAATGAGACTATTAAACGCACCTCAGAGAAGCAGCTCTTCAAAAAATTATGTAGCTCCCCAAACTGGTTTCGGCAAACCACGCTTATCCAGTTCAAAGCACCTGCCAGATTAAATGTAGCGCTTTAGAATTAATTTCAAGCCAGAATAGATAGTAGCAATCAGCAGTAACGTGTGCTTGACAGTCCTTCAGGATATTAAAACTCAGATTCTCAGGAAAGCAGTACTCCAGAACACCAGCTGCCACCACTGCACCTTCAGAGGGAGCAAAAGAGAAGGTCTGATCTCTGTAAATGCATAATAACCTCATGATAATCAAGTACGCAGAGAAAGAAACATATTTTTACTTGGGAATTTTGCATCGAAGTACCTACTAAAAGCATAGAAAGTCATGTCCCTTCTCTGCCTCATTTGTACTGTCAAATCTCAGGTTCTACAATACAGAGGATAATTCACTTTCCAGGTAAAGGTCATGATTAAAATTTTGAAAGCTAGGAAATACTGGTTGGTTTCTTTCATCATCACCATGAAGAAATAAAATTTAAATATTCAAGTCTGTTAAGAGATTTAAGGGATAGTCCTTGTCTTTAAATGCAAAGGTGAGACAAGTACTGCTATTGCCAGGGATGAACTCAGCCTCCTCATATCCAGGGCATATTGCTTGACTTTCATATCCAATTTACTCTTCCTCCTCCAAACCCACTGCTTGGGATTTGTTGCTTCCTAAACACTGCAGATTTTTTCAGGTAGAGGAATATGCTATAGTATTGCAGCCACATATGACACACCTCCATGAGTAGAGTAGGCTAAACAGGTACATACGGATCTTAGAATCATAGAAACACAGAAAGGGTTGGGTTTGAAGGGACCTTAAAGGTCATCCAGTTCCAACGCACTGTTGCAGTGTCCTAATCTTCTAGATTTCCATTTGGACCATGGATCCAGACTGAAAAATACAGGATCCTTCAGCACACATTACCATCCTCTCCTGTGCCCTAAGTAATTTTTCTGTTGTTGACCACTGCTGTTGTTTTTTGGAAAACAATCAGATTTTTCTTCCAAGTTTGCCTTTCCTGTCCAGCTCTATGTGGACAATGACTAGAGGCTGGATGAATGGAGGAACTCATTTCTGATAGGATCAGTCCTGCTTTTTCCTGTGAAGTGGTATTTTTACTTTACCGTGGTTTTCAGACCTCCAGGGGGTCTTAAAGATGATCTTAAAGAAGTTCTGCGAAGGCTGAACCACAGGGGATGATTTAATTATCTACTATTTTATTTTATTATTGTATTTTTTATTTCTACAAGCTGCAGACCCCAGGAAAATTCGAAAGGGCCATCACTGGGTGAGGACACTGCTCTTCCTGGGCAGGCAGCCAGCTCTATCTAGCACCACTATATTCCTTTTCTCTTTCTGATGTTGAAATACAGAATTAATTTACCTAACTGTGAACACTTAACACTGAAGTTGAGCAGGAGGAGATCAGATGAAGCAGCGCTTCAGGACTTGGAAGGGGCCACAGACAGAAACCTGGGTTTGTGGTCAGTGCAGCAGGGGAGGTGGAAGGAACTGCCAACTCAGAGCTAGCAGGCACTACCAGATCGATGTTCAGCTTGGGCCAAAGTTTCAAAGCGAAACAGTACAGTACAAATGGTACCTATGGATGGGTGCCTATGGATGACTTTGGCCAAAGCTGAATCATCAAGCTACAGGTAAGACCCTCTCCTACCTCTTTCCGCTAAGCTCTCCACTACATGCATAATTTTCTTTGCTGATATCTCATCATCCTCCCAAAGAATCTTTAATGCCAAGGCAATTTTGACTGTCTTATTAGTCACTATATACAAAGAAACAGTCTGTTCTAAGGCACTAAACTGTCAAGAAGGGGGAAAAATTTAACAAAACAGTAGCAGTTGGTAATGCAAGCACCTAAATTTCCTGTCTGTGTCTTGACAAAGCCGCAGATTGAGTCATGTTTCCTGACATATTAATAAAACAGTTCAGTGCGTGGGAAAGGAGGAGCTGGTGGTGTTTGTTCCTGCAGAGAAAAAGCAGAGAAGAACCTTGGAGTCCACAGAATTTTCCAAGCCCATTCCTCTTTGCTTACTTAAGAGCTTTGTTTTTTTAAATAAAGGGGAGTTTACAGAGATAGGAAGACAATAAAAGCTGCTGCCATTTCCTTGCCTGTTAGCTCTGGATAAAGGTGGCAGGCTAAACAAAATCATCTATGTCCTCATAATATTCCTAGTTTGATTGCTTGCAAATAAAGCAGTTAATAAAGACTCAGATATACAAATGCCACATGGCCATATTGACAGGAGCAAGGGAAAGAAGAACACAGTAATCATGTTAGCTCTATCCCTCAGATTAATTAGCTAGATAAAATGCACATTTACCTCATTCTAGACAGAAAAATATCAATTACCTACCAGCAATTTAGACAGGCATGCTACTCCTAAAAGCCAGACCCAGCTGATCCTAATTCACTGGGAAAGATGAGCCCTGCAGCCTTGCAAAGGACAAGCTCCTCCTCCTCTCCACAACACCGGGTCACCTTCGTTCATCTCCAGAGCTCAGGCAGCTGCTTCAGGAGGATGTGGGTTGCTGTTACTGCCCTTCATAGACCCAAGTATTTTTGCAGAGAACTCAGCATACCCATAGTTAAGAAAACCTGCAATCTGGGCTATTTTATTTGGTTTCACTGTACTTCCACAATTTATGGAAGAGAGCATTGCTCGGAAATTCCTTGTGCTTAGTTATCTCCAGACACCTGGGGATAGGTGCCACGTTCCCTCATGGAGGTTAGACTGAAGTGCACTGCTAACAGCTGTCCTGATCCCACCATAGAGGAAAACTGAAACCAAACTTCTACAGGTAGATGATACTGCAAACATATTTTTTCAGCTACGCTTGGAAGAATCCAAGGGAAAAATACATGGAAATTGATACTTCTATACCACTGCTGACTTGAACCCAATATCAATGAAAAATGAAGAGTCATGGAACCATAGAATTATTAGAGTTGGAAGGGACCTTTAAAGGTCATCTTGTGCAATGCCCATGCAATGAACAGGGACACCTACAGCTCCTTCAGGTAGCTCAGAGCCCCATCCAGCCTGACTTTGAATGTCCCTAAGGGTAAACTTGTTGCTCTGTTTTACAGCCCCATACAGGTTGTGCTCATGCAGCCCCAGACAAAGTGGCATCTGTATGGCTTGCTTTTATTACGCTATTTTTCTGCATAATTGATCTCTGCATGAACCGTTGTGAAATAGCAGATGCAGGAAGTCCAAACCAATGCAGTCATGTATAACTGATACAAGAGATTACACAGCTCTGCTGCTTTCTGAAGTAAAGGCTGAAGAAGTTCCTGTGTGAGCAGTTTGTGGCCAATTGAATGTCACCATGTTCAAAGTCACGTTCCACCAAGTCAGCAGGGCCCAGAGGAGTCAAGGCTCTCAAAAACATAACACAGATACTTCCCTTCAGTTGCACAAACAGGCATTTAGGAGGTACTGCTTGGGAAAGGCTCAGTCTACATATCCAACTTGCAGAAACCGATACGCAGTTCAAGCTAGGCTGGCTTTATTGTACCAGAAGGCTTTGAACGTCAGAATAAGTAGATGGGAAAATACTCAATTCTGCTGCTGGTTTCATCTGCTGCATCTGTGGGGTGGGGAGAGGAGGGGAGAGAAAAAGCATGCAGAGCTGTGGCAGTAGGAGAGAAACACGAGGCTCCCTCCCAGGGATGCTGCCAGGAGATGCCATGCTGACAGGCAGGGGTCTCCAGCAGTACCCACATGCTGCTGTTTTTCATAATTAGAAAATAGAGTATGTTTTCTAATTATAAATTAAACATTAATTGGGAACTGTTATGCTTTCTTGCCACTAAAGATATGAAAACAAATGCTTCAACAAGCTTCTTAATTTTGTAAATAGAGTAATTTGAGATTTAATTACTGCTTGAATTTGCATACAAATAATATATATTCCAGATTTCTATGAGACACTGGTGTTGAGTTGATAACTTTCTTACAAGCTCTTGAGAAAACAAGTGTATTAGCATAAAACTGGAAAGGTGCTATCTGTGATAACGTTCCTCTTTAGCATGAGTCCTAAACCAGACTCCTCTACCTCAAGAAAACAAACCAAATCAAACCAAGCCATAAAACAAACATTCAGTCTATCTCAGCCCTACAAACCCATATCTTTCCTATATCATGTCAAGTATTTTGCTGCAATTGATCAGTCACAGCATTGGTGCCTATAGGAAAAGAAAACATTTTCTCACCTTTCTCAAGCACACCTGCTTGGCTTTGCAGAACATCTGGTGTCCATCACCTGCTGCAGCAGAGTTCAAACTCCTGCTTGCTTGTGTTCTACTGCAGCTTTTCTTGAGCAAACGTGGACCCAAACTATAACTCGCCTAGTTTGACATGAAGATGCAAACAAAAAATTTGTATATGCAATGTCTGTCAGAAAAGTGTTACATTTCAGTATAGGTATGAGGAAGAGCTGATTTCAGAAGAAAACCCATCTATGTATGATTCCCTAATGAGAGATGTCTAAATCACAGCACAGAAATATCATTCCTTCTCTATTATCTTTTCCCACATGAAGTATCTTACATGAGATCTGACCTGTCAGAATTCTAATCACATCATTAACAGAGCTCATAATTCACAAACCCAGCAGCTTTGTTTTTCCTCCAACTTGAGAAAGTGTCTCTGTGCTCCCAGCCCAAGGTTTTTCCTCACTTTTATTCATTTGGATCTGTCCAACAGACTGTGGTTTCCTACCTTCCTTGAGCTGCCTGTAGCATTGCATGTGCTTTCTGAAGAGCTGAATAGCTTGCACTCACTTCTTGATGCATAAGTGTTTATTTCAAGCAAGTTGGCAGGAAGCAAGTTTAGATAGGGAGAGTCCCAAAGATTCTTTGCAGAAGCCAGTGGAGGGTCTGTTTCCGTCAGTAGCCCAACTCCAGGCCCCTACGAGATGCAGATTAAATTGACGAGTGCACGTGTGAAGAAAATTATATCTAAGAGGATGAGCTATGTGAGTGCACACACATAGATGCTTGTTACTATCATTGATCGAGAGCTGTTAGAGAGGGTCCAGAGGAGGGCCACGAAGGTGATCAGGGGACTGGAGCACCTCCCTTACAAGGACAGGCTGAGGGAGCTGGGCTTGCTTAGCCTGGAGAAAAGAAGGCTGCAGGGTGACCTCATTGCAGCCTTTCGGTACCTAAAGGGAGCCTACAAATAGGAGGGGAATCAACTCTTTGAAAGGGTAGATAACAACAGGACAATGGCAAATGGTTTTAAGTTGAGGGAGGGAAGATTTAGGTTGGATGTCAGGGGGAAATTCTTTATAGAGAGAGTGGTGAGGTGCTGGAACAGACTGCCCAGAGAGGCTGTGGATGCCCCATGCCTGGAGGTGTTCAGGCCAGATTGGATGGGGCCTGAGCAGCCTGGTCTAGTATTGAATGGGGAGGTTGGTGGCCCTGCACGTGGCAGGGGAGTTGGAGATTCATGATCCTTGAGGTCCCTTCCAACCCTGGCCATTCTATGATTCTGTGATCACGCAGGTAATTTTGTGAGCTGCTATTTATCTGGCATCATTTCTACTTTGGCGATACCTGCCTGCCTTCTTCCAAGTCAAGGATTTCTAAATTCAGGACACAGGGCAAGGTGGCAATGCAGAGGAAAACCACTGACATTCTAAAGAATCCTCAGTATTTGCGAATAGTTATTCATTAAAATTGCCTTTTATGGCTGTATGGGGCTGCTGAATCACGGCCTGAACCTCTGATTGATCACGTGAGGCGAGCAATGAGTCAGCCATGGGAGCACAGGTGAAGGCAATTCACCTGTGCTGCAGGAAGGGGTGGAGCCTGGCTCCACCTCTCCTACACCCATTTAAGAGCTGACTGCCAGTGGGGAAGGATCCCTCTGGAGATCTGCTCCATCAGGAGTTCATCTCACGAGCCCAGGACAAGGTGAGTGACTTTCTCTCATTTCTTCAATATAAATTATATTAGCTAAGCTCCTGGATATATATAGCAAAGAAATGCTATATAAAGTAACATCTGTTTCATTTATGCTGATCAGAAATTAGTAAATTAGCGACTGTGCAAGTCACCAATTCCCCCCTTGTTACCTACAGTCAGTAAATTCACTTCCTTTCTGCAGGGTCTCAGTAACACATGGGTGACCTAATACAGCAATCCGAGTGCAGGGATCAGGTCTGTGAAGTCATGGTGGGTTAAGCGCACCGTAACATGATAGCCCCTAGATAAGGCTCGGTGCTTGGGATATCCTTCCATCACTTAAGATGTAGGCTAACAGAAGCTCCTTGTTCATGCCAAAGCCATCTGTTCAGGCAGGCAGCCTCCTGACACATTAGGAATGGCTGCTGGCTGCTGGCCTTATACCACCTCTGACCCAGTGCCCCAGCATGCTCAGCACAGCCGGCAGGTGACATCAGGGACAGGCCTTAATCCCAGGCAGGAAGTGCATCTTAACCTTTGACTTAAAACCTGACATTTATATACAGGTAGGATCCATTACAGGATCTTATACATTCTTATACTGAACCACGCGTAGCTCATTAAAATAAATTATGGGAGGAAAAAACACTATTTAAAAGAAAGCACTGAGGAGTAGCCCTCTGTATTTCTTGTGTAACTCTGAAGCAGTTAACGCTATCATAAAAGCTCTTCATACTTCTCTGTGATTTACACAGAGCTGAAGGTGTTCACTTACAGAAGCACAGCTTTTAGTGGCACAGCTGAGTGTGTTTTCTCATCCTGTATAATCCCCCTCACTGAGCAGCCTCATGTATGGAAAGGAATTTTGACCATCACCTGCCAACTGCCAGCTTTCTCACAAGGTGGGAACATCCCGATTCAGTTTGATTGGTCAAATCACACCTCTTGAAAAGCAAAGTATAATGGGGTACCACCCTCAAAGTGCTACACTCCTTTCACAAGTAGGAAAAAAAATTGGCAAAGACTGCTGTATGTGATTTTTGAAGGAGGAAAACAAACCCACAAAAATCTATATATACAGAAAAAGGTTTTACAAATGTCTGTCCGCGACTTCCTTCTATAGCAATCTGCTCTTTCCAGTGTCCAAGAGTGCCTCTTGCATCAGAACTGAAAACAGGCAGCAGCGATTGAAGAAAGCACAGCAAATATCAGAGAGGATAGGGACACCTTTTTTGAAAATTCTTTTATTATTTAACCCATCAAAACATTCCAGTTTCTCTGCAGGCCCTGAATCAGGCATTTTTCCACTGTAACATTTCCATAGGAGACAGCATACAAGCTCTGTGTACAGGACCAAGGCTTAGTGTGCTCAAGTCATGTGAGAGCTGAACTATACTCATCAGTGACAAATCAGTCATCCTCACATTGCTCAGCTTCGAGCACCACACAAGAAAATGACCTTGTATTGTGGTACTACTAGCTAAGGATGCCACTTCCTAATGACAGGACAGTAGGTTTAGATTGATCTTATGGGTTTTACAATAACAATTTGATGAGATGGTTTATTATCACATTTGGATTTGACATAATACAAAAATCACAGAAATAGTTTAATTTAGGTATCTAAAGTTACAGAAAATAAATATTTCAGTGAATATAAGATCTGATTAAGACATATAGAATAAGAGGTATACAAGAAAATGTACTTAAAATACAGAAATCCCAAGTGGGAAAGGAAACACCACTTTTCTTGAAGAATTTGAACCTTCCTGTCTCTCTCTGATAAAGCTCCACTACCAACACTTAAATAGGCAGCCCCACCAATCAGCTGACAGGAATACACCTGTTGCACTAAAAGTACAAAGCTAAGAAGAATGTATAATATTTTATTTTTCAATGTATTTACAAAAAGATATTGCACGGATCCAGGCATTTTTTTCAATTTAACAAATTAAGGAAAAGCCTATTTACAAAGTTAAAAACAGAAGTGCAAAATAAGACTGAAAGAAACCCAGAAAGAATAAAGTTTATTTAATTGCTAAGTACAGTCTGCTATCTGACCATAGCCCACATCCTGCATTACCTAAATTAGTTGTACTTTGTTTACCTGTAACTTCAGAAGTTCTTGCACTTCTCTATAGATGCAAGCTAATCTTTTACACTAACCATGAGAAGGTTTATGTAAAATGTAAAGGCTAAACTTAGCTTAACTTAATATCTTTATTTCACCAGCAAAGGGATGCTCTTTTAGGTAAATTGGTAAAGCTACATAGTATTATACGTGTGTTTAAAAAGTAGTGATAAATCAGGCATGATGGTTTTCATTCTTTGTAAACACCATGAGGAAGTTTGCCAGGATATCTGGACTGATTATCCTAAATACGCCGTCAGCCCAAATTACATTAGCACAGCATACGGTCGTGTCTCAGCCTATCTGCCACTGGGGCTATCGTGATGCATTTCTGGGGTGTAAGTAAGCAGAACAATCATGACCCAAAGATGAAGTAGTGCCTGGGAAAAGAGAAGTAAGAATTAACTTAGCACACACAATTGTTGTTTATGGCAATGTAAGTGTCAGTGTAAGTGGAAAAAAAATTGTATGAAAAATATTTAAGCAAAATTTCTACTATTTTTACTTCTAATAACTATTTCTTATATGCTTAATGAAATGCCGAGTCAGATTCTGAAGAAGCCATTCACAGAAAGCTGAATTAGATTTTACACAAACAGCATAAATAAATGCACAGAATCCAGGCTTCTCTATGCTCTCTACCTTCTTTCCATCCATGCATGCCTTGCAGAAGCTCCAGCTGTTCTCGATACCCAGCCCAGTCCATAGACACCACATTACATGACCTGTCCAGTGATAAACTGATACTCCTGTGCCACCTGGCTGACACCAGACAGAGTAAAACTCTGAGTTCTACTTTCCTTCTCCCTACCCAAACATGATGTTTAGTAACATTTTTAAAAACACTGCAGAAATGTTAGTCATCATTCAAACTTCACTGAAATTACACAGTTAGAATACATTTTGCTGGGGTGCAACAAAAGAGATAAGTGACAATACCTATGGTAAATATCCTTAAGAAATAATAACCAAAACCTGAGCATTAAAATTACAGCAGTCATAACAAAGACTCCAGTTGAAAAAAACCCAACCTATGGCTCCTGTGCAGCTGTTATTGAGTAGCTCAGACAGTAAAATTGTTCAGTATCTCAGTACAAAGCATTTTATTCACATATTTTGAAGTGTAAGTCAGGAGTAGGAAGAAAGAGAGAAGACAGGAATTAAACAGTCCTGTTCCTTCCACTACTTAACAGGCTGGAAAAAGAAATTGCAGGGGAACCTTGTCATTTCCTTTATTTACATGCATCTCTCTGCATTACTGAAATAGTGACAGCTGTTCTTAGAGAGACCGTTCAGAAAAATCACTGTGTGTTCCCAAGCAACTTATTCTCTTTCATTTCAAAGACTTGATAAACATTTTCAGTCAGGGCAGACTGCATGTCTACCTTGCTACAGTTCATTTCAACTAACAGACATCTACCCTCTAGTGGTAAAGGAAGGGATCTCATTTCCATAATTTTTTTTTTTTGTTTTCTCAATTTTTAATCACCTACTATGTTAAGATTCTGTTATTTTTGCTAAAATTCAAATAAGTCATTTTTTCAGCTACTAGAGTAGCATGATCGTTAATTACTGAACAAAAGGGGAGAGCCAAATATTAAGAAAACCCATAAAAGTAGTCAACTTTCCAACATCAGTGCAGGTCACAGTATTATTTTCCATTCTCACTTTGCTTTAAACATTCTTCTAAAAGGTGATTACATAACTGTCTTTCAGAGTTCCATACTAAGAACTCATGAGAAAAACTGAGAACTAGCAAGCAACACAACTCCAAAATGCCGTTCTGTAAATACTATTTAGTCTACAAAAAAAAACCAGACTTGTTTAATTACACAGTACATTTAAGATGTACTTTATAAACTGGCAGAAGAAGTCTTGAATTATATTCTTGAAGAAATCTTGCTTACCATATATATTATTACAAATATTCTTGCTATAGGGTACCTCCTTAAAAAGATTCCCAGCCGAATGCTACACAAGAGAAAAAACAAAATGCACAAGTCAGCACTAAGCAGTAAGTTCTTCTTCCCCTCATTCTAATTAATCACAAACTCAAACATCTGAATTTTACTTCATATATTCATGAGTGAGAAAATTCAGAATGCAGACTATTAAAAATCTTTTCCCAAACCAGAAGATGCATTTTCTTGTCACGTTCTTACCTAAATTGATCTATGCTACTAGCAGCCTTGCGAACTCTCCCATACATTCCTGCTATGTTGGTATCCACATCACTGAAAAGGACAGGAACATTACGCATACGAGCACCTATTTGAAGGGAAGAAACACAAAAAGACTCATTACTGTAAAACCACTTCGAGTTGTAGTCTAAGTAAAAAGTTTATAACTAACACATATAAAAAAAAATAGCAATTCACCTGATTTGTTATTGCTGTTTTGCTGGGGGCAGGGAAATGTGTTGTAAGGGGAGGATTCCTGATAAACTTACAATTGACTTAAGCATCAATTCAACTTAGTACATTCAAAAATTTATTTTAGTTAATTGAATGGACATCTTGGTATTGAATTCTAATAAGTAATAAGAGTTCTTTTATTAGGTGTAAAATAATAGGTTTGATAGTCATCTTTTTTCCACTTACTTGTGTTTCTCATACAGAAAAACTGACAGCATTTCTGATACTAACTTGTATACTCCAAATATTTACATATTATTTACATTTTTAATACGCATCAACTTTATTTTAATAAGATTCTCAGACTGCTACCATTGTGCAACTGAAAACAAGCCCAAAGGAAAATTCTGTTCAACACTCAAAAGGAAGTGTACTGTTCACATTCACCTCCAAAAACCTTTTTACAAGACAGCAAACACTGCTGCTTCTAACATTGTTTGAACCCAAAAAGACAGATTTATTTCCACCTGTGACAGGATTTGTAAATAAGATTTCTCTAATAGTGCCACAATATTAAGAATTAAATTGGCTTCATTAAGGTTACTTATCATTCACAAAGAGGAGCTTTTATTCAACTATTTTTGATACGGACTGCTGCTGAAAAAGTCTCTGCTATAAGCACCATGTTTTCAGACTTCTCTTTTTCCTTTATGAACTCAGACCTTCAGAGAAAAGCATTGGGAAATACAGAAACCTGCATTGCAGAGAGAAGATTTTTAGAAGTTATCATTCCTTATTTACCTTCAGTACCATCAATTCCTGCCATGTTAATGGAAGGCCCATTAGTACTGCTGCCTTGGAAAGCCTTCAGCTGATGCTCAAGCCGTTCCAGTTGATAGACAAGTGAGTTTTTCTCTGTGCTCAGGCTCTCTAACATGGTCTGCTTCTGAATAAGTGTTTCTGTCAGCTGATGAAGGCGATTTTCTAATTCAGTTTGACTACTACTACTTAGAGCTTTGTTTGTGAGCTAAAAAACAAAGGAAAAATTAGAACATGTTCAAAATCTGACCAATGTGACATATTACAAAAGTGGAGTACACTCCTAAAATCTAAGCCCCCAGAAACAAGCTATCACATTTGCAGGACTTCTATGGAATAATAATATCCAAACCATCACCAGTGAGTGTAATGAAGAAGAAACTCAATTTCAACGGTTGTTAAAACAAGACTTTTCATGTGAAAAACAAGAAAGCTGTTTAAAAATGCACTCATATGTTTTCCACCTCTAGTGCTACGAACATAAGTTTTATCATAAAAATTAATGCTATGTTTCAGAACTGAGTTTAAATGCGTGACAATCACAACAATCAATCTCCTCTTCCTTCCAACGTCACAAAGTGAGCATGTAAAATATTTTCAAGTGAGGAAAGGAATGCTCAGTACAAACAAGGAGTGTCTGCCCAAGGAGGCTGCTAAGGACTGACACTATCAAAATGTTCCAAAAGGGATTAGACCTATTTAAGAACAGTTCCATAAACTACTTACAGAACTTAGGGTCTCTAATTCACCTACAAAAACCACAGATGCTGAAAGAGTGCAAGGGAGCGAAGACAGTGTCTAGGTTTTTATTTTGAATAGTGACAGTGTGAGCCTATCTGTTGGATACATGGGTAACTAGTCTGAGGGCCATCTTATGTTTCTATGCACAATTAAAAGAATCTCTGAAGAAACAGTCGTGATCAAACACCAATGGCGTTGTTTAGTTTCCAGGATGAAACACACAACAGGTCTAGTTGGATCCCAGGTTACTCTCTAAAGACAAAAGCACGTGTAATCATAAAAATAGACTATTTACTCTTTCATGGTTCCTTTCCTGTGCTCTCCACACTTAAAATTCTACTTTGCATAGCAAATAAGCATATGCTAACTCAGTAGTATTTCCTATGTGTCTTTCATATAGTTTAAGCAAATTAATAATTTTCAGCACCGTTTTCATAAGTGAATGTAATACTTATTTTCTATAAAAATACAGTACCTGATTTCTGAGCTTCTGAATTTCTTCCTCTCTATCTTTTATTCTGCTTTGCAAAGTATTCTTTGTTCGATATAATTCTTCCTCAGTATAACGGAGTTCCTATGAAGTACATCACAATCAAAGATCTTGTTTTCATACTTAAGTACTTTGAAAGACATTCTCTTATTTAAAGCTACACATTAGAATAAGTAACACAGGATGATCAGATATAAACTAACATTCAATATAACCTAGAAGCATCTGGCTAGCACTGGGAAAAAATAAGAGAGCAGAGTATGAAGACAGAACCTAGATCATAAAATCCTTTTGTGAAGACTGACTTAACGTAAATACTAGCCCAGACCACTTTACTAATACTGACACAATTCCACTGGGAACATGATTTGTTTTGTTGTCCTCATATTCTCACTGTTTATTATATTGCTATCTTTAAATGATACCGTGTAACTTAAAGAATTAGGGAATACCAGGGAGAGGGGAGGAGGAGGAAGGGGAGAGACTTCTCTGTTCCCAAAAAGAGCCCATCAATCATAAAACTAAAATAAAGCGGGTATCTTCCAATTTTAAATAATCTTGGCATTATTTCTCTTTAACTTTGTGAATGTCACAGACGTTCCTTAAACTTTTAAGATAAATTAGCATAACAGAGGGAAAAGGAAAAACAATATTAGCAAGAGACAACTTACTGAACAGCAAAACTAACAGTAAGTTTTCTTACTCTCACAATTTAGTGGCTACATTAACTCCTACTGAAAGACCTACCATACTTATCTTTTAGATTACAACTGCCTTCAAATCACTGTGCCACTTCAGCTAACAGCTGCTACAGAAGACAGCTGATCATACTTTTCCTTTAAGTCACCAGATATACAATAAATAACCTCTCATTTTCCAATCTCAGCCTCAGAAACTTTACAGCAAGTTAGAGCAATTCTCCAGTAGAACAGGCCACTGTTGCATTAAGTATCACTGCAAACAATTACTTTAAAAGCACACGTGTACGTATGTCATCAAAAGAAATATCATTTTCTGTAGCAACCAATAGGCTTCACCTCACTTCTTCTATACATAGCATTAAATTAAAATATATACCCCTCAGAAGGGCAGGAGTAATGTGATATAATCTACCATCTGCTTTGATATAACCATCAACTATCTATCAAAAGCAGACATCAACTTCTGCCTTTTAATTAGTTCAAGCTGCTAGCATCTCATTCAAATGTAATTTCTGAAAGGACAGATAATCCTACAAGATAAATTGTTCCTAGCAAATACAGTACACTCACCTGCTTTCCTCATTAATACTCTTTACATGAGCTTTTTTTATTTTTAAAGGACATTTTAATAGGCTGCAAAACATTGGTCCAATCTACCTCATATTCTTTTTGTTAACACAAAAGTGAAGTATTTTTCCCCCTCTTCCTAGCACAGAACAGCTTAAAAAGGTGATACAACCTGACAAAATTCACTGCTACTATCTTGTTAACAATTTGTCTTATACAGTAGTTTGGAATCCTACATAGAATTTGATCACAGCAATACAATTGTAACCTTTATTATTAAGTTTACTGACATAAATGCAAGTTACTACCACATTCCTGTTGCTGGATTGTTCCCCTGCTAAATAAAATTTAAGATCATTATCAATTTTGTTCACTCTCTAGGTTCTTGTTTATTCTTTAAAAAAAAAAAAAAAAAAAGCTGAGATCTGTATTTAATCAGGATTACTGCTTAGTACTGGTTGTACTTCAGCCTTATGACATTCACTAAAATTTGGGAAATTTCCTTGGAATACTAGAAGAAAAAACCCTCAAATACCATATAAGCTACTCTCTCATTAAGCCAAATGCTTTACTGAAGACAACAAATGGGCCTAAAATAAGACCCATCAGCTTTCAAGCATTCTTTACCTGCTTCTGCCGTTCTAGTTCAGCTTCTGCCTCCTGCTTGGCCATTTTATGTGCTGCTATTTGCTCTTGTAAGTCTTGAAGCTGTTCTCTCACTGACTCAGCTTCACTTACCTGCTGAGTCTCCATATCCTGAAATGAACAGAAATGTTACTAATTCACTAGCATTCAAACAGTACTGCAATCTATTTTATAGGTGACTACAGAAAGTGTTGCTTCTCCAATACTGATTCAAAAAAAAAATAAGGGTAAATTACAGACAACTGCTCATTTTATACAGAATATTTTTATTATAGTATCAACAAGATAAATGCAATTTGTAAACATGAGAAGCCTTCAAGTGATCTCTTTTTCCCTTCTGCTGTCTGGATGCTAAAATTGTGTAAACCCAGCACAGCTGCTGGGTTGAGCCAATTATGCCACAGCTGACTCAGATTACAGTTGCTTGAAGGATTAGTAGCAGCTCTTGCAGAAAAGGATATAGGTAAAATCTACAGAAGTAACCAGGCTTGTTTAGAAAGAATTACTTTTTTCAAAATGAGCGCATAGTAGAGCGGGAAAAGAAAATGGTGTCTATAATATTCCTCCCAGCACCAGGAGAGAAAATACGAGAAGAAATTGGTTCTCCATAAGCGTTTACCTCACAGCTGAGCAAAAGCTGGCTTGGTTTTAATACCTGTTCAAATAAATATTAGAAGTGACAGCCCTAAAGCACGCAAAAAATAGTCTTTTGTGCATGGCTAAGTACGTGTAGGTGTGCACATAACCATAGCTACCTGCAGCTCCGTTCTCATCTGCTGCATTTGTCCCATTAGCTTTTGTATTTCTTCTCTTTGAGTGTCACGCTCGTGCCTCAGTTCCTCTAGTTCCATTGTGCTTGCTGTCTGGCTATCCAGACCTTCAATACCAGAGCCTTCTTTTAGGCTGTTTATCAGCTTTTCTTTAGACTGAAATAATAAATCAAAATGTTATTGACAGTACTATTTCACAAGCACTCAAATAAAACCCATCAAAAAATTGCTCTAAATTTCTATGTAGATTTACAGTAAAAGAACTGCTTTTTCTGTTCTTTCAGACAAGTTAAAAATAACTCTACACATTTTAAAAAGGAAAATGCTTCCCTACTAATAATTTCTTTGATTTTCCATATGTCACAAGATGGGATGTTTTATGTGTAAGCTGTGTTATCAGAGGAAGAGTAGAACTTTACTCTTTAGAATTGTGTGGAATGTTAAACATGTCACAGATAAAAATTCTGCCTTTCCAGCTAATGTAAGAGAGAATACAGACACCAAAGACAAAGATTTAGTCCATCCTTTCTCCTGTCAACAAAGCCAAATAAAAACCCAAATCAGCAATATCTCTTTTGGGAAACAGAACTGTTTTTTTTTTTTTTTTTAAAAAAAAAAAAAACACAAAGTTAACCTAATGTTAGCTTGAAATTGACTTCTGATCTCATGCTTCTTGCATTCATCAACATGATTCAAGTCCTGTCCTTGGTCATCAGATGAAACTGATTTATTCTAAACTGGCAAGATTTGCTAACTCTTATAGATAAAACTCAAATTGGTACCTTTAATAACTTAAGTAGTAGATAACTGCACAAAATATGTAATTTTGCCATTGCTTATATAATCACACACAGCTTTTCAGAACACAAAAATATCTTCTTTGGTTTACAAAAGTATCCACTATGCTTCAGACTGGAGCAGAATAAAGCAATTTTCTTGGCACAAGAACACTGGGTGCAGATAAACTGTAGGTTACATTTGTATCCATCTGCTTAAGATCAGACTCTGGGATGGGGAACACAATGACAGATGTTATAAAGTAAGTGCAGTGATACACTTGGATTTTTCTTTAAGTTCAGGACCTGAATTTCCATTTCATTATTTAACTCAATCTGTCAACGAAAATTTTAGGAGGTACAAAATGCAGACTAGTAACTGTTCTAAATAGGTATCATTATGGATTCACCCCCAAAATATATTACAGATCACATGGAAAAAAAAAAAAAAAAAGATTAAATTACTTGAAGAACAACATCCTGTAAAAATCAAGCATACAAATCAAACTGAATGCCTTTAAATAAATGCTTACTTGGAGTATGCGAGTAGCTTTTTGTTTATAGTCTGCCAGTTCCTGTTTTGCAGATTCTAGCTGGTTTTTAATTACTTTGACTTGCTGCTGAAGCTCATCAGCTCGTTTTTTCTCATCTAAATACTTTCTTTCTGCAACCGTTACCCCTTCTGCCAAATTCTGACGTTCTGCTTCCATTTTACTCAGACGTGCTGCAAACTCATTCTATTAGCAAAAAAGAAACAATATTTTCTGTTTAAACACAATCACAACTTTAACCTAGAAATAAAAAAGAGAAAATTTAAAAGCAACCACATTTGAAGTAACACTTCATATGGATTGCGTCCAACTTGCATATTTATTAGTGCTGTGTGGAAGGAAATTGTGCTAGCTTAAGAAAGTACTAAATGAGTACTCAGTAAAAATATGCATTTCTTTGCCACCAGAAGTAGATCTTTCTGTTTACGTATGTTTGGTAAACAAAAAACAAGCTATCCTTCAACAAAAATAAATAAATCAATCATAAAGATATTTTAGTTTAAAGAAGAGAAACAAACAAATGAAGAAAAAAAAAAACAGTAAGGGTTTTCACAGATGTTATTATAGATAACAAAGGCCAAGCTAAATGGAGAACGCACAAAATCTCCAGCAACATAAGCTTTCATATTTACCACAGAAGTGACCACCCAGTCTAACATTCTTAAGATTACATATTAAAGTTACAGGTGCAGGTTGGGAACAATACGGCATGGAAAATCAAATTGACTGCTGATTTAAAATGTATTTTCACAGAAAAGATAGAGTGGAGAAAAATTTCCTTTTCAGCATCAATTCTCAAAAAATATTATCATAAAGCTTTTGAAATAGCATGTAAGAAGTAAGCTAGCATCGCAAGGATACTTAGTGTAGCAGAAGGCACATCTTTCCAAGTGCTTAGTACCCTGAACAGGAACTAGTCAAGGGGAAAAGAGAGCAGTTAGAACCTCACAGATTTGATCTCACAAGCAGTCAAATTCCTCCTCAGTCTTCCCATCTAACCTGCATTTGTTTGTAACTTTCTTGCTCTCGCTTCAGTGTGGAGTCTGCATCACGCAGCCTATCCTGAAGAGTTTGAAGGGCTTGATTTTGCAAACTGCTCCCTTCACTGTGGTCTTGTATTATTCTGAAAGAGTGATATACATATTAATTGAAATTAAAAATCCAGTATGATTTTAAGGCAGAAATATGGCTACCTTTAGCAACAGCCTTGAAAATGTACCCAGTAAACTAGTGAACATGGCTGGTTATTAATTCCTGCAGTCCCATTGTGGAGTATCCAAATTCAGATTCGTGTCCCAGTAAAAAGACAAAGAAGTCTTTACATCTGAGAATAAGCAAGTGTATTTTTCAGGATAGAAACATTTCTTCAGCTCTTATGCTTCAAGCCTCTGACAAAGACATAAATATATTGTATACGATTTGTTTCAATAATCAGGTCATAATTGCTCTTATTCATTTGCCCAGTTTCTACTGCCAGCTGTGATGTAATGAGCTCAGAGCAAACTTCAACGTTCATACTCCAAATTTTGATACCATCTCCCCACATTAGTTCATTCACTTTTATCCTTAAAGGGACTAAACTATCTACACTGAGTTTTCAACCTTACTACTATTTTTGCAAAGTTGTGAAGTCTGAAATTAAGTACCGTGATTTCTCACTCTGCAATGCTTCCAAAGCTTCTGTCCGGGAACTTAAGAGCTGATCAGCTTCTTGCAAGCGTACTTTGAGCACAGCTAGCTGGGAATCCTTGGCACCAACCGCTTCTGTCAGATCGTCAACTCGAGCTCGAAGTTCTCTGACCATCCTGTCATTCTTTGAATGGTCAACATTCCACTTCTCCACTCTTTCCCGGGATTTGTTCAGTTCTACAACATAAAACATTTTAAGTTTTTAAAGACAGATCATGACAAGGTTTTTTTAAGTGCTCAGGATGTTCATGGTACGCTTCCGAAAGGAAGAAATCAAATACAACCAAGATGAAGCAACAGTGAAACTTCAGGAGGTACCAAAAAGTAACAAATACCAGACTTTGGCTGTCAGATCATGACCTACTAAAAAAAAAAAAAAAAAAAAAGTAATAATAATAATAAAAATCACACATGATCTCAAAATGCATTTTCATCCCACTTTGCAGCTGGCAATCTGTCTTAACCCTTGCAATGAACTACTGCTGAACAACCCTGTGCAAGCAAACCTTTAGAAATCTCTGCAGATAGCATCTAATTCAACACCACATGACAATAAGATCAAACTAAATAACACCAGACAAATACAGTGTTAAAATGATACCTGGATATTTACCAAGACTTTGTTTTTAATCAAAGTTCACATCCTAAATTTCAATGGAGAATAAATTCTGCAGCTTAAACAGTTTCTTTAAAAAAAAAGAAAAAGAAAAAAAGATACAGTCCCTCAGTTGTGTGCCTAACTGAAGTAGTTTGCCAGGCATTTTATTATTTGTTTTTATATTCACATTTGTCTTATTTCATTTCATGTAGCTTTGGAAAAAAAAAAAAAAAACAACTAATACAGTCATACAAAAACATCAATCTGAGATTTTTACCAGATTTTTAGCTACAGAAAGCAGTCAGATTTCAAGGACTTAAAGGCATTCACTCATAACTATTTTGCAAGAAAATTTAAAAGGCAGAAAAAAATATTTTAACACTTAATATTTCCTAGTATTAAGATGTAAGCACTGGAACTAACTCAACTACATCATTTTCATCAACATGTGTGTTATTTTTGTAGTTGAACAAGACTTCCAGTTTCTCTCAGCTCATCATTTTGAAAACCAGGAATCATTTTGCTTAAGTCACACATGCAAATTCATCTAGGAAGACTTTATTATAAATATAAAACCCTAATAAAGAAATAGCATTGCTTCCCATTTTACCAGTATTTTCACAGTATGTTACAGTTCAGTTTCCAAACTACAGTACCTTCCTGCGTTTCTTTGGATCTCTGAATCAACGAAGCCATTTCTTGATTTAAAGATTGCACTTCATTTCGCAACAGCTGATTCTCTAGACGAAGGTTGGACAGCTCGTGTGATTTTACATCATCATTAGCTGAAAGGCCAGGATTAGTTACTGCACTTAGTGATGAATCCTTCGTGCCATCCACTTGGGTTCCCAGTCCAGAATCTGAACTGTCTGGAGTTTCTGTACAGAGAGATGCAAATTAGAACTGATCGAACCATTTGTAGGTCTGTATCAGTGGTTGAATGCACTTAATCTAATTAAAAAAAAAACAACAGCTTATATTGGAATATAACATAATTTTGATGTCAAACCTAAATATGTAATTGAGCCACACAGCCATATGTTTCAGCTACCTTTATGTAAAAGAGTGCTTTAAGAATCTTCAGATGAAACATCATCTTACTGATGATTTTGCATCAACAACAACTCTCAAAACACCCTTTTAAAATTCACTTTTAAAAAGCAATAAAGGAATTTCTGATGTAGTCTGTAGTAGTCTGAACAGAACTCACTTGCAGGGAAGAGAGAACCTACAGTCCTTCCTCAGCACAAACACGGTACCTGGATTACTGCTCTGAAAGTAATGCAGCCACTCTAGCAGTGCTGATTGCTATGTGCAAACAGCTGGAAGATTTGCACCAGTATTAACAGAAAGCAACACAACACTGGTGAACAACCAAGCAAACAATGCAAAATCATTCCTTCTGAATTCAATGCGCCCCAGATCGACAACAGTTGAAAATCCACGGGGACAGATTACAGCAAATTCAATGCTAGACTGCAGTTCAGCTGTCACACCATTTTCTTTGCTCTGTGATTACTAACCGACCTGCTCCACCTTCTTAGTTGCCACTGCAACCGGTCTCATGAGCCAGAGCTCACCAAGGAGATGAGGCAGACTGGGAATTCCTAACAGCATACCAACAAGTAACCACAGCGACTGAAAAATTTATTTCATGTTTTCTCAAATCCCTTTCCTATTTAAACATTATTAAGAAGTATTACTTCCTTTCTTTTAATTCATTTATATAACTTTGAAATTATCAGACAATCTAGCTTCATTCCTTTGTCTGGAAAACTCGAGAGTGCAATGAAGCTAATAAGGCAAGAAATTAGCCATTTATAGCACACAGTGGATTACATCTAGGCAATGTAAATACTGTAACATTAATTACTTTTGTCTGTAACTAATGAACCATAATTTGTTTCCACAGTTGTTATACAGGACATTGAAATGACTGATACATACAATTGACTTCAAAACTAGTGTGCTCAAACTCCACTTATTAATCATGTGCTTCCTCACTTAGCAGCTCCAAGATGCAAACTCCACTGAAAAATCTTCAGAAAAAAACTCAATGTACCACACTGAGTAAAATAACTATGTTCCCCAAGCATCAATTATCAAGGTACAACATGCCATATAGCTACATTTAACATATTTGACTTATTGATGTCAAATGTTATTGAAAAGTTACAGACCCAGAAAAACAAAAAAAGTTAGATCTCTAGAAATGACCCCTTTTTACCTGTGAAGCTTTTCAACATACTTAATGCAGTTAAGTCTTTTACAGTGGAAGTAGATAGGCACTAGAATAGATTGCCCAGAGACGTGATGGATGACTTGTCCCTGGATACCTTCAAGATCAGGCTGAACCAAGCTCTCAACCACTTGATCTAGCTGTGGATGTCTCTGCTCAATGTAGGTGAGTTGAACTAGATGATCTTTAAAGGTACTTTCCAACTCTATGGATTCTATGATTCTGCAAGTCAAAAACTGGTACAGTGCTTTACATGCACAAAGTAGTGAACAAACAATACTCTAGCTACACTATTAGGAATACAACTATTTGCTTCAATTTTATAGAAGAAATAACATTATAGGAAAGACTATAGACTGGGGAGCTAGATAGAGAATGAAAGTTTCCGAGAGTTTCATTCTCCTTAGTAGACACTTGAGTTTTTAACCACTTGGCCTGGAAACTACTTCATGTATCTGCAGCAATGCACTACCTCTGGCAAAAACTAAGCTGTCTATCTCACTTTCTCACCCCTGTAGCTCAAGAGAAGCATGCCCATTTTCCCCACTGTCCAAGCCAAGCAAATTTGACAGCTTGCCCCTCTTCTATGGTAAAGCAGAGAGAAGTTCACATTATATCAGGTAGGGCATTAGGTAACAGCTAGAACCATTTACCAGCTGTAGTGAAAGTCACTTGCTCACATATGTGGCATCATAACCCCAGGCAAGGGAACAAATGCAGCAGTGCCAGAACCCATACATTCAAGCAGGGATGCAAGGGTACTGATGTAGCATCAGGCCATGACTCAGGCAGGATGAGGTAAGCAGTAACAATGAAGCAGATAAAGAACACAAAGGATTTAAGTGTCAAGTTATATAACCTGCCAAATTACTGTAATATCTAAGATTATTCCAGTGATGAAAAATAGCAAGGACCACACGGTACTTCACAAATGTGACACACTGCTGCCACTAGATCTTTCATGAAGTGACAAAAAAAACCTTTACCTAGCCTTACACCAGACATAAAAGGATTTAAAATATCTTTAGATTCAATATTATTAAACTACCATTGCTTTTGCTCCTGACAGACTTATCTTCAGTAGTCACTGCACTCTGTGTACTAGTAGATACAGAACTAATGTTTGAAGTCCGAGAGTGATTTTGAACAGGTGCCTTGCTCTTCTCTTTTTTAGAGTCCATCCTTGCATTAGGCTCTTTCTCAGAACTGTTGAGAAAATCAAACAGCAACTCATCATCGGGTTCAGACTTTTTTCTCCTCACAAAATGCGAGGAAGCTCTGGATGTGGAAACACTTTCTACTGAAGAAGCAACTTCTGAATTTGTTCTACGCGCTGGTTTAACATTTGCTGTTCCTGCTAAGATTGTAGCCTTTTGGTTTTTAATGTTATCAGCTGCTGAGGAGATGTAGGCTGCTTTGGATGATGTCTGATATTTCAGTTCTTTGGCATGCTGGGACAATTCAGAATATTCATTGGCAGAATCCAAATTCTTGCTATCAAAAGCTGCGTTGCTTGCTGCGTCTTTTTTGTTCAGAGCTGATGCAGCCCCTTGATCAACTCTGTTGAGAAGATCCTCTGCCTTTCCAGCCAAATCAGCAAGCCAAGACATGATAAATGTCTGCTGATTAACTCTACATCAAAATTTCAGGAACATATGCTGTAAAAGAGAACAGTTTAAGATCAGACAGGCATCGAGAAGACAAGAAGTGTGGGTTAATGAAAAACTGCTGCGTTCATCAATTATTGATGTAACTACGTTAACACTTCTGTCCTAGCAGCTTCGTATTTCATTGTTTTGGTAACTGATGGAAACAAATCAGTTTCTTAAGAAAATATACAAAAGCACATGGCTCTGCCATCAAACCATATCTGCTCGTAGCATCAGCACCTGCTGATCCAGCCTGTCAGCACAGCGGTAACAGAAAATAAAGTCTACTTGCACTTGACAACCAAACCCAGGTGGAGGAGGAAAGCGTGTCAACAAACATATTACAGGAACGGATGCACGAGGCAAACATCCCTCAGATGCCTGACCCTCAGATTCCATCAGCCAGGTCAGAGGGAGGCACATCCCCAGAACAAACCGCTGCCCTGAGGTGTTCCTATGACAGCGACAGGGGGCCGAGAAGCACCTTCCCGGCACTCAGAGCCTACGACAGGGCCCCTTCACCCGGGACAGGCCTGCAAGAAGCGGGCAGCGCACCGGCCGTGAGGAGAAACCGAGCTGGCCGACCCCGCCTAGGCCCACAGCCCCGCCAGGCCCCTACTCCCACCCGGCTGCCTTCAGGAGCGGCGGAGGCCTCAGGACAGTCCGGCCTCACCTCCTCCCAGCGCGAGGAACCCCCAGCCCGAGCAGAGCGGCGAGAGGAGGCCGCCACGCAGCGCACGGCAAAACCCCGGCGCGGCGCTGCCCACCTTCCGGCAGACGTGGCTACCTTCCGGGCCGCTCCGCGCGCATGCGCAGGAGGCGACGGGAGAGGCGTGAAACTGCACGTTGCTGCAAGCCCCGCCTCTCCGCTTAGGGGGCGTGGTCACGCCGGGAAGGGGCGGGGCGGGATGTAAGTGTTGGCGGGAACTTTGTCACGCCCCGCCCCCGGGTTACCGCACGCCTTCTCTTCAGGGCTGCGCGCCGTCCTGGGGCCCGTGAGGGCTGCGGTCGCTGCACCTCTGTGGTGGAGCGCGGCCCTCGTGTTGTGGGAGTTCAGTCAGGGCGGGCAGAGCCCCGAGACGTGCGTGCAAACGTGGAAAACGGCAAGAGGCGGGCGGCTGCCAACTGATGTGTCCTGCATTTCTGCGTTGTGATGGCAGGAGGAGCTGCAGTCCCGCGGTGCGACGCGTCAGGCTATTAAAAACTGCCAGCCGTCTTGCTTTTCTTGACAGAGTTGAAGATGATGCTGTACAGGAGGCTGCTTGACAGGTGGCATCACCTGATTCTCGAAGGCAGCTTAAGAACACCAAATAGTATATAAACCCTTCCGCTCTGCCAGTACAATAAAAGCAAATAACCAAACGTGTTATTCTGTCCTCCTGACTGCACAAAACTCTTGTCAGAAGCCTCATGTCTGCGCTCACCCTCATCCTCTTGCAGCAATCTGTCCTGTATGATAACACACAGATGACCTTGTTCCTGCTGAAATTCCTTGAAAGGTGCTGTGCAATCAGTGCTGGCTCCTACTTGGGTAATAGGCCCAAGGTTGTCTTAACTATTTTCTTTTAAGATAAAGTTTACATAGGATATCGTGACTAGGCTTAGAGCGGACAAGAGGTGAGGTCAGCCCGAGGGCTTCCCATCTCCTTGTTCACATTTATAAGAGAATCCTGGGGCTCCCGTTGGTAAAGAAATAATCTAAGCACTAAGTCTTTGTATTTTTCCAGTCTTCAGCTTCCTTTTCATAAGAAGTCTTTGGGCTTTCTCAGGCTATTTCATAGTGAGCCATCACGATCTTTTTGATACATTAAAGCAACCCATTTCCTATTTCAAAACTCTGTAATTCAGAGATTTGCATGACAAGGACGGCTCTTGTGAATGCAACAGATGTGGTCTAAAGAACAACTTCATCACTTCGACAGATTTGGTCTATGGGGCAAGTTTCACTTCCACTCAAAGGAGAAAAAAGATTTTAAAAAATGACTTGCATTAAATGTGATCTGGTACCATCCTACAACCAATAAAGTACTATTCCAACAGTGAGTGGAATATTATGAAATTTAGGAATACTTATTATCAAGTATGCAAAAGGCACATTCAGGAGGAGAGAATAATTCTGGCTTTTCTTAAAATGGGGTGACTTTTCTATGGTTTGTGTGTCTGGCATTGAAGTAATTTTTAGATAGTTTCAGGTTTTATTGTTGGGTAAGTAGAAAAGTACACTTATCCCACAGTGTTGTTTCATTCATCTGTAAATAACAGCATTCACTAGCTAAAAGGGGATGTGAAGCCCAAGACATCTGTTTGGAGTGTTTAGCACATGATGGTGAGTGAAGAAAATGAAAACTAATTTTTTATTTATTTATTTATTTTGAAAGCAAGATAACTGGTAGGTCAGTTAAGGCAAAGGTTAGAGAAGTCTATCTCACGAATAGAGCTCACATCACATTCAGAAGAATGGATTTGCCTTCACAATTGCTCCAGTCCTAGAAGCAAGTGTATAATATGGCAAATTCCTTAAACAAGATGAACTTACATTTATTTATTTTTAACAAGTAGGTTAAAAGATTTTAATAAAAATTTTATCTCTGATAAAAGCAGATTTTATTCGCGATTGCAATGGCGGGCGTCCCGCAAGCAGGAGCGCGCCTATGGACACAACATGGCAGTCTTTATACCCTGTTTTCTCCCCCTTGCCTCCCCCTTCTCCCCTGTTTCCCCACTGGCTGAGTACTCCAGGTTCACAATCTTATCAGAGGATTTACATTTGTTATTTATTTGTTAATTTGTTTGTTATCTGGTGTCAGTCAGTCGCCATTCTGTTGTTTCCAAGATGTCTCAGTGCTCTTCTTGTCGTATTGATATGGTGATTTGCTTCCAAGTCTTCGTTAAACAAGAATCACTGGGGCGGGGGATGATGCCAGGCCTTTCGATGTCTCTTCAGGCGCTTCCTCGGGCATGCCATGACTTGTTTTCTGGTTTGATCTCGTGCAGGATATTCTTGCAGTGTGTATGACAAAATATACATATATACACCTATATACACCTATATACAGAGCGTGCGTTCCTGGGAAGGGTCATCTAGACAATAAGTGACGTAAACTATCAGAGATCTTCCCCAAGTTAAGCAGAAAGACTCCCAAAAAGAACTATGACAGCGGAGATCATGAAATAAAAAAATATATATATTATCCAATTCTAATGCAGAAACAACATTTGATTCCCACAGATTTACACACAAGATCCTTCATGTTCTTTTCCATATACATTCCATATACATATCTCTCAGATGGAGAGATAGTTTGATCACCAATTCCCATAAGTGTCATATTGCCCATTGGAGTAGTTGGTGACTAAAAGAAAGGCATCTGGCCCTAAAAGTAATAATTTTTTTCCATCCTTTCTTCCTGACAGGATAGTGCAAGGCCTTGGAAAAACTACCTGTTTTTTACTTACAGCTCCTGCTGTTTCAGATTCCTCTCTGTTGAGGACCTGCTCTTGTCTTGAGGTTCTGAATATAATGCTAAATGAATAGTTGGTGGCTTACATTTACATTTCCCCAGAACTTTATACATCTTGTTAGATCACATCTTGTAGGTTTTTCCTGTATGTTATCAAGAATATCCTCTGTTTTACAGAAGTTTCCCTACATTTTATCATGATAATCTTCTTTCCATATGGAATCCACAGGGTGTGGGAAGATTATGTAGTGTTATGTAGGAGAAAGGTTTCAAAATGTTCGTCTGCAGATATGAATTATCAGTTTTCATTAAGCTTCATTAGGATTTAAGCCAAAGGAGAAGATATCTGCCCTGCTACCTATTCAGAATGTACAGAGCTCATAGTGTTATGAGTTAACAGAAAATCCAGTCTGTCTCATGACAGATAAAGCAACACTGTGGAAGCAATAAACCAAATCAGTTCACAACCTTTAACTTCTACATCACATGACTCAGTATGATGGACATAATCACCATTTCAATTTAATGTGCATTTATTACCTCCTCAGATACTACTTAGAAAAAAGGATTTCAGGACCCAGCAGAAGTCATGTTATCTTAAAGTAGGAAGGAACAACAAAACTGTAAAGTATCTTCTGTTCACGTACTAATTGAAACTCTAACAAACAAATACCTTGTTTTTAAGTGTCAACAACTGATTCTAAACTTCCTTAGTGCATCCTTAACCTGGTAGGCTGAGTAATGAGAATGAATATTTAATTGTCAAAGAGGGCATCCAGCTTCATTCACTACTGCTGAAAACTTTGCAGTTTACAAATGCCCTCCCCAGAGTCCAGGCTCCCATCTGATGTGCCCTACTTGCTGCTACATAATTCGAAAACTTCTGGCACCACTTCTCTGTATGCAACAGTGAAAGGTAAGAGATTCACATCTAGACATAGATGAAAAAATTAGACTCACTATAAAATGCCTTTACATCCCTTTTCATATTCAAACAAGAAGTACTTTTTAGCAAGAATTTCACACATTATTTTTCCCTACTATAGCTCCTCTTTTAATAAGTTTTTTTTTTGCAAATAAACTAATTTCTCTTTAAAAATTACTGATTTCCACTTTGTGCAGATTACCAGGTTTTTCCATTTTTCATGAACAGAAATTGTCAGATAGCAGAGGAAAAGCAGACACATTGTCACACTACTGGTACTGAGAAAGCCAATGGTTTTCTTTTCTCAGATTATAGAAAATAGAAATTTGGCAGTATTCTTTATACTAACATGTGCTGAAGACCATAAAAACTGCAAAACATAGCAACAAAAAATTAAGTGTCATCTAATCCTAATTGGCCATTTAATCTTAATTCAGACCTGTTTTGTGTATGTGTCCTGTTACATTATTAGACAACTATCTATCTGGCAGAGCCTTTGTTTCATCCAGGATATAGAAAATATACCAAATATCAAAGACTGGGGGAGAAACGTGATAATCACTGCATGAGTTGCCATTCAACCTTTCATTTATTCTCAATGTGGCCTCATGCCATTGTCCACTTAAAGGCATCTTTGAATAACATGGGATGAACACTCCCATAAGTCTGTATCACTCATCTATGGATTTCCATGATTGTATGGGTAGAGAAATCAAATACTGCAGAAAGAGCTAAGATGGAAAGTTACAGCTCCTTACTGGCTCTATCTGCTCAAGCCCCCACACTTTCTCCACAATAAATGAAGTCTCTCGACTCTTTTCTTCTAGCTACCTCAAATGACCTCAGCTACTCTCTGAAATAAAGCATTCACTCAAGTTGTCACACTAGCCTATGACATGTGCAACAAACTTTGAGGCAAGTGGTGCTATTATCTCCGCACTCCAGATGGGGAATTAAAGTACAGCATAGCGAAACTGAAGAGGAAGTTCTTTTCCACACCTGATCTGAGCAAAGCAGATATGGTCTGGTCAAAATGTACAGATGTGGGGGATGGGTCATCCTAACTGCTAATGAACTTCCCAGAGAATTTATCACCAGCCATCTGTGTGCTTCTGCTGAGCATATGCAGCTTTGAGTTATGAAGATAACTTGACCAAACACTTGTCACAAACCAGTTAGCGAAAAATAGCAAAAAATCCTGGCCCTGGATTGAACATAATGGTTCTTGGTTTTATTAGTGGGAGGGAGTTGTGCCAGTCAGAGCACAAATCCCTCTCCGAAAATCTTCGATTGCAGGTGATGAAGGAAGATATAAGAACAGCTCAGGAGACACTGCTCAGCTACATTCTCCCTGAGTTTTTGACTCAGGGACTTATTTTAATTTATTTTAATTTATTTAATAGCCAATATAACTTTCCAAAGCATACATACGTGCACACATATATACAATCTCTCAATCCTTCTATACTATTTTATTTTTCTTTCATTACTCCTCTTTCTTTCCCATAAAAATCATGCTGAATCCTTTCCTGCAGTGTTCTTCACTCTTATTTTCTTTTTCTCCATATGCAAATGACAGGAGTCATTTATCATTCTTCAAACAAGAAACAAAGCCAGCCTTTTAGACAGACACAGAGAATCATCAAAGTTAGGAGACCAAAAGTGATTAGTGACATTTAAAAAACAGAAGCTTTTAGAATATGAAGTCTGGAGAGTCTGAGGACTTGGGAGGTTTATTTGCATTCAGTCTTTCTTAATTTGAGTTCATTATTTGTTGAAAAGAACCCAGAATGCTCAGAACAATTCTCTACTAGGTTAGGACTCAACTTTCCCTACCAAGAGCATGCAAATCCACATAATGAACGAAAGACCAGTAACAGTTCTTTTAATTCTTTTTTGACAAATGAAAATATACACAAACATTCCTCAGTACAAACATTCAAAGGAATTTAACCCTGTCTACCTCTATTACATCTGGCTTTTCTCACGATTACTAATTCAATATTGAAGACATTTCTCCTTTTTCTTTTTCTGTCTCAAAGATATGTTTTCCACTTTTGACAGTAGAACTGTGGAGGACAAGTTTGAAAGGTCTTATTTGTCCTGGAGATGTCCAACTTTGCATGCAGCATGTCTCTAGGAAGTTTTTTACTGAGAACTATTTATCTTCTGCATACATACTGTCACTCCCAAGGATATAAACTCAGCAACTTTGCTGATATATAATGTCCTTAGATCTTCATAACAACTCGTGGCTGAAATGGCAATGCGAAGTTTCATGAAGGCTCACAGAGATGAGCCTGGCATCAAATTCAGCAGGCTGCCAGCACAAAAGGCAAGTGCATGTGATGATGTGAGCATTGAGTGGAAGGTCTTCACTGGACCAGTTTGGCAATTCCCTGTTTTCACCATGAAGAACATGGAGAAATCCTGGAGCTGCAGACGTACAGATCAACTAGGCAAGGCTGAATCTAATACAGTGGGAAATGTATTTTAACCAGCAGAGAGAGAAAAGAGCATTTGTCTTGAGCAAGGCAATGGGTTACTCAAATGTTTGGAATCTGAGTGCAGATGTCCACAATGATACTGCAAACACGTCACATAATTAGACATTACTTGCGTGTAGGAAAAAAATCATTATCAAGGGGATGCATGCACTGTTTAGGAAATCAGATACGAGGATTCCCACAGCTGCCTGAGATGAAGACAGAAGACAACATAGGTCAAGCTTAGAGAATCCTATTCTGGGTATATATATAGACTTCATCACAGACTTCAGTGGATATTTTACATGAAATGAAAATGCCAGAACTAGGACTACATATTTGCAGTAAATAATAGCATTAAGCTTACAGCTGGTCATTACCATACTCCACAGTTTTTAAATCAGCACTATTTGGAAGCCTGCTGTCAGCAAGGATATGTTAGCAACTTTTTAACCTCTAGTCTTCTTTCCTTTTTCCCTCCCCCATGTTTGTTTTCTCTGGTACACATAGTTCTTCTTTTGAATTTCCTGGTCATGAGGTTATCACCTCACATCTACTTTATTCTATCCTAAATGCTTGTTTTTTTTCTTTTCCCCCAGGCAATCCACTTAACACATGGCTGCTGAGGTAGAAAGGTAAGTCAGCTGCAGAAAAGATGAGTAAAGGGATATAATTTGTTTTTGTGTTTTCTGTAGGATATAAGTTCTGCTTATCATAATAAAATGTTTTCCAGTCTCTGATCTACACATACCTGTTGCATTTTAAGACTATTATTGTCTCCTGGAGATGTGAAAATATTATCTTCCTCTTGTTATGCGTCAGAAGCAAGTTAGAGTGGCTCACCTGGACCTATGCTTGTCTAAACTAAGTTGCCCCAGGTCTTTCAATGTTTTCTCGTAAGTGATCTTTCTGAAACCTCTATTTGCTCTTCTCTATGCAACAGTGCACTTAACTATTTATTTATATATGAGGGACAAAACCTCACCAGGACCCACTTAGAGTCCACTGCGTTCACTGTTTTTCCGTGATGATGTCTCAAGCCTTTCCTCTCCATCTGGCAACCTATTTCCAAAGAAAATACAGGAAAACAGTACCTTGAACACTGACAAATTTATTTAAATCTGTCACAGTAGTTGAAGAAAGCAAGTGTGAAGCTATAGGAATTAGGCTTCCTCTCACTTCCTCTCATAATTCTTGTGTTTATGTTCCCACAGTGATGTAAGTGAAATAAACTGCTGAATCCCTCTGGCTCCTTGACTTGCTTAATCTCCATTTATCTCCATGATGACACACTTGCCATCATCTTTCTTTCTTTCAGAACTAAGATTGCTTCGTGTAAGTCTCTAGAATATTCCTCCCAAAATGGAGACAACATGTGTTTGTTTTTTTCTTGATAGCTAGGGATCGCCTCCTTGTTCATCTGCTGATTTTGCTAAAATGTAACTAAATTTTCTCTTTTCAAACATCTGGGTTAACCATGATGTTTGCTTTTACAAGTCAGCTAGTCATGCATCATTGCCAGTCTGTCAAATCTAATATGATTGTTGGAGAAGATTTTGAAAGACCAGGCTCAGCACGTTGTTTCCTTAACTGTAAATGTCTCTCACTCCGTATCTTACACACTAGCTATTTTTTTTTCCTGATTTTCTTTTTCTGTCAGTAGTGAGTTAATACAACTGCAAAGAATGAGCAATTTGTAAAATATCCTCAAAATATTCTCACTTTCTCTCTTTTATTTTTCAGATTCTCCCATATAAGATACATTCAAAAATGTCTGGTGTCAATTTTCCCAGGAAATAAAAAACTTTCCTTAAAAAATTCCAGAAAGAATTTATGAGGTGTGGTCTTTCAGGCATATTCTGGTTCATTAGCTGTTATTTAATCTAAAAATCACATGCTCACATTCACTTACTGGTGTGCACCTTGTGCATCTGGCTCACTGATACATGACCTAGATGTGCTCCATTCACCAGTACAGTCCATTTCCTCCCAGCTAAAACTGCCTTAATTATTCATTAAAAAGTAAATTCTCCATCTATTCAGATGCTGTTAAAGGAGAAATAACATTTGCAGTCCAGAGTGGTTTACTGCACCACGTTTTTATAAATGTATTTTGCAGTGGATTAAAAGCAAAACCAATGATTGTTCGGTCCAGCTTTTGTCAGCTGTAATGCTAGCAGCTAGCATCAATACACAGTTTGGCACATCTCCAGACTTCTGACAGAAATTTGGAAAACTTCTTTTGGGGAAAGCTGTGCTTTCCAGGCACTACTATTACCATGCCAGCTATTTAAACCAGCCTTCTGCAAAAATGCAGGCTGTAGAAAAAAAATCCCAATCTTAGCAAAACAGAATCAGAGCTGAACTAGTCTCAGTGACTGTGCAGCAGCCTTGTGGTCTGTAGGACTTTCCATCCGTGGTTGGTTAAAATCTCAATGTTAAGAATGCACCCACCTTATCTGCAGTTTTTTAAGTTTCATATGTGGGATTTTCTTGCACTCATTTGGTCAACACTTTCAGAACTTGCTAGCATCTCAGTTCTTATTTGTGTTGTGTGGCTTTGGCGGGTTGGTTGGAATACATTCAAGAGAGTTACAGTCTTGTTATGAGACATAATGGTAAAGGCTACTTTTGCTTTCTAGAGCTGTCGGAGCAAGAGGCAAAAAGTTTCATAAATACATTATGTTTTTGCTGTTGTACATGCTTTTCTCTTTCCAAAATTTTCATGTATGTTCATTCATACAGCAATAAAATGTTTGTGTGACCAACGATCTCTACTTCTTTCTTTCTCTTCCTTCTTTCCTTCCTTCCTTTCCTTCCTTCATTTCCTTCTTTCCCTCCTTTTTTCCTCCCTCCCTCCCTTCCTCCCTTCCTTCTTTTATTTTTCTTTCTCTCTTCTCTTCGCTTCGCTTCTATCTATGGCAGCAGTTTGCAGTAGGAATAGTGCTGGATTCCTCTTGCAGGAGACGTGGGCACTTCTTTTTTACCCCAATTGTATCTTAATCTCTCAGCTTGCTTCAGATCACATGCCCAGCAGCACCATCCATATCTTTCCTACTCGATGCAAGGCAGCTTGTTAACTTGTTGTTTAACACCACCAGAGAAACAATTGCACTTGGAAGTAAAAAATCTAAATATCACTAGAATGTCTTTAATACATCTGCTAAGTTTAGCCAAGATGCAGAATTCCTGCAGTGATCCTGCCTATTATTTTTCAAAGCAAAAAACATCCTGTTGATGCTTAATGAGTGTAGAATCCAGAGACAGTAATTTGGCAGTAATATCACTTGACTTTTCAAAAATGATGGCTGGCCCAAGGTATGCTCACCTCTCACAGCCCAGCTGTGATAAACAACTTGAAAACAAACACCTTTGCACTCAGATGTGTTGAGGGACATGGTTTAGTGAGAACTATTGGCGATGGATGGATGATTGGACTGGGTGATCTTGTGAGTCTTTTCCAACTTTGGTGATTCTATGATTCTGTGATTCTATGATGGGCCAGCAATGCTTTTAACTGATGCAGACAGCTTTTAGGACCAGAGAATGACACTCCAAGCACAAGCACAACCATGTGGTTACTAAACTCAAATTAGATAGGGGGGAAAGAGAGGTTTAGGGTTGTTGGATACACAGCAGGATGGCTTTTGTCAGTTCAGAGGCCACTTCTGAGCCATCCCAAACCATAACAGTGTGACTTGCCAGGAAGCCACATCTCTGGAACACACTTCTAGACACGTACTGATGATTAACCTTTCACTTTTATTATCATAAGCAGAGCTGAGATGTGCAGGCAATGCAAGTGGCAAACTCAGAGCAAAACCATGAGTTTCAGCAGACATTCAGAACCATGGTTGGTTGAAAATAAATTGTGAACTTGTTTTGTTTTTTTAAATGATACTTGACAGGCAAGGCAGAAGCAGGTGTGTTCCCTTTCGTGTGGTTAACTGGACAAAAAGCAGGCTTCTTTTTCCTTTCAAGAAGGATTTCTTTCATTAAAGATGGAGGAGATTTTACAGCAGTGTTTCTCAGCCTTTTTATTTTTGCAGCAAAAACCAAAAAACAACAATCACAATTAAAACAAACAACCAAAACAACAACAAAATACCTCCCACCTCTCAGCGATGGTACATGCTGATTTCTGAACTGCACGTGAGCCACTCATGAGGCAAAGCAGTGGCCTTGCATGAGGTCAGGCACAAGCTGCTGCAAGAAGTCTGTGCTATGCAAGCCAACTTTCACAAAATACATGAGATTGATGCTCAGACATCAGTTTCTTGCTCAGTTTCACGGGTGACCTTTTAACGCACTCCTCCTGCCCGCCCTAAGCCTCCAGTCCTCGTCCCGCCCCGAAGCAAACGGCGGACTACAACTCCCACCGTGCTTTGCGCGCGATGCCTCGCGGCCTTTAGCGCGTGGAGCGGCGCGGTGCATGCCGGGACACGTAGTGCAGCAGGGCGCCAGTTCGGCCGCTCCTCCGCGCGGCGGCGATTGGACAGGCCCGGCCTCTGCCCGCAGCGGCCCGCGGTCGTCTCGGCCCGCACGGCGCCCGGCGCAATCACAGCGCTCGCGACGGCTCCGGAGCAGCGCGGTAAGGTGGGCCCGGGGCGCGCCGTCGCCGTGCGGGCGGGGGGTGGTCGGGAGGGGAGCGCGACGCGGGGCCGGCGCTGGCGGGCTCGGAGCGCAGGAGTTAATGAAGCTGCATAGTCGCGCCTTCTGAATTTCTTTCCATGCACGCTCCGAACGATTCCATGTTTGCTGGGCAGAAATGTTCGTCCTCATCTGAGTTATTCCTCCCCGCCCCACGCCACAGAGCCATGCAGGGTGATAATTAGCAAGCATTCGGGCGTCGTCTCAGCGCTGTTTTTTCTGCCTCCAGTGTGACTCCTGAGATACCTTTGGGATGCGCTAAGGCTTTAGTCAGATGTGGAAGAGAAAGACAGAGGCCGAATTAGCGTCTGTTATTTCCGAAGTACCCAAGGAAATGCCCTACGAGGGCTGCAGGAGGCTGTCCCCGTCCTGGGAGGCTCAGGGCTCCCTTGTGTTGGCTCTGTTGCTGAGAACAAGGAACCCGCGATGGATTTAAAATTACTTCTCAGTATCTCGATAGTGCATTTAAAAGTGTTTAAAATCGTTCTGAGTGAACATAATGATGAATTCTTGCTTTCACACTAACATTCACTTCCAGATCTCCTAGAGCTACGTTAAGCTCTTTTACTGCAAGTATCAGTCCTTATCAAATTAAGGTGTTTCATTAAGTATTTACTCGTGGCCCTTGTAAACAGCTGTATTGCAACAGAGCCCCTCATCTCTGTCTCCTTCAGAATGTGGTTTATCAGAGGCTGCGGTCACAAAGACTTCTGCTTTTTGCTATAGAGGTGTATACAGAAAAGCAGACCCGTTCTGCAGGGCTCGGCCACGGCCGCGGTGCTGTACCAGGCAGCAGTAGGGATGCTGCTGCCCAGTGCTGCGATCGCTGCCCAGGGGAGGGCTGTCGTGTCGTGTGTTTTGTGGGAATCAGCACCCGAGTGTCATGGCGGGCAGTGTGCAATCACGGTGCAGGAATAGCTATTGGGACTCAATTCTGAAAACTGGAAGGCAGTTCTGAAAAATAAAGGTCGTGAGTGCGCGGCCTGGAGGGAAGAAAGCAAGGTAAAGTAAGATTTCCAAGAATGGGCATGCTCAGCTGGTAAGCTAAGGCTGATATTTTTCTCTACGATTACTCTTATTTCATATGAAGGGAGGATGCCTTGATGGTTTCTGTTTGTGCGGCTCTGAGAGGCTGTGCTTGAGCTGTTTGGAGTTCAAGTGACTGAATGTCGACATCACTGTAATCTCCCGTGGAAAATGCTGTCCTGAATACGGGCTACTTTCCTTACCGTTACCTGGTATCTGAGATTTTTGGTTTAGTGGAGCTTTCCTAAAGAAAGGCGGTGGGGACAGAGAAGGAGCAGGCTGCTGGCCAGAGGAGTGGCTCTGGCAGATGGTGTAAACTCCCATCTCATCAGGTCGGAGGTGTGCAGTGGGAAATGGCTACAGGAGCTTGGGAAGAGAATACAGGAGCTGGGAGCTGAGCAGATTGCTCTGGCAAGGGCTGCCTGGCCCCGGCCCGGCTCCTTACAGGGGCTGAGCAAACTGCGTGCTGTGGTTATGTGTGTGCAGGGTCGCGTGCTGTGTCTCTGAGGTGCCTTTTTCCTGACAAGGTCTCCAAAGCAAAGTTAGCTCTTCTACTAGAAAAAAACAGGAAGGGCTGATGAAATCATCCCCTGTTGTATGGGGGTCAGCCAGAGCTCTAAAATGATTTTGTGAGTTTTCAGTTCTTCCATGCACAGGTTGTGTTTATTCTGTAAAGCAAGACTCGTGCTCTGCGTGCGTTGGGGATGGCACGTGATGTGTTTTATTCTTTGCTCTCAGAAAAAGCTGTTTACACATCTATGGTAAGCTGGTCAGATGGTTCCTAAATGTGACCTGAAGGCATGACATGTGATAGGAGCTTTCTCTGCTAGACTCTGGGTCAAGAACTCTTACAACACCCCAGAATGCAATCGTTCAAGTTGCTGCCTGAGCAATCAAAGGCTTTCTTTAAAACAAGCAGAAATATGTACTTATTTTATTCTGGTATTTGGAAACAAGCAATGAAAGACCTGTTCCCGCTGCACGTGTGTTTAATGGTTAAGCCAATTTTAAAGGCTGCTCAGGGAACCTTGGGGAACTGAGCTTTTATTAATTATGGCTTATTAGGGCACCAAGGCATGTCTGTGCTTTTTGGTTTTCCTTTCTAATGTTAATTTGATTTAATTATAGTAGAGGAAAAAGATAAGTGGGATTATATGTCATCAGGAAATATAAAAGATGAAATTTCTCCATTCTGAATAACCTATAACGAAACATGTGGCTTTCTAATAACATAGTGCAAACCCCTTCTTGGCTTCTTTTTTCCTTCACTTCTGTATCATTCATGACTTTGTCTCAGCAGAGATGGGAAATGGCAGGGTCCATGTGTCCCTGTACCACATGGAGGGACAGTCTGAAGGGCTTGCTAACTCAGTCTTCATTCGTTCCTGGTCTGCCCTTGGCTCCTGTGCCGTGGCAGTGGCTTTTCCATGCTGTGCTGTGCCCTGAATTAGCCATCCTGCTGTGTTGCCCAGGGAGCAGCTGGCAGCAGCGTAGCTTCTATTGATACATAATGAATTTGAGTTAATGATTTACATCTGTAAGAACTTATAAGCATCATGTGAAAGGATCTCCAGTAATCATTCAAACCATTTATTTCCTCTTTGTATTTTTTCCTGTAAGCATGAGTGATTTCAGATGGAGAAATGAGTTCTACTTTAATTAACATGGAAAAGGTTTCTTCACATGAAACAGATACTAAACTTTGGAGGATTTGCATGAAACTTGGCTATAGATTCCAGTAAGTCAAACTCAGTTAAGATTTCAAAGTAGATGGTCTAAAATGTGTTGATTTTTCTTCTCCTGGCCAGTATTTCAGCAGTTAGGTATCCCTGAAACCGAATAATAAGAAGGAATAAGTATGTTATTCCATGGCATATATTGGTATTTGACAAAAGTTTTGCACAGCTTAATCACAGCTGTGCTACAAGTAAGGGTAGGCTGCTTTTGTTAATGTTGCATTGTCAACACAGAGCCTCTTCAAGGCAGTTGCTAGTATGCTGCTTGTGTCGATTGTCTGAAGAAGTGACAAGATAGACAAGGCAGAGATGGAATGCAGGGCTGCCTGTCACTGGCAACACCACAACAAGAACTTAAAACTGCAGCTTGGCATGAGAGATTACAGTTGTCTTTCAAACTGCAGAAAACTATTGCTTATTCCTTAATGCACTTCTAGCTACTCAGGTATCTAATAGCTCAGCAGTCTGCTGTTAGTTTTCCTGTATTGTTCTTGCACCAAAATCTTGTGCTTACAGGCAGTGGCAGGAGTGGTTTACTGCACAAAGATAAGTGTCCTAGCTGAAGGTGAGTTTTTGAAGAAGCAGTGTCACAGCATTTTACGTTTGGTTCTGTCTTTCCCTCTGTTTTGGAGCTCACTGGTGTGCTAATAACTCTTCTTGCAGAAACCAGTGTGCTAACATATTTCCTTCACTTTGTACTAGCTCCATTAAAAAGGGAAAAAGAAAAAAAGCCCCAAAACCTCTTTCAAAAACATTTATAATTTTTCTTTCCTGTAACTGCCTGCATGACTTAGCCAAGAAGATCTAGTCTTAGAAATACCCATACTGTGTTGTGCTATGAGTACTCACCACATGACCTAGTCGCAAGTCAGTTACGTTTGTTTCAGCCTAACTTGGGAGTGTGGGAGTTCTGGTCATGTGGAACTGAGACCAACTTAGATGCTTGTTAGCTCTTTGGTATAGTGGCAGCTATGACATTATCCCTTCTGATCATGCAGTGTGCTGTGGGAGTTTCCAATTTTATCCCAAAGAAAGCTATGCTAAGTAGACTGCTCCAATCTTACTGTACCTCTCACATACGTATCAATGGAGATCAGCCTCCAATATATAATTTTAACTGGGCCAGTGTAAAATCCCCCTCCAAGAGCATGCAGCTCTTCTCTGGCTGTGTTTTTCTGAATTCGTGTTCACAGTCTAAGACCTTATTCTGTCTCTCTGCAGCTTGTGTGAACACTTAACCATTGTGCAAAGTAGATGAAAGTACCTCTCTTTCTTGTGGTATCGTTTTGCTCTCCACCAGCATAGGCTGTACAAATAGCACAAGATGCTCACAGCCTGTGCTTCCCACCAGCCCCAGCTGCATCGCATGCAGATCAGCAGCACTCTGGGTTTTCCCTTCCCTCAGTGACTCTGTGGGCACAGAGAGCTTCTATGGTGTTCTGACATTCAGCTCCTGAGCAATGCCCCACATCTTTGTGCCTGCATCACCAGGGGTTGAACTTGATGGTAATGGGCTCATTGCCAGCAAGTGGAACCAGAGAGGTACCCAAGCAGAGACCAAGAGAACAGTGTTACTCTGAGAAAGTTTTGTGTGAAATATTTGACAGTGATACTTGTTCTGTGTTTGAAAACTTATTCACTGCCAGCTACTACAGAACAAAGCAACCAGAGGGAGCTGAAAGACTTGGCTGTCCTGCTCAGAACTGCTTTCAGTTACATTTGAAAGCTGACAGAAAAGTATTGTAACTAGTAGCAGCTTGGTGCTAAGGGAAGATATAACCAGAAATTGTAAAGTGGGTTGAATGGTCTTTAGAATGCAAAAACAGTCCATAAGCAAGAAGGGCTTCTTGTTGTGATACTGGTGGCATTTACTTTGTTTTGGCTTACTTTTTTTTGGCTTATGTCCTCTGATCTACTTCTTTCAAACTTCTTCATTAGGGATTTTTTCTCCTTCCCATCTGCAGAATAAATAAAGAAAAAAGATGATATTGGAAGTGGTTGTGCTGCTAAGCTGCACTCTGGGAATCAGCACGTTCCCCATGGAAGAGCCGGAAGATGGAGGCAAGCACTGGGTGGTGATTGTTGCAGGTTCCAATGGCTGGTACAACTACCGCCACCAGGTAAGGAGCCACATGCTGACACCACTCTCCACAAAATGCCTGCTCTGGGACTCGCAGGGAGATGGCAGTCTGTCTAGACTAGTTCAGACTTAGGTCATTTGTACACGTGCTTCTGCTTCTGGGCTTCCAGGAGCGTGTGGAGTATTGTAAAAGAGTAGAACAAGATTCATGCACAGCCTGGCCTTGTCTTGTTATTCTCACCCAATAATTACCTTCATTTTCCTCTTATTGAGTCTTTTTGTTTACAACTTCATCCAGCTTTTCGCCCTTTCAAAAGCTGTCATTAGCAGTAGGAGCAGTGTTCTTCTCTAGTCACGCTTCTGTATTTTAGGAGACCTGTATCATTTAGGCTAAATGTTTTATTACCACACTAGAAGATCTTACTCCAACTTAAAGTAAGTGATGCAATGTCTAGAATTAAACCTTAGTTTTGAGAGACACGCATGTTTCTATCTGTTGTTCTTATAAGCTTACATTATAAAAAAATCTTCCTTTCTCCTCCGCAATTGAAAAACTCAGCTAAAGCTGTAATACACATTATATTTTCTGGGGTTTTGTAGAGTGGAAGACAAGGGTTCTTTTAAGCCTTTTGGTAGCTGTATTCTGCATGGTCTCAGACTTGTGCTGCCACATGAAGAATACAGTGCTCTGAGGTGCAGGGCTGAAAGAGGAGAAAAGGAAACAGGAACTCCTGTGTTGTCACCACTGGCGTGAGGGCGAGTGTCAGAACAGATGGGACTGTGACTTAACTCTGATTAAATTCAGGACTTTTGTAACTGGTGGTCAGGTGACTACAGCATTTTTTCCCTTTGGGGAATTCTTGGGCAATCCCTTTAACAGATTCATCTTCACTTAAACATAGTCCTTGCTCAAGACTTGGTATGCTCTTTTGCTTCTCTGGAGAACACAGCCCATTTTATTCTGACCTAGGTATACATTTGTATGTTTTTAATTGTTAGAAAAATATTTTACTAGGCTGTTGCTGGTTTTGATATACTAGTAAACCAGCATTTTAGAATTTAGGCTGCATTAAATAGATTGGGTACGTCTATCAAGCGGACTTTCTGAACTCAAAACTTCTTCATTTTTAAAACTTGATCATTTTTAATGCAGCTGCCTGTACGAAGTAGATAGACCCTACCTTCTCCATCTGTTGCAATTGGGAAAGAAACAAGTCGTCTGTGTGTTGCATGCACTAGGCTTTGTGTTTATGCCTCTCTTCCCTTTCAGCTTGCAATCAGTTCGCTGCTTTCAGTGCAATGATGAGATTAAAGCTAAGTGAACCAGCCTGACAACGTTGTTGCATTTGAGGAAGAACCTGTTAGAGACAAATGCTGGCTTAAGGCTTGGACAAACTGGTTTTGGGGGTTTGTGCCAGCTTGTTCCACTGTAACAATCGCTTGATAACTGGAGGTGGAATTACATGTGAAGAGATGAGATTTTGAAAAGTCGAAATTCCTACAGAAAACAATTACAAAAATACAAGCATTGTACTTGATCACTACTCTTCTTGGCATGTCTAAGTGTAAAATTATTCCGAGTTAGGTTGTGGTTGCTGGCATTGCTGTGTAACCAGTCTCTCTGGCTCTCTTCCACTAAGAGGAATTAATACTGCAACATTCAGTCTTTAAATAAAATTTCTTTTTAAAGCTGTGGCTCATGATAATTCCTTTTCTACTGTTAATCAGGCAACTTCTACAGGAGCTTTTAATGTTTCTGTTGGTAGGTCTTCAGTAGTAAGTTTATCTGCTGGATATTAGGGAGTAATGAAGAACACAAGATGCCCACCCAAGTGTTTGTGTCTGGTGATAAGTCAGAATTGCACATTTACATTTCAAGTGTGGTCGCACTTAGCAGACAGTTAAGTATCTTTTCAATTTTCAAGTACTGCCTGCTCAGTAACCTTTTCAAGGTTAGAAAACTAAGAACAAGTTTTTTTTGAACGCCTTCAATTTGAAGAGAATATCAACTAACTGCAAAGTATCTGCAGTGTCAGGTACTGCATTTAAATCCCAGAAATGTCTGTATTTTAACCTCTCCTTTTGCTTCAGGAGTATTGCTAGCATTTGGGGAAAAAAAGGAAATGAGTCCACTGCTAGCAATCCTGTCAAAGTTATGAAATCAGTACTATAAGTCTGTGTGCAGGATCCTTCAGAAAGAGATTGAGCTCTCACTTGTCTGTTCTCAATGAGACAGTATTACCTCTAGTTTGTTACAAAAAAATTAATTCCCACAGGACGCAGGCTGTCAGAAACCTCTACTGTCTTGTCTAGCTGCCTCTCAGGGTCCACCTCCATGGAGGAAAGATGTACACTGGGACACCCAGTAGCTAACTCGTGGAAAATGAAGTGCGTACGTGCTGCTAAGTGTAATTCAACAAGGGGCTGCCTCGAGTATCAAACATTTAAGAAAGCTTAATCCCAGTAAAACTAGCTGAACAATAGACTGACTTCTAGGAGAGTTGTAAAGAGGAGGCGGGGCGCTAAGAGAGACTTCAGGGGTCATTACAGACTTTTAGAAATGTTATGCAGGCTTATTGCCATGCTTTGCATATGTTAGTGCTCCCTTAGTTCCAACTGTGGACGCAGAAGTGCTGTGCTAAATGGCTTGCTCATCAGGTGCATTGGAACCATGAATAGGACTTGAACTTCCAGCTGTGTGCTTTATCCATCATGAAAATTGTTCCATGGTGAGCCTACAATTTTCAGTAGAACAATACTTACACCAACAGAAACTAAGCAGTGCTCTAGGAGTGCAGGTTTAATTCTTTGTCATTCTTCTTTCCAAAGGAGAAATTGCAGAAGAAAATAAATTGCACTTTAATGCACTTTCCTCCCACTGTCACCTTACTTCCTCAGAACCTCTCTGAAAATTTGTAGATGTGAATCTTCCTGCAAGTAGTTTCTCAGTGTGCCAGTTGCTCATTACCAGTTAGGGTGTTATTTCCTAAGTGCCCCTCGTATATCCCTTTGTAACCTGAGACCAGGCAAACACATGCCTGGGTTTTGGTACCCAGTTCAGCTCTTTGGGTACAGTTAATAAATAAGGCTGTGTGTTTGTATTACACCTAACGTTTTTGTTGCTTTGTATTCTGTCCGTACACAGAAGTCTGTCTGCTCTCTGTTGCCTTCCACAGTAGTTACCTGGTAGCAGAAGTTGTTCCTTTGACTATGCAAACATAAAAGGAGGGAGCAAAGGTCACATCATCAAACACCTCTCTAATGTCATACCTGAAAGTCTGTATGGAAATGAGTCTGTCGTTGTGCCCCGTACAGACCAACAGTATCAAGTTTGTAAAGACTGTGCAAACTCTGTGAACTGTGTGTTTGCACCTGTAACCTCAGTGAATCCGAAACTCCTTCTAAGACTTCAGCTGTCAGCGGTCAGGATCCACTCTAAGTGGTGCAAACCTCAGATGTAGGCAAATAAAGGAGAAAAACCCACTGTTTGCATTTATCTGTATTTGAGATTCAGACCTTACGGGCACTTGTTTTCTGTCTGATGCCTGAAGTGGTTACCAAATCAAGATGATCTAAACTTTTCTCTTGCAGTTATCTAATCAAGTTCCTAAGAAAAATGTTAAATGTTTTGAATAGTACTCAGCCCAATGTGATAGGCTTACTGTTATTGCAAAACTAGCCTATATATAGCCTGGTGCTTGGTGCTTCTCAATTCTTCAGCAGTTTTACTGATATCTTAGTGTATTTTTTATTAAGAGTTGCTTGGTCATTGGAAGTACTATCCGTGTACTCCTCTCTGCTCCTCAGCAGTTATTCTTACTGCTGAGACTGTGCCAGCAACTCCAACCTAAAGCTTGTTTCACAAGATCAAGAAAACAGGCCATTACTTTCTGGATACTCCAAAAGCCATAAATGATCATAATCGATACTGTGCAGGGTTGAGTCGTACAAAAGGTGGAACATATACCAGAGGAGAAATCTGACAACATTAAAATGCTGAAAATTAAAACATTTAAATTTGGGTGCATGGATCTGTTTCCAGTCGTTATTTTCAGTCTTATAGTTAGTGAGCTTTATGGGCCAGGAATTAAACATTTCCTAAGTTCTTAATAGACCTGTAGTTTTTGACTGACTGATGCATGCTTCAGAAAGGGAATGAAACATGGCTGACGTTTCAGACATAGTCTTCTGCTATGCTTATGCATTAGAGTTCATTCTTACTTTGGCCATAGAATTTCCCTGTACGTTTGGCCGGAGCAGTGCAGGGAAGCAGGGAAGCTGACACTTTGTTACATGTGCTTTTTAGCCATGAGGCTGGTAGTCATAAGACTAGAAGTATCTAATTGCATGGAAGTCACTGCTTTTTTTTTTTTTTTTTTCCATTTAGGAAATATTTGTGTGTACATACCACAAAACAACTTGATTTTTCCAAAGAGGAAAAAAAAAAAAAAAAAGCAGGCTACTTGAAAGCTGTGTTAACTTGAATGTTTAAACAGCTCTGTGACAAAGGAGTAAGGCTGGTTGGCATTTCTTGTTTTCATCCCAGGAAAGGAAGGAGATTCTACCTAATTGGTGTGCTTTCAAGATGCAGGAGTTAATTATTTAAGTGGATTTAAGCTCAGATATCCCTTAGGAATTTGCTGAGGTGGCAACAGGCTTAGACTTTACATGAGGATCCAAAGTCTGAACCTTTCCATTACAGCTGACACCTGTGCACTGTTGAGCAGTAGCAGCTGTATAATTGGACTTTCTCATCTTTGTCCTTCAGAACAGAGCCATCCCTATCCACACCAAATCATGATCACAAAAGCATGACTTGCTTTAAGCGATGATTTTACGTAGTAAATGTTCATAGAATTCATATCATGTACTAAATCAACAAGAATGATACCAACAATGGACCTAGAACAATATTAGCTATCTCTTTGAGAGTAGTTTACATCTTTAGCTATGCTACAAAATTACTTCTGTAAGAAGCAAAGCTCAAGCAACAATACTTACTCAAGCAATTACTGATAACAGGAAATACTGTAGATTCACAAATGCCTCCCTATTCTAGCAACAGGCTGTTTCTATTCTGGTTTTATAGAGATTGTTTTTCAGTATATGGGAGGGAAGAAGAAGAGCATGTGACCAACATCAAAGGTGGCCGGTCTGGTCAGCTAACTATGCACACAAAAACATTTCCTCAAAACTATTCTACTTAAGATAAGGGAGTTGTAGCAGCAAAACATGTTTTTGCTACAATAGCCTGTGTTGGTGATATCACTATATTACCAGCAGACATACTTCCTCATAGCAAAAGTCTTAAAAGGTGGGGCAAAAATCCAAACAGGCATAAATTAAGGTTGATGGGAATTGATCAAATTGGTCTGTTTCCACCTACACTAAATAATTTGACCCACTTAAAGTTACCATCAAGATATATGTGAGGCAGGATGCATTGAGCAAACAGTCAATGAATCAGAATGAAGAGCAGACAAAAAAAAGTAAGCTGATTGCATGCAATTACAAAGCTGAACTAATTTGAAGTACTTTGGTATTGATTTAAAGCACCTCAGAAAGTCTCAACAGGCCAACCATATTGCCTGCAGACACTTGTTGGTTGAATGTGTTGATATTTTATCACTATAACATGCCTAAGCATTTTCTTGCGTTGCTTGACTATAGTTGTGTCTATCAGCCTAGCAGAAGACATGTTCTGTGTCTTAAGGGTGAGAGATCTGTGACCCATCTACTCATCAGTTTGTGTACAGATGCTTGATTAGCGTTTTCTACTACTTTTGCCTGGGTTGCTTCTGAAAATCAAATATCTGTTTAGGCAAGTCTGCACTCAGCTGTTTTGCACTGTGTGTGGTACCATTTATAACTTCGGATATATAACCTGTGTCTTTGGCTTGATGTGGCAACAGCTCCTATAATGCTGCACAGGGAACTCCAGAACTGCAAACTGTGGAGGTAAATTGAGACATGAGGGAGAGAACCTACTCTGACTTGTGTTGTAGGAAGTAAAACTGCTTTAGTAAGGATAGTTTAACACTCAGAGTTAGTCATATGGAAAGATATTCCCCTGAGAGAATTCACTGGCATTGAATTTGCCTCACCCTTCATAGTCTTGCTCAACTACCCTCTGTTTTCAGCCATACAAAATGAAAGTGGCAGAATTTCAGAGTCCTTTAAATTAAACTAGTAGAAGTCAGTAATGCATCTAAGTAAACTAAACTTATGGAGGTCCACTTAAGCCACTTTAGTTTGGTGTGTAAAATAGTTAATTAAATGAGTTTAGCAGAAATAAGTTTTAAAGCTTGTTTCCAGCTTGCATGGGTAGTTAAAATTTTTTTAGGTGAGATTTCCCCTGGTAAATCTGCACATTTTTTCTTGCATCTGACAGGTTATAGTTCTGGAGTTAAAATGCAGTTGCTAATAACCCATTCAGTCATTCACAGACTGCAAGTGTAAAAAAAACCAAAAAAACAATTATGTGCTGATAGAACTTCATACTTTACTGTAATATTGTTTTAATGAGTACTGTTACTTCTCTGCCATCAGAAAGTGGTTCTTTAAAAAAAAATCTGCTTACTCATATCCTGCATGAGTCAGAAAAGGAGCGTGAATAGAAATTCTGTAATTCGAGTTTCTGTGGAAATCCTTGCCCTGAATATACTTTAATGTTACCCTACCAGAAATATATAATTAAGAAGGAATTATTGGTTAATCAAAATTCTCATTTAGTAAAACAAAAGTTTTTAAAAAAGTCTTTGCAGAGTTGATATTAGTAAGCTATATTTGTTTGAGCAAAGGATAGTTTTTGCTGCTTAGTCATGCAGGCTTGTTGCTGAACTAATTGAAATTGGTGGAAATCCAACTCTTCCTCTGCTTATTGCACTTTGGATCTGTCTGTGGGCAAGTTTTTCACTTAGATTTCCTTGCACAACGTAGAACGTTGCTGAGGACCTTTTGTTAAACTTTGTTATCTTTATTAATTTGCAAGGAACTTCTAGATAGTGTTTGAATACAAATTGTAAACTGGAGAGATTTTAATCCTAGTCTTAATTATTACTATAACTGTTTCTAGTAAGAGAAAGACAATTGATTACATCTGTGCATTTCAGTCTTCTAGCAACCCTCAATCTCTTATATTTGAAATGAAAATACTAGGATGGAGTTTCTTTTGAACTGTAGCCTGGTCTTTGGTCCACAAAGCTATTTTTCTTGTTCTCAAGCATGAAGTCTCCATTAAAGGTAATAATGAAAACCTACATTTTTACAGGCAGATGTGTGCCACGCATACCAGATCGTACACCGAAATGGAATTCCAGATGAACAGATAATTGTCATGATGTATGATGACATTGCTGATAATGACGAGTAAGTAGTGAATGTGCACTGGTAACAAGCTGTTTTCTCCAAATATGCCATAGTCACTAATATATTTTGAATTTGTAGTAGTTTTGTAAGAAGAGCTGTTAAGACTGCCTGAGATACGTACAGAAGTGTTATCCATCAGCACTGTAAATTTGCTTTGGGATATGCACATGAGCTTTTCTAAGCATTGCTCCACATCTCAACCTCTGTTGTGGCACTGAGGACTTTAGAGCTCCTTGTCAGTTCTTCACTGTTACAAAAGCAAGGGGTCTTACCTCCCAGACATAACAGTTTACAGCAGATAATGTAAAAGCACGCACATAGGGAATCTCAACATTCTTTCATAAAAAGCCTATAAGTCACGTATCAAATGGATTAATCTCCAGAAAGTGCACTGAACAGAGAAACGTACATGACCCGTCCTTGATCACTGCCTATATAGCATATCATTGTTTTCTACGTGAAACTGTTTGCTTATACAGCCTCTGATTCTGAGAAACTTCAGCAGAAGTCAGCAGACACGGCATGCAGAGCAGAGCAGAGAATAAAAGGAATTAAAGGAAGGAGTGAAAGCAGAGAGATAATAGTATAACAGACCTCTTACTTATATGCTGAGGTTAATCTACATGAACTGTGGTACTTCAAGTACTCTAAGGATACCTAAGCTGAACACATGAAGTGACTGAAACGTAAAGGCCTTTGTATTCTGTGATCACTTAACAATACATGGTACTACTGTTCAAATGCTCTCGAATGCAAGGCGGCCAGTCAGGACGTTTTAAATTGTTTCCTAGTTGTTCCGTGGTTGCTGTATGGCACATTACTAATTCTTTGTATTTATATTGCTTTAAACTTTCAGAAATCCAACAAAAGGCATTGTCATCAATAGGCCTAATGGAACAGATGTGTACGCTGGAGTGCCCAAGGACTATACAAAAGAGGTAAGAATGGAATGCAATTTCAGGGAAACTAAGGTTCAGCTTTAACCAGTGTTGTGGATAAATACTTTTAATCTGTACGTTACACATGAGAATGTACACAGTATAAAGCCTTCAGCTTATTTACCTGCATGGTTTGACACGAAGCTCATAAGATGAATGTAAACACTAGATGCTTGGAGGCAAAGTAGTGGTTATAAAAGTAAATCCTCACATTGTCCTGCATACAAAAACATTTTAACTCAATCTGAAGAACAGCTGTGCAAGTCTGTTTCATTAAATCAGAAGTGTAATGCAGTTACTTGGTGATTTTGTGATTTGGTATCTGAGTCATCAATGGCTAATATGGTCTACACATGCAGCCCTGCAGTTGGGGAGTTAGATTCAAGACTGGAAACTGTGTCATTGAAGCTAAAATTATAAATTATAAAAATTTCTTTGGGGATTTTTTAAAATTCCAGATGATACCAATATATAGTTAAAAAATTAGATATAGAAATAATTTTGCCAGCGTAATGCAATGGCAAAGACTTGGATGTAGGGCTGAAGAGATGGGTGAAAGTTGGCAAAGGCAGGGTCTTTTAATTTGGCTTTACCTCCAAAACATAAATCTCAAGAAACTATAACCATTGAGCTCCATAGTAGCAGTAATACTATTTTATCCCTAGAAATCTAAGTAGGAACCAAGACAAGGAATTCCAATGATAACTATAAAGAATGAATAGATCCTCTTTCTAATACAAGACCACATTCTGAATTTGGCTTGCATTCTTCTTTTAAACTGCTGAAGTATCAGAAAGCAAATTACTTTCAGAATATGAACAATACAGGAAACTGAGAAAATGCTGTTCTTGAATATCAATCACCAGCTAAACTTGCCACCCACATGAGTTATGGTTTTCAGAAGCAATCTTACTAAATAAAGATTTTGTTGATTTTTTTTTTCCTAATACCCTTTAATTTAAATCCTCTTAAATTCTTAGGATGTTACTCCAAAGAATTTCCTTGCTGTTCTCAGAGGCGATGCAGAAGCAGTAAAGGGGGTGGGATCAGGAAAAGTATTGAAAAGGTAAGAGAAACTTCATTTAGAAAATAATTGCATGTATGTTGTACATCAGTACTGATTTCAAAAAAAGAAGAGGGTAAACTGGAGCTGACATTTTACTGGTAGTGAGTCCAGTATAGATGAGAGTGTAAAAATTCTTGAAAACAGTGTCAATTGTATTAAGGCATATATGTCATTAAACTGTTATTTGTTATTGTCTTTTTTTTTTTTTGTAAGGAGATCTATAAAAATAAAAATCTATTAAGGTTTGGAGACCTTTGAAGAGGGTTTGGTTTGACTAACAGTGGTTAGTGAAGTGGTAAGAGATGGCAATCAGTGGTAGTGGGGCAGAGATAGGTTCAGCAGCTCATCAGCTGAAAGAATTGTATGCTTAATCCCAGCCTTGGCAGATGCGGATATATTTAGGCTTTGAATGCAATGAAATAGAATTATGGTTTATATTTAATGCAGAAAGTCTTTGAGGCTGAAAAAGTAGCATAACCTTACATATTAATGAATTTGTAGCTTAAAGTGTTTGTCATCTTAGTTGCACAGATATGTCTAAGTTTGGCAATATTCTAATATACGAACAATAATAAATACTAGACTGGCCAAGTAGAATACCTGTAATTAACAAGTGTAGTTTATAAAGGCGTATAGAACTTTGTTGATTCAGTAACCAATTGTATTGGTTAGGCCAATTCCAATTGGCCTAATTGGAAGGCCTCTTAAAAAGATACAAGGTGAATAAATTACACCAGGTATCTAAAGAGTGAAATATGATGCTTATTTTCTGAGGTCCATAATATTTCTGACTCAGTACTGCTAGTGATATTTTTCATATTTGTCATTTTTCTATGTACTGTATTTCCTGTAAAAAATTTAAATTTGAATTTGGCCTATTCAAAGAAGTAACCTAGTTAAATAAAAATTGTGTAAGTGCCTGTCTTCATCCAACAGTTCATTTTACAGACAAAGCAATGAAATAGAAGAGTCATTTTCCAGCATTGGGAAAAATAAAACCAGTGAAGGAGCAGGACAATATTTGAATAATCTACTGCTCTCAGTTGTTTATATTCCCTCCTAAAGAAGAAAGATAGAAGATAATATGTGCAGGTCATATAGGAAAAAATTAATAAATTGCTGTACAGGTACTAGATGGTTCTTTTCTAGTAGCTGCAATGAGCCAAGCAATGAATATAAAGCATTCTTTAGCCTATTAAAAAAGTGTACTTCAGAACACACCTCACTTGTAAAATCTTGAAGTTATAAGTTACATAAAGGAGTGGCTATGCAGAGGGCCAAGGACACTTAGCTACTCAGGAGGACAGCTTGAACCCTGATTGAAAAAAAAACAAAACAAAACAAAAAACAGCCAAGAGTGGCAGACAAATATGTCCCAACCCTTCTTTTGTTAGGCTTTATTGTGTGAATTTCAGTCGGTGCTCTCACTTCTGCTTTTGGGGGGGACAAGGACTCAATTATTTTTTCTGCTCAGAAGTCTTATAGATTGTTCTCTAGGTTGTTCCCTAACTAGCAGGTCCTTGGCCAAGCAGAAAGCTGGCTTGGGGACTCGTTCCAGTCTGCTTATACAGTTTATTTGAAATTGTCCCTGAACACAAATCCCTTCGGAGATTTGACTGTTAGAGCAATACCTTAGCATCAGCCAAACATTATCTATTTGATTTAGAGAGCAGTAAAAATTTGCTGCAAACTTCAGGGAATCAGCATTCATGAGCATACAATGTTCAACCAACTGTGGAGCCATGTAATACGAGGAACCTACGTAGCACAAAGAGTGAGTTTGTATATAGATCAGATCTTCATGAGACGTGGACTGGTGCTCATTTGGCTACGTGTAGCTGTACAGATCAAAACAAGATAGTACATAGACATACAAAGGATCTTATTAAAAAACGTCACACATTACAGGTGCCTCGCTATAACGTTATTACAAAAGGAATCCATTTTTACCAGAATGCTACAAATCTCCACAGTATAACATTTCTAAGATGGGCAAAACAGCTGTGCTCCTACTAACTACCATCTCCAGCCTAACCAGCAATTGTCCCCATGATTTAGGGACTAACAGTATATACCTGATCTTATTTCTCTTCCAGACACCCATCTTTTCTCAAAAGCACTCAAAGCAGTATGCTTTGGAAGGAAAAATTACTACCAAGAACATGAGGTGTTTCAGATGCTTTATTTTCAAATGTTGGCATGCGTTGGTATTGAGCAGCAGATGATGCTTGTAGTAAAGATTAGGTTAGAGTGATTAAAAATAATTTCTTTCAATTTTCTCTTTACAGTGGTCCCAAGGATCATGTATTTGTTTATTTCACTGACCATGGAGCTCCAGGACTTCTAGCTTTTCCTGATGATGATGTAAGCATTTGGGGGGGGATTACTTTGGAGTTTGTCATTAAAAAAAAACCTATCTTTTTAATGACATACTATAATACTAAGTAATACATCCAAAACTCTAAAATATTCAATGCACTGCCATATTAAGGACTGGAGGGAGAAAAGGAGCTATGTTCTCTTCATCATCCCTGTTTTTATTTCACATAGTTAGGACTTGCTTTCTAGTGCCGTACATGAATCAAGTATCATTTAGCACCACTAGCCATCTTTTCCAGTGGTAAATACTAGAACATTGCATTTCAGATGTCCAAAACACTGGGTATGTTTAAAGTGATACACATATTCATAACAGTTGTTCCTAATAAATAACTTGTGAGTCTTTTGAACATCAGTGATTTAACAGAAGCCTTCTTATTTTACAGCTTCACGTGAAGGACTTAAACAAGACCATTTGGTACATGTATCATCACAAAAAGTACCAAAAGGTAAACAAGCATGTTAGAAGTTGCATGATTAAAAGAACTGCTGCTATGGAAAAGAGGTGCTTGTCTTCACTTGCAGAGTAATTTAAAGTGCAAAGAAGTTGGTGCCATGTAACGAAATTTGGATTAGAATTTATAACTTATGGGTCTGATCCTCTACACATTTTCCCCTTCCATCTTTTCTGGATGTTTGCAGTTGATGCAGACTAGACTCTTTATAACATATAAATGTAATCAATGGGAAAAACAACATTTGTAACTATCACACCCTCATAATGCATACACGGCTCTTTCTTCCTGTGCTTTTTTCACTTCAGACTATGCTTTTCCTACAGGAAGTTCGTATATGCCTTGTTTTTCTCTAACAGTTACTAATACAGTTGAAAAGACTGTACCTCTTATCAAAAAATTCTGGGCAGTTACTTCATTACAAGTAGCTGTAAGCAGAAAGACTAGTCTTTAGAATCTAACAGTAGCTTTTTTTTTTTTTAAGCTGCTTATTCTATCTATAGAATAGTTGGGGGCATCATTTAGGAACGCATACATGGTCATAGGTTCCAGATATACTACATTCATTAGTGGTACACTGCTAGCCCTAAGGTTGACTTGTATTTGATTTGTGCTTTGTATGTTAGCCACTAGATCCCTTTGGAGTCTATAGAGGTTGATTGCATCTTTCCATTGTGATTGTTTTCCCTTTTCCACATAGTTTGGTTCTCCCCCCAAAAAAAGAAAAAGTGATCTATTTACTTTTGTTTTGTAATGTTACAAATAGGTTTTGTTTCAGGATTATCAGTTCAGTTAAACTAACTACAGCTGAAAAGCTCTGAAGGACATTTCTCAGTTTTCTTGTGGAATTTATTAAAGTCTCTGACTTCTTTTATAGATGGTGTTTTACATTGAAGCATGTGAATCTGGATCTATGATGAATCATTTGGCTGATAATATCAATGGTGAGCCATCAGTTAACTTAATGGACATAGGTTTCTCAACCTGTCATAGGCAAGACCTATACAGATACTGCGTAAGTGTTCAAGTGCCATGTACATCCCTAGAAAGGATTAGAGAAAGTTACATTTTCCATTTATGGGAAGTTCCATTTAAAAACACAGAATCCTGTAAAGACCATCTAGGCTTTTTGTTTCTTGCAAATGAGAAGTTGAAAAAGTTCTTTTCAGGAACTATGTAGTTGTCCTTAACTGGTGACCACTAAGGTTATACTGACATTTCTTAGTCTCAGCATTGTTAACAGTTGTTCCTGCTGACACTATCCTCTAGTACTAATCAGGATACAGGATTGACAGACAATTTTGCTACACTGCTTTGGGCAATACACCAGGTAGTGGAACTCCCAACTTTTTAGAGTTTCTAAGCTTCCTACTACAGAGCTGGGAGTTTAGCCTTGGTTAGTATGAGGAATGAGAACCTTTTCAAGCTCTGCTCCATGGCTGGGAGAGCAAACACTCTGGCTTTTTCATTGTCATGAAGCTCTGATTCCAGGGAGGACCCAGCCACCTGCATATCATGGCTTTCTAGGACTTTGGCCCTGTAGTAGCCTGGCTAGCAGCCACTGAGCCAGTGAATTTACAGCAGGTTCTCACAGAACGTGTCACAGTGCTCAGTGAATCAGCATGTTTTAAAATTTATTCTATTAGTGGCCTCCAGTTTGGTGACTGGTTTTACTGCTAGCTCTACCACTGATTTACAAAGGCAGAAAATTGGCAGTTTATGTTAGAACCAGAAGCTGTCCATGTCAGCCTTCAGTTGTGAGCTACAAAGCTTATGGCTTATTTTGAACATTTTTAACTGAAAGTAACCATTTTTTATAAACTATAAATGGTTTCTTAGTAAGAATTTTAAAGAATGCTAAGGGCATCACTTAACTACACAGACGATATTTTAGACTCTTTTGGCTTTTGAACTGTAGCAACATTCTGAGTGAAAACAACACTAGCTATACACTAAGCATGCAGAGCAGTTTTCATTTTTGAAACTTGGACTCCAATCACGGAAGTATGCCATGAGTTGACTTTGACAAAAAGCCAAAACAGCTTTTGTTTTAGTATCTGTAAGGGAATGTTTAAAATACTTGTTGTGTAAGAGAGGAGTGACTGGAAACACTGTGTTTGAGACAGATCGTGTAGAGGTGATCTGAGCTTTTCCCTCAATGTAGAATGATGTTCTGGAGATAATATTACTTAGAATTACTTAGAAGGTAGAAAAGATGATTTGTAGAATTTATTCCAAGTTTGGGAACAAATCCTCATCATTGTAATTAGAAGTACAAACGTATGTACTGTGATTGTGCAATACCTTCAGGCAGTTATTTGAAAGTAGTTTGTGTTTTTCCCTCCAGCTTAAGCAGTGCTGGCCACACAGCAAGTTCTTAAAACAGTGCAGAAGCTGACTGAACAGAATTACTAATTAGCTTCTTTTTTTCACACCACTTAGAAGTAAATGATAGCCAAAATCCTTAGGCAAATATATCACATGCAGCAAAGTACTCAATCATGGAGTAAATGGAATGTTAAACACACACACACAAAACAGCAAAAACACAAAAAACTACTTTTGTCTTACAGTTTACGCAACAACTGCTGCCAACCCCAGGGAGTCATCTTATGCCTGTTATTATGATGATGAAAGGCAGACTTATCTTGGTGACTGGTACAGTGTGAATTGGATGGAAGATTCAGATATGGTAGGTTACTAGATAAGATTGCTTATATTTCTATACACAAATATCACTAAGCTTTAAAAAAGTTGTTTTAGAGGAATTGTTTTTATGCGAGACTGAAATCAACAAACTGAGTTGATAAAAGTATTTAACTGCTATTCAGAAGTTTATAATCTTTAGGTAACTGAATTTATTTCAGAAACTTACTCTTTTTTATTAGTAATATTAGAAACCGACTAGTTTCTAGTTTCAAGTTCACATCACCTTAGTTTACTATTTGGGACAACATATCTGAATTTGTTTAATCTAGCAGATCCTTAAATACTGAACTGTGGTTAACCTGTTTATTAGCATAATGGAAAACAGTAATAGTGAAACAAGTCTGGATTCTTACGCTAGTCTCCTCCCTGCTTGCCCATTTACTGGGAATTAAGATAATTAAGAGATGACTAAAAACAATTTGGGAATATCCTGGCAAATCTTCATTTCCATTTTTTATTTCTATGCGTTTCAAAGGTTTCGTAGCTCTTACTCTCTACCTTCTTTCTACAAACTGGTAGCCACAGCCTCTTCCAGATGTCTGCACATTTTTATAATAGCTAAATTTAAATAGCTGTGATTTCTTTATGCAGGAGGATCTGAGAAAAGAAACACTGCACAAACAGTTTCAGCTGGTGAAGAAGCGCACCAATACCAGCCATGTCATGCAGTATGGAAACAAAGTACGTATTTGAGCAGGCTTCCTTAAAACCTTTTCTGCCCTATCCATTTTTTTTCCTTAAACAAACAAACAAACGCAGTCTGGCAAAGTTAATTTAAAAACGAAACTGCTCATCATACACAAATAAACCTGACATCAATTAAGTACAATACAAATGGTCACCACTTCTAGACATGTGAATATTGATATAATGTTAAGGAAGTATATTGTTCCCTTGAATGAGAGGGGCTGAGAGATGACATGTCATTTATAATAGTCCTATTATTCAGTGTGTTTATAGAACCACATTAACTAATAATTCAAAACAAATGGGTTATTTAACCTGACAGTCCTTTCTTCTTCTGATATTTGGAAATAAAAGTTCCAAGATTTTTGGCAGCCTTAGTCTAAGATAGTCAGAAACAAAAATATTTACAAGCCTATGAATTCCTTTCCTAATAGAACAAGTTTAGAGAGTTAAATTTGCACAGCAAAGCAAAGCATTCAACTGGAAGTGCTTGACAGTTTATTTATTTACTTTCTAACTTTCAGAGTATCTCCACTATGAAATTGATGCAGTTTCAGGGCACGGGGAAGAAAGCTGTCCCCATTTCTCTGCCACCTGTAGAACACCATGACCTGACTCCTAGTCCTGATGTACCTCTCGCTATCATGAAACGAAAGCTGATGGCTACCAATGATATGTATGAGGCTAAGAAGATTGCTGCAGAGATGAAAGCACACCTGGAGGTATACAAAACGAAAACAAATCCAACAACAGTAAAACCACACTGTATGCTAGGTCAGATTTCTGTCCATGATAAGAAGTCACACTCCTGAACCAATGGGATCGTTTCCAGTTTCTACAATTTTTAACAAAATTAGTCTGCAGACTGCTAGCCTCTAGCTGATGGCATATTCTTCCTTTAAAACTTAGGAATTTACTCTCAGAGGCATTTAAAGTAGTGATTATAAAGATAGAGGTAAGCAAATGCAGAAGTCAGCATCACACCTTTTATTGCCTGGAAATGCCCATTCTCTATCCATAGGAATTCTTGCTGGCAGGAGTTAGTTTTTGGTATTAGCTAACCTTGTCACAGTAGAAGCGAAGTCTCCCACATCAAATAGCTTCTGCAGTAGTGTGACCACTATCAATACTTCATTGTCTTTCTTCTGGCAGAACACCAGAGGGAGAACAAGTTATTTTTGTGCAACAGGAGTCTCTTTCTCCCTAGTTTTCATTTGAGTGTTAAGGTCCAAAATATGGAACCAAAAATAGGAGGCAAAACTGATTCCCTTACAGATTTCAAGAGCTGAGGGCCAAGAGAGATTTAAAGAAAAATTCCATTAAAAGTCTTCAAATTAGGGTTAAAAAAAAAAAAAAAAAGCATATTTTAAAGTTTTGTCTTATGTGCAGGCTAAAGAATATATCCAGGAATCCATGCGGAAGATCATCACCTTAATAACAGGATCAACGGAACTGACTAACCAGATCCTGTCAGACAGGCTGACCATCAGCAATTACGACTGCTATCAGGCAGCAGTGAACCACTTCAAAACTCATTGTTTCAACTGGCACTCTCCCTTGGTAAGACAAGCATTAGATATACCCTGATACACGTACCAGTAACACCACAAGCTCAGAAGTCATTGTCAGGTCTGCAAAATCAGCTTTTATTAAAAGCTAGCATGGGGACAGACTTACAGATTATTTTTAGATGAGTAATGTTTTTGGAAGCAGGAAACTACTTTCACCACACTTGTAGATGAAGATTACTAAAGACATCGTCAGTAAAAAGCAAACAAAAAGACTAATTTCTACTAGTTAGAACTATCCCTTCACCATTTCCTTTCCCAGAAATCCAAATATTAAGTCAGTCATGTTGTATTTTTGGTTGAAGCATTACTACTAGAAAAACAGAGACAGCACTACCACTTTGAATTCATAGTATGTTTTGTATAGTATTTCTGCATTATAATTGCACGTTGTACAGTTCTTTTTCATAGCCTCGTTGATACTATCATGGTCTCATTGAAATCCTGAGAGCTCCTTTTTCTTAGCCGCTTTATTATTGTCCTTTCTTGCCAAGATCTCACTTAAGGACCAAATTCTGTTGTGCCAAACACTGTTCAGAGAAGAATAACAGAGGGCAGTTCTTGTTCTAGAAAAATTAATCCTGGTGTCAATCAGGCAACACAACCTAAGCAGACAGAGCTCTGTGATGGGGTACGTCAGATGACTGGAGCATCTCTCATATGGGGACAGGCTGAGAGAGCAGGGCCTCTTCAGCCTAGAGAGAAGGCCTACAAGAAAGCTGAGGAGGGACTTTTTTTTTTTTCCTAAATGCACGTAGCAACAGAATGAGGGGAAACAGCTTTAAACTGGAAGAGGTTAAATTTAGACTTGACATTAGGAAGAAATTCTTTACTATGGGGGTGGTGAGATGCTGGAACAGGCTGTCCAGCACAGCTGTGGATGCCCCGCCTGCCTGGAGGCATTCAAGATCAGGCTGGATGGGGCTTTGAGCAACCTCATCCAGAGGGAGATGCCCTTGCCTATAGCAGGGGGGTTGGAACTAAGTGATCTTAAATGTACCTTCCAACCAAAACCCATGATTCTGTGAACATTTATTGATTTTAGCAGAAGTCAATGGAATTATCTGCCAGTTAGAAAAGATGTAAGCACTATTAGCAATTCAAAAGTAGAGGCATTCTTTCAACTGGAGCTTCTGTTTAGCCAGGCTGTTAGGAGGCTGTGAAGCTTTATTAAACTTCTAGTTCCTCTTTTGTACTTTTTAGGGGAATTTTTTTTTTTATTGTTTGGGTTTTTTTTTTGTGTCGTTGTTATTATTTGGGTTTTTTTTTTATTGCAAATGGTTAGAGAGGCGAGCCTTGCCTAAAGGCTAGTGTGCAGCAACAGCTGAATTTACCTGATGAACTTCTAAGAAGAAAGTACACAGAAGAGGCATTTAGAACAGCGTTTAGCCTAGTATTAGATTATTCAGACCAGCAAATAAGTACCTTGATTGTTAATAGCATATTTGAAGTATTGCTACAACTTAGTTTGCATTAAAAAAATATCTGCTATTCATCCTTGAAATTATTAAAAATGTTTATTTCAGTATGAGTATGCACTGAGACAACTGTATGCTTTGGTCAACGTCTGCGAAGGAAGATACTCCATTGACAGGTAAGGAGGTTTCCACATAGTCTATGTAGTTTTGTCTATGGCTAGAAAAAAAAAAGCTAATATGATGATGAGCATAACACTACAAGCATCTCAATTGTTCTCCTCTGTTGACCATTTTGTTAGTAAAGTTCCAACTCTAAAGCCATACATGCAAGTTCTGCAAAACACATCCTGTTTAGTCCCTCCCTCTCATAAGTATCCAGTTCTCCAAGTCTTTAATTTGCTTCTTGGTAAAATTAAAGCCTGTCAGAGGATCCCACTGCAGAGCATAGTTTCAAAACAGCACGACACATCAGTGTTACAGAACAGACATGTTGTTCTGTAACTTCTGTGTAATGTCACACTGAAGCAAAGTTAGGAATTGCTTTGTTTTCTCCTCTGTGCCCTCAGCTGCTGACTCAGACCACAGCACTTCTGTGTTCTCATCCATAGGCACGTGGCGGGAAAATAGGAAAATAAGGGTCTAGGCTGAACTATTGTGGTCAGGACGAGGAAGTGTTGCATTGGAATTCTGACTTACGAGGGTGTCGTTCATGGGAGAGGATGGGATCCTAGCTTGTGAGACACACAAGCACAAGAGCAAGGAAGGGCTAATAGCTGAGGCAGAATGAACATACAACTCAGTTGGTGAGGAGCTGCTTTGTGTACTCTGGTGGCACGTACTCCTGTTGGCAACCCACTACAGTCAGTTTGGAAAACTTTTTGAGAAGAATGAACCTGAACATTTTCTTACTGTTACTGTTCTCTATTGCAGAATATTCTTGGCCATGGATCAAGTGTGCCGTGGGTATTGATAGAAACAGTAGTCTAATGTAACCCTTACTGCAAGTGATAATTTTTCTTAACTGAAATAATCAAGACTTTCTGTGCATGAAGAGTCAACCACTATGCTGAAGCTGTGCTAGGAGCTGCGGGATCTGCCCAGCAGTCTTACATCACTTGCCAGCACTGTCCCCCCAATTCCCACCTGCCAACAGCCCAATGGTTTGACAGAACCATTTTATCAGACCACGTGGAGCTTTCAAGATGGGAATCTCTGGGTGAACACTACATAGCATCAACAGTGATTCTGAATCTGTGCTAAATATTGACTCAGATTCTGGAAAAGAAAAATTATAGCATTGCTAACCGTTACCTTTTTTTTTTTTTTTTTAAATGATAATGAATGCTATTACAGTGACTAACTTGCAGATTGGTTGAAGAGTGAAGAAACCAAAGTTTGTTTTTTAAGCTTTAACTCCCTTTAAAGAAGCAAATTGTTGTGTTCAAGAATTATCATGTTAACAGCACAGTTCAAATGTGAACAGTAAAAAAATCTTTTTGGGTCAAAAACACTGTTTTCCAAAGAAAAAACACAAGTATCTAATGCTGTAAATTTAGCACCAGTATGCTATAATTAAAATGTGTGTACACACAAACGTGTGGGAAGTCACAGAGTTCAGGAACCGTCTGTGAATAAAGTTGATAATTTCATCAACCTACTGGGCAACACAGTGTTAAGTGTCTCATTTCTTGAAATGAATTGAGAGCTAATTCCTTCACGACAGTGCATTAAGTGGTTATTTAACCTCCATAAAGGTTTTATAAGACAGACTGTATCGAACAAGACCAACAACAAAAAAGAAATGCAAAAGCCCCAGAACATATTTAAAGGCATATTCCTTATCTGTTTCCTTAGATGACTCAATAAAAAACAAACAGGAAAGCAAATTAGAAGCTATGAGGTACTTCCAAATAGTCTTAGATTGTCCATACCTTTTTACACATGGAGACAGGATGCAGAAATACTTCAGAGAGCTTCCCAAAATATAAAATAAATAGACAAAATTATCTCATCCTTGTGAGAAAAGAAAAAACACAGGATAAAATTAATAATGGATCTGCAAGATGGTGAGAATTTGGAGTAGATCCACTCCAAGGAGCTAAAAGAGAAAGGAGCTAAACCTGAACTTTCATTTACCTTAAGAAGAATCAAACCTGAGAGCATTAGCACTTTCAGCTGTGATTGAGAACACAATTAGCTTCATTATGGGTAGGGCAAGGTAAAAAGCAGTGAAACACAGGTTTACTCAATCAAGAAATTCAAGTTTACCTTGAGGGTATTGAAAGTTAAGATACTTTTTATTTATTTATTTATTTATTTTAATGTAGCTGGTTTCCTTTCAATTGTAAAAATTGAAATGGATGGAGATTTATAAATAAGAAGTTGTGAAATTTTGGAATGCATTAATGTGTTGCAGATGTTCTCCGGAAGACACAAAAAAGGCTAAATAAGACAGCATTCAGGCATGCTTTTTGTCTTTTGGTTTTTCATGTATAGAATGTAAAAGGAAAAGAAAAGCTCTCTAGGTTCTTCACAAATACTCTACATCACTCTACAGCTGAGAGACTCCAAATAATTGTTAAATGAAAAACCAACTGCTGGCACAGATTTGTTCATGTTCTCCTGCAGGCACTTACAGCTGTGAGGATGCAAAGCTGAAATGTGGAGATCTATCCACAGTGCAGTCACACAGGAAACAACTCTGCAGAATGAAAAGACCCACAACCTTCACCTGCACTGATCAATACATTTATGTTAAGGTCTCCAAATAGCATCATGTTGGCTTAATGCCTGTATGGAAGGCTCTTTATTTTGGGATGGTGGTAGAACCTGATTAGAAGATGATTTTAGGATTGTGCAAGGTCAATCTTAAGAGTAGTTTGTGGTGCATTGTGTAAGCACAAATATCCTTACTCTTCCTTCAGGCACATACTTGCACAGACTGTAATTCCTAGAACACTGGATGTAGAAATAACTACTTAAAAATAAGTAAGTAAGGCTGCTGGTTCCCAGTAAGTTGTCAGCATCTACCAGAACAGGTCAGAGTGTGTTGTGCAGAATAGTTGTGTTTAGCCCTGACCTTGGAAAGAGTGCCAGGAGGGAACCTAATGGGACAAGTGGGTTTTTACCCCAGCTGAGGACAAGGAACACATTTTTCACAGTGCGTGTCGTTGAAATACTGGAGCAGGTCATCTGAAGGTCTGCATGATCTCCAGCCCTGGGACCTGCAGCACAGAAAGGACAAGCCTGAGCAGTCCTGGGAGCAGTAGTGCTTTCAGGGGGGGTTGGGCTGGGTGGCCCCGCCATCGTGAGACACTCCTGATGGAAAATAAGAGTCCTGTGCAAAGTACCTGTCAAAGTATCTATCAGATTGGTGAATGATGCATGCTGATGCCCAAAACTCCTGAATTCGGCAGGAAAACTGCCTTTAGTTTCAATGACTTTCATTCTAGCTCATACTTGACCTCGCAGTGTAATTATTTCAGTGAATTATTGACAGATTTCATCACTGGCACTGTGTGGTGTTAGGCCAGCTCTGGGCACAAAGTGGCTATTTGGGCTTTGTGGTTTGTTCTTTTTTTTCTTTTTTCTTGAGAGCTGTTGCTAGGTTCAGCAGGTCTTCTCTCTCTCACACCAGGATCCTTTGCTTATGCATAGATGAGTGATCGTTGCACAATATTTCTGTGGAAATAAGTGTTTGAGGAGACCTTGGCCAGATTACACAACTATACTTGGTCAAAGTCTCCTGAAATGCTTGTCTGCTGACTTCTCATGTGAGGTCCAGGGCATGAGTCACGGTGTGACCGTCTTGACTAACCAGAGGAGGCCACAGATCTCCAGACTGACTGTACCTCTTTAACTGGTTGGTCTGTAGCGTGACAATACCCCATGACAAAGCCAATGAACAAAGTCCTAAGGAGTATTTAAAAGTGATAATTTCATCTGTAACATTTTTTTTCTTACTGCCTGAATGTCAGAGACTAGTTCAAAGTGCTGAGAGATTCCAGGTACCAGCAGCCAGAGGAAGGACATGCTGACCTTCTCTACACGATATGCTCAACCAGGCCAGGTGCACCTTCCTCAGCTCTGAGCTCCAGCACAGGCATTTCCATCCAGGCAGCTCACTGCCAGGCACAGTAACTTGCATTAAAGAGATAAATCCCTTGAATTCAGAGGAGTGGGGAGTAGTCCATGGACATCTTTGTAAATCTACTTTGACCTTTTCAGCTGTAATGCCAGATGAAAGTTTTGCAAGTGCAATTTCAGGGCTTTTGTAAAAGCTTGATACTTACTCTTTCTCTCCCCTTCCTCTCCTCTCCTCTCTGGCAGTTCTGACTTCAGGACTGTTTGCCTTATGGTGGTTTGGCACCAGCAGTTTCCTCGTGCTTGGCTGCCCAGCCATACAACTTTTGGTGTGCCCTCGCCCAAGGGCCTGTGGGTGATGGCCTCCCCAAGGTGCTGTCAGGTGCCTGAGGCTCTTCCTTGCATAACTGTTGCTCATTCCTGTCTGCTGCCAAGTCCAGTCTCTCCCCAGAAATATCCAGCAGAAGATCAGTCCTAGCTTAATTCCTTGCGTTCAGCACAGGACCCTGCAAGTGGGCAGCCCTGGGGGATGGCAGAAGTACTGACAGCTGCACATGAGTATAAATGACCGAATAACCAAAAATGTGCAGTCAGTTCCCTGCTGGTGTCATGCCAGCACAAGCTCTGCATGTGATGGCCTCAAAACTGAGACTGCTGCTATTCACTGTTCCTCATTCTTCACTGTCATCCCTTCCCAACAACATACGCACGCAGCCCAGGCTGGCAGATGCACAGATGGTCTGGCACCATAATGCACATTTGGCCATTGCACGCCATGGCTCATGCACATACACATGGACATTTCAAGCCACGGAGACTGATAGCATGACCAGCCACATGTGATGTCATTTTCCGTTTGGAGGTTCAGGCATAGAGCAGAGACCTCAAGCAACTTGGTCCAACACGTCCCAGTTCTGTTTCTGAATGTTAATGAGAGGAAACAACAGCAGCTTTGAGCAAAACCCACAGTAAAACATGACCACCTTTCTAGTCTAGAGCTTTGCTAGGCCTGATTCCATGGCTGTCTCTGCAGTGGAGGCTACAGTGGCAGTGGAATCTTGCCTGAAGGAAAGCATCCAGAAGACAAAGATCTTTTTTGCAATTAAGGCTCTGCTGTCACTATCCAATACTGAAAAGTTGCTTGCTAATTTCATAGAATGCATTTTTTCCAATAATTTAGTTTATTTTGTGGAAATTCAGGTTGCAGGGAAATTTAAATTTGCAATGACTGAATGACAGAAAGTAGAGGTAGATAGAGAGGAAAATTAGCAACATTTGTCTCAAATGCCTGAACTGATTGAAGTAACAATCTAGTGGGACATGCAGAAATGAAAACAATAGAGAAAGTCACAACTGGGTAAAAAGGAACCGCTATTTTATTCTTGCTCTTTGACTTCAAATTTTAGTCTACTTTGCTACATTGGAAAAATTATTAAGTTCTTTACAAATTCTTATTTTAAAACAATTGCACCGTATCACACATAGAAATAAATATACAACAGACGCTATCATACAACTAATGTCATTTAAACAGCTGTACATTGATGGTGAACACTTCCAATCTTTAAGAAAAATACATTGATGAAAATGCCTATGTCACCTGACTTTAGTGACAAATAAATGGCAGAAAATATTTTCTTTGTCAATGTATGGAATCTTCTTGCATGGTTTGTGAATATTTGGATCTCAAAGGCAATTTTGTGTTGTAGACAGCAAGACAGAGATGGAGTTCTGCTCTAGGTGGCAATCCTGTGCCACTGCATACAGCAGCCAATACTCTTTAATCAAACTGAGTTGACAGATGTTAGGTGTAAATGTAGTCTTACCTCCTAACAGCACTGAGGTGTGTGCAGACCCTTCAAAGGCCTTGTGCACTGAGGTGATCTGCACCGGCCACCATTTATGATGGGGTAAATGTCCACTTTTCCACAAGATCTCTGAGATCATTCTCCTCTGTCCATTTACATTCTGCAATGTTGGCATTGCCAGCGGGAGGTTCTGTGGTTTGATACTTCAAGTTTTCCAAAGGCTAACGTTCTCCTGAATGCTCCTTTTTGAACTTCACTGAGAAATGCCCTATATTCAGACAGCATCTACAATTAGCACACCTTGCCCTTGGTGAAGGCCAAGCTCCAGTGACCTAAGATCCGCAGCTGCCAGAGGATCGCACAAAATAAGCTATCCAGCCCTTCCAGGATGACAGCAAACTCAACAAAAGAGTAGCACGACCTTTAGGAAAAGTCAGTCTCTCTGACAATTGGAACTGGTGGATTTTTGTACTCTATTGGTTTATAAATAAAATGGAAATCTTTTTTGTTTTCGCTCTTCAGCAGCGAGGCTTTGATACGGTGAGGAAGGGCCTCTTTGTCCAGCTGCAGCCACTGGCCATCGACATAAACAAAAAGCCTATAGATCTTGGGATGGGAGACTTCAAACTTTTCGGCACACTGCTGGCACAGCTGCTCAGTCGTGGTATCATTCCGTGAGGCAAGTGTCCTTGACTGAGCACCAATCTCCAGGAAGGAAATGGAGATGAAGTCCTGAAGAGAAACATGAGGATAGATCTTGCAGCTACCACAGTAACTTTAGGACCAAAAGAGGAAAAATCAAGCCCCAAATCTTAAGCTAAACAGAACTCCTAAGCACTCCGAAATATCCAGCCATTCTTCAATGCTCATGTTTGAGAGAGTGTCCTCCAAACTTCCTTTCATCAGGAATGAAACAGCAGATGTGCTGAGGAGGCTCATTTACTTGTACCCTGTTTCAGGGATTGAGAACTGTTGGGATGACTTTCCTCTTGCTGAACCTATGAGGAACAGAATCTAGAAAGCATTTAGCCAGGGAGGACTGTATCTGTGAAGTTAAAAAAAATTCTCAGCAATTTCTATCTGAGTAGACTCAGATTTTCCAGAAAAAGTGAGAAAGCTACAGACTGTTAGACTGTTTAAATCCTACATATTTGCCAAATATGCGGACTCCAGGCTGCTTTTAAAGAGTATATCTGCAGATCAGTAAGGCAGCCAGTAGGGGGTGCAGGGCACATGGAATATGCCAAGAAGTTAGTTACCTCCACCAGAATGAACTTGCATATTTTCCATCATTCAGAGGGATGGAAAGCAACAAAGCATGGCATTTGCTTGCTGAACTATTGTTCTAAGTACTCACTATGAGCTACTGCCAGAGAAGCACTCAGAGACAGATGACTGATGGATGGGACACATCAAATATCCATGTGTTCTGGGAACATTAGGGACAGTTTTGACTGCAATATGTAAAGGATAACAAACATCATGCTTCTATGTGGCTATTTGGACCATGTCTCCCACTCAGAAGTCTTTCCCCTGGTTTTCACCTCAATGTTCGCAGTGTTGAGCTTTACACTGTGAAGTCTCTGAGGTGGCCTTTGCTGCCTCTCTGTGGGTACAAATTTGATCGCAGGCCATGGGGCTGACAGGGCAGTGTGGTCCTGTCTCCTATCCCACCACTGTTGGAGGATCGTAGCACCCAACCACCCATGCATGGGGATACCTTCACACAGTGAGCACTCACAGCTAACAAGCCTGCATATTATGCACTCTCCTCTTTAATAGTAATTTGAGTTGTTTTTTTCTTAAAATAATTATCATATTTAAAACGAGTAAATATGGACAGAGCCCATCCATCTGCCAGGCTGTTTCCCTACCAGTAACACAAGGTAGTACCTGCACTGATGAGCGAGAAGCCCGGGCCTTGTTCAGCGTCCTCCGCCGCTCCCAGCGGTAAATGGAGTCCTGCACCTCCACGCTCAGCTGCCGTGTGACAGTGATTTTGTCATAGTTCTTGATGTGCTCCAGGGCCCCATAGGTGGTGGTTAAATAATAGGAGCCTGCAAAAAGAAAAGGTCTTGCATGCACATCACACCTGCAGGGCGGTTCACTTCCATTTCCATCCTGCCTGTGCCCATTCAGAGGCAACTGTCCAACACCTGCACCGCCCATGCCTCACCTCAGGGAATGTGGGGCTTCTGGTGTTAGTGCAAGAGAAAGGAAACCTAATGACTACAGTGTTTTCCACCCTGTTCTGCTTCACAGCAATGTCAGCTGTCCAGACTGATGAGGTGGTAGATGCATTCCCCATAACACAAGGAAGTAGTGACAATCCCACTATGTTCTGTAGAAAAAGTACAAGCTTACATTTCCACCCTGACTTCAGATACCCTGCAGAAATGTTTAAAGCCCAGGTCCTCTGTGGGATCAGTTAAAAGAGGTCTTGGACTTACAAGGACAAGTCACCGTGTGCACAAACCCAGATGTTTGGATGAGACAAATGCCTGGACTCTTTAAAGTTAAGTGGGATAAATCTTAGTAAACCAGAGAAAGAGGGGATGAAACAGTAAAAGCCTGAAGTCAGGCCCAAAAGGAAGAGGCCTCAGGGAGCCGCTATTGCTCGTGTCACTCGTTGGCCCCACGTTGGCCCACCACCTCAGCCCCTCTGCAGCCTCCTGCTGCTTCTCCCCTCACCCTGGCTGTGGGGGAGCTGGGACAAAGTATCCAATAAGCTGGGTGGCAGTTATTAATGTTTTGTAATAACTGCAGCTGCCTCTGGATGGCGCTGGCACACCGCCCAACCAGTAGTCACTGCTCTCACAAAAACCCATTCAAAAGTAAATTTTTAATGTGGAAGCCAAACTGCAGTGATTTTATATATTAGTCTGACAGCTTTCTGCCTTCTGCTTTTCTTTTGTTTACTTTCATTTCTGTGCCCAAATCACTTTTTATCACTTAACATTGAAAGGCACAAACTGAGCTCAAGCATTTTAGCACTGTGCTTCACAATCTCTGAGCTTTTTTCACTGAGCTATTCTTTCTTTTTTCATCCCCTGTATCTGCATTTACTCTCAGCCTCTTTTCTGACGTGATTATTCAGCCAGTGTGATCTGGAACTTCCCTACCAATTTTTCCCTTCGGCTGCAGTATACATTTCACATAGGCTTTGCATCTTTGACTTGAAAGAACTTCCAGCAAGCTCTGCCTTTGATTTCCTGAGCTCCTCAATCCTGCTGACTTCAGTAACCAGCTTGGTAGCATGCCCTTTGGAAATGAAGAACCTGTGGGCAGTGCAGTTACCAAAAACAGCTCATTATGTCAGCTAAGTGCTATGCTTATGCCAACATTTTTTCTGCTAACAATTTTTTTTTCCAGCAGGAACATCAGTCTGTGCAAAAATCCTTCACTAATGCAATTTATTGCTACTGCTCCTTCTCTTTGCTCCCCTTTGCACTATGTATGTGTTCTTTAGCTACAGATTTAAGTTCCATTTAATACAAATCAAATTAGTCTGCCCTTGTTTATCCGGAACTCCTTTTTACTATTCAGTACTTACCAAAACAAATTCTAAAACAAAACTCTTTTTATCGATTTACTTAGTGAAAAATTATATGTAATTCTAATTAAGAGTGCATAATCCTGTCTGTAGTAACATTTGCTTCCCAGGCTGTACTTGAGAAGCAAAAGGCCCACAGATATTTACCCTTTTAATAGCAGAGCTCTTTATCCACAACCAAAACTGATATTTCTCTCTAAATTTACTTTCCTTTCTCTGCCTCACTGTGGTACTCAGCCAAAGCACACAGTCAAACGAGCCACCCTACTCACATACAAGATATGAGAATCATGTATAGCCCAAGGCATACAGTGCAGTGTAAGAACTATTCATTTTTCTCAGTGGAATAAATAAAAGTAAAGGAATGGATTGCAGAAGTTTAGTATTTGGCAAAGACCCTTTGACTTTCCAGCCTTACAGCCACAGAACACTAGATGTCCCTATTTAGGTTACTAATCCATCAGATCTCATTTGTGCTGGGCCCTTGCTTTTTTAGCTGGTGTCAAAGGTCACTGCACTGAAGTGTTTAACACTCATTTTAAAGCTTCAGATTTGGAAGGCTTGGCCAAAGCTCATCCATAAAATCTAGCCAAAGCCCTGCTGCCCTGTCTTCACAAACATTAAAGAGGGGTAAATAATGATTTACAAAGAGAATATCCAAGGAGCAAATACAGTACTCTACCTTCACCTAGCTGCAGAGCAGGGTCCATGAGCTCCATCATATACTCTACATTCAGAAGGACTTCAGTCAGGTTGCTGCGGGCCAACACATACATGAGCACAGGGAGGAAGTCATCTGCACCATAAGGCTTCCCTGAGCAAAGAGAAACAGAGAATGATCCCAATAAACTCACCAAAAAGGCACATCTCAATACAATAGTAACAGCTTATCAGGCAGCATGTCTTTGACTTTCGCTTAAGTTATCTCAAGAGTTAAAGATCAAAAGCACAAGCAAAGAAAAAATGATAAAAAAAGTAAGTCCTAAGAAACACTGTCTCAGATTCCCTTTTTTTTTTTTTTTTTTTTAACTCCTCGGCCCAACATCCCTTTTTTTTAACTCTTCAGTCCAACATGTAGAGCGAGTCTAAGAGAATATATTCTCCTAACACACATATTCAAATTTTTCACAAGGCAAATCATTGCACTACGTGTTCTTAACTAAAAGTCTCCCAAGTTAGAAACTAAAAGGAAGCTTCTTTCCAGCCACGGTGTCTAGCTGGGAAAAAAAAATCCCTTCCACAATGTCTAGACTAGTTTTCAGTCTTGGTGCTCAACAAGTGCTACAGAAACAGATCCTCACGGGCTCAAGATTCCTTGTGCTTAAAATAACAAAGTCAAGAAAGTGACCTTATAAGTAACCAGTAAAAGCTCTGAGGACAAAAAAGCACACATATTAATCATTACAATTATGAATATCTACTACTTAAATTAGAACCCAAACAGAAGATTTACTACATAAACTGCAAAAAACATGATGACAAATTTCCTTATTTAAAAGATACTTTCATGCAAAGTGATGATGACGCTTTCATTTCCTATCAACATGTCACAAATTTATCATGGGCAACATGTAGTACCAAGTTTCTTAACAAGCCTGTTTTCCCAGCAGTCAGGGTCGATGATTGTTCTTAACCTAAACCCTACTTTCATTCTGAATGTTTTCCCTCAGACTGTGGGCAGTTTTCCTCATCTGAAGTGCTGGTTTCATCATTTTGGAACTCACTACGTGCGTCTCATTTGAGAACTGCTTGCCTTATTTCAAAGAATAAGAACTATCGTTGGTGTAGCTGCAGTGAAGTTATGCTCTGGCCATTTTTGGCCTCGAGTCCACATGCCCTTCCATGGTGGGGAATGAATTCCCGTTTCTCAAATGTTCCCACTGATTTATTTCAAATCTTTGCCATGAGTCAGCTTTCCTTTTTTGCCATTCATAGCTGATACAGATTCTCTACTGGCAAAGAAAGATATTCTTTTGAAGCCTCAAATAGACATGAGCTTAACCCCTGATAAAAAGAAAAAACAATAGCGTGGCTTTAAAATAAACAGTAATATATGTAGTGAACAGAAAGTTGATCCAGTTAAAACAAAGTGTTGGAAGATGAGAGATTCTCAGATCTGTAATTCAATCTATATCGAACAGAGACTGCACACGCCACATCACAATTTATTTAATGAAAGCTGGATTAACTCTTTCAGTTCTGTTTGCTCTATTATGGCTATTTTCAGTTAAACAACATGGCCCCAAGTCTTCATCTTAACTATAAAAGATCATTAATATCTAGAGGGACATTTTATTTCTCTGCTGTTGTTTCAGCTTGTGTATCTGAAAGCCTCAGCTCAGTGAAGGCTCCAATTTGCTACTGTCACATACTGATGCAATAGAAGCAGCTTAGTATTACAGCTATTTAGTATTGTGTAGCAAAACACTCAACTGAGACATGAAAGCATACTACAAAACTGCACTGAGAAAAGCCCTATTTTCCTTATGAGCTAACTAAATCAAATGCCAACAGATAATTCTGTATAGACATAGTGCTAAGAAAGATGAAATACTAAAGAAGATGCTTGGCTCTTTTTCTTTAAACCTTTTTTCTTAGTGATGTAGCAGTTACTTATGAGTGGTGTGATCTTGTACTCCTGATTTCCTGAAAGCCAGGAGTGGATTTCACTGCAGTGCCCACAGCAGACTTTTATCTTCCCTAGCATTTCATCTCCATGACCAACCCATGTTGTGCCTACTACATCCAAAGAAGTTGCCGGTTCACAACATGAACTCCTATCTAGTAGGAAAAACAAACAAAAAAAACTTCTACCTTGTTGGTTTTGTTAGTTTGATTGTTTTTAAAGTCAGTGAAAGAGATCAACAAACATCCAACAGACTGCTTGCCCGTTGCTGAGCAGAAACAGCAATCTGGAATCTACCAACTTGGCATCCCCAGCAATCGACTTTTACTGTCAGCAGAAATGAAAGTTAGAGAACACTTTTCAAGAGTGTCTACAGAATCTCTCTATTTCTCTTTTGTTGGCTGAGAAAGGGTTTTATTTATAAGTAGGCACCAAGTCCATTATTTTCCACTGCCTTCTCACTTAAGGATGTCTGAATGCAGTAATAGAAAGAATAATGTTTCTTCGAATGTTGTATACTCATAAACTGCATAAATTACTAGACATTGTTTCAATCCACTTCTGTTTGTATGAAGCCTGATTCTTAAATATATTTGTCTGTAGCTAAAGTTGACATCAGCAGAAGCAGAGTAGCAGAGCTGCCATCCAGGATCTAATTCTGAATCCGTGTGTTGCCACAAACTTTTGGTGTTCCCATGGGCACAGGCTGTAGCTTGAACATGTCAGTAGGCAGACCCAGGACAGCCTGGAGATGCCCTGTATCTCAGCCCCTTCATGAGGATACAGGTTTTGTCAGCAGCTCGAATATGACAAGAAGCAGGAGGCACAAAGATACATGAAACAACTCTCATGAAGCAAGACACCCAAGCAATGGTTGCTGTTCAGTGTCCTGCAGCCCGCCTCTCCCCAGCACCAGGACAGCACTGTGGTGGCACTGCTGGCCCTAACACTGCTCACCCTGTGGCTGCAGCAGGGCTGCTCTCTGCAGGCTCCAATTCCAGTCTGACTCAGAGTCAAGCCTGCAGTTTTGCATGCCCAGCTCAGTCTGTGGTCTCACAGAGCAGTAGGTTTGCAGGTGACAGAGTTAAATCTAGCTCTGACCCTGCCACTGGTCTCAGTAGCATTGGGACTGAGCTTGTTTGTTCAAGGTGGTGTTGTCCTACTCCAGATAGGACTTGCTTGGGTTTTTTTCCCATCTTTCCTGCAGGATCAGGGAACATTTATTTCATTAATACCTATAAGAAGCTTAAAATAAGCCTTCTCTTCTGCCACAAACCCATCCTATTATGTTTATATCAAAGCAAATACCACTTCAGCTCCTGGCTGGATGCAGTGCTTGAATGGAATGGATATTAATTAAATACCCAATTTAAAGCAACTGGAATTTTGCCCAAGCCTCCATAAGGAAATTGCAGCCTGTTTTAGCACATTCATGTATTTCTTCTCCCCCTGGTTATTCTGACAACCAGCACTCAGCGATGATGCTCCTCATCTTGTTCTAGTAGTTTACAACCACTGGAATGATGTCTAGCTGTTCAAGAAATATGAATTTTAGTCTCCATTTATAGCTGAGAAACCTGAGGCACAGAAATGTTAACTGGGATTTCTTTAATATCATTAAAAAAAGTGACCATCCTTCTACTCACTGGCATTTTGATGTATCTTGTCCATCATATACTACTTCAGCAAGGTTTGATTTACAGTCCAGTTAATTGAGTTAATACATGTGGACTGCATGAATCCATTTCATGCAAAAACATGTTTTACAGATCAAATAAATTACTTTTCCTTGAAAAACTTGAATGTACTCTTAATTCAAATGCGGGAATTGCACTAGCCAGAAGAAAGAAGTAATCTTTAGTCTACCAGCCTTCATTAGTAGTAAATTAAATAGAAATATCCTCTTTCTAAGAATAACAAAGTGATGCTTTTACGTATAACTTTATATTCCTTTTGAGAAGTGAGATCTGATAATGAATAGTGGGATGCAGTTTTAACAGCTTCTAGCATTGGTGCAACACTGACTGAGGCCAGTTCAGCTATCCTACTGAAAACACACACACTGCTGTCCATGTCTTTGTCAGCTTTGTCAACATATGGGAGCACATCAGGGCAACCAATATCCAGTTGCTCAGTTCCACAGAGGATGGTAAATATCATCCCAAAATCTAGGGAACAGAAAGATTTCAGTGGAATATATATTTATCCTATCTATTCTTCCAAAAGAAGCATATCTATTAACCATTCAAAACTATGCAAATAGAAATTACTAAATCAGATGTTTTGGGGCCAGTCACCTTGCCAACACCATTCATAGTATGGAGCAGTTTTAGAACTTACAATCCCACTCAGTGCAATTCGAAGATACTCTACCAATGAAACTTCCTAATCTGAAGTAGTCCAAAATTTTTTAAAATGTTGCAGAAAGAAAATTGTTCCTCTGCTCATTCTCCTTGAACCTCTTCATAAAGTAGCCTCCCCACCTTTCAAGCTTCCAACTCATGTTTAGAGCATTCCCATGTTTGGTCTTCTCTGCTCACACACTGACCAAACTTGGATTGTCTGTCTCACCTAGTATTTCTTCATAAACTGATGTCTGTTTTTGTTTTTCCATCAATTCTCTTCTGCAAAGCAGCAGCTCCCAGGTATCACAGGCGAGGAGCTCCACTTACACTGCTGCCAGTATCCACTGCATATATTGCAAATTTGCATCTCTTTGTGACTCCACAAGTGTCACTTGTGTGTTTGATACAGCAAAAAGTAGAGATTTCTACCATTCAAAACACCTATGACATTTTGCCTGAGAAAAGTTATTTCTGGAAGATAAACAAGAAGCACCTCTTTCTGCAAATGATTATAGTGCTTCTATATAGACGACATATGCACCCAGCTCTGCCTGTGGTTACTAGACAAAGCCTTTGGGATGTTGGAGCAGTCAGATTGTCGAAAGCTTACAGCACCCTCTGAGTCCCACCTCTTAATTCTTCTAGCACACACAGCAAGAAATGCTAGCCAATCTGCAAAAGGATTCCAAACGCTCTTTCTATTATTTTAAAGTATGTTATTCTATCTAATTACTCCTAGTAATTTTAGCAGGAAGGTTACATATCTTTAAGTTGTAGTTGCATTTTGAAAACATATGCTGCTATTATTTAAATTTTCCCAGAACTTGGAAAAGCTTTGTGAGACACTGCAGTACTATCATAATTGTCCCTTCTGGGAGGATTCATTAATAATATCACTGCCTACACTATATACATGAGCACCTGAACACTACCCCTGAACTCCTTTTATAGCCAGTGATGAACTACTCAATATCATCATCTCACCTCACATCATGAATCATCTCACCCTAAAGCAGACTCCTACCTCTTACCAGATGAATCAACTGAACTCCACCTCCTAAGTCTCTGTGGTTTATAATGAGAAGCTGTATGTGATACCCATCTGTCCACCTACAGCCAGATATAGCTGGAGATGAGTCCTGCTCCGACATACATCTAAACCTTGCGGTTGTGCTCAGAAGTCTGTTAGAAGAAAGGTATACCGACAATGACTGTGAACCTGCCTTCTCGATTCCTGGTGATGAATCAGATCCATAAGTAGATTGCTTTCAACTTGAAGGAGAGATGCTGCATTGTGCCAGCTGACAGTTTGACCCATTCAGTTCATAGTCTATGTATCTAACATAAATTATCACAGCCACTTTATCAGACATATTTTGTTATGTTATCTAAATTGCATTCTTCTAACTCTAACAACCAAGCCAGCAAATTCCTCTTTTCTCAAAACAATGGGATCAACATGGAGCCAATCAAGGCTGACTTCAAGGTTTCACAATTCTTGCAATGGTACAAAGATGGGTACTGCCATAGGTACACATAGTTCTGACTATCCTCAGCTTTAAAGAAAACTTGGTACCAACTGGATACCTCAACTAATGTACATGGATCCCAATATGTTAAAAGTCTTGTGTCTGAAAAAAAAAAGCGTTTGATTAGATTGTATTCGTGCTTTTTTTTTTTTTTTTTTTTTTTGAGATATGAACCCATATTTTCAGGTCAGCTTGTTCTGCAGTCAGCCTAAAGTGGATAAAGACCTGACCTGAACTTGCAAATTAAACAAGACAACATACGTACTTACAGCGTTACTGAACAGATAATTTTTCTGACAGAGGTTCTGTAGCAGAGGGAAAGATTAGTTTTGCGTTCTGCGTGTGCTGACCTTGGAAGAGGAGAGATTTCACCAATTCAGCAGTGAGTAAAAGGAGCTAAAAGAAGAACAGGCAATTGCACAGGAAACAGAATGTGGCCTCTACTCTTCCGGTGCAAAGAGCAATACACTGTCCTGGGGCTGCTGAAAGCAAAAGGTGCCCTGTTCTGCTTCTGAAGCAGTCAGAGGAAAGAACTACATGCTGAAATCTGGCCTGAGCAACCCGCAGCACACTCTTCTGCGCAGCAACAACTGGGAATCTTTCATCAGAAAAAAAATTTCAGTTTGCTAAGTATTTGTCTTTGCCACGTGGAAAACTGAAGTAATGCTTGTGATCTAGGGTGTTTGACATGTTTTACTTCTAACTGTGTTCTACAGGATGTCTCACTGTATTTGTCTCTGAGTGCTGTGTCTGGTATGACTTAGACCATAGCATTCCTCCTCTTCTGGAATCTAAATTTACAGGAGTACATATCCCCAATGCCAGGCCAGTTTCCTTCTAACTGCATGCTGATGTGCAATAATGGTCACATATGTTGGGTAGGGAATTGGCTGAACAGGGGAGAATTTGGCTTCTGAACCGCATCCTACTCACAGTAGTATTTGACATAAGAAAACAGCTGAGATGCCCAAAATGAAGTGCTTTGGGTAGAACAGCAAATCACAATGAAAATTACCTGATTTCTTGAATGCCAAATATTTTGAACTTTTAGGGTTTTTAATGGGTCCACTGGCCCATAATTTCTTCCGCATAAGGTGACACAACAGTATTTCCTGCAACAGGGAAATTCCAACTCTGAGCTAGCTGAGGTGTGACAAAATATACCACCAGCATCAGAAGGCCACCATTAATCCACTGGGTAGGTTTTAATGTGGCATTTGAATCTTAGAACTCCATCACATATTCTTTTAAACTTAAAGTAACACAGCTGTTTTAATAGTTGCTGCAAATTCCCCTATGGGTGTCCAAATCTTCTCACAGGATGGGAAGGCAGTCAGAGATCCTGTCCACTCTGCAGCATAGGCTCAGCCCTGCTGTGGCTTCATGCTCTGCTGCTCATGTGTCTAGATGGGTTGTTGAATTCTGCTGCATACTATTCAAGCAAGGTCACTGAGATGAGGCTCAAAAGAGACACAGCTCCTGTGTGAATGCCTCATGGTTGTTGGCAGTGGAAAATAAAGCAGAGCAGTTAGAAACATCTTTGGAGACTCTAACTTCTTGAACAACTGCAGATCATTACATATAAGCACATGGCTAGTCTCCAAGTGTGTGCACAGCTTGTAATCCACTCCCCAGAATACAAAGAAAGTTCCTAAATTGACAAGGCAAGCTCCTAGAGGATGGGGTTTACTGGTCTATCTGCAAAAATGCATCCTGCCTGCAGGATAAGGGCTTAACATGTGCATTTAGTGGTTGGCCTCAAGTCTAAGTACAGGCTTCCTCTCACCAGAGAAGCCTAGCAGTGGCTCTTGAAATTTACTGGAGCATCAGGAATTCGTAACACACAGCACCACTACTCTACTTCTCCTGCTCAATTTAGGCAAAACTTTGTCAGAGCCAAATCAAGAGACATTTCTCAAACATTCATTTCTAGAGTTTGCCAGTAAAGTGCTACAAGCTGAAACTTTGGAGTTATGGAGCTTGAAATTAACCAGGAAACATATTGTACCTGTTATTAGTGCGGAAAATTTCACAGAACCTAATCAGCCCAATCTGAACACAGCCTATGGAGAGCTGTTGGCAAACACACTGACCATTATAGCTACCTCCACTCTATTATCACACTGACTGTAACATAAACCCTGCTCCTGTGAAAGACCAGTGAGGAGTATCATCATGTTAGGAGTGTCATACCTGGGTTTCCCTGAGACATGGAGTCATAGATGAGTTTGCAGGACTTCAGCAAGATGCCAATTTTCTTTTCTGGGGAGTAAGCCTTGTGCATGGTTGTAAACTTGTGAAGGATCTTGTCCAACACAACAGTTTCAGGTACACTGGTTGTGACACCTAGGTCAGTGGTAGTTGTGTTTTGTATCACAAGCTGGTTCTCTTTTAGCTGCTGTAAAGATCCATCTTTGTTGTGGATTTCTTTTAAGTGAGAATTGATGGCTTCTTTTAAAGGTTTCAGGACACATTTGTACAAAGCCGACTCAGCAATCATATCTGCATGGAGAAGGGAAAATGCAAAAATCCATCGTAAATAATCAACACTGGAGTTGAGGTGCCAGTAAGACTCCTAAAAAAACCATGGTTATTCATGCACTGCTGTATAGCTTTGAGCAGGAAACAGAACTTACATTTCAGAAAGTAAATATTTTATTACCAGTAGTCACCAGAAGTCCTGGAAAGGCTCAAGGCCAGAGTGAAAGACACTGACATTTGGTCAGAAGTCTCACCCTTCCTGCTCAAGTTACTCTAATTTACTGATATTTAAGTCAACTCTTATGCCACCTGTAGAAGAGGAAGTTGTGTGGACTGAACGTTTGCTTAATACTCAGCAGGAGAGAAAAGGAAGCAGGAGAGACTGTGAGAAAGTGCCTTTTGTCTGTTGTCCAGACCCTAGAAACCAGTGGTAGGGCTAGCAGGAGTGCATGGATCATTTGTCACCCCTGCACTGTGGCAAACAGGTCACTGCTAAAAAAGTCCATCTGCTCAGCCAGAGAGGAATGAAGCAGAAGGCATACAAAGTGTAACTATTTTAAGGATTCCAGTAAATCAGCCTGAGGCAGGAGGGATTTGAATGGTAAGTCTTGTGTGGTGGAGATCTCTGTCCTCTGCAGGAGCAGACAGACGCCTCCTAGGCTGGCAGAGCTGCACTGTCCTGATAAGGAACTGCAGATGAGCAGTGCAGGATCTAATGAAGCATGTCTGTGTGAAGGTGGGGTAATCCTTGCACTCACACAGCTCTGCCAAGCACAAAAAGGACACTTGTTTCTGATTCCTTTCCACCTTCCTTAAACAAGATTAATGACAGACTTCCCTGTGCTGAAAATCCCTCTGTCTCCAAGAAAGGGGTTACTAGGGTAAATATCGTAGGTCTTAGATGAGATGCGTGAGAAGTGAAACAGTAGCTCTTCTCTCTGAGGTATGTCAGAGGCTGGCACAGGTTCACTCTGCCAAGGGGGCTGCAGGGCCACCTGAAGCCTTTGCTGGGTGAGAAGGAAGCCAGCAGGGAATGCTGAGACGAGCAGCTGATCACCTCTGGGTCCCAACATGTAATGGAGCAGCACCCTGGTCCACGAGACATGGCGGTTGGCCATGTTCTGAGCTGGGGGCCTTCCAGCTCCCAGTTTGCTCTGGGCCAGCTTAGGAAGCTCATAAATAGCTCGGCATTGGTTCTCAGATCCTCAGTAAACAGTTTTAAGTCAAAAGAGTGTGAGAGTATGTGCATGAATGCTTTTTCTGGCTGTACAGGAGGATCGAGATCCTGCAGCCTTTTGTATGCTCCCACATGGACGTATGTTAAACTTAGGCCAGTCCATACTTTTAAGCAAGAAGGGAATTGGCACATTATTCCTCACAGCACATTGAAGAAACACCCTCAAATGGCTGAAAGGATTATTTTTTCCTCCCCAAAGTCAATTAATTTATTTAGCACAGAGACATGAATGCTGCATTTTTGGGGCCAGCAGATGTCTTGGAAGAGGCAGCTCTTCCCTGCCTCGAGGCTGAGTTGTGCAGTCCTGGATCAAGTGATTCCTCTAGCCTGCCACTCCAAATGGTTGCAGTCTGTCCCTCCTTGTGGGATAGCAACTGGCCCTCTATCTGTACACCATGAGCAAGGAGCTCTCCATCCTCACCACAGAGCCTGGGGAAGGGGGCCACGGGAATGGGCCTGTGCAAGGGCTTGTCTTGCAGAGCACAGCTTTTGGTGCATGTGTCCATACCTATATATATGTGTGCATAATTTTATGCATGTATATCCACATACACGTATATGTCTCCCTTACACAAACATGCATCTCTTCTACTTAAACTCATTCTCTCAAAACATTCAGAATAAATTTTTCCCCCTCATTGGAATCCTAGTTTTTAGAGCTGCTTCTCCAAATGCTGGAACAGCACAGCAGATTTCAATTCAACCCCCTCAGATTTATAATTTCTGTAAAGCAGAACCTGTGTCCACATGATCTCATTTCCCTCCTTGCCTTCCCAAATCTTGCCCAAGAACTAGTAAATTACAAATACATACCTAATTGCTCGTCAGTGTAGGCAGCTGGATCTATCAGAGATTTCAGCTCGGTGCTCTGCACTAGGTAACTCTTCAGCTGCGTCATCATCATTCGGATTTCTTGTAACATCTCTGTGCTGGAGCTCTGCTTTGCCATCATCTCCAGACTGTACACTCTGTAGTCTTGCACCAGGTTGCCAAAGTATGAGTCCTTATCCTGTGCCAGCTCCACTATCTTTTTCTGCAGCTTTCTATCATTAGACAAAAAGACTGTGAAGACGTTGGACAGGCTGACAAAGGACAGCCTGTTCTTGGCCTTGCCCAAGATCATGGAGCGTGTCTTTTTAGTAGATGAAGTAGCCAGCATCTCCAGGTCATCCTCGGTGCTGCTGGTGGAGTAGGAGTCTGGTTCAGATGCTGATGTCTGGGCTGCAGCACTGCCTCCCAGGCCTTCCAGGGACAAGTGCGAGCCCTTCAGTTCAGCTGAGTTCACAGACTTGCGGCCACATCCTTGCTCGGTCTCAGCATTGGTGCCAGTGGCAGCGCCTGCTGCTGATGCTGAGCAGTCCGTGCCTTGAGCCTGAGCTGTGACTGCAGGCTGCTCCACCACCGTTCTGTGATTTGACTGGCAGGAGCTGAGGACCTGCGGTGCCTGGGAAAGCCTCTTCCTTCTGGGCGGTGGGATAGGAGGCAACTTTCCTTTCTCAGTGGCATCACTTTGTACCTCAGGCATGGACTCCTTCTCTGCAGGTTCGGGCTTTGCCTCCTGAAACTGCGACACGGCCTGCTCAGGAACCTCTCCAGGCATTTCTGCAGCCTTCCTGCACAGCCTTTCACCTTCTCTCTGTGTGTCCAGCTCTTGTTTTTCTTCAGTCTGTTCCCCTTTTGGTGTTTCACAACTTGCAGGCTTACCCGTGCAACTCTCCTCTGCGGCCCTCTCAGATGGCCGCCTCCGCGGGGGCACAGCAGGCTGGGGGCCCTTCTTGAGGCTGCCGGCTAATGGCTCCTTGTCAGAGCAGCTTTGCTTCCCTTCCTCACCGTCACCGCCCACGGTTTTCATTTCCTTGATGCTCTTGCCCAGTGGCTGAAGAAGCTGTGTTTCTTCACAGGCCGTCATGGGTTCCCATGGGAGCTTCAGGGAAGACTTCTGCCCATGAGAGTGTGGAGGGGGTGGTGGGGGGCGGCGGGGTGACGTGGTGGTGGCAGGAGGCAGGCTGGAGCATACAGCATGGCCCTTGGGAGGAGGTGAGTCTGGATGAAAAGGATTACTGCACTCTTCTATAAAAATAGGATTCACGAACCACAGCCTGTCATTTCCTATTGACAGCTCAATTTCACATGAGCAGTGGTTTGCGCTACTTGCAACACACTGGGTAGATCTCAAACCGTCTGCCTGGGCCGTGCTGAGGGCAGAGTCTGTTGCAGGGTGGGATAACGCCTCTGTGCTCATTCTGTGGTTTAAAGAGGAATCCCAAAAGTCTACCAAAAATCAAAAAAAGAGAGAGAAGGAAAAGAAAAATGAAAAAAACTCCTGTAGAAAAAATTAACTGCTAACTGTAGGCGGAAGTCCTACATTTGTTAAAAGAAATAGTACACTTCATTCACACCTCTGCACAAAACAGTGTGAAAAAAGAGTTGATACTTCATGCATGTGAGATATTTCAAACCAGGGGAGGATATCAGAAGGGTCACCACAGGAATTATTCTTGGCAATTTTTGGACACTCTTCTAGTGAGAGCTATTCATGCTGTCCTAAGTGAGCAGAAAGGTACAGCAGTAAATATGCCTATTTGAGCAAAAGAGTCTATGGTTTGCTTAGTGATCACTGCCCAAATTGCAGAGACAGGTGGTGGGTGAAGGCTGCAGGCAGGTGCAGTTTCCCTCTTGCAAGTTGCAGGAAGCTGTGGGGCTGGGACCTGCAGCCTGGATACACATCTGTTGGAAGCACCAGGAGCATCAGCTGAAGTTCCACAGTATGCTCATGTAGCAGATCCTGGTCTGCATAGAGCTCTGATCCCACTTTACACTACAACCAGACCAGAAATATATGACTTTGCTATATCATTTAATATTACTTTGACTGATAACATTTATCTTGAACTTCTACAACTCAGATAATCATTGTCCACAGCCATGCCCAGTCCCTGTTTTGCACCTTGCTTCAAGACTGTCCACCTGCATGTGTAAGAGAAGAAAGATAGTGCAAAAGACTGCATATGTATGAGGGCTTTATACTGAAGGACTACAGAATAGTATGTTGGTACCACCAGCTGTGACTGGGAAAGGAAGATGATTCAGATGCCAGATGTCATTTCCATACATTACAAACCTCTTATTAGAATTTGTTTTTCAATAAATTGTTTTAAAACATTTTGAAGTGTTTTTATGTCTTCTGAACAGTTTCAGTACATATTTAAGCTGGTCTGATTGCATTTAATCATTCCTTGAGCTGCTGATTCAGGATCCTTTCCTGGAAGCATCTGGAAACAGAGGATCCTGCAAACTGTGTTTTCTGACCATCTAAAAGGGGAAAACTTCTGAGGGTATTCCCTGGATGAAAACATGGGGAAAATGTGAAATCCTGGAAACACAGAGATGCAGATAACTAAAGTACTCTGGCATGCCTGGTGTCAAGCCTGAAGCTTTGTAAGAGTTAGATACCAGCTCTTCCCTTCCATTTTTATCCAGCTGAAATTGTTGAGTTATCCCTTCTTAGCCTAGGCTGGTATCCATGGTTAATTCAAATTTAAGAACACTTCACCATGTTTTCTTTGGAAGGCTGAGCTTTTCATTTCCTACAGTGAGAGGTAGGAGAGAAAAGAAACTGAAAATGAAATGTTACCAGGAACAGCAGCTCTTAGGAAGAGACATACAGATGCAATACCAGCATGCTGCCAAGCCCCTCACATCTGAGACTGTCTGGGTCACGATTTTCTTTAAATGCCCTAAGTCCTCTGTGTATCAGCAAATACAGAGCAGTGGAAGTCAGTATATAATGCTGCAGAATCTCCTGGGCTGAGAAAATGGTGAGTAAGCCAATCCACAAAAGGGAAGTTGGTTATTTTTCTCAGTAGAGGCCAAGGATAAAATGCTGTGAAGCAAATGTAATGCTCCACTCAGCCTGAGAGGGTCCAAATGAGGCCGTGGTGCTCTTACCAAGGGCTACACAGCTGCTTCACAGAGGTGCTCCCTAGCCAGGCCACGCTGTGGGCATTCTGATACTTCTGTTGCTGTCCTGGTTCTTCCCTTAGCTTACACTCAGGAGGGCCAATTAAGAAGTTATTTGAAGACTTTGGCACTTCTATGAAGATACACGTTTTCTGTGCACTGCAATCATGTTAATTCTCCTGGTAAAACACTTTCTGTACCAGAGAAGTCAAGGCTGGAGGACCTGCAATATATGTTGCAACCAGATCCTTTGTGGAACAATCCGGCTTGCAGGTAAACATCTTATTTTCACTTCTCAACCTCCCACTGTTCCCCCATCAATTTGAAATAAATAAAAATCACTATATTAGAATTTCAAGCAATGCTGAGTTTCCTTTGGGAGAGTCACACTGGGAAGCATGTACTGTTTCATTGTATGAAATTTTCTTCCAGTAAACAGCACCATTCTTTTTTCCATTCTCTGTCCTCACCAAGGCAGCATGACATCCCAAAAAACTACCATCATTTCCCAGGAAATCTCTACATAACATTTCTTCTCACTTGTCAGAATCTTCTCTGGCATGCACTGCCCTATGGCTGACAAACGTGCAGCCATCACCACTTTTATGACCACCAGTGTACACGAGAGAAGAGGACTACAACCAACACTGCTTCAGTGCTTGTGCTTCAGTTAATCTTTTCTTTCAGAAGTGCTGGAGATTGTTGCCAGAAACATGACCTTCTCTGTTGGCTCAGATTACAGAGAAGGGTTGGAGAATCATGATGTGCTTCGTGTTTTAATCCAAAAGTTTACATTTGCTATAACCATAAAATCAGTAATAAGTTTGCAGCATGTTATTTCAAATTGCTGGTTGAACACCCATATTTAAGAATTGGAACATACTCAAAATAGAGGATGCTGATGGTGTTAGAGGCAAATCTGCTTGGCCAAATTCAACGAAGCTGGCTGAACTGAAACCAGAGGGGTTTACCCATCCGTTCTGGGAGTTCTAATGCAGAAGATTCTAAAATAGATCCCAAAAGCCCCAAGGTGTTCTTTTGAGTATCTCTGAGTGAGCTAACTCTTCTGCTTCCAGCATTGCTTCATTGTTCTCAACAGCTGAGTGAAAACTGAAAATCAAAGGAACATAAGAGACACTTTTTGACTGTAACAGCCATCTCAACTGGAGTGCAGTTAATGGGAAGAAATAGGAAAGAGAGCTTTTAGTTAACAGAACTGCATTTCCCAACTCCATAGCTGCACACTTCTGATCTAAAATTTGCTCATTTGGTGCTGTCTCTAAAAATAATAGTCTGTATCGTGTTAACGTGAGGCAGGAGAACATGCTGGGATGCTACACACTTCTCTACCAACTAGAAAATCAGTGATAGGAAGCAGAAATACCAAAATACAAAAATACTGCATTTCCATCAGCACTGTCCAAAGGGGAAATTGTAAAGGTGTTTTCCTCTTTTTGTATACCCCTGATGTCAACTACTTAAAGTGTGTGTAGGCTATCCTAAGAGGCTGTGCACCTGTTCCAGCTGCTGAAATTCATAAATTCATGCCCTAACTTATGCACTGGGAGTGTCAGTCTCATGCCCTGCATAGAAGCCCAAGTGATGCGGACTTTTTTCCTCAGTGTGCTTCCGTAAAGACAACAAATGTCTTCCCACTCATATTCAGGCTTCCCCACCTGTTCTGAAGACAACAGCTTATCTATTCACCCTTGCATTGTGTCTGTGGGAGGCATTGTAGTTGTCACGAGCCTCAGAGAAACCCGGGCAGCTTTGAGGGACTTACCTGTCCCCAAACTAGAGATAATTTCAAGATCTTGAAAGCTACGGGCTTCTAATATTGCTTGTGGTAGCTTCAGGGTGAAGGGTAGCAAATCCCTGTAAAAAAAGAAACATAGCAAAAAACTAGTAGAAGAATAAATCCCTCAGTTTCTAGGAACTCCAGATTTCACCATTGCTTTAATGATAGAATTGGCTCACAATTTCAGTCCCATTCTGAAAGGTACTGAATGTCACCAGAACCCAGCAAGGAATCATGTGCACTGTGCCAACCCGGGCTGCTCTGAGTGCAGAAGCAATCACCAGCTCCTGCAGTGATGCTATGTGCCCCACCGCTGGGGCTTCCTCCTCTGAAAATAGCAGTAATGTCATGTCAGGGGACACCACAGGGTTAATAATAACTTCCCATACAAATAGATGCAGTTTCTCAGAGGATGGTAGCTGACTTTCATTAAAACACACCTTGGGTCTGAGACAATTTAGTGGAGCTTTCAGGCTGGCAGTGAACTGCTTAGATTTGTCTCTTGCCCGGTGACAATTTGCTAAACCTCTTCCTACCTCAATTAAAAAAAAAAAAAAAAAAAAAAAAGGATGGTAATTATAGTCCCCACAATGTATCAATAGAACAGGGATATTCGACATAAACAGATTTTAACTGTTCTTTTTTTTTTCATGACAGATATTGACAGATACCAACAGATATCAGGTTTAAAAGAGGAAGAGGATTCCCACAGTCCTTCTCCTTTCTTTGTTATTGTTGTATGCATGAGTCATTTGTGGGTGTTTTTTTTGTTGGGTTTTTTTTTTTTTCTTTTTTTGGAAAACCACATCTAAAATCAGGAAACATGAAGACATTAAGCTAATAGGAAAAAAAAAGTGATTTTATTTACAGGGCAGGCAGCTTTCAAACAAGCCTGTTGCCTACAGGTGTAATTTTTGTGATGTAAGGTAATTTAGTCATCACGGCAGAACAAGCCAAATATTCCTTTGGAAGGAGCCCGAGAGGCCTGATAATCTGTTTCCAGCTATTTGTAGCTGAGTATTTACTACAGCGCTGAGAGCAGCCTCTCCACTCATTATTACAGAGAGTTTCTACAAGCTGCCAGGGAAGAGCAGGGCAGAGCCAAAGCTGTGTTTTTATTCCCTGTTTCTGTCAGGAAATGACTCTCCACTCATCTTGTCCTTCAAAAGCACACTAAGAAATAACTTGAACTGTCAGAATATGTATTTGGCATTCAACATTGACAGGAACTGATAGAGAAGCTTTTCTGGTTTTCTTGGATTCGTTCTCAATCCACAGTCCTCTCTGCAGGAAAGCAGAGGTGAGCAGATTCTTCCCTCCCACAAGCCATTTGAATGGAAATGCTCCATTCCTATATGCTCCCTTGCTGAGACAAAAATCATTTGAGTGGGGCTCAGGGTACTTTCTGCCTATTCTGTAGGGTTTATATCTATCTAGATATCTAAATGACTTTTCATTGACCAGGGTGATATGGAGCTTGGCTCCATGAGTGCAGCAGGGGTGCTGCTCCTGCAGTAGAACACAGCTGGCTGCAGAGGCAGCCCCCAGAATAGTTCAAATCTCTGGCTGGGTAAGCTGAGCATGCTGCATCATATCATAGATAGAGCGCTGCTACTGTGTAAGCTGAACAAGACACTCACACAAATGCCCTGTAAGCATGTCCTGAGTCTACTCTCTTCTCTTACACTGAAATAACTGTTTTAAGAATTATCTACGTCTATTTAAGGAATACCGAAGGATTATGTTCTGCTCAAAACCAGGCCTGCTAAAGCAGGGACAGACCAGGCAGAGTGTGTGGGTATTGCTGCAATGTGCTTGGCACAGACACACAGATTAAATGAGACTGCAGATGCTCAGTTTTAATTACACAGAGGGACTCATCAGCTGATGATCAAACCTTACTCTAATGAGGATGACTGCAAAGGTCTGTCTCATCTCCGTACCCACTACACTTGGTATTGTTGCACTGAGTGAGCATGCAAGGTTTGCTCTATATCACTTTACATTTTTTGGCTAAAGAACAGGATTTTTTTAGAAGAACTCTCCTTGGGAATACCAGAAGAGGTGACTAAGTGCTCTGAGTCTCCTGTGGGCAACAATCCTGGGCAGCTATTTAGCAGGTTGGAACTCTGTGATCTGTAGGGTCACTTTCAACCTAAGCTGTTCTATTTTTCCATGAACAGTCTGCCAGCAAGCTGACCAAGTCACTGCCAGGTGTGTGAGGATGTTCCTGCCTCACCCAGGAACCTTCTGCCTCCATACCCTGCCAGCCCTGTCCTGTGTCCAGCTCCTTTATGGATGCAGCTCCATCGCCTTCCCTCAGACAAAGCTTCCAGCAAACTCATGGACAGAGGTGGTTGTGCTGTTGGAAAGGCATGTGGGCAAAGGCAGTTCAGAGGGGAGAATGGAAGCAGTGAATCCAACTCACCTACTGACACAGTAGAAGGCAACCAGTTTGAAGACATCCTCAAATACAAGGACAGATCCTTCCAGATACAGGACTGATGAAAAACAAAAAAGATAGTCAACAACTGTATTCTTTAAGCTGAAGGGTAAAGCAAGTTGGGTGGGTTTAGTTCACACATCTTACACTCTGTGATTGTCCAGCCTTTGCATATAATAAGAAGCGTAAGGAACTGGCTTCAGATAGCCAAGCACAGTGTTGTTCTTCGGGGAAAAACAGCCTGGTTCCCTGAATGGTTGCCTCAAGATGTCAGAACATTGTGACAGTAATAGAAACAATGGGGAGAAACAATAGGTCACAGCCTAGTGGTTAATCACAAGTCCATTTATATCCAAGGAACTGCAGATCTTCTATATGTATGGGCTATCCTTGCAGGTCTCCATGCTGCAATCTGTTTTGGTCTGAATAGATAAAAATGCACTGAACTTATCTCCCCTGTCTTCTCCCTCCTTTGTGTTACATAGCAACAGCACTTTCCTCTAGGTGGCAAAATACAACCCACAGCATGCTGCAGAGCTCCCTGAGATGACCTTCCTTGTAAAAGCATGCTATAGAATTGTGCAGGCCAAACTTCACATTGTTACAGAGATTTGGCCTGCTAAACTAGAAAAAAAAAAGTTCCCTGAGCAGTGGAGAAAAGTTCACACTGACAGATAACCCAAGGCAGGGAGAAAATGATGGATCTGCAGGATCCATCTGCAGTGCCCATCTTTGCACCTGCATCCTGCACTGCAGCCACCTCCTGGGTTGCAGCTCAACTGTGGGCACTGACTTCAGCTGTGGTGAGTCAGCTTCTTCAGTGTCCATGAGTCACAGCCCTGGGAAGACTCTCCAGCTCGTTGCCCTGCATGGTTACCAGTTCCTCTAAAAAGTGAGATGGCTTCAGCATCTGTGGAAGGGAGACGTTCATCTGTCTCCTGCTTCACTTGTGGGTGCGCAGAGAGACACCGGCTCTACTTGTCCCACGAGCAGAGATTCCCATAGGGAGGAAATGCTCAAGCCTTGTCCCATTTGTTCAGCCTCACAGCTCATTCCCCAAACAAGGCATTTCCTTCTTTTACTTCTCCCTTTGTCCTAGCCCGGGTCCTGTAGTTCCCATTTTGTGCTGTGTCTAACAATGCAGGCATTTTTTGTAAGGCACAATTCTCAGAAGTTGTTCTTAACACCAGTGTGTGCTGGATCAGCATGAAGGGATCAGCCTCGCTGTGAGCGCTCAGACCATACAGCAATGTGGGTTTCCAAACGTACTTTGGGAAAAACAATCCTTTTCCCTTACATTTCTCTCACAACTGGGAAAAAAAATGCCTGGCAAGTTTTTTTTTTCTTTTTGGTTTAGTAAGAGACATGTTGCAGTCAGGAATTTTCATTAAACATCTACAAAGAGCAATTTCAATCATTTGAAATACATCTGCTTTGCAGCTCTAACACAGGAAACTAAAATAAAGACAAAAAACTCAGTGCTGTTCCAGAGAATTAACCAAAACCCAAGAGTCTCCGAACTCACTTGAACTTCCAGCAATTAAAGAAAGCCCTTTGTGCAGACACCGGTTCTAAGAACTTTGTTCTGTGAAGAACCACATGTTCACTTTGGCATCCCCAGTTGCAGGTGGATGTAAACTGCACCTGTTTGTGTTTACAAATACAAGCAGATTGTTCAGATTTGGACCAATGATTGTTTCTGTGCCAGAAAACTGCCATTTAGGAGCCTGAATTTTAACCAAAAGATTAGATCAAGCCCCTCAGCGACAGAGGAGCATCCACATAGAAATGCCTTGTCACTGTACTGTTACAACTCCTTTCATATTTAGTTAAACAGTGCTAAACACCACAAATCAGCGGGCACTATACAGCCAAAGCAGCCTAATGATAAAAGAATTCATGGTACAGAGACCCAAAGGACTCTGCTGACTGCTGGGCACAGTCTCAGGGCTCCCTGTGGAGAGGACAGGCAGGGAGGTGATGGTGCTTTTAACTGGCTGAGGACACACTGTAAGGAACTGGGAATGCTTCTCTGACATGAGCACTGCTGCTCAGGGAGAAATCATGGCACTATCATGTAAAGGAACTTACGACTTTTGCCAAAGCTACAAGCAGCCACTTTTCTGCCAGCCTGGTGTAATCCTGCTGAAAGCTGCAGGCACAAAATTCATCCTTCTTGGCTCACAAAATACACCCAGTGCACACAAAGAACAAAAAAACCTCTACCACTCACCAAGTGGCAAGATGACAAGAACATGATGAAAGCAACAGCAAACATAGGGTGGGTTCAGTGAGCCAGATGTTCATAATCGTAGAATGGCTTAGGTTGGAAGGGACCTTAATGATAATTGAGTTCCCACTTCCTGCTGTGGGCTGGCTGCCCCCCCACCAGCTCAGGCTGCCCAGGGCCCCATCCAGCCTGGCCTTGAATATCTCCAGGGATTGGGCATTCACAGCTAACCTGGGCAGCCTGTGCTGCTGCCTCATCACTCTCTGAGAGAAGAGTTTCTTCCTAACATCTAACCCACATCTTCTCTCTTATAGTTTCAAGACATTCTCCCTTGTTCTGTCACAATTTGATTATGTAAAAAATTGCTCACCTTTTTGCTCATAAGCTCTCATCAAGTACTGGAAGATCTCAATGAGGTCTCCCCAGAGTCTTCTTCAAGCTAAATAAGCCCAGCTCCCTTAATCTTTCTTCAGAGGAGAGATGCTCCAGCCCTTGTCAAGGGATTTTAAATTCTACCTACTTAGAAGCCCACTGAAAGAAGTCACCTCCAGGAAACCAAAGATGAAATATGGAGATCAGTGTTCAGTTTTGAGTAGCCCAAAACAAAGTTACGATAATGGTAACATCTTGGGGGTGATGGAAGCATTAATAGCACACATTAATGGTTCTCTGTTGACTGCTCTGTTTTCTGCCCTTTGTTTAGTCAGTAAGTAAGCAGGACAAGGCCAGATTATGAACTGCTATAAATAGTTGTGACTGATTCATCTTTCCTTTCACTTCAACTGTGTACTCTTCAGATTCTCACCTTTTGGCACTGACTAGAATTTGTCCACAAGTTTCTTTTTCTCGTTAGCTCCCCATCATTTCTCTGTCTAGATGATGATGTTTTTGAGTCATACTGTCCCTGGGCATTCTGCCTTCCTCTTCCCTTTGATTTTTCCCTGCAGATTTGTATTTGCAAGTCCCGTTGTTCTGGTCACATGGACAATTTCCTCTCTTCTTACTGCTTATGCAGGCTCATGGGACCCAATTACCTCAGCTTCTTCTCTAATGGAGCTCTTAGTCCCATTCACTGCTTTTGATTTCTGTGTAATCCTTCAGAGGCATCTGAATTCAAAGGTTTGAGTTCCATATTTAACAGCAGTTGTGTTGACATGTGCTGACATGGGACTGCTGAGGACACAACCATCTCTAAAGTCTTGCTTCCATGTGCTTGAGATCTCTCTCTTATTTTTCCAGATTCTGGAAACTATGAGATTTGCTATCATGGGAGTGATTCCATTTTTTAATCACTCTTTTAAAATTTAAGATGATAACTCCACAGTCTTTTAACCATACCTCTCAGGTGTTCCCTTTGATGTCCCTTGCTTGATGCCATTGTTGCCATGACGTGCCTTGCACTGACTTGGCAACAAATAACTCTGGCTGGCTTTCCTGCTTGTCCTGCTGCCTTCAACCCTTCTCCTCTTACTGAGAACACAGATCACTACAAGGCAGAGGGTACCAACCATCTCTCCAGACTCCGGTGTTCCTGTGCCTCCAGGGTAAGTCATAAAAATGGCTGGTGGCAGGAGCAGATGCACAGGTCCTGCTTGCTGATCTGTCTTGCTTTATTGAAATAAAGCATGACATAACACCTTCACATTATTTCTCTGGCTCCCTGAGCCTTTCTGTCTCTTATTCATGCACTAGGTGGTGGTGGTATTAAGTGAAAGAGTTTTAGCTAGAGGGAGGAACATTTAGATTACATTGGTAGAAGTTGTTATGGTGTTCATACTGTCTTTCTGCAACAGCTCTGTCTGCAAGTTCCTTTATGTGTCCCTGACACTGCTTCTTGTTTTACTTTTTGAAGACTTTCTCATAGGTACCATGTGATCTGTTTTCTTGAAGGCACTGTCAATATTTATCTGTTTCAAAGCCTTTTCATCTTCACTGCTTCTTCCATTTTTTCCATGTCTAAGATGCATTCTTTTCTCTGTTACACAGTTCTAGACTGTCTTTGCAACCCAGACCTATTTTGTCTTTCTTGTCTTTCCTAGTGATTCTTTCATGAAGCTGTTGGCTGTTTTTGCTGTCTTGCTGTGTTTTCTTTTTTCTTTTTTCTTTTTTTTTCCCTCAACAAGAAAGAGCAGAAACTTCGCTGTTTTGGACTTCTTCCAGAGTCTTCTGTTGTGCATCCAATGGATGCTTTCTCATAGGATTACAATTTTATGGTTTCCTACAGAGTTTAATCTATTTTGGCCATGATGAAAAAAATCACTGCTGGTGGCAGTTCCTGTGAAATTGAAACTAATGAATTATGAAAATGATAAAGTGTTAATGAGCTTGGGTCTAGACTCTAAGAACAATCTGCCTTTCAACTTTGTTCTTCACAAGATATAACTGTATGAGGCAGAATGAAATTTTGAATATGCAGTGCAAAAAAAGAAGGTGTGAAATGCAGGCCTCCACAGTTTTCTCACACCAAAGCTGAATGGAGTGAAGAGCATGCTTTGCAAAGTGCACAGTTTCCCTGCATACCACATGCTAAGAAAATGGACTGTCCTCACATTTCACAGCCATGGGGGTCTTGGCTGCATTATGCTTTGGCTCATCCATATTCCCCCAAGCACAGGGGCAGTACCTCGGTGCATACTTGGATTTTATGCCTTCAGTTCAGCATAAACTGCTGCTGCTGTCTAGACTTATTGTCTCTGGTTGCAGGATCTTTGAGCAGAAATGTGCTATGGCCATTTTACTGTTTCCTCCTTGTTGTGAAATGTATTTCAGCAGGAGCTGAGAGCATATTTCAGGCTCTCAAGGGCACTTCAAGAATAGCTAGCTCTGCTAGAAGAGTAGTGCTACAGCTCATCAATTCTTTGCTTACAAGTACTCATGGTGAACAGGCCCAGGGCACTGCCTGTCCTGTCTGGGATTAAGAGCACAGTGCAATCTATCTGGTGAACGGCTGTCAAGATTCAAAGCACTTGCCTTTCTTGTCAGGTCTTCACTTCGTGTTTCTTTTGCAGTGCTCAAATTAGCTTCTTGAAGATGGTAAATCTCATTCCTGGTTTGCAGTGTTCCTTCAGCCGGAGACTGGGAAGGTCCAGGACTGCTTCCCATGACTAGATGGCAGCATGAGGTTACCCAGAGTTGTAGATGTAGCCTTGCGGAGTCCTTGAAGGACACTACTGTCTGAAATTCTGGGGCTTTCGTTCTTTGTAATAAGGCTGTGTCGATAATCTTGACAAAAGCACATGTTATGATATGTATGCATTTTATCGAGCGCCACTTTTTTCCCACTTACCTTGGTGAAAAGTTTATTTCTCTGGCTCTGAGATACGTCATGATGAAGTACTTTAAAGCTGAGATTAATCATATAGAAAAAGGAAGTTTTCTAAACATTTTAAAGGAAGTCATCTGAACCAGAACCACATTCTGTGTGAGAGACTTCCAGGAAGAGGGGTGAAAGACCACACTTTCCAAAGGTTTGGAGTGAAGAAAGGGGCTTTGAAATGCACGACATCAGATGGGCGGCAATAGAAGGAAAGGTGATATCTCTGTTTCCAAGGGCAGCAATGCTGTCTAATTGCCAGTCTGGTTGAAGATGATCTTCAGATTAAAGTATTCAGTGAGGTAGATTGTATTCTTACTGACTCTGAGGGTCCTTGCTGCCCTCAAATTACTGTAAGCACCTCTTGTTTACATCATTTGCAAGCCTAAATACTTGTTTACTAAGCTTTTTAACATCTTCATATGGCAGACCCTGTGCACTAATATTATGGGTACAGATTTAGAGCTGCTCTTTTAAAACAAGCAAGCTTTTTGAGCTATGTTCTAGGGACCAAGCAGAGGAAGGTAAGACATTGTCTTAGAACAGCATGCATAGTCTTTAGCTCTGATTACATGTACATTATTTATTCTGCATCTTAGGAGTAAAAAATAAGGAGAAAAAACCCAAAGTGAGGATTAACAAAGCTAACAAGATCCAGACAGATTATTTCCAACAGGCTTCCCCTGTAGTCCCATTGGTTTAAAGGCTAAAAATGAAAATGTTCGCAAGAAGAACAGGAAGGTAACTCTTCAGGATGCTGAACACAAAGCTTTTTAAAAATAACCACTATAACCTAGCAGAATATTTCCAAAACAACTTGTAACCCACACAGAAAGCTGCCAGTATAACATCTTGAAAAAAACAACTGCACAAATCTTTTATGTTTAAAATAAGCAGCGTGTAAAAGAGACACAGAACACAGCTCAAACATGAGATTTGGTGAGACTTTCTGTTTTCCTTGTGCATGCATGCTATTGGAAGAGAAACGATGAACTTGCACAACAGGTTATAAAATGTGTCCTCAAACCATGTTTTACAATATCCCCTAAGCCTTTGGTTACTGTTCTTGCCAAACTAAGGCTCTGGTCTCACACTTCAGAGTGGTCTCCAGAGTGGGAACTACTTGAAATCAGATCAGTTTTCAGGGTTTATACTGACAGGGTTAACAGAGAGCTCATCCTGGTCATGGACAGGCTGAATAACCTCAGGAAGATTTCCAGGTTAAATATCCTTAGAGACTAGAAAATGTTCAGTTTCTCTTTGCAATCAAATCATGGATGGTGGGCCAGAAAATGACAATATCCCTGTGTCCTTGGAGGAGCCTGGGTAGAGGTGGCTTTGACCTCCGTGCCAGTGGAGGTGGATGAGATCTGGAAAGCAGCAGCAGAACCACACGCCCCGAGCTGGAGGCAAGGGCAGGGCCAAGCTGCCCAGTTATGCTATGCCATGGGGCAGACTCGCTCCATATTTGGCTTTTCATCTGAAGAAGCTGTGTAGGTGATGGTAAGGTTTTCTTGTTAAAGAGAAATATGCAAAAACAGGGGAAATTAGCCCATGCTGAACCCTGGGTGATGCAGACAAATTGTTATCTGTTTGGGCAATGCCAACTAAAGATTACTGGGATAGCTCTAGCTCTTCAGAGCTGGAGTGCAGACAAACCATCTGCAGCAACAGGAACCACCTGAAAAGAAAACACTCAACAGTCTGCCCTCCTTTCTGGCAAGGTACCCACCCCACAGCAAAAATTTACTACAGGGAACACAGGATACCAGCCTGTATCCCGTAAGATCTCCTTATATGCAATTAAACTGCTTCAAATCTGAAGCATAAGGTTAACTACGTCTTCAGCCTTTCCAGCTTCCACTACTAAAAATACACTTTTATTATTCATTGGATAGCTAATCCTGGGAAAAAAATGTAGTCTTGGACAAGTTCTGCTGCTGAGATGTATGATTTGCTTAATTGAGATGGAATTAGGGAAATCAGCACATTTTGGTGAGAAAAGGGCTGAGGAAGCTTTTCTCCCAAGGGCTTTGATAAATCTATAATTAATTTTTCCAGCATATTTCAGGTTTTTTTTTCAGGTGAGTCAGGTCCAGAGCTAACAGTATTTTCATACTCTGCCTCAATCATACAATCCATCATGCAATAATAACAAGATACATTCCCCTGAAGTAAATAGTGAATACTGGCTGCCCTCACAGTACAGCAGCAGAGTTTCCTGTCAAGGTATAAAGAAAGCATAGAAAAAATTCTGAGCAACAGTGCAGGCAGTGCTGCTTAGTGCTGAACAAGGCAGGGTTACGAAGCTGAGTGCTTGGCTTGCAAAGTCTTCTGTGCAGCCTTGTATGGATATGTGAGAGCATTTATTGTGACAGCAGTGCTGGCACAGTTACAGGTGAACTTACCTGAACACCTGGCTCCTGCCTCCCTTAGATTCAGTGCCCCTACAGTTTTCTCTCTGGTTGTGGCATGAGATTGCAGTACCCTAACTACAAGTTACTGGGACTACTAATATGTCTGTTTGGTTTCCCTTTGTATATATATACACATTAAAATCACATTCTACAGTTGAAGATGCTTGACGACCTTTCTAGACAGGTTGGTTCATGAGGTGGTTGCCACAGCAGTCTCTTCTTTGTATGCTCTATCGCTGAATAGCACCATGGGGAAAAAATATAAATAACTTTATCTTTCCACTCCATAATGTCATGTATAGCCTCTGATCTATTTAGAGGAAATCAGAGCTAAAAATAGAACAACCGTAATTTTCATGCCTTAGTTTACAGTATTAAGAATTATTCTTTCGAGTGCTAAAAGCTGCAGAGTTTTCATTGAAGGAGGCCAACCATTTTGGTTAAAGTGACCATCTGAAGAAGAACTAGTGGAGCAGAAGTAATGGAATATATTTTCTGATGTACCTTTCTGCCCGCTTTGTGATAAGCCAGAGGCTGTCTCCAGAGGTTCAGCTTGCAAAGGGGATAGGATGCACATTTACATCTTAGATTTGCATGTTCCAACTGAAAAGTCCCTTCAGCATTTGCTCAAAAACAACACAGAAGCATTTCATGCTATTAACTCCACATGATGGAGTCTACCTCAGCCTGCTGGAAGCTCAGCTCTGCAATATGCCAAGGGGCAATAAACTGCATTACTGGGCATTTTCAAGGAAATATCTAATTTATTTTTTTTCCACCATCCCCCCATAAATCTCAGCAATATTTCTCCCAGAATATGCGTCTTTGAGGGTAGGAACTGCTTTTGGTGTTCATCTGAGACATCTCCATTGAGAAGCGCTATCTGCCCTGAGCTGACCTGAGGACTGACTCAGCCTCACTGGGCAGTCGGTTCCCTATCATGGGACCTTGAGAAGTCTCTAGTCCAAGACCCAGCTCAAAGCTGAGATCAGACCAAGTTGCTCAAGGCTTCATGCAGCCATGTCTTGGAAACATACAGCTCTGCTTTCAGGGAAAACCTGCAAATGCTAACTTAAGTAAATGGCTTCATCTTAGAAGTCTTAGGGATGTGAAGATTTAGGGACATGATTAGTGGGCATGGTGGTGGCAGGTCAGTGGTTGGACTAGATGATCTTAGTGGTCTTTTCCAACCGTAATGACTGTGACCAAATTCAGTGTCAGGAATACGAGCACATACTTCAGTTCATTCACTTTCGCTGAGAAAGCTTCAGTATTTCTGACCCCACTCTGTATCACAGGTTTACATCTTTCTGTTTTCAGTCCAGATCAGAAGGGATCAAAATTAAAATGAATTAAATTAAAATGAATTAAAATTAATTTTTAAAATGAGAGAATGCTTTCTTATAGTTTATTTTTCAATTCTGAGTCTACACAAAAATTTGAGCTTGCGTCTTTTAGTTTTTCTCTGCAGCTATGAGAGTTATAAGCCTTTTTGCTGTCTGAATAATAATAAATATTCTGCCTATCTCTACTCCACTTCCTGATTCCAGCAGGCAGAGTGTTAACAAAAATCTTGCAAAACTGACAAGGCTATTGCAAAAGCTGCCAACACTTCTACAGATATATTCATGTTACAAACATCACATGCATAACATTCCTCTCTTGTTAAATAAGCTAAATTTTGAATATGCTGCAGGGCTGAGCCACCTTCCCCTTTCTTCTCAGGACCTGATCTGAGCAGGACCTTAAAGGGGATGACATGGGAATATACCACTGACCATGCTGTGCTGTATTACCAATGAGGACTTTGGTCTTGAAAGTTGTTCATCCAGCCTCAGTAGCATATATTAAAAAGAAATTATAACAAAATAGAAGAGGGAAATCTGACACAGTGGATAATGTCTAGCCTGTCTCATCTTCCATGCTCTGCTTGGTGCTGCTCAGTGGGTGCCCTCCTACCACTTGTACCTGCCAACATGCAGAGAGATACAAGGAGTAATTTGCAGCCCTCATGTCTAAGCCCTGCTGCTGTGTGGTAGGCGTGCTCACAGCCCTCCCCTCAGGCTGTGCCACAAGACTAGGGCTTTCAGAAGCTTTGCTTGGAGCTAAGCCTGCAGAGATGTGCAAAGACTATCCCCACATTACTCTAATGTCTCTCTGTAAACACACTGCTGCTTTACTATTGCTTAATTACCATCTGTTACCTCTACTGGCCACTCAGAACAACTGTACATGCTCTTTTTATGCTTTGATCTAATGTAAACGGCTTTGATCTGATTATCAAAAAGTTTCCCATCTGTGCTTGGCAAGGAGGAATGAAAGCGTAGAGGTGGCTGAAGTAACTTGGCCAATGATGGACAAAGCTGGTTGTTGAGATTAGGCAGGATTTCATGGTGTTAGAGACTCCATCTAATTGGCTCCACTGAGACAAGAAAGTAGATTGTGAAAACTTAACCCTAAATTATCTCTTCCCTTTTCTGATTGATTTTACCCTTCACAAAATTCTGTGCATAGAACACCTTTGCTTGCCTGCATGGCTACCTTGGCTCCCTGGCAGGGCCTGCCATACTGCTGCCTCTAGGTCTTCGTTTGTGGATGGACGGGGCTCAGGGGGGTGGATTACAAAGTATCAGGTTCTTGTGAACTTTCACAGCCTTAAGAATTAAAAGAATGAATAAGGGACAGCTTAAAGAATGAAGAGAGACAGCAAATCCATAACAATTCAGGTATAATTTGCAAGATTTCTCAGAAAAAAAAAAAAAAAGAAGCATTACATCCAGTATATGGCTTTAGAGCATACTTCTATTGAAGGGCCTCGTTGGCACGCACATTCATGACTCCGTGTGAAAGCAACATTATGGTCACTATCTGCACCAAGTGATCTATCATACAAAGATACTTTCTTCAAGCTCTCAGTATATGTTACTCCAACATGTTAACAGGACCATGCACAGTTCCTTTAAAAGTCCAATTCTCTTCTTTTGAATAGTCCTGCAGTGTCACTGGTATGATGCCAGTGGCATGATTTCTGACTGTACACACATAAAGGGGAAAGAGAATCAGGACATGAGGTTAAGATCTGCTAACTGAGAATTCAAATAAATGAAATTACAGCTGAGGGTAAGAATCAGCTAAGGAAATGGTGCTCAGATGTTGACTTACATGAGGCTAAGGCTCTGTTTAGGTATGAAGCAGAAGTAAGGAATGACTCTCAGAACTGAAAGCATCCAAAGTGGTTGAGATTTTAGCAGTTTGAGAGGTATCTTTCAGAGTTCATCTCTAAATGAAAGAAATCTTGTGGAATCTTCTTTCTGAAAGATTTTCACTATGCTATAACGTATCTGAGCAAGAAGTAAGGGAACCTTCCAGCCAAGAAATAAAACCAGACATCCAAGACTTTGAACACTGATGGGTTTCTCAGCCTTCTGATGAACCACATATCATCTGCTGCTGGTTCACTACAAATACAATAAAAAATAAGAAACAAAGAAAGGAAAAATAAAGAGAGAGAGAAGGAAAGAAGGAAAGAAGGAAAGAAAGGGGAAAAAAAAGCTGAGACAAGGCCTTTGCCTTTCTGTCTCTGAAGGAAGGACAGCCAAAGACAAAGAACCAAACAAAGATTTTTAAAATCCAGTCTATTTGTTCTCCTATTTTATGATTTTGAGAGCTACTTCATGAAAAATCCCTATGAAAAACATGGAAAGACATTTCTTTTTTTTGATCCTCCTGCCTAGTGGGTTCTTTGGGGATTTCCATTAAAAAAAAAAAAAAAAACAAAAACAAAACAAAAAACACACAAATCCATGCTTCCCCTCAAAAAATGAAACTTCCCTAAATATTTCATCAAAATGTCAACAAGGCAAATCTGATAAAGGGAAAGAGAAGAACTAAACAATGGTGCACTATTATTTGGATGGAAACTTCTTTTTTTGTATGGTTCAGTGAATGGCCATTTATGTAAGGACCCCAGAGGCTAGGACACACCCCTTGCATTGTCATTACAATATTGGGGAAAACCTCTTCAGATACAACTTGGAAAGTAAATGGAACAAGAGTGGCTTTTTACAAAAAGTTGAGGAGTAAAAATTGCTGTTTGAAGCTGCAGGTAGTAAAAATAAGACATGGACATCACTGTAGAGTTGGCACAGAGCCATCATGTCACTGAGGCTGATTCCTCCTTTTAGGAAGAGTGGAAGACCTAAAGAGTTTTTAACTTTCTGAAGCTAAAGATGGGATGCCTGGAAAAACCCTGCCAGTATGCAGAAGTCTTCATGTCATACACCTGGCATATTTTACACACTCTCAGGAAATGTAACACTGTTTTTGCAATAAATATGCGTCACAGAGCAAGATAACATCTTTGGTCTGCAGTTAATCTCCACGTACACACGGTCATCTCCTACCCTCACATTTGCAGCATACTACAGAAGAGTGAAGTGCGATTTATTAAACTAAGACAATTCAAATGCATCAGGGTATTAGCAGGGAAGCTCAGGTGCTACTTTGTATTATTTTAAAGCATTCTGAAAACATATTATTTTATTTTTTCAGCAAGTTTAAAAAAACTTGGATTTATGCAGAAACAATACGTCAAAGCTAATATATTAGGTTACCCCAAGACAATGAAGATTTATTATCTCTCCTTGCACCAAATATAGCCGCTTGGCTTTATAAACAGGAATCCATTCTGTTTCCTCTAAGCTCAAAAGCCAGGCTACTTACCTGAAATGAGAAAGGAAGCAAAAGCATGATTATTTTCTTGCCCAAAGTGCTCTTGTCAAAGTGGTACAGTATGGAGAACTGTAGGCTTTCTAAAGCTTGACACTAACAGAATTCAAGATAAAAATAACACGCACCAGCCTCATGGCTACAGTGATTACTGCACATGTGATAGCAGTTATCCTGCTCTTAGGAGAGCTAATTTTTAATTACCTTATTCCACTTACTTTGCAACTTATATGAAAGAGGTGGAAACTGATTTTCATATTGTTTTACCAAAAATCTGTGTCTTTGAACACATGCTTTGTGTTAAGCTAGTGATAAATTATAAATAGCAAGCAAGCAGGTTTGAAAAACAGCGCAGAAGTCCTTCTAGCAAGGATTGCTCACAGTGAAATCTTTAAACTATACTTCGCTCAAAGAAATCAGATATTGTGGCACAAAACATAAGTCAAGCAGGAACATTTCTATATATGACATTTTTAGGATGACAGGATTCAATTTTTCAACTTTTATCCATGAAGGAAAAGCAATTCTCCACCATAAAAAACCTAAGCCCTAGCTCCACTTCAAAATAAGGAAATAAAATAAAGTTTTCACATCCTGCAGCTAACTCTTCTCCCTGCTGGGCGCCTGAAGTCATGGCAAAAGATCTGAGGCTTTCAACCTCATTCAGGAGAATTGGACACGTGTGGCACCTCTGCAAGGGCATGCTCCAAGGTGAACACACATGAGAGAGAAAGCTCAGCAGGCAGCTTGCTCTGTGCAGGAGCAAAGATGTGGCAATCTGTGGCCTATCACAGAATCATAGAGTCATTAAGTTTGGAAAAGGTCACTAAGATCATCTAGTCCTACCATCAACCCATCATCCAGCTAAATGATGTCTCTCAGCAGTGCATCTATTCTTTCACTGAACACCTCCAGGGGCAGCAACTCCAACATCTCCCTGGGATGTCTGTGCCAATACTCCACCAAATCAGAGTGGTTCCAGGGATACAGTTGTCCCTCTGGCTTCATCATCTCTTTGTCATGCAGAGGTACATATAGAGAAATGTATGATAATGAAAAAGGTCATTTGAGCAACTAGGAATGGGGAAGAAATGATCCAAAGCATTGTGGAATACGTACCCCAGGGTGCCAGCAATGAAGTCAGAAATCAGTGGCAGAGTATTTGAAATGTTTTCATACAAATTAACAATGCAAGCCATTGTGATGAACCCTCCAAAGGCGTGCTTATGTGACTACCCTAAAATTCTACAAATATTTCTTGGAAAGTGGAAAACACATGTATTGCACAGCCACTTCCACCAAGGGCTGCATCAGCTGTGCCTTCCTGTGACCTGGATTCATCCTTGCTTGCTCATGGCAAACGTGGCTGTCCCATTGGGAGCAGCACTGCTACCACCAGGCCCAAGACCCAGCTACATCCCAGAAACAGTGAGTCGCTGAGAATTGTTTAAGAGAAACAGTTTAAGAGTGACCAACTGTTACAGAGAACTGTATGAGGTGTGTGAACAGCGAAAGTAGCAAATGTTGGACAGCTAGCAGTCAATAATCTGGTGGCAGAAATAGAGACAGCAGCTGAGTTATCAGGGCTCAGTTTGTCAGAGCCTTACATTATACTCAGGAATTCCATCCGGTGAAAGGCAGCTCCTTGTTGGATCAAAGCACTGGCCTGCTCACCTGGGAGTGCTTTACTTTCCTGTCACATATCTGTAAATGATAACACAAGGTGCAGAACTGCAAGGGAGCTGAGGTAAAGTGACTGCAGGAAATAGTAACCAACCTACACCGTGGAATCAAGATCTGCTGCCTGTCACAAGAACAAGCTGAGCACTGCAAGTGAGACTACGTAAATGCTGGTGTTCACAAGAGGATTCTTTGTAATAACCAGAGTGAGAGAAAAGACTGTGAAGAACTTACTTGACTTTTCTTCTTTAATGTTGTACTCCAGCACACCAGGAGCATCGCTTTGAACAGGCATGCGGACCACAAGGACCATGTTGTTTGCGTTGCTGTCTTTCCTAACCAAGAACATCTGAAAAGGGGGAAAAGAAATCAAGCTTAGCTACATTAAATGTGCTTCTGAACATTATTTAAGGTCATTGACAAAGAAATTCTTTATCAGTTCAATCTGTTTTTGAATGGTCTTAGTTTTGTTCATCTTGGTCAAGCTTTACATTACAAAAAATAACATCTAAAGGGACATTTTGTCCAGATGAAATTCAGAGCTGCCAAGGAACCAGCAAAATTTCTATGCATCACCAATGTCCTACTTGCCCAAGGCAACCTCTTTCACCAGTGGAACAATATAAAGCTGCACTCCCAATTTGTCAAGTGATGCTCCTCATGGAAGTGCCCTAAGCCACAAAGAATTCCTAGAACGTCCTGGTTGATGTCCAAAGCGAGGAAGTACATTGAGAGGGAAAGGATTTAAGTATGGAACCCAAGGCCAAAGGTTCTGTTAAGAACAGTGTCCCATAGCAGAGTTTTATCATGGGTACAGAAGATCATCCCAGCTGGCAAGGGCCCCAGTGGGGTTCCTGTCCAGTTCTCTGAGTGAAGCTATTAGGCCAGACCAGGCTGCTTAAGTTTTCCCAGGGCAGAATTTTGCACACTTGTCTTTGTTGTATTTTGTAAATTTCCTGCCAGCTCCAGCCTTGCAGTTTGCCTGTGTACCTCTGGATGGTAGCATCCCTATGGGACCAGTGAAATAATGCCAAAAAAAGAAAAAAAGAAAAAGAAAAAAAAAAAAAGGAAGAAAGAAGAAAGAGAAACAAAGAAGAAAATAAAAAGCAGAAGAGAAGAAAAAAGGATAAAATAAGAGAAAGATAAAAGAAAGGGGAAAAAAAGTAAAGAAAAGGAAAAAAGACAGGAACAAAGCAAAAAGAAATAAGAAAGAAAAGAGGAAAAGAGAAAAGGAAAAAGGAAAATAAGAGGGAAAGAGAAGAAGGGGGGAGGAAGGGGGAAAGAAACATATCTTGTTCTTTGCATTGCATGAGCTCCCAAACTGTGTTTCTAATTAGAGCTCATTGTCAAGGATATATTTAGCTTGTAGCTTGGAACTGTAGATACAAAGTAATCTGTATCCTTATCTGTCCTATGATAGTACTTGCAGCAGAAAAGAGTCAAAGCATTTTCATTAAAATGGAATTAAAAATTGGGCTAATTCTAGAGTCTGCATATTAATATTAGAAATAAGTTTGAGTTGATAAAATGATTAATCAATTATAATGCATGGGAAATCTGCCAAGAATACACTAATTTCTTGAAAGAGGAATTAAAAAAGAACCTGTCTTGAAGCTGAGACCTCTCTCTGCATGTCTTCCAGTCATAAGAGCATCTCACGTCTCTTTGAAACAACCATGCCAAACACACAGACTTGATGCAGCTTTGCAACTTCATACAGCTGTGGTCTTGGCCTATGATATTCCAAAGAGTTTGAGTCTCAGGCTCAGGTCCACAGACAGCACAGAGAAAATCCAAATAAATGCACAACAAATAGGTGTGTGACTGAGGCATAGCTATTTCTAATGCTGGGCAGCTCTTACCTTCTAGGTAACAGAATTTCTGCAGTTAGGAGCCAGAGAAGCTCTCCTTTCCCTGGATCTTACCAGCTGTGTGCTAGAAAAGCACCTCGAGCACGCATCAAGAGACTATCATGGCTTTGGGTCTTAGCACAATCTCATGTCACTTAGGTCAAGTGTTTCCTTTGAACTTAAAGGAGAGAAGTGAAACTTGGAAATGAATCACTTCTGTTTTCTGGTCATTGAGCCTGGTTACCATGGCTCCAAAGGCTAAAATTGGACTATGGATGCTAAGATGAGAGGAAGGTGGGCTTTACTGAGCTTTACTTAACCCTGCTGCCCGGATCAGGACTGGAACACCAATGAGCCTCTTCCATTTTCACTGGGAGAGATATGGAGCTGGTTCAGCTTCAGGTGTGCTGCGGAGAGCAGGCAGGAGAGCCAAGACAGCACCAGCACATGCTGTGCAGTGCAGGTGGCAGCCTACTGCTGCTGTGGGGTGCTCTGACATGCCAGCTTGTCAACTGTCTGTGCAGAGCCATGGCCAAAATCATGCTGGAGGAAGGTGTGAGGAGGTGCAACCAACCATATGCAGGGGTGCACCGGGCCCAGCACTGCCACCTGGGCAAGGACAGGGATTGTCCTGTTCTGCTCTGCTGTGGTGCAGCCTCACTTTGAGCACTGTGTGCATGTCTGGGCTGCAATATAAGGATATAGAAGAATTACAGGGTGTCCAAAGGCGGGCTAAGAAAATGGTAAAAGGTCTGGAGGGCAAGATGTACATGAAGAACACCTGAGTTCCCTTGGTTTGTTCAGCCCAGAGAAGAGGAGAATGAGGGGCAGCTTACTCCTTGCAGGGGGCAGACTATTAGAATAGTTTGTACGCAAACCTTCCAACATGATTCCTCAGCCTGGTCGAACTGCTCATTTGCTGATACTCTCATCCACTACACCCCTTGAAGACCTTCTGCATTCCTGATGGCTTCACACACAAACAAAGGCAGCTCTTCCTGTTCCTTCTCTCTACTTCCCTGAGCCTGAACTACAACTGAGAAGTCACAGTCCTCCTGTACTCCTTCCACAATTAATTCTAGTGGGATTAATTCTGGGGACAGAGGTTAGTGAAGAATGCTTCTTTCTACCCACTCTGTGCCAGGCCAGCATCCACTCCAAAAATCTCAAGATCTTGGAGATCTTTATGGCTATCCTCAATCCTCATTCAGCCTTGACTGGGAAGCTTTCCCTCTTGTAAAGTAAGGCTATTCCTTTTCTCTCTTTCTCTCTCTTTCTTTTTTTTTTTTTTTTTTTTTTTTTTTTTTAATGTAATTTTAAAATTTCTATCTGGAAATAAAATGTAAGCAGAGCTGTGGTTAAGGCCAGAGGAGAGGATGTCTGCAGAGTAGTGAATCTAGGAAAAGCCAAGCGTGGGTACATAGTTTTATGGCGAACAGGATAGCATGTTGCTTCATGGAGATGCCAAGTAAATAAAAACAGGCATAATTTCTTGCTCCCTAAAGCCACTAAGTTTGTCTTGTGACACTGTGAGTGGTTAAAGCATCAAAAGGTAGTGGAAATAGAAAATGTAAATTGTTAAATATTTCTGCTTCCACATGAAAAGAAGCACTGCTCCCCTAACCAGCTCCTCCAGGGGCAGGAAATGTGGTCATCTGAAATGAAACTGCTTTGGACTTACCCCTGCTGCTTCGTTGCCAAGAATCGCTGCAGCTCTTTCCTGGTTCATGTTCAGCTGAAGCCAGACAGGGCAGGTCTTGATAAGTTTATCAAGGATGCTGACTCCTGACAGCGAGAGGCAGTTTCGTAGGGAAGTGGCCTGACAGAGATGTGTCTCTTTCCCTTCCTCGCTGGTATCGCTGCTAGGGCTGGAACAGAGAAAGGGAGACCCTTGTAAAAGAAGAACTGCAGATGGAAAACTCTGGGGGAGGAAGGACTACAAACATAAACACACAGATACAACACACCACACAAATACACACGGCTCTTAACATCCAGAGAGCTCCTTAAGGGGCATCAGACGAAAGATGTCTCGCTTTGATAGAGGCAGACTGGGCACGGGGCAGACAGTCCTGACAGACAGATAAGCCCCGTCTTAATGAATACAGCCTCAAGCTAGTGATGCACGCTGCCTTTCAGACCACAGGTTTGCAGAGTGCTTTCTGCTGCGATCTGTGGTTTCAGCTCATCTGCATGCCTTGTCTGAGCAAGGTACCAGCAGCTCTCACTTTCTGACAGCCCTGCTCTGCTCACAGCCAAGCTGCCTTCAGGTAATCTGCAAAAAGGCAGACCAAGACATCTATCTCACTGCTCGAATCAGCTGCGAGCGCTCCCTGCTCACATTGCTGAGGCTGTGCTGGTCAGAACGGCTGGTGGCCACAGAGATGAATGTGTCCCTGCCACTTATTCTCAGCTATGTGCAAGACATAAGAATACTGAAATTTCACTGTTAAGAATACTAAAGATGTGGGATGTGATGTCCTTTAAGTTTCTCTTCTGTTCAGTCTTCAGTCCCTATGGTTTAATGGCAAAATGACATAAAATGCTGATTTCTAACAGAAAGTTCCACAAAGTATTTATACATGTGCTTAACACTGCAGTCAGCAGAACTACTGTCAGGTCTGGTCTTAAGATTTCTGCTGGATGAGGCTACAGATTCATGCATATGGGCTCATCATTTATGTAATTAATTGATTTTGAAAGTAAAAAAAAATGGAGAGAACATACACATAGTAACATGTTTTCTGCGCCAGTTTTGCTGCTTATATGCAAAAGCTGGAAAAAGCAGGACTCTCACTTTTGATTTGCTGTTATTTCAAGACCTATTCATGTTCTTTTTTTTTTAAGATACAGATCTTAAAGTAAAATGAGGTCAGACTTGAACTGCTGAAAGAGTTACTTCAAAGGCTTACCACAGCATGCTTATCCCAAAATTTACTTTTTATAAAAATAGCCTTTCAAATCCCAAAACCAAAGGTGAGATCTTATTTTTAGTAGTTTTTTTTCTTAGAAAACGTATGCTCCTCTGCAATCCCAATTGCTGATTCACGATATTAGTCCACCCTCTTGACTTTAATCAGTTCATTTTCAATGTTAAGGCAAAGACAATAATACAAATGAGAGAACTATCTCCCATTCTTTAAAAAACACAAATAGAAATAAGTCAAATGCTTTCTTTTTGCTCGTGATAAAAGGTGAGGAAATTTCCTTTATATATGATAGAACATGATTTTAAACAGTATATTCTGAGCAAGCAGTAAAAGGAGGAGAGCTTTCAGAAGGAAACTTGTTTCACCTCTCGCTTTTCTTTTCTTACAGCACAAACTAAAAGGAAACATCTAGTAACCATACAAAAGAAATGTGCTAGATGGCAACATTCATACTTGGTCGTGGGTAAGAAGTAAGGAGCTGAAGGAAAACAAAGGTGAGATATAGAGAAATGCTCCATAAGGTTGTTATAGAAAGCTGCCCCCTGTATTAGTCACCCAGTTGTGAATCTGATGGTGCCAATGGTGTGTGAAACCCAGAGCAGAAGGAAGCTGGTGCTAGTAATGCCCTGCTATGTCAGCAGGAGGTGACATGCATTGCACCAGCTCCAGTGATGCTGAACTTCATTACCCTTTAATTTTGTAATGTGAAAAGGACTAGCAAAGCACCAATACTCAGGAATACCATCATCTGGTGGGAATCGAGGGTATCAGCAAAGGCTGTGAAATAACCCAGAGCAACTCAGACTTGGAGATGAGCTCACACATGGTCTTCCCCGTGGGAAAACCCAGCCTTGATGTGGGCAGAGGCACCCACACCCCTGCCAAGTGCATGGACTGGTTGGGGTCCTGCTCACAGCACCAACATGGTCTTGGCAGCCAGAACAACAGACCTGAGGCTGCACATAGGGCTCATCATCTAAGTGTTAGAGAACAGATGAGAAACAGAAAATCATTCCAGATTCAACATATAGAAAGAAAGTTGAATGGTCAGAAAATATTTGTGTTAATATACTGCATGGTTTGAGTGTGGGGATTTTCAGCACAGATAATTAAAGGTGGTAGATGAGGCTTTTTGGCAGAACAGGAACTCAGCCTTTTGGAGACCCTCAGAGAGGAGAGTCCTTTTAGGGGGAAATCTGGCCTTTGGAATCCAGCCCAGTAAAGAAGGAAGGATGCAGGCTGTGATCCCTGTGCAGGAACATCCCACCAAAATGGAGGCTGTAACAAAAGGGAAAGTAAAAGGAGTAATGAATGGAGTCATATTAAAACAGAGAAATGTCGAGCTAGATGCTTGCTGACAGTGAGTTAAAACAGATGATGGATAAGTTCCCAAGAGAAGGAGGAGAGAAACGCATTGCTCAGGTCTCTTAAAACACCATGCTTAGAGCATTAGCAAACACTCTGTAGAGCCAAATCTTGTGCTGGTTAAGAAACAGGTGTGAGTAACTGAACAGACCTTTTTCAGCTGTAATGCTGAAATGGTGTGACCCCTGACACACCAGTTGATGCAGTTACAGCAGCAGACTTCTTTCCCAGGTACAACTGTCACAAATATCCAGATGCCAGGCTGTGGGAGTGCTTAATCCACCAATTTAACCTGGCTCTGTGGTAGCTCTGCTAGCTACAGAGAGAAGAGGGAGCATGGGCAGCTCCCAGGTTCTTGTTGTGCTGCCAATTGAAGGGATTTGTGGGGCTGTTGCAGTGAGCAGCCAGCTTTTGCTTATTTCTCTCACTCAGATTTCACTCACTGGATGATTTCTAGGCTCACAGTTTCAAGAAATAACACAGTGTGTGGCTAACTCCATCCTTCTTCTCCTACCTCCCCAGTAAACCCTTTGTTATAGGTGCTGGCTTCTGTTACACATGATATGAAGCTGACCCAGAGCAGCTGGCTTTTCATTCCTTTTTTTGAGTTCTTACTGCAAAGCATTTTGAGATCTTGTAGCCACTCTGCAAAATGACCTCAGCTGGGACACAGGAAACTGTGTGTTGCATACTGATTGGCAACACAGATTAATTAATTGCACAGTGATTATATTTACACACCTGCCCCCCCTTTAGCAGGAGGAATCAGGTTGCTAGGTTCTAAGTAATCGTAATGACAATGGGGATTTGAATTACTGCACAGTGACTCTGCACTGAAATGATGACACCATCATGGCTCACTGTTTTAGAAATTAAGAGCCACACTTGCCAGCTGAATAATCCTAGAAATCATCAGAATTGCAAGGGGATACATTTCACCAAATTTCATGCAGATCTGGGCATGCCTTTGCAAGGGACTTCAGAGAAAGTTGCTGATGCTTCTGGCACCAAAGTCTTCTTGGCTGCACTGTGTAGGCCTGGTCACTCTGCATTGCCCAGGGGCAGCTGCAATGCACAGAAGCTGTTTGCAATAGCATTGAGAGCTGTCAGATGAGCTAGGTCACAGTTTCCATCCATGCAGATGTATGCAACACATTCATTTATGTGGAAACTGCAAGTGCAGCAACACTCTGCAAGGAACACAGAAGCTGAAGGAGGAATTTCCTGAAGCAGATACACCAGGCATGGTGGAATCAGACAGACAGCACTGGTAATTCCTGTGGCTGAAAGAGAGAGCTGGGAGCAAGAAGCTTCATGGAAAGTATCAGATGATGGTGCTGAGATTACACAACTGAGAGAAAACTCACAGCCCCATTTTATACCATGTGTCATAGCCAACCCAGCTGGACTCAGTTACAGAGCTCTGCACCATGGTGATAGAAACAGATTATTGTATTCGTTTATATCATAGTCTCCTTCATGCTGAAAAGGGTATGAAGTTCTGAACCTAGCCCATCAGAGAAGGAATAGTCAGTTATAAGAGAAGCAGCAAGAAAGTGCACTAAGGTTTCCTTAGCTAGACCCATGCTACATACATTGCTACCCATTCTTGGTAGGAAAATTATGCAGTGCTCAAGCTAACAGACATAAATCTTAATTTTACTTCTATCTTAGATGTGGTCATTTATTAGTGCCTTCCCTTCATTCTCGTAAGGCAGCCAGTCTTTGCTTCTGTGATCAGTTTAGATCAAAGTAACCCAAAATGGAGGAGAGAGATTCATTTAATTTCTTTAATTTATGGCCTGGCTTAGGTGACCTCGCTTAATTTTTTACCTACTTCCCAAAAGCTGACAGAATGCAGGTCAGGATCCAATGTAGAACTTCTTGAGATACTTTGTCACAAAACAGAGTACTGAAAAAATGAGGGCCAAAAAGTGACCCACGGAAAGTCCCACAGCACAATAACCAATTTTATCCACTAAATGATGACATTCAGACTTCACTAACATTTTTTCATAAAAGAACCAGAAGACCAGACACATATCAAACAAACAAACAGAAAAAATCCACAACACAATGAAACAGCCAAAAAGCAGTGAGAAAGTTCCTGAGCTGACTGCCACTCTTCAGTTAAAAATAAAAAATAAGTTTCCTACTAGGTTGGCAATAGATGAAGAAAAGTTGTAGGCAGGTAAGCAAATTACAGGAGGTTCCTGCATTGCATAGTTCTAAAAATTGGATAATGGAAGTGACGAGATACTCAATGTGTCCTGTGAAGCAGGCTTTGCTCCATACCTTGCAGAGCACTGTGTTACCGGTCCACCTTGGTGTTGCCTGCGTAGCTCAGGAAGCAGTGCTTCTCAAACCATGGTCTGTGGACAGCCTGTGGTTGGCAGAGCACTTCCTCTTGCTCACTGCTCTCCTTGTTTCCACTCCAGCTTTTATGTCCACTCTTCATTGGTTTGGTCTCTGACCCAAAGTTGATGCCCTGCATGTCCCAACCTCCCTACTCAGCCCACAAAGTGCCTTGCTTAATAGCCACAGCAGCAGCTATTCCAGCTGCCAAAAGGTGAAAGGTATGGTAAATCCCCTCATAGTTCAGCAATCATCTCTGTTCCCCACTTACTTCACTTTCTGATACTAACACTCTCAAGTTCAGCAGTGAAGGTTTGCACCTTGCAGTTAAGGACTCACTTATGTAAACTCTTCGTTAACTCACCAGGGATTTCCCAACTGCTCACCTCTGTGAACGCCATCAGACACAGACTGCAGGCATCCCCCAACCCTCCAGCTGGATCCCACCTGGACTCAAGTGGAGCAAGTCCTAGCCTATCTGAGAGCTCTGCTGGTGGGCACAGAGGGATCAGGTGTGGAAGAGCTCACTTGATGTTAAACCACTGGGCACAGAAATCAACAGAAGTGATCGCAAAAATGGGGAAGTACTACTGTGCTTCATGGGTGAGCAGGGTAACTGCTGATGTACAGGTGGAAGTAATAGATGTATCAAACTATCAGGTACATGCAGCCACAACAAAGCAGTGGCAATATCCCTGTCAGGGCCTCTGGTTTGGCCCCATCAACAGCCTTGTTTTGCTGGAGCCTTATAACGAGGAGGGAAATGTCCATAACTGCTTGTTAAGTTACTGTTTTCGCTATGTTTCCTAGGTCTTTAGGTCTGCCTCTGCATCACAAACACAGACTATGAAGGTACGCGTGTATATCAGAAGGAACTGCATGTTCACAAGAAAGCCAAACAAAAGGTGAATGAGTTCACATAATCGCCAGTACCCAGCTCAGCTCTACTAGCAAACCAGCAGTCCCTCACTGACAGCCATGACGTGGGCAGGAACAAGATAAATGCAAGCATAAAAATTCCCTAAAGGAAGAGGCTTTTCAAAACCCTTCTTTTCCTCAGCACAGCTGTTTCCTGCATTCAAGAATGTAGAAATGAACACAGATGGCATATGGTGCATGTGAGCATCACAGGGAGCTTGGGCAGACGTATTCTACTGGTGTAACATGCCTTGTACTTCACTCGCTAATTTTACTGTTTTCTTTACGTAACCTTGCACACACAAACTTCTACATTCAACAACTTGTCTCAAAATATCTTATCAACTGTCTTTCTCTTTCTCTTCAGTAAAAACACACATTCCAGCCTTAGCAAATTACCCCTGTACAGGGTTTACTGGCCTTCTCTTTAATAACAGCAGACAGTGGCTGTCTTAAAGATAAGTTCTTCTCCCCTGTTTTTGTAATCAGAGCTCTTGGGTTATTTGTCTTTTGCCAGTTTCAAACCCAAATAATTCTCTTAGGAATTTCATCATATCAGCAAACCTGAAGAATGAAGGATAATTTGTAGTTCTGCAAGGCACTTTTGCTGCAAAGAAGGGAACTTCTGAAATGCAAGCCTAGCCAGAAGACATTTCTGCCAAGGCCAAAGAAGCCAAAGAAAGCAAGTTTTCCTTAAGAAAAGTAGTTGCTGGAGAATTCTGCTTTAACTTCCCTGGAAAGGTTTGAGAGGTGCAGGAACTAGAAATGAATGTTTGGAATAAAAGAAATGATTCCCTAAGGTGTAAGAATAAAATAGAATCAGCAACGTTTTTCACTCTGTGGTGTCAGAAGGGCCCAGCTAAGACACCACTTGGACAGATGAATTTTTTCCATGCCTTTCAGATATAAGAGGTGTGCTGGAAGCTCGAAGCACCCCCTCTTTGGCTGCAGGGCCTCGGCTATTGATGGAGGTTTCACCTCACTCTTTCCCAGCTCATCAAGCCCGGAAGGAAGAGGGGAACGAAAACGCTGGGAATGTTTTTTTCTGTATTGCATTCAAAGAGGGGAAAGGGAAATGGAAAACAAAGGAGACTTCACGAAGAATATATTGTAACATGGCTTACATAAAACCATTTTGTTTCAAACGCTACATATAAAAAAAGCTGCATGACTAATCAGAGAGAAAAAAAACCTGGAAAAACTGAACTTTCATCATGCAGCATCTCAAGGAGCAGAGCAAAGGCCTTCAGAGGTGCAAGGCTGGTGCTCTTCTTGTTGGATTAAAGGCCTTCAAACCAGTCAATCAGTCACTTAAACACAAATATTCATATTTTGGGCAAGATTTCCTTTCAGCATCAGTGTGAATGCATTTAAACACCTGGTGCTGTTTGTAAAACAAAAATCTAAATCTATGGACATACTCTTTATCATCACTTATCCTTACTCCAGCACTTTCTTACTCCACATGTTTAATTTTGATTAGGTACTGGAAAATAGTGTTTATTTCTTGTTTTGTGATCTGACAGGATCTCTGCCTGCATTCACACTGAGGTGAAGTTAGAGATTGGTTTCCCCAAGGGAAGAAGATAAAGAAGAAAACAGCTTGTTGGGATATTTCAGGAGTGTGGAAAGATGGTGAGAGGTGCTGGTGTCCCTGTGCAAAGATGGGAGTTCTGGTTTGCTGGGTTAAGCTGAGTGATGTGCCTGCAGATGGGCATGGCCCTCATTATCATTTACTGATGAAGCCTGGGACTACTAGGACTTGCTGGAGCAGGTGTCAGATGCTGCCAGCTGTCTCTGAGGCAGCTTGGAGCTCAGCATGTGACTACAAAACCTGTCAGGCAGTAAGGAAGTCTATCAGCTCCCACAGTCCCAGCTAAGTCATTGACAGGACCTCAGACTTGTTCTAACAGCGTTTACAGTCACTTAACCATCAGGGCTGAGACATAAATAGACCATGACCTAAGACATGCTTTCGCAGCAGTTAAAGACTGTTACCGTAATTACATCCTCCTCAAAACATCTAAGCTGTGGCCACTCTCCCCTCCCAGCTACCATTCATGTCTGACACGAGGGGTGTGCGTCCTTGTGCTAGGCACAGCTCTCTGACCAGCTTCCTGCTTTTTATCTGGAAAGGTTAGCAACAAGATGCAGTCAAAAAGTATCTTGTCAGAGAAAGTATTACAATGGGAGTTCAGTACAGAACTCCTCAAAATGCCCTATGTTACATGTTTGTCCTCTGGACAGGGAGGAAAGGAACCAAAGCCAACCTCTTTCTTGTCTGCTGATTCAGCAGGAGAAGCTCCGAGCTTTGCAAGGTGTCATTTTGCATGGAGCATTGTGAGTGACTCACAAAAAAGTGACTTGGAGAGAACTCAAGGGAAAACAAAGGAAAGAGAGAAGAGAGGAAAGAATTCTTGGCAAGCAAGATGAAAGGTTGGGCCCGGTCCCAGGCTGTCAGTTAGACAAATATGTGGGACAACTTTCTTTTGCCTACAAGTCTGCTAGCAATTTGCAGATCAGTGTTGCAGGTAGCCAGCAGAGCTGTCAGTGTCCAGGCACTGCTATTTTTTGGTCTTCGTTTCTTTGGTGAGGTTTCCCAAGCAGCACACAACTTAACCCAGCTCACGAGGGGCAGTGACTGTTTCTTGTTCTGCCAAAAGTTGCCTTTCTCCAGAGGGCCATAGGAGGAGGGTATCTGAGCCATGCAGATTCTCTACATTTGGCAAGGTTTCCCCAGCATCCAAAAAGCTGAATGTAGTTGTTTTTAACAAAACACTTGAAATTCCCCAGTCATTCCTTATTCTTGCAAAAGCAAGTAGAAAGTACCAATTAACGTGGTCAGGGGATTATTTCAAGTAGCAAGACAGGTCTTTCAACCCCACCAGAAGTAACATTGCCCCACAGACCCTGAGGAATTAGAGAGCAAATTCCAGCAGCTCGAACCCTTGCAGGACCAGATCTGAGCCAGAATTGCAGTCCTGCCTCAGAGAACAACTCTCAGGGCATGATTTCATGTTCCTCCAAATCCAGGGTAATGGCAGGACATTGCTGAAGGTGCAGTCCCCTGACCCCACTTGGACATATTCCCATCACTTCACTTTTGTTGCTCCACTTGCCTCAGACTGAGAGGCAAAGACATTGGTTCAGCGTCCTAATCCATCAGAAAACTCACCCACCAAATAGAAAAGGCTTTCTGGGAATTGGATTCTGTTTTTGGCCTTACCGCAAAACTTAAAAGATGGTCTGGGGAAAGGCCAGGGCTTAAATGCTTAACAAGAATCCAGGGAACTGGGCTACAGAGTGACTATAACCAAATCAGCTCATGCCTCAGTTTCCCTTCCTTCAGTAGCTGTAGTGAATATCTATCTTTGAATGGTTGCTGAGAGGATTAACATTTAGGAAACACCCAGTTTGTACCAGCATAAACTCTCTTTGTACATACAAGTGCTTTATGTTAATCTTACAATGTCATTACAATTAGTGAAAACATCTTGCCCATTTTAAAGATATTAGTAATGCAGGAAGCAGAAATCCTTTACTCAGACATAAACACACTCCCTCTTCAGCTGAACGGTGATGGAAAGTTTGGGAAAGGCACACTGCAATGTGTATGCATACATTCATCTGTTTGAAAAGAGCTACATTCTTTAGCATTCCCTGGCTCGCGTACATATAATAGAATAACTATTTAGGAAAATGTGACTAGCATAACCAGCTATGCAGTGTTCACATCTGCTAATCCTTTGCTGCTCAAGTAATCATCTTCACTTGCAAAAAGGATTTATACTATTTTGGGTGCAAGCAAAGAGGAGCTAAGCACTCCAAACTTCTTGCAGCTGAAACCCCAAGGGAAGCATTAACTTAGCATCCCCACTCTGGCAAGATATTCTGACTGAGGGATCCCATTTGTGGAAGTGGGTAGAATTACCTTGGGTAGATCAGAGAGGTACAAAACAGTCAGAAGAAAGGCTTGTAGCTATAGTATTTACCATATTGGGCGATGCCTGTTGCTCTATTATACTTGCACAGTCTAAATAACACTGCTTACTTGACCACCGCTGCTTTGCAGTGCTATTTATCCTGAACTCATACACACACATGCACACACAAACTTCACAGTCAAAAACACCAGCTGAAAGCTTGCCTTGTCCCTCTGAAAAGCAAGCACCTCTCAGCCTGAGATGGATTTCTCTGCTGGAGTTGCTCTGGACTGACACTAGCACACTGATCAAACATAGCCACATGCATGCTTGTGCTGTATGGATTGCCAATAACAAGGAGAATGGGATGGGACAACTGTGGTAAAGAGAGGTAAAATCAGCAAGGAAGTCTTCAATTGTTGGATGATTATTGAAAATAAGCACCAAATGCTCAGCAGTCTACTTATCTGCACTGCAATAGCATCCCTAGCCCCCTGTAAGAATAAGGACATGCTCACTGCTGATTACAGTCCTTACCTCAAACTGTTTCAGTGCTGCAAAACACACTGTTGCAAACGGATGTGGCTGCATCACCCTTGAGGAGAAATCCATTCGTAATCCCACCTCCTTAGGGGTCAGCTCCAATGTGAAGACCCAGCCAGCTGGAATCCCAAGGGTGGACAAGTTGAAGGAAGAGGCAGGTGGATTTTGTGTTTGGTTACAGAAAAGTGACTCTGTAGGGTCCATGGCCAGCTGTGAGAGGTCACGGGAGCTCCTTTGAACACTACAAAGCATGTGTGCGTGCATTGGGTGGGGTGGACAGAAGTTGAATTAAAGACAACTGAGTGATCTAAAGCCCTGAGATGTCTCTCCAGAGCTGCAAGAATTGCCATTTAATTGCCTTTGAAGCATGACTTTGCATTAACTGCTTCCACTGGTTCTTGATAGTCTTCTTAAAGCTACTCTTCTATAGTAAAACAGTCTTCATCCGTTCTTCTCAGTTTTGATCTGTAGTTTACCTTCTCTGAAGGTAAATCTAAAGTCTTTGCAGCATGAATGCTTCAAACATATAGTTAGGAAAGTCTAATGAGACTTCAGGGACACTGCACAGCTTTTAGTCACCTTTGATGACAGTACCTACCCTCTTCTCACTGATCCATCTGTGGATTCTGTCACAGTTCTTGTGGTCAGAATTTGGTCAGTTATTTTGAACAGCTGCCTTTTCTTTCTAGTTACCCCTCCAAAGAAATATTTCTTTCTATTCCCAAATGAAAAAACCCTCCTCCCTTCCAAAATGGCTAAACGTTTGTGATGGACAGTATGTTGGCCTAGTTTCACAAACTCACTTAAGTTTCCATGCTCTTTAGCAATCTAAGCAGGAAAGCACTTAAAGCTCTGGGAAGTGAATCTTGATGCAGCTTCTTTTTCTAATAGATTCATTTTAATTATTTGGTTTTCATGTCTTTTTTTTTAGTTCATGTTAGAAATCCTTCTGATTCTCACAAGCCTATGTTGCTGACCTCATAAAAGGCATCTATATTCATGGATGAATAAATAGGCAAAATAAATACTCTTTTAGATATGTAAGCTATATATATATGGTGTGGTAAAGGTTGAAGTGAACCCAAATCTGAGAATAGCAACTCTCAGAGCTATTCTCTGGGACACACTGATCAAGGTGGATGTCAGTACACACAGAGAGAGACAGGTGCATGCACTCATGTGCATTTTATGGTCCATACTGCCTCTAGGTTGGAAATCCAGCAATACAGAACTGTGCATACCCACTTGGGACAGGAAGTGAGAAACTATCTTTAGCTGAAATTGTAGTGGAAAGGAAAGGAGATGAACAGAAGGCTATTTATGTTCATGTCTGCATTTCTATGAACACTGATATGGGACTGTCTGCAGTGATGAGGAGTTCCACACTCAAGGTCAGTATTTCCAGCATGGTCTGTGCCCTAGCAAGAGAAAGGACAGTTGTCTTTTGCTCTAGCACACTGTTGCACAAAGTACTCAAAGCAGTCGCTAAGGTTGGTGGTGATCACAAGACGAGTGAGCAAACATACTTCTCTGTTGAATAAATTCCAGAAGATTTCAAATCCATTCTCTGAAGGTATCAAACCCACGTGTCTTTAGGGAGCGCCTCTTTGTATGTTTACAGTAATTTCCTGATCCTGGTGCAACACATAGCCATTTTCTTCCTGAGTAGCATCATCCTCTGGGAATGGAAAATTTCCTCCTTTATCAGAGCTTGACAGACAGCAGAGTGATTTGATAATACTTATTTGTTTCCAGTTGCCAACCCCATCTAAACACTGCACCTCACACATTCCAGGGTGATGTTTTCTTTGAGCAGCACTTTGCATTGTGCCCCAGACCTCCTAGGGCCAACAGAACTTGTCCAATAATTCAAATCAGGTTAGTTTATAGTTCTTCTCGTAGGACAGTTCTAGAGCAAACTTATGGTTTTTTTTTTTTTTTTTTTTTTAAATTGTTTTATCTGTAAGTGTTGGCATTAGATTTATTTACATCACTGCAGAATGAGGTGTGTAATCTTGCAGGAGAGATACTTGATAGGTGACATTTTTTGGTCCACAAGTTATCTACAAGATTCCATTCCAGCATAAATGATAGTTTTGACAGAGGGCTTACCAGAACTGTTCTCTGGTCTACTCTGCACAGGAGATCAGATTAGATAATCAAAACAGTCCTCTTTGAAGCTAAAATCTGTGAACTGATGTGAGAGGTTCAATTCTCAGACTTCTCCAGTTCTTCATTTCTTTTTTCTACATAAATTGCATGAAATCACTGTTGATGATGATGGTAGACATGTCGCAGAAGAGATGTACAATCATTGCTTCATTAGCTAGCCTGGTCACCCAGAAAGTGAGAACCACTGTAACTCCTTCCAATGGCCTTAACCAGCCACTATCCTGAAAGACTATTTATATTTGCACATTGCAGGTGACATCTATCTCAGCTCCTATCTGTTCTTCTCATCATCTCCTCCATGCATTTACCAGATGTTGGAATGGAGGCATATACCTTTTCATGAAACCATAGTCACCAGGCTAAATCAGCTCACATTTCTCCAGATGTTTTGTGATCTCATCACTTATTAATGTTCCTAGTTAAGTTAGCTCAACTCTAGGTCAGGATAAGTGGTTGTAACCTCACCAACCCGTTTTGGAAGAATTCACCAAGATTGAATTTTGTTAGTTACCCTTAGTTACCCTCCTCCCCACATTCATCTCTGTTGAGCTTTCTGTTTCGGACGAAGATTTCTCCCCAGTCTGAGATGTAAGTCAGCAAAACTTCCCTATTGATTTGCTACGAGCAACATAAATTCCTTCAATCATTACTAGGAATAGATAATGGATACCTTCCAAATTGCCAAGATACTTCTATAACGATTTGCACTGTCATAGTTCTGTGCATGTAAGAAAGTTTAATTAATACCCTGAAGACCCGGGTGGATAAAAGCACAATCTCAGCAATTGCTCGTGCAGATTTTCTGCTCAGAATTTTAAAATTGGGCCCAAATTCTCCATCAGCACCTTACCTCTACTACCATTTCTTTCGAAAGTTACCAATTTTGTCTACAAATACTTCATTAAATTGGTGCCTAATTGCATGTGACCATAACAGAAAATTAGTCAGGAGTAATTCTGTAATGTGCCGGAGGCTACAAAGTATGCAAGCTGAAGTGTAATTTTGAGGATCTTCAGAACATTGTGGCACATAAACAGAGCTGAAACAGAATTTTTAAATACATAATTTCTTATTTAAGAGTGAGAGATAGTTAATATGGTGGATAAAAAAAGACAATCAGTTACTGAAATAAAGGAATGTTGTTAAATTATTCAGATTATCACTTATTTATGAACCACATGTGCCATGCCCATTCATACTTCAACATTCCTGGAATCACTTATTTACTGCCCAAGTCCAGGGCTTATGTCTTAATTTCTCCTGCAGCTCTAAACTGAACGCAAATCTTTGCAAGCATGTGGCTCCTTTCAACTAAGCTGAGAAAGAGATAAACAGTATAAATCTTCCACTTTCTCAGTCCGTGGCATCTTAGCTGTCACAAATGCAGGGAATATCTGCAAAGTGCGAATTCTTTGGGTTATTGAATTCCTCCTGTCAGTCTACTGCGATTGGCTTCTTTTACTTTTTTCCTCAAGGCTGTGTGCGTGATCTTTATCCTTTAGTGTTTGACATTAACTTGAACTGAGTAATTGTACCTTTGAGCAGGAATGACATTGTTCCTGGCAACTTGGTAAAAAATGTGAAGTCAAAAGCAATGAAAGAAAGGTTTTCCTTCTGTCCCCTTCACTCCATGTGCACATTTGGGAACAGTGCTATGGTGGAGCTATAGCTGCCTGCCAGCACCATTTTTACCCTCTTTTTGAGTTTGACTTGCAGCATACTCAGTGACTGAAAATGCAAGCATAACACATCCCTCCACCTATAGCCTCTTCTGCTGCACCCATCATACACACATCTGGGAGCTCTTACTCATGGGAAAGAAGCTAAGTGTATCAGACAGATAAAAACCACTCTTAATATCTGGTATTACATGTTTTTCAAGGAAGGTGATGGAAGTTTTCAGCAGCTATGTCATTTTCCCCTGATTGTTTTCAACAGGAAACAGAAATGCTCAGCTTCAGGCATCAGCTTTAAGATATAACTGAGCCTTGGTCAGATTCCATCCTGATCCTGGAGTCCCAGCAGCTGACTGGCCTCCAAATCAAAACCATTCTCTCCCGTACTATGTTTTCTCAGAGCACAAACCTGCAAGGTGCAACGCCTGTCCACCAGGAGCAAGGAAAACCTGAAATATTTTCCTAACCAAAAGTATACCTGAAGTCTCCTGGGAGTCTGCGGACACGGTTTGTGCATACCTTCATTATGCAGAGCTGGAGTGACTGCCAGCTCGCATGGATGCCCTTACCCCATACTCGACAGAAATAAAGCAAGCCTCCCAGAAAAGATTCATAGCATTTCCAAAAGCACAGATCTCTCTTCTGTCCTTTGTTCTAAATTGCAGCTCAAAATTTGTAATTATTCTCCCCTAAATAGGTGAGATTCAAGCTAAATAAAGGTAGTGCTGTTTGTTTTCAGCTTGAACACGCTAGCTAAAGGAAATACTGTACATTACAGCATGAACATGCCACACCAGTGTGAATGTACAGCTGAGAGCTCTCCAGCCAGCTTGCTAATGCAGTTGAGAGCTCTTTGTTAAGTGGGAAAAGCAAAGCAACGTAGTTATTAGAAACAAACAAGTCATGTAAGTTTCAGGACTTACCCTGAGTCATCCCTGGCTCCCTCATCTCTGGCTGATGTTTTCATCATTACAGCAAACTTTAAGACACTTTCTGTTTCACAGTGGCTTTAGAGTTCCTTGGTAAAGAAAGCAATTCCTTTCCATCGCTGAGCAGAACATCCACATCCTTTGGTTTTGTACTGAAGATGATATTTCAAGGGGCAGCAGGGGGAGGATGTTTAAAACCAACTTCAGGCTCAGTAATATCGGAGGGCAGACGACTAAACAGGCACTGAAATGAAAGCAAACTACCAAGAAGGTCTGATTTTAGCCTCTCTTCTTTCTACTTCCTGTATTTATACGAACGGGGGATTTCAGGAAGAGGCAGTCTTTGGTGGTCAAGGGTGTGTGTGTGTGTGTGTGTGTGTGTGTATTAGAAAGCCATATTTAGTAGTGAAGGCAGGTTAACCTTATTAGAAAGAAGGGCCTGAAACTGTCAGCTTCTACTTTGTTTCTCTAACTTAAGTAAATACAGGGGAGTTTGTTTTACAGACTACAGGTATATCAGTAGGCAACAGAGCACGGTGAACTTTGTAAAGGATTTTATAGGGCAGCAAAGCATTAAGTCTCCGTCTGCAAATTCCTGAAGCATGTGTATTTCTATTGCTTGAGTAACTGGAACCAGATGGAGCTTGGAAACCTTTATATTTACACAGGACCTGGGAAAATGAAATGTCTAACACAGGCAGAGGAAATTTATGCAAAGAAGTTAATGCAGAAGGTAATGATAAGGCTGTAAGACTGCTAGTAAATGAACAGCTGTCTGTTTGACCTGGAGTTACTTAAGTGGTTGAGTAGTTTGCTGTACTGAAAACCCAACTGAACACAGACCAGCTGTGGAGGCTGGGAACTGACAGATGTGCTGTCACAGGGCTAGTGGCACTCCTGCTTGGCAGCTCTATTATTCAGGAAATATTTGATGTTGGAAGAATGCATAATGGAAAAAAGCAAAACAGAAATATGAAGCAGAGGCAAAGAAAAGCAATTGCTTGGAACAGATGAGATGACAGTAGCTTGTTTCTCCTTTTATTTTTAGAAGAAATTTCTCAGCTTTCTATTGTTCAGTAAGTACTTTGCCATGTTGCCCACCTTAGAAATGGAAACGTCAGGCAGCTCCCAGTGTATCTGCATGAGAGAAACCTGACTTGTGTAGAACACAGAACTTATTCTGCTAGCCTGAGCTCAGAGGAACCGGGAAACCTTACTGTAATCTAGACCCACTTGTGTAACTCAAAATAAAGTTTTCTTAAGGGTTTTTCAGTCAAATCTTGAACTTGTGTTGGCATTAGGAAACCTGTCTTCTAGCTTCTAGAAGGATTTCTCTTAGAAAATAAAATAGCTGATGTAAAGGCTGCATGATGGAAAATTCACAACCCTACTACAGGTGTCTTACTGTTTAATTATCAGTATCATCTAGATTTCAGACCAGACTTTTTGCCTTACCTAGTCTTAAGATTTCTGTTATTGTATCTCATTATGTTCTCTTCTACTAAATTAAGGACCTCTTTGCTCCAACTCACATTGTCTGTGTTAGACAATTACAAACTAATTCAATGTTGCATTTAACTCTTAAACAAACTGGTTGGCTGAGATTCACTCATCCCTCTCTGCAGGCTTGTCATTACTCATGAATTTTTCTGGTAGCTGGAGTACTGTTGGTTCTGGGCACAGAGGTCCAAGAAGTACACTCCAAATTTGTTCTCCGGCTTGTCACCTTTGAAATACACCTTGGGTATTAGCATAAGAACAAGTTTCTAGATACATTCCATGAATTCAGCCCCATGCCAGCATTTCATTTCCCTACATTGCAACCCAGCTAGGACCAGGACACTGAGTTTACCTTTGCTTATCTGGGAAACAAAGATAGAAAGCTTTAAGGGTGAGCTGTTCTGCATGAACCTACTCAGATGGAGAAATCTGTGCTTACACAAAGATGCATCATCCTAGGCAAAGAAATAAGACTCTGCGGATGCAGAAGATCAGTTTTCAGCAAGTGATACGCATTTCCAAAAATGCTGTTAGGCAAGAAGTACTATTAAAAACACAGGAAAAAAATTGCAAAAATACAGAATACGAAATACAGTATCGTGGTCTTTCAGTTTGACATTATTAGAGGAAAGCTCCTTTTTGGTTTCTTGTGAAAACTTTCTCACAATTCATAATGTACAGGTTTAGAAATTTAAAGTCTTGAAAGTAATTCTGTTAAAGAGAATGGGCAAAAATTCTCGAAAAAGACTCATTTTTTTTCTCACAAATATTTTACAATCTCTGCAATATTGTATAAGCATTTCTGTAAAATACATAAAATGTGGAAATTAGGATGAATTTTTAATATAAAATATTTTTTCAGAGCTTTTCTGTGAGTTTTTTCTTAAGCCAGAGATCTGACAGGCTTGGAGTGAGACGCTGTGTTGCAGGATCAGGCTGTGGTACACAAAAGCTACATGACAAATACTGCATAACGACACTTCTCTGTGATGCATCCAAGCCAAACAGGTTTTAGAGAAAAAACTGAATATTTCAATACTCGGAGAATTATTTGATGTGACATATTCATGAAACTAAGTTTTAGCCTAAAGATTGCTGCAATATCAGTGTGAGCTAGAAGCTGGGGGGGGAATTCTTGTCTTTTTTTAGGGCTGATTCACCCCTTCTATCTTAAACCACACCATTTGGCCGTGTTGAGAAGGTTTAAAAATGAGAGAAGCCCTTAAGTGCAGTTTGTTGTTATTGAAATGCTTTCAGCATATGCACAGATTATGTGACAGTTCTGCTTTTCACACAGCAGGATGCAGTTGCATCATGGTATATTCCTGCAGGAACTGTCGTGCCTATTGTGTCACTAATCCATAGATTATGTGCCTTTTATAAAGCCCATTACATAACAGGTCACGATGGGTCATGAGGTCAAATGTACAGGGGATTAAAAGAATGGGTCCTTTCTACAGCCAGATTTTGATTCTTGGAAGTTAATTCTGTAGGAAAGAGGGAGTCATTTCCTTAGAAACACCTAGTCTAGCACATACCAAAGAATGAACCCTCGTGCAAAAGTCAAAGAAGGCAGGATATTGCTTTTCTCCACTTCACAAGGACTTTTCTGTAGATACACAAAAACACAGTGGCTAATTACAGGTTTTATACAGTAACAAGGATTCCAAAAGCATGCAGTGTGGCTATGGAAAATAAGGTCAAACATTTATCTCTGTCACATGGAGTAAACTGACAAAGAGTATTAATGGGAAGACTCTTGCCTAATGAATAGTTAAAAAATACAGTCTATGAGAGTCCTTCTTCAAAGAACTGAGTTTAGAAGCTTTCCTTCAGCCCAGAAGATACGGCATCAGAGACTGTGCATCTACCCTAGAAGTCATACGAGACTCTGAGATAGCTGTATGTCTGCCTTTTGGAATAGGCAATCAAGAGTAAGTGGGAATATTTTTTTTCTCTGCTATCTCCAGAGCCTATGTATCTGGGGAAGGTGAAATAGCACTATGGGGCTTTTAGATCATGCTTCCATTCCCTTTTGTCAGCATTCAGTAACCAATGGGAACCTGATAGATTCCACTGTACCATGGGGCCAAAATACTGTGATAAGGATGTTTCTGAGACTGCCATATTTGTTCTGGATTGGTGCCTCAGTACAGCAGGCTATATTCTCAGCAGATCAAACATTTCTAGTCCCAAAAGGGCAAATCTTGCATTTTGAGATTGCTGTAGATCAAACTGATACACTTGACTCACCCCAAAATATTGGCTTGATCCAAGCGATACTCCCTTGAACAGATGAAAACATGGGCCTTCTGCCTTTCAGTTCAGCAGAGTCCAGATTTCAGCAAGAAAGTGCAGGCATGTATCCTAGCTGGGTCCTGAAATTTTAGATTTTCAACAATAAATAAGAGAATGCTTCACACGTTCTCATCACCTGAGAAAAATACAGCAAACAATCCAATAGTTCTTATATAATTTATTGATAGTGTGTTAATAACATAGTGCATTACCATACTGACTGCTAGATTCTTTTATAAATGCCTATTTAACTATTTATTTTTAATTTTCCACAACAAAAATAATCAAATATCATGCCAACATTTTGTAACAAATTATCACATTAAATCCATATGGATTTCATGACATATTTATCTGTACAAAGGACCCCATATACACAGAGCATTCACAGTGCATAAGGTCACAGTCATTGAAAAAATAAATAACATGATAAATAGAATTTTGTTATTTACAGTTTACAAACTCATCCCTTTCTGTTTTCAAAGTAAGCAGTTCTAGAAAGTTTTAATAAAATTTAAAGAGGTACTGCACCACCTAAGGGTGCACTGCAAATGGCTGTAAGTATGAAGCACAGGGAAGTTTAAAAGGTTGAGAAGTTATTTTAGCAATCATAAATGATTTCAAATACCTGCTTGCTATGGAGGAGATAACAGGTACCAAATTCTGCTCACAGTTCCACGGATGAGAATTTGTGCCAACTACCAGGACAACAATGAGAGCTGGTATCACTCCCAAGAACGTGAAGGCAAAAATTTGGTCATAACTTCACTGCAGAGTTTCAGCCATTTGGAACATTGATGCTGCTGGGGAAGCAGACTTGAGTGTTCTTTGTGTACCCAACTAGTATTGTTGGTGAATGAAGGCAATAATCTTTTCTCCAAAATCCTCTGAAAAGAAGCATCACAATATTTCCAGAGACTTTATCTGTCTGGTTTTGATATATTCTGATAACCTTTTGATTTTGTCACAATTCCCTATTGCTATAAATCAACCTTTATGTTTGTTTTTCAAGTTTACCAAGATCATCTCAATGATAAGACAGCAACAATCACATACATTCTTTGTGCAATTTAAAAAAAAAAAAAAAGGAATTAAATTCAAACTGGTAACTCTTGTAGGAAAATATCCAAGTGAACTTAATTTCCTATACTCTTTCATTTATTTCAGAGGTTTACTATATGTCAGAAGTATGGTAGGAAGCAGAACATGTGATGTACAAACTACCACAATCATTATACATGTCAGCCTGTGGAGAAGGAGCTACACGTATTTCAAATTTCAGGATAGGGATGAAGAATCTCACAGCTTTCTCCGGGGAGAAAACAGGAGGACATCACACATGGGGAAAGAAAATGCGTGCTCAATTTATTCACACTGAGGTTTTTAAATCTGTGCACACTAGGTCAGGAATTGGAAAGCACATATCAGTTGAACAACATTATTTTCTTCATCAGAACACTTGCATACAGAATTTTCAGAATAGCTTAAGGAAGTAATAAGGGGTAATGGGGGTACAGAATTGGTACAACTAAATGCTGTCATTTACCTGCGTAACCATCATATAAATCTCATCACTCAACAGACTGAAAAAATCTAGACTTCAAAGAAATATAAAGGAAAATACGTAGCGAATGTCTGAGCTGCAGAGCTTTTCTTATGAGTGCTTAAACACAAATAAGTGAAGGATCTGAGCCTTGCAGTGACAGAATATTTTGTCCAAAAGTGATGCATTTCAGTACTTGAAAAAAAGATTCTTTGGTTTCACCTGGCTATCAATGTTACTTTAGTGTTTGCTTCATATTACATTAGGTCTGCTCTTTTCTTGGCATGGATAATCAGGCAGTATTTACACAACTTAAAGCACTCTACAAAAAAAAAAAAAAAAAAAAAAAAAAAAAAAAAAAAAAAAGAAATCTAACAGCGGTACACAAATAAATAACGTTACTATTGCAAGAAGTCCAAAAACGGAAGACACCCAGACTCATGTGGGATTTGTGCAACTAGAGCAAACACACAGTAAAATCAAGTGTGTACAATTAAAGCACAGTCACAAAGGAAATCAAACAATAGTCTTCCCTATAATTGCTGTATAAGTGTTAGACTTGGAAAGACCTTTTCCATTTGCTTACACGTTAGAGGAATGTTTATTAATATAATTTAAAACCAGAAATTAATTGTATGTTAGTCACAGCTGCAGCAAGCATACCATAAAATAAAATTGGCACGCCAATGACTGAGCCAGGAGAAAGATGGTTGACTACCATACATGTTGGGAAGACTTAAGGTATTCAGCTAGGCTGGACTTCAGCCTACAGCAGATCATCAAACAGTCATTTTAAGATAACCATAACTGTAGATTACTGTAGCCATAATTGTAGATAACTGTTTTAGATTTAGGCAAATAGATACCTAACCTGAAACATTTATTTGGGCAATATTTTCCATGAATCAGTGTGACTCAGTACCAAATCTAAATTTTTATGACACAACTTTATAATGCAGTACAAGAGTTATAGTCTATACGGAATCAGATACTTCTGAATTCAATAGCAACATTCCCATGTAGTCACTATAGATAGGTCTGCACTCTGTGGATCTATGTGGGACTGTACTACTCCTATGGAACTGTAGCACAGAAGAGCTGCTAAAAGCTCTGCTTGGCCAGCCATAATTCAAGTTTGATGCTATTGTATACCAGGAAAAGTACAGTGTTTTGAAATCTACGGAACAGGGAACCAGTTCTCTTATTCATGAGTGGAAATCCAAAATGGTTTCAGGAGAGCAGAATTCCATAGATTCTGTCCAAACCTTTCAACTTGAGTGAGAAATAAAAATTGTAGACTACAAAACAAACATGAGTGTGACAGAAAGCCCAAAAGTCATGCTCAGCTGTCATCAATCCAGCAAGGCACTTAAATATATGTTTAGTTTTAAGCATGGAATCAATCATAATGAAGTTAAGCTTTGCTGGATAAGGGCTATCTCTTTCTGCATTATATTACTCTTCAGTGTTACTAGGCTGGCAATCTTCAAATCACATCCACAAGCTTTCTTTTCACTCTTGAACTGAATGTTAGCTTAGACAACTTTGTGACATACATTCCAAACTCAGACAGCTAACTATTGCAATAGTTAGTAAAACAAGACGGCTACAAAATTTTCCAAACCCAATCTGAACAGATGCAATATAGAACTGTAGAAACTTCAGAGAGCCAAGTGCAAATCATTCCTTTTCATCATTGGAAAATGGCAAAATTTGAAGTAGTTTCCTGACACAAGCAAATTATTTTCTGTACACATGAAAGGCACTATTCCGCTAGTACTCAGCAATATTCTCCTGAATTACTGACACACTCTGAAGTGGGTATCTGACAGATAGCAATTTGTCAGTTAGATCTTTCTCAGTCCATTCAATTTATCTGCATGGCTTGCCTATAATTACCATCTTCATTTATTTTAGCATATTAGTAATGACTATATGGGGACTCTAACTAATTCATATGATCATGTGTCATCAAGGCCCTGATACAGCATCTAATAACTCTTTGGCAAACAATATATCCCTGGTCACATGGTTGTGTCAGAGGAGAATCCTACTAAAGTTACTTATAATGATAAGCATGGCACGATACCTGTCTTGTAAAAGAAGATATATATGAGACTGCCTCGGAAAATGCAGCATTACAATTCAATATAAATTGTCCTGAAGTGGGTCTACATTGTAGGGAGGGCTATACAGTGACAGGACCTGCTATGCAGTTTAAGGTCAGCATTATTTTCCAAGACGGCGCTTCCTACAGCAGAACACTCTGTTTTTTGGAGCAGGTGATATTCAATTTAGGAAAAATAATTTTAAAAAAATGTCTCAAGGACTCATAGCATTAGCAAACACAATTTCATGCATTTTTGAGCTGGGAATCAGTTGTGATGGAAGAAATTGGTGTCCCTAGTCTTTTAAAGTTACCTGGCTCAGAAATATGAAGATACAGTACAATCTGCTAAACCTGGCACTGTAAACATCGATGCCCCCATCAACGTCAACTCAGCTGATCCCTAGGCAGGCATTCAGAACTAGATTTTGGAACTACTATTAAGTAGTGTAAATACATCTGAGTTGCCCAAACTGTGCACAGAAGAGCAAATGTTTGCTTCTAGGCAACTAGTTCTCTAAGCCTAGCCTCTCTCTCTCTGCTCCTTTCAAATCAGGTTCAAATCTAAGCCACCACAAGAATATCAGCAGCATATTGTCGTTCTGAAAAATAGCAGAGAAGACAGTAAGAAATAGAGGGATGCAACTACAGCAGTGCACTTTCACAACTCAAGGATGAAAATGAACCTCTTCAGCTTTTCTGCTACACTACAGCAGAAATGTCTTGAATGCCAGGAAATAAGGTCATCTACATACTTGAGGACAAATGTGTTTACTGTCATGCTTGGCTATTCAATAAAGCATTTTAACAATGCTGTGCTTATTTTCATCTTAAGATTTGTGTAGTTTAGCTACACAACTACCTAATAAAGGTGAAAAACCCTAACTGGGTACTAATACTGACATTTATTACAAAGTGTAAAGCAAATAACAAATATATTGCTCCTTTTCCTGTAGGATTTCATTAGAAGGATCCAATTCCTAAAAAAGCTCAAGAGCAGAATTCACTCTTTAATTTGTGTCAAAATAAATTTTAAATAGCCTTAATTGTAAACACGTTGCCTGGTGTAAAAAGTGTACTACGTGTGAGCTGGTTGAACTCAATTATTTAATCAGGTATGCTGAGACAAGGAACTTTTTAATTTGATTCTTACTCGCTAATGTTCTTTAGTATGTTCTCAGTGACACAGTAATGGGAAGTTTTATGTATAGTCTTAAGTGCAAAATATTAATATATTTAAAAATGTATCAACTTTTAGTTGATAGATTTGTTTTGGTTTATAAACATTAAAAAATTAAAAAAATCTATGTATAAAGTTAACTGTGCTTCTTTAGAAGATCTTTCACTCATATACAGCTTTGAAGTTAGTAGTAATGCAAAATATGCACACTGTCTTGGTGATTTGCAGTCTTATGACTACTAAAACAGAATGTTACCCATGGTTTTTAGTAGTCTGGGCCAGATCCTGCTGTCATTTACATCAGTTATTCCTTATATCAGGTTTATGCTGGTGGACAGGATACCAAAATCTGGCTTCTACTGGGGCTTGAGAAGAAGTGCACCATATTTCAAATTTGTATATAATCAAATCAAGGATCATGGTCTCCCGATAGACTCCTTTATCTATCTATATCTTATCTGCGCTACTGAGTGTAGGACACTCATCTTCATTAAACTTCTGCAAATATATAAAGAACGGAGAATGTATCAGCTTCTTGACTAATGAAGTAAGCTTACTTCCCTCTATAATCAAATTAAATTAAATCATAACCAAGGTGGGTTTTGTTGTCAGACAATCTGGGATATGTCTGGATTCTATTCTCAACTGACAGCAATAATTGATAGTTACTCAGCACCCAGTTGATTTTATTTGCTTAGTTTCTTCTAAACTTACAAATGAGCTTACAAGGGCCAATGCAAAATATCTGTCATGGTGTAATATTCCACCAATTTTTGTTTATATTTACATATACAGCATTACTCATTAATGATAAAACAGATTTTTCAAGTATGAAGTTCTGCATGTAATTCTTTTCTTCACTATGCAGATAGTCAAACTTATAGTGTGCATCATCAGAAGTGATACAACATACAACCATTTCCTCTTCTTTCTCTGCCACACTGTTCATTTTCTTTGAAAAGAATGATAAATATTCGACACTGCCATCAAAAACTGTTGTTTGCAGTTTCTCTATAAGCAGAGCACTTGAAGGGGGAAATGATGTCCTCAACAGTTCATGCCTGATATGTACCTTGGACTTTCTGGTCCCGTAGTTGAGATAATTTGACAAAGCCGAGAAAAGTTCTGAACTCGCCTCCTTTCCTTCCATGGAAAGTAAGTGTCAAAAGCAAAAGAACTATAAAGATTTTTCTCCAGTCTTCTTGTTAACCTTGTTGGTAGTGTTTGATTGTCTGCAAAAGGAGAATGAAAACAACAACAGAAAGTCCCATAAATGGGACATTTGAGAGTACTGCATAAAGTCCACACAGCTTCATGACTGAGCAGCAATATCCAAAGAGGAGTTAAATGCTTTGGTTGCCTTGAGCTAGCATGTTACAAGAAAGGTATGCTTTCCTCCCACATAGGTAAAAGTGCTTGGTAGCTGATGAAGCAGGAATGACACTTAAATTACTGATGGAAGGAAGGTAGAAATATGAAATGTCTCCTGTCATTTACAGCACAGGTAATCAGAAGAAGCGCAGTCTCTCTCCTTAACAGTTGCTTAAAGTCCTTCTCGGCACATAGGGAGGTTGACAAAGGTGAAGACATTAAACTCTATCAATATAGAGAAACACAGGAAAACAGCATAAAGAAACAACACGTAGATGCCCAATTTCTTGTCAAGTTTCCATTTATTTACATGGATCCCAAACACCTGCAAGCAAACAAACAAAGTGTTAGTTAATTAAGCCTCAAAGAAGACTTCTGGAAACAATTAGAAGCTAAAAATGACAATGATCTCTTGAATTAGAGATCCTGGACCAAGATAAAAATATATTCTTGGCATTTTACAGATTTAAAAAAGGCAAAATACTTTTTTTTTTAAATGAGAATGTAAGAACCCAATCCAATAACTCAAACTCTGGCCTTACTCTCACTTGCCTGAAGAACCCTTTACAAAACATAAAATGAACCCACTTTAAGGCCACTTGAGAAGTTTTTCATGTAACAGAGAAACAGGCCCCTGGGTGCTCTGTTTCAGAGCATAATGCATTTTCAGTGCATCAGGCAAATTCTAGTTAGGCAGCATTCATTCCCTGCTTCATTATGAACTAAGGGAATACACTGAATATGCTTCTCCCTCCAGTGCTCCCTTATACACCCTTTACATCCCAGTTGAACACAAGCACCTAATATCCACTCTTTCAACAGCTTTGGAAGAGTTTCTCTCTTTGACATTTTACTCAGCTCCAGAACTAGGGGGAATTACAAGCTACAGGCAGTAAAGCAATTAAATTCACATGAAGGCTCCACCTTTCAATGGTGCTATGAGTTTCTGCATTGATTTTTGGTATTGGAAGATCTGGGGGAATTAGGGTATCCAGTAGAACAAATCAGACAGTAGATGGTTTGAACTCAGATGATATGGCTACAAAGATTCTTTTCAGAAATCCCTGGAGTTACTAGCATAGTAACATCTGCATAATCCTCACATGTATTCAAAAGTGCTGGTTACCAGTATGCATGCAGTAATATCAGACACAAATGTCTAAAGAACATTATTGCTGCACAGACAACGTGCAGCATGGCACAATTGGAAATAGGAAAAGTAAAGAACAGGCTCCCACAGCTTGTATAAGCAGATGCACTAGGAAGTTAGTGGCAAAGTGAACAGATTCGGACATTCTATCATTTAAGACATGCACAGGTGATGTGAAGCTTGCTAAAATCTAGCCATGCAAGAGTGTAGCATCTCCAGTGATGATCCCCTCCTTTACAAGGGTCTCCACAGGCAGTGAAAGATATAAGTGGGTATTTTTATACCTTTGGGATTTGATTCTTTCCACAGATGGCTCTCTGGGAGTCAGCAGGATCACAGTAGCCTAAGTACCAGCAAGACTGACTTTTGAAGCAGAACTACTGTTTCACCTTAACAACTCAGTATTATGAGGATGAGTGGTACTTAACACGCTTATTCAACATCCTGAGGTTCACAGCTCTCACAGACTAGTCTTCTTTAAAGGTTTTGGCTACAGTGCATTGTTAGTCTAGGCGGGTTTGAAAATCAGAGATGGGAGGATTAAAAAAAAAGGGAGGAAGCATACCTGGGTCTTCCCCAGCACAGAGTACAGACAGATCTAGGGTGTGCAACTGGACACAGGACCAAAGGAATATTATTGGATCACATAATGTCAATACTGACACTGACATCAAAGGGATCTACATACTTCTAGCAACTCTTCTGCACCAAACGTCAGATTTCAGTCCTGCCACTAGAAGACAATGGCAGTTATTCTACTCTGGCATTATTATAAGAACAGTACTTCAAGAGAATCAATACTTTAGGGATGATGAGTACTTCCAGTTTTTCCTTGTAGAATACGTGAAATAAATACCTGATAATTATTTTGCAATCAGAATAGTCTGAAGATTCACATTCAGAAGTATACTAATACTTACAGTCAGTGCCACTGATCCTAGTAAAAGTGCAACTGAATAGACCAGTCCTTTACTGTTTATCTTAACCTGTGTGAATTAAACAGAGAAGAGACTTTTAAATCACCCAGAATATGAAAACCTTGTTTTAGAGATCAGAAATAAATTTACTGATTTATGGTAGTCTACCTTCTGCCTTGAACTGTGACTGACTGACTTCTTTTGAACTATGGAAATCCACAACAGATTTATAATGGAGAATGGGAAAGTTAAGGATTTAAAGCAAATGTGTAAAGAATCCCAATTCTAAAAAGAAGAAAATAGCACGTATAATGGATTTCAAGTTAAAAGATCCTTATGAGAGAAAGAGATGTTATTTTCTTGTAGTTTCTAGATGTTATTGTTATCTTACAAAAATACTAAGGTACAGGGAGTCAGATGTGCTTGAAGTTGTGCAGTGAGAAAATGACAGTGCCATGAAAAATATATATGGCCTTATTTTCTGATACAGAATGCAATGTACTCCATTTGGCAAATTGGGAATTAATAGCAACTTGTGGAAGGAATATTGCTCCTGTAACTCCTGGCAAAAAAAAAAAAAGCCAAAAACACAACACCTTATTTAATAACCAATAAAATGCTAGCACTTGCTTTGTTAGATCAGTTTTTATTTGCATGCTTTCTTTTTAGGATATGATGGTGGTTTTTTTGTTTGTTTTGTTTTAAATAGAGAAAAGGAAAACATTAGAAATATGCTCAGTATACATACAGTTGATCCATAATCAATCGCCATGGTCTGCAAACCCCATGGAACACCAAGGCCCACCAGAATGTCAAATACATTACTTCCTATTGTGTTGGATACTGCCATATCACCAAGGCCTGCAAAGGAAAAGCAAATTTCAGGTGAAAAAAAGAATAGAATCAATACTCTGTATCCAGAGGAAATTAAAGAGGACTGATTGGCATTGATCCAAGCCCTCTTGGACTGGCTAGAGTATCTGAGGCAAGGAGACAATTTTCGTAATTGGAAATTATATTTAACGTTGGCTGATATCTTATTCTGCACCAATAGTTCTAAGGAAGGCAGAATCCTCTTACTCTGCTACTTCTCCTTCAGGACCAGCCTTACTACTGAGTCACTTCTACAAAATGCATACCAAGAAAAAAAAGAGGAACTCTGATGTATTGGACAAATCCTGCAAATAGTCAGAGCACACAGAGCAGAGATAGACACTGCCGGATCACAAATACAGTCTCTTTTTAAAGGGAGAAAGAAATATTATGCTTTCAATCCATTTTTATGGCAGTACCCCCTCTCTACTCTTTAGATATTTGTCTGCAATCTGCCTTGTAACCATTTTTCTTGATTTCAAGTACTGCAAAAATGCTCTCCTTCAATGAGAAGGGATGCTTTTCCACAAGCTACCACTTAGCTTCACTTTCAGAGGAAACAATCCTTAGAGTAGTTTTGCCTAATATTAAGGAAAAATTAATCTAAAGCAGCCGTCTGTTCATTTAAAAACATGTTTTCCTTCTGTTCCTTCAAGAATCTATTTGCTTAGTACTACATATGGAAAGCTAATCTATTCAGAAGGCAGTTCCATAAGAATCTTGAATACTTCTGTGAGACTCAATGCTTTGATGGGATTTTTCTGCACACAACAGATAATATAAGCTGGAGAATGAAGTATCTTAATTCCTAATTCTTTTTAATCAAGCAACATTTAAGAGCACTACTTCTGTCTCAAAGGTGGTACATTTGCATGCTTAACTTATCACTTCAGAACCCTTGCCATTTGCCCAATTATGTGTTCTGGAGATCTCATTATCTGGAGAAAAAAGGAGAAAACAACAAAACACTGCAGGGATTGGAGTAGTGAAATCAGGACAGGTTCTTATTCTACTGCAGTAGAGGAGATCATACTTTCAGGTTTAATGTTTTTCAACAACAGGAAGGCATGTGGCTACAGACATTTCTCAAAAAAGGAAATGTAAAAAACCTTCACAGAATGTTAAAGATACATGAAAAAAGAATTTAAAATTTCAATTGAAAACTCGATGATGACACAACTAATGTTTATCTAAAACCTCTTCCAGTGCTACTTTTCATACATTCCAAAGGGAAAGAGATTTGCCTTTTCATGAGAAGTATGCTTGGAGCAACACCGTTTTTGCTAGATCATCTTAGACTACTTCACTTCCATGGGTTCAATAAATCTTCTAGACATCAATACAAGCTTTATATGGAACAGTGCTGATCAGCATAGATTTCTCAATACAATTTTTTAATAGCTGATATTTCAGTTTTGTCTACTACTTCTATCTCTTTATTCAGACTGACACAGCCATGAATGAGATAGCTAACTGTGAAACGGCCATCTGGAATGCTAGGCTGTGCCCAGTTCCAGTGAGTAAAAGGTAACAGTATAGGGAAGATTTTTTGGCACGCAGTACTTAGCAAAGTGTTCTGTTTTTCATCTAGGCTCTGAAACAGTACAAATAAAAATAATTAAAAATACTAAAATTGCACTGAAGATTTGTGTGCACTGAAGAAGCAAATCATAGAGCACGTATGTAGGACTGCAGGTATCCTTCTGCAGATACAGTACCTTGTCTCGCAACTATTAAGCTGGCCATGCAATCTGGGACGCTTGTTCCTGCAGCTAGGAAAGTAATGCCCATGATCACATCTGGTATCCCAAGGGTGTATCCAATCACAGTCACCTGAATGGTAAGGAAAGGAGATAAACCTGTCAGATTTGGAAAGTCTCCTGAATCCAATACCACTGCATACTCTGATCTCTGGTGTAGATCCTCGAAGAATTAGACTCAAGATCCATGTCTACAAATGAATTAAGTGTGGAATAACTAGCCTAAAATCAACCTTGTGAAAAAGGAAAGTACCTTGGACATAGCTTTCAACATTTTTGAGCAAACAGTAAGCTCCACTTTCTGTACTTCTAAGAGGATGTACTGATCTTTTAAAGAGGAACACAGACATGGAGTCAATCTGTGGTTTTGTATTTATTTTATACCCAATAATAGCAAGATTGTTATTGCTTCTTTTTGAAAAAGGATTGGAATCAATTTATAACGCGATACAGTGTCAGAGACGTAAGGTAATTATTATATTCCAGTACATGAAGAAGGAAACTCCTTTTCAAGTTTTTCAAATAACTCCTGATATAATTCCAAAGTGAGCAGCTCTGGTTATATTTTCCCCGAGAGACCAGATGCAGCTTTACAACTATTAAGGGAAGGGCTGAAGCTTGTAGCAGAACTCTTGGAAAGGACAAGGAGTGTTATTTAACTGGAACATCCAAAGAAAACTGAAAAAAAGTGAAGAGAAAAAAAAACACCAACAGGCAACTGAGCATGCCCTGTGAGAGTGAGAAGACCAAAGCAGGAAGAGACAGCTCCTTCCTTGCAGAGAATACCAAGGGTGAGAGTCTCCAAGTTTCTGTGTTGTTTTCTTGAAATAGCTTGTCAGCCTCATGCATGAGGAAGACTGAACCCTTTGCCAAGGAAAAGGTATACTTTAGAAACCCACTCACAAACCTTTGTATCCTCAAAGGCAAGTTGTAGCTCAGAAATAGAAGGAGGCATGATTCTCCTGTTGTAAATGGTAGTACCATAAGGTCTGGCGGCACCCATAAGAGGTGTTACAGCCTTGGCTAGCATGTCTTGTCTGTGAAGGGGACATCTACAAATGGAACCAAGGTGCAGAGCATGGTCTGACAAAGGACATATGGTATGAAATGAATGTGCAGTTTTGGCACTATTATACCAGGCAGAATGAGTGGCTGGCATATGGCTCTCTCAACCTTCAGAGAGAGGGGGGTTACTTTATAGTGCAAAACATTATGTATCAAGTGTGTATTAAAAACAGAAGGAAGCATAAATATAAAGCAGTCTGCAAATGTCTGACACATTTGAAGAAGGTATGAATGTTCTCCACCCAAAAAATATTTTGCAAATAAGTTCAATAACAAAAAGTCTTCCATATATACAACAATAAGAGTATACATATGGCTATGACTGTGTATGCTTATACAGCTATATATTCTCCAGCACAAAACAAGATGACTACTTCTTTACTATATTTTCCTTCAAAAAGAAAAATGATCACAGAATTTTCGTCAGCACATCCTTCTTGTCTTCTAGCTACAGGTATAAACAGCTGTGTGGATTTGCATCTTTTAGTGCAGAAAAAGGTAATTTCTATATTTCGAAAGTATAGTTCCCACCACAGAAACTAGACAAGGAGCTTTTCCATTCACTTAACTTCACCTAACTTCACTTTAAATTCACTTAACTCTGACTGAAAATGTGAACTTGATAATCTGAAAGAGGGCAAAAAGAGAAAACATAAACCTATTTAATACTTCCAGTAAATGTGCTCCTAAATTGATCACAATTTACAGATCTACACCTGATATTCTGCTTCTCAAAAAAAGGGTAAATGGAAACATGTAAGAAAGTATGATATGAAGTACGACAGTCTTTCTCTAAGACTTTCTTGAATTATTCCACTCTACTTGAGGAGTTTAAAGCACTTCAGATTTTGCCATCCATCTGCCTGTTATTCATGTTTGTTTCAGTATCAGACCATATGATCCAATTTCTAAAGATGTCTAAGAATAGCTGTTAAGAGCTGAATGCTTTCATTTAAATTCCTTTCTTTAGTAGGATGTGAATGACAACATTATTTGAAAATCAAGTTGTATTGGGCACTACACAGTAAAGGACCAATAATTTGTGCAAAAAAGAGTAGCAGAAAGATATAATTTTAATAATTAAGAGTATAAACTGAAAAGACTACACTATGATTACATGTCTTTAACAAATACACAAAAGATCTACGATCTATTTTGAAATTCAAATTTTACTCTCTATGGCAGGTTTTGCTACACGGACTTACCATCCACACCATAAAGTAGGAGAACAAGGCAATCCAGAGAGTGGATAAGATGAATGTGAACATAAACCAGCTCTCCCAGCGGGGTTTGTTGCAGTTTGGAATGGTGCAAAAGAGCACGAATATCAATGGCCATGTCAAGATCCATTTAATTTTATTCATTTTTCCTTCTGCAAGACAAAAACACAGGAAAAAACTAGTTTAATTTTTTCATTAGTATCACAGGCCCAGAACTCTTTGAACACAGCAGATGACAAGATCTCAGAAGGTTGGTTACAACTGTGCATGTCAGCTCATTTTCCAGCATACCTTTTATCTATGCTTGCTCTCTGTTTGCACTCTCAAATTCTGCCCTTGCATGCACATCCAGAATCTTAATGCTAAGCCTGCCAAAGTGTACGTAAATCCAAGTAGGATTTACAAGGATTTAAAAGCATGGCTGCTTTTATAACTAAAATGAATGTTCTGATCTATTGCACTTCCAAATACCTGCATTACTATTAATCCAGAAGCAAAATTAAACAAACAAAGAAACAACAAAACAATATTTTAAAAAGAAGATGGAAAACCTTGTAGTTCAAATAACCTGTGGCTTACATGCAGCAACAGAAAATACGTGCAGACCTAACCTGTGAACATGATAAACTGCTTTCATGTATCCAAATGTGGACGCTTGGGCAGAACTTCAACGTAGGCCTTACGAGATGCACATTTGTTAACTCTCGAGTTGCACGTAGTTCCACCTTGGGTTAGTCTCCTTATCCTCTATAAAACAATGACTTGCACAGCTCACTGAAATTAACAAGTGAGCAATACCAGACCACTGTCACCTCTGATGAAGGCAAGAGATTTTCTAATTTTTCAACAGAAGTGAAGTTGTTTAAGTAAAATCCTAAAGAGCAGGTAATAATCAGGAAAACACCCATCAGTTTCACCAGAAATTTTCTTTCTACAACAATGCTGTAAGTTAGGACTTGTTCAATGCAAGTTTTTTGTCAGTGAATTCAACTGAATCTGTCCTCTACCAACGTGTACCAGACACAAAGATATCAAACATTAAACCTTTGAAAATTAATAACACTTTTGCAATTTATGAGATTTCTTAATAGCTGTCCAAATGCAAGTCCTCATTTATTTACCTAGATACATATCCTAGTGCTAAGTTAGAGATCAGCTCCTTAAGATTTCCTTGTGGATTCTAAGATGCCATTAACCATTGACTGTTTGGCTATTTATTCCCTTTTAGCCTGTGGCCATGGAACTTCTAATGCAAAAAAGGTACTAAAGTCTCTTCATCCAACCCTATTTCTACATTTTTACCATGACTCTGTGAATGTAACACAGATTTTAAAGGTAAGACTTTTTACACCCTAGTTACATGTAGCAGTACACAAGTTTTAACAACGCTAATTTTTCTGTTCTGTCCAGAAAAAGAAATGACCCTTTTTAGCTCATGACTCGCTAACTTTGTTAATGAGGCTGTAAATATCCTATGGCATTTTATACCTCCTCCTGTTCAATTTGTTTTGGTTTGGATCATTAGAAGACTCCTGCTGGTTAATTTGTGCTCTGTCTACCCATGCTGCTAAGCCTGGGTCATAATCAAACAAGTCAGTATAGTCCAGGCGAATAATTTCTTCAGTATAAATTCCAACTGCAGGGTGTGTGGGCGAATGTTTGACAGCAAAAAACTATGAATCTGATTCTTATCTGATGTTGGCTAAATCTGAGCGACTTCACTGGTCTACACAGGGGATTCAGGCTCATTTGCCTTTTGAGTAACATGAAAAAAGAAACAAAATTGCCTGTGGAACAAACGGAATAAACAGATGCTCTCAGCCTCTGTTGGAGAATACAACAACAAGATACAATCTTGTCACAGATCCTACCTAATGTACTGAATTAGTACATTTCTTAAACAAATGCTTAGCTGTGAGAATTGCAGGGCCTTACCACTGGTATTGCTATGCTTGCTCAGGTCCAGAAAAACAGAAATGTTGGTGGACAACTACTTGCCTTCCTTGTATCTTACTAGCGATCTCTATCCACAAAAAGCCTGGGATAAAATTGCATTGTAGAGCCACACATGCAGGTGATGTTTGTATCCATCACATATCAAGCAGGCTTGAGATTTTAGGGACCAGAAACAGCAATTTTGGGTCTTGCTGGGTTTTGTTGGCCATTTGCAGTTAAGAATAGTTCTGAACTTTTATACTGGCTTTTATACTGGCTGCTCTTTTATAAACTTTTATATAAAGCCTTAAATGTATCTAACCTTAGTTGTACATTGGGTCATGGAACTAGTGTGGCATTCAGTGCTATAGAAGTCTTATGCTCTTAAGCTGTAACTTGGTGGTTTAGTAAGAATGTAGTGCATTTAGCAGCAACTCAGTAAAGTGCAACCTCTTTTCCTTCGTATCCTGATGCTTTCATTCACACCACCTGGCTAAACTGAATACAAAAACAACATCCAGGTTGAAAAGTTCAGTTCTTTTAAAACTACTTATTGTGCTGCTTTTTCTTTCTTTTTTTTTTTTTTTTTTTTTTTGACTGTTCACTCTAGAATAACTAAACATGTCAAATTGTTTTATGATTGTTTAGCTTCCTAGTATATCTGCAAGGAAAAAAAAAATTCATTCTCATTAAGCCTATTATTCAATACACAGCTGTTCTGTAAAAGTACACCAACAGCCCTATTACAGGATGTTAGCTCAGTTGTTTTACAAGCAGTACCAGCTACTCCTATGAGCCCTGGGACTGAAGGCTGCTGCAGTGACTCACAGCTGAGGAAAGGTGCATTTTGCCACACTTCCTCATGAAAATAATAAAAGAATACTGCTTTATTATAGAAGGCAACATCATTACAGAAGAGCCTATTTACATGTTTCTAAAAATGCATGAAGAGAGAGCCCTACAGCAAAGAGTCCTTTGTTAAATCTCAGCACATTTCTGGGCTTGTCATCTTTCCAGAAGTTCTCAGCACTGATCACAAGAACTATTTTCACATACATATAGAGTACTGTTGAAAGAAGTCAAAAACACAACTCACAGCACTGATAGTAAAGGAATATTTTCCTTAAGGCACGATGGGAAGTGACTTTCTTTAGGAAAAACACTATCATACTTAGAACATTCACATAGAGTAGAGATGCACTTTGCACAAAAGCATGAAATTACACTTGTGTTTGCATTCAGATCAGGTTTTCAGATCTTAAATAAATCTCCCGACACTTCCAATTTACTGTCTTTTGGTTTGCAAGGCAGAGCAGCCCTGGGTTACACCAATGAAATTCCACTGACGTATAACTATAGGTACACACCTAATGTGCTCTAAATAATAATGAGCAATTTAGTCCATGGGACCACGCTAGAGCTAGCCCCAAAGATAACTTCCAAATGCTTACAGTGTAGATAACCTTAGTCAATAAGCTGCATGAAAAATACTCATTGAGTTTAGACAGACTCCACTTGGTCTTCCCTTTAAAAGAACAGCAATCTAGCACAGACCACAGCTTCACACATTGACTACTTCAGAACATGTCTTCAGAACACTGGAATGTCTACAGCTTTCAAAGGGAAAAAGATATCTTCTAAAGGCAATGTAGTAGTTGTATGATCTGAAAAAAAAGTTACAACATCCCTGAAAAACATGAATCTAATTGGCATACAGGAATTTCACAACTATATTGTTATGGATCCCTTCACATTTATAACTTAAGGTAACTTGAAAGATAGGAAAGGTTTTCTCTAAGTTTACCTGTAAAACAAGGAAGGTTTTCTGAAGTTTCCTTCTAATTTCTATTTTTCTTTTTCTTTGTTTGTTTTAAACCAGTAAATTACCAGTAATTTACCAGTACTTGTAAACCAGTAAATTTACAATAAAAATAAGGCATTTAATGGCCAGTCCAGGACATGTATGCTGTACTTCATAACTTTTTGATTACTTTTTTTTTTTTATAATCTTTGTACATCTCTCTACCATTTATCATTAATAAAAAATGGACAAACATGTTTTTCCCCCAGTGAAAAGTTATGTTCAAATCACATGTCTCCTGGGTCCTAATTAGGCTTTATACTAGAGATAATATTTACACTCACATATCATTAGCAACATTAATTCAAATCTTGACCTGAAATTGTGTTATGAGTAGCATACACTCTTCCACATGGGAACTTCACAATAATTCAGACAGTGAGTATATTACTGCTAGAAAATTCTGCAATTTATCAGAGTTTAGAGTGACTGGAAAAATTTAATATATGTAAATTCGCCAATCTGAGAGCTTAATTAATTCCTGAGCATTTCCAAAACACATCAGAGGAACATCAATTTTTGTCCAAGTATGGGACTAGCACTGAAGCAACGAGAACAGATACAATAAACATTGTGAATTTTCCATCAGAATTATTTTCCACTGAAAAATGCCTCTGTTGTGAAATTAAAAATCCTAAGTAAATCTAAGTAAATGCTTTTAAATTTGCTGTTAGGAAAATTAACACAGAAACCGTCTCTCAGGCCTCTTGGAAACTGCTGATTGATTTCAGTTCTCCAAGTTTCTCTAGGAACTATGGAAGCAACAGACTCTGCATTAATGCACTACCTCCAGCCTATGCAGCAACCCCCAGCCTATGCAGCAGATAGAAAGGAATCCAAGAAGGCCTAGCCTTTGTCAGCCTTCCAACTGGGCAGCAGATATGTTAAAACATTGCTATTTCAATTCTTCTGCAACAGAGCTTTGGAAACAATTTTTTTTTCCTCTGAAAAATACTGAGGTTTTACTTCTCACCCTCATTCAAAACAGACTGTTTTCCAAAATATTAAGACTTCTCTCAGAAGTTTCATTTTCCAGAATGCAAGTTCCAAATTCCAGACCAGAAGATCTGTCGGAAATAACCCACATTTCTATTCCTCTATACCTTTGCCACTCCTTGCATGTTCAGATTTATGCCAATAATTTTCTCTTAAAGACACATCTTTGGTGTACTGGGAACTGGTACACCTGAAAAAAAGGCTTTGCACCATTTGCATAAACAAGCTTTACCCTCAGAGTTACTATAGGTTTACATAGGACAATATTCAACAAAAATTAAAAGCAACTGAGCAGGGTGCTTCACTATATTTGTTTGATTCGGTTGGATTTAGTTTTATGTTTCAACTGTGCCATCTACTTTATCAAACTTTTTAAAGGGAGAAGTGGGATTCACAGAATTTTTCAAGTTCTTCTTTTCCCTTTTCAAATGATGAGCAAACATAATAGAGTTACTAAATTAAACTTGCACCTATTTTTCTGCCAATTTCTCCTGTATATCTTCCTACATAGAACTCATTAGCTGCTCTCCTGGAACACTTTTTCTAGTTTAGTTTTCTACAAAAGGAGTCTTCATGAGCTCCGAGACATTTCAAATCAAAAGGCAGTATGTGTGAAAACCAGTGAGATCTGCCTCAAAAGAACTCGTGAAATAAAATTCTATGGTAGATGTGCTAGATGTGCTATTACACAGACATTAGGTAAGAGGAAGCTCTCCCAGAAATGCATTTTAGAATACAGCAGTTAAGTCCTGGTCTGAAATATCTTCTTGGAAGAACTTCTCTCATTCCTTAAGTTGAAAATAGCAAAAGACCATCGGGGTAGTAGAAGGACCTAAATTTGTCTCATTCTTTCCCAGATTTCTTCATACAGCCATGGTTGGATTTAGAATATTGGGCTAGGTGAAGATTTGTTTTAACTCAGTACAAGAACTTTGTACAATTTTAGTAGACACTGTTAATTCCTTTTTGATTCTGTTCTATATGTTGTCTTCATACTTCGGATCCATACAAAAATGAGCAGGATTGGTAATCTCCTTTATGGCTATTTTATTTTAGCTTCAGGAATTAATATTCCTGTTTTAGCTAACACCATCACGACTTACGTAAAGCATCATTGGTCCAATCCTATAAGAGATGGAATTCTTCATTTCTGTGAAACCAATAAGAGCTGAGAACACTTTGTGTTTTAAAGGATCTTGAACATGTGACAATGAATGAGATTTAAGCATCCATTAAGAGCTGCACAGAACTGCTTTTCTGAGTCTGGGCTCTAAAACATTACTGAGCTATTCATAGGCTTTTACACATCATTTTGTTGTTAACATATGCCTGCTCAATTTCATCCTGCTTTATTCTAACCCTTTTTTACCCCCGTGAAGTCTAAGAACCTGTTTCCAAAAAAGCGTACAGTAATAGAACAGTAAAGCATCAAATCAACTTTTGTCTCAAAGGATAATTACTTATGCCTTAATGGTTAGGTCAATAAAGGAATTCCTCTTCCAAAGAGAACATTTCTACCCAAAGAGAAACAGGAGACAAGGCTGTTTTGCACGATGACATGTACTTTCCATAAAAACTACATACTGTATCCTGTTCCAAGACAGGCCTGAACCACACCCTGAGGCTGAATATCTTGGAATGTCTGACATATGGAATCCAGGCTAAAGATGAGTTACAACTATTTGCATGTAAAAATGTTTTCCTCTATTTCTGTGTGCTAAAGCCCTCGTTTTATTACTAAGCATCACCATAGAGGATAAAGGATAACAATAAGTAAATCTTACAGATGACAAATGATACCTGGGCATTACTTAAAGATGATGCATTTAAACTTTTTTTTTTTTTTTTTTTAAATTTCAGAAAAAAATTGTTCTTGCAAAAGAATGTAGAACATACAATTTGAGGGAGGGAAGCCAAACTCCAAAATAGGCTAAAATAGATGACTAAAGAAAACAGAAAATAAAGGGTTGGGACACTTTCTAGCCACTTTGCAGTTGTAGTTCTTTAAAAAATTGGAGTGAATTTTCTACTTATCACACTGCAAGCAGTTGACTTGGAAAGTCCATTCAGTGCTTATTCTTCATAGAGCTCTTTATGGTACTGAAAGAATAGCTTGAAAATACATCAAAAGAAAAATAGAGGAGATTTTGGGAAATTGTCTGCAAAACTACCTTTTCCCTAAAGCCAGTTGCAAATGACAGGGTTTTTTTTAGGCTACTGATTGTGTCACAGCACTTAAACAACAAAGAATGATACTGTTCATATTTTCCCCAAAGTTATTTGAAATGTACTTTTGAAAGCAAAAATGTAAGAATTTTCCCTCAAAATATAATCACAGAATCAAAGAATATCCCTTGTGGGAAGTGAACCACGAGAATCACTGAGTCCAACCGCTGGCTCCACACATTATCACTCAAAACCCAAATCATATTTCTGAGATTGTTGTCCAAACACTTCTTGAACTCTGGCAGCTCGGGGCTGTGCCCATTGCCCTGAGGAACCTGTTCCATGCCCACCACTCTGGTGCGGAACCTTTTCCTATCACCCAACCTGGCCCTCCCCTGACACAGCTCCATGCCATTCCCTCAGGTCCTGTCACTGTCACAGAGAGCAGAGCTCAGAGCTGCCCCTCTGCTTCCCATGAGAAGCTGCAGCCACCATGAGACCTCCCCTCAGCCTGCTCTGCCTTGGGCTGCACAAACCAAGGGGCTGCACCTGCTCCTCATACATCTTGCCCTCTAGATCTTTCACCACCTTCACAGCCTTTCTTTTGACACTCTTCAATAGCTTTATGTCCTGCTTGCATTCAGGTGCCCAAACACACACTCAGTGCTGGAGGTGAGGTTGCACACTGCAGAGCAGCATGAGATCACCCCTCCCCTTGCCTGCTGGCAGTGCTGTCTGATGCACCTCAGGGTACCACTGGCCCTATGGCAAACTCAGCTTGCATCTACCACAACTCCCAGATCCTCTTCTGTGAGGCTGTGCTCCATCCTCTCATACCCCAATTTGTACATATAGCCAGGATAGGCCCATTCCAGGTGCACAGTCTGGCACTGGCTCTTGCTAAACTTCAAGTGATTTGTGATTGCCCAACCCTTTAATTAGTCACTGTCTTTCAGCAAGGACTCCCTACCTTCTAGGGAGTCAATAGCACCTCCTAATTCAGTATCGTCTGCAAACATCCTTAATATGCATGACTATAGTGTTCCCTGAGGAGAATGGCACTAAAATAGAGTCCTGGAGATCCCCATTAGTGACTGGCCACCAGTCTCACATAACCCTATTTTACTATAACCCTTTGAGCCTAATCCATTAGTCAATTGTTCATCCATCATGCTATGTACTCATATATACTCATCTATATACTCAGCTATATACTCATCTTCAGACAGTAGAGGAATAACAACACCTGAAAACAACGTTAAGGATTCAAGTGACGTTAATGCCATTAACATTTTTATGCAAGCTCTCTGAAATCACAATGAACCTTTGCTTCATTCTAGTAAAACTGAATCATCAGTGTTTCCACTGTGGCTTGTTACACTTAATTTTCTTGAGGACTTTCTCAAAAATGCAGAAAAACTACATTAAGAGAAGATCAATGACATAAGTCTCAACGCTATTCTTGTTCTAAACATTTAGTCAGTTGTGCATGTCACACACGTAGGAAGCTCCACTCCGAAGTGTGTTTTTTATTCAAAAAGAAGTTGTTTTTATTTGTTCAAGATTCAGACATGGCAATTTGATCCCCAGATAAATGTTTGCCACATGTTAAGAATTCTGCATGTCTTGGAACATAAAAATAAATGCACAATTGTGCAGTCCAATTAAAACTTGCTGAAAAACACTTGATAAAAACACTTCTGTTAAAAAATCTTCTTTGCCAACACGTGCATTCAAACCTGCATTTTTAAGATGCTTTGGTTTTGTTTTTTTGCAAAATTGCATTGCTGACTTGGATCCACTTATTTTACCATACAGTAAAAAGTTTTTTTTATGCTCTCATTGATTATCAGGAGCACAGCTAATGAGCCCATCAGTAGTGAATGAGTTTGTTTCCACACTTTAACCTCCATAAAAGCCTGTAACTGCTGAATGCAAGATCCTCTAAGAGAACCCGGCACAGTAACATATTAAAACATAGTTTTATCCAATCTTCACATAGCTTGCTCCACTATTTGCTCAGTCACAAATATCTCTTTTAAACTGATGGCAAGTGAAGCAATGGAATCTTAAAGGAATTAGAACTGAGATAAATGGAAAATTCTTCCTTGTTTCTATGCGATATTCATCTATACTGCAAAATCTTGGGGTTAAACAATAAGAGTGTAAGAAATTACTAGTGACTAAATATTTGTGACAGCTGATCTAATCTCTGCTGTCTAATCACCAAAACATATGAGGGGGACTCAACCTGTAATGTGCTATGGGCATCAGCATTTTGAGGTTGGTTATATATAGCCCTTCAAACCAATTTCTAAAAAATTTCAAAAGCTTTTTCAAAAGTTATTAGATACTGCCATTTTAAGAATTTTACACATCTTCAAAAGCATTAAAGATTATTTTTCCTTCTAAACCCTCCTTACTCTTTGTCTAAGACTCCCCTATAGTCACTATATCAAGTTATAACATATTTATATATCCAGCTGCCTCTGTCCTTGTAATTTCCAGCAGAGCAGTATTAACAGTTCACTTCAGAATTGCAATGCAGTCTTTGCCAGGTTGTTGTGTCAAGTTTTTGAACATAAACCTACTTTACTTGCTTTCTCTTCACATCTGGCAAATCAGGACTTCAGTGGTGCATGATGGTTGGAAAACACATCCCTAAGATCTGCTTTTGGTCATGTAGCCTCCATATTTTACTGTCACGAAATCCAACCTCTAGACAGTCGAATCATATCCCTTCCTTCTCTTATTCCCACATATATTGTCTATTCCTACAACCGCTGTTTGGCATTTTAATTCTCTTGTTTCCTTGCCGTAAGCGTCTGGAAAATAAAGTTTACCTGGCAATGAAAACGGAGACAGATTATCCTGTTCGTTTTCCTCCTCTTGGTTCACCACAGGAATGTTCCCATTTTCAATATTCTGATGTCTCCCATTCTGAAGTGGTTTGCTTGAGCCATTTGCAGATTGGATTAACCGCTGGCGCTGCACAGTATTGAAGACAAACCTGCCGTAAGTTTCATTCTTGACTTTTTTTACACGTTGGTTTTGCTACCTGTCCAACTCAAGTCACAAAACCTTCCTTCGCCAGCAACAAGCAAATCTGTCTGTGGTCTATCTGTTTGTATGAGATCAGTGTTGACCACACACCCCAAAATTAGTGGCATGAGTATTGCAAGCCACAATTGACAAAGTTGTTGAATTTTTTCTTGCACATCACATTTTAATCATATTGGTTATTCTGAAGCATTTCTCACTCGGCAGTTTCCACTCAAACCAGAAGTGGCATCATAACATAGTGGTAAAAACCAAAATGTTTCTACCCTACTGAAGATGGCTTACTCACTGTCTGAGATCTCTCCTACACAGGTCCAACTCTTCTGCCTCCTTCTCATTCCCGTTCCTTGTCGTAAATACAGGTACTACAATACTATTTCAAAAGCAAGATTAACTTGCAGTGTCCTTGTTCAAGCACAAAAAAATCTCACAAAGCTCATACGTTGCCCCTACAGAGCATTACATTCAAAATACATAGTACAATAACAGTGAGAGTATATATCAGTATATATACTACTTACTATGCTGGAGAATGTGAAATGTAACAATAATTTCCTACTCTTGTATAAAAAAAATAAGAATTTACTTTGTTAGGTGAGATAACGGGGTTGATAAATGCCATGTTTTTAATGACAAACTGCTGGCACCTTCATATAAACTCCTCTGATTTGTCTGGAAAAATAAAGTAACTGAATGATATGCAAAAGAAATCTAGTATTAAAACACAGTAATTAAAATAGAGAAGACTCTGTAAAGCTTTGGCAGTAAAAATACATAACAATATAGATTCAAAATGCCCTGATACAGAGAATGTTTTCTGCAGATGTTGAGCAGCTAGCAAGCATCAGCTCCCTGGGCACATATACATTAAGAAGTATTTATTTCTGATAAATGAATTGCTCTAAAGAAACACTTTTACAGAGACAGCTGCTACTGTGTGTCCTATCTGATCTTTCCCCTGTTAACTGTACTTAATGCAAGGTCAGATCAGTGTCATTTGGCCAGTCCTGTCACTTCAGCTGCAGGGTATGAAACAAGCAACATACAACGGTGACAAGGCTTTAATTAAGAGCTAACCAAAACTGTTTAGAGCAAATCCTCTCATGAAAGGATTTTAGTGCATTTTCATTTTGAGTCAATGACTGCAGTGAAGATTACAAAGGCAAGCAAACATCTGTTGTGCTCCTGATGCACTGCTCATAAAAGAGAAGTTCTTACAGACTTTTGATTTGCCTGCCCACTATTCTTTCTTATCTTGATCACTTTTGTAATGGTGAAAAACAATTCTTCTACAGATAAAATCCAAATGGTGCATACACATACACACACACACACTGAACAAACATCTGGCAGGAAGAGAAGGGAATCTCTCCCTGGTGACTGCCCTTCTACTAAGACACACAGCATAATCAACTGGGAACTCACCTTCAGATCTGCTGTGACATAGGTTACTGCAGAAAGTTCTAGCCCATACCCAGAAACATGGTAGAAGCTCAATTCCACAATCACTACGACACTTTGGCAACCTCTCTACCTCACAGATACTATTGTTTTCATAACAAACCTACCTCATTAATTATAATTCGGCTTGCCATCCGCATTCTGGTGCGTGGTCCAAACTTATTTGTGATCATAATCCGTAATCCAGCTTCAGGGAACCGGTATTTGGGGGGACTGGAGCAGATGATCTCATCCACCATCACAACACTGTTTTTGCCATACTGCTGCACACCCTTCACTAATGACCACAAATGGACAGAGTTAGTTGTAAGATCCACTCTTCCCATTGCCCAAATTTGTTCTCTTTAGGCGTGGATTAACACTAAAGTGAAGATGTGAATTTACCAGTGACTTTCCTGCAATATTTTTGCAGCCTGGTGAACTTGTTCATCAGTAGTGCATTTCATTTAGACCACATGTTGAAAGGTGATTTCACTCCAGTAAGGCAGCCACCAAGATGCCCTCAGATGCCCACTTCTGGTGTGGCACCATTTTATTTTATTTTTCTATGGCTTTGTAAGCCTTCTCCAAAAGCACGTACATTGTGAAAGCACAGATAGCACTCCCAAAACCTATAAAGCTATCTTACTAGATTAGGGTGCTTAATAGATACTGACACACAACCAGTAGTCCTCAATGTTTTGTTTACTCCTCTTGGAAAGGAACGCACTGAATATTATCATATCTTAAACATTATAAGATTTTAAATTATGAAAAACAGCAGTTGTCCAGAAAAAAAAAAAAAGTATATTTTGAGTAAGCCTTTGTTAATATAAAGGAACTCGTAACAAGGTGAAGAGTTTTGCTCTATGATGTGAGAGCACAGAGAAACAAAATTATATTCAATCAACACAAGAATAGGCAAGGACTTCTAAAGCTTAACAACAAATCAATATTCTCACAAATGCTACGACTACATGTAGCACATAAAGCAAGGCTCAGCAGACAGGAGACATACCCATACGGTGTTAGAAAGCAGGGCAGAAGATATGCATGACTGCAATAATTATTACACATAATATTATATTAGGAAAAAAACATTATTTGTTGCTTGTTTTACTGCTTTGCTTAGCTTAGCTTTGCCCTCCCACTCCCCTTTTACATTGTTACTTACATTAAGAAGAGGAAGAGAATGTAGGAGGTAGAAGTGAAAGATAAATATTAGTGCATGGTTCCAGCCAGGAAGCAAAGAAATCGAAGGAAACATTCAACTCAAGCAAAGGAATTATAATGGACCTGTTCTAAACACACAGAAATCTACATAGTTATAGTTTCCATTGTTACAGTGATGAAATATTTTTGTTTTTCAGGAATAAGTTTTTCTGGATCCATACAGACGTGTAAAACACATCATGCAATAAAGGTTGTACTGTCTCAAAGCATCTTCTAACAAAGTTGTTTGAAAGCTGAAGTAACCTTCCATTTTGTTAAACACAAAAAACCAGCAAGCCTCTAAATCATCAGTAAATGGCTACATCTTTTACCCTCCTGCATTGCAGCGTGTTGCTTTGTTTCACTACAAGGAATTAAGGAGATAATGGAGTACAAGGAGTTATCTGTGAGTACACTGGAGTGACCTGAGAAGTTAAACAGAGATCTTTGGTTTCATAAAGAAATATGTTCTTCCCCAAGAATACACTCTGTAGTTCTGTCTTGCAGTTAAATCTCTAAAGGTGAAGAGAACTAGAAGCGTTTTGCATTTGGCAAACACAAAAGAGCAATTAACTTCTCCCTTCTGACATTTAAAACAAATTCACCTTGCCGAGCATTTCAACTGATGATACAAGTGAGGAGCCCAGCCATTCTTGACTCTTATAGTTAGTATGTAGTAGCTTTTCCTGTGAAAGAATATACAAACTACAAAGAAATCAGGCCTTGCAGAATACTGCCCAATCACATTAGCCTAACATTTGCCATAGTCAGACAATGAAAAAATTTTTTTTTACATCAACCCTGGAAAAACGGCCAGATGTTTTTTTAAGTCTCATCAGATTAATTGCTCTCAAGTGAATTTTTGGTTAAGTTTCCATAGTGCTTCTTTATCTTTAAGTATCACGAAAATAGCATGAAAGCATTGCAGTTGCTTTAGAACTGCCTCCTAAAACAATGAGGGAACAGTGACAAAATGTACTCATCCTTGATAAAAACTGAGTAAAGATGTAGAATAAATCTGTACGTATGTGAATAACTGCAGCTGTTCTGATTTACTGCAGCAAATCACTCATGGGTTTTAATAACAGCTCTATAGTCTCACTCTATATGCCTATAAATACAGACATGTTGGCCCCATATAGGACAAATAAGCTCCATCTAAAAACTGCAAAAATCCCACATCTTCACAATTGTGCAACAGTTACATTTTTTTTTTTCCAATTCTCCTTTGTGATATTCCTCAGACAAATATCTTCTGAGAACAGCTTTTTCCTTTGACAAATTTCCCATATTTCCTGCTCACCATGAAGGACATCACCTACAGCCCTGCCAAAGTCAACAGAAAGCTTCTTGCTGACTTCAATTTACCTCTAATCAGGCTCTTAAGGTATCACACCAAAAATCCCCACTTTTATCAAAAGCTTCTGTTTTTAGGCAGGCATCAAATCATGCCACCTGGTGGAAATTTATAAGAAAAGTCATGTCTGTGCTTTAAAATAGGAGCATTGTTTAAAAAGTACTAATACTTCACCTTCATCTGTATGTATAGGATTTGCCCATGAAAGTGACTTTAGTTTAAAGCGAAAAGCTCTCCTTTTTCTCTGTGCAGCTCCACTAATGGAAGCTTTTATACTATAGCAGTGGAAGCTCAAGAAAATAATTTTAAAAAAAATGAGCTGCATATGACATATGTACTGTGAACTAGCAGTACTGTTGTTTCAGAAAGCCACTACTGAAGGAGGTGCAGCTCAGCTTAGGAAGCCAGCCAAGTGCCAACTAACAGCAGGCCACCAATATAGCACATGGCATGTGTCCTATTTTGATTTGAGAGAAACAAAACAGGGATCCACGTGATGGTTTTCCAGGACAGTTTCTTGACACATAGGGTATCCATCAAAAGAGCAACGAGGCTGGCACCACCATCTTCCACTACCCAATCCAAACTCCATTATCTCCTTAACTTCTTGTTTATCTCCTCTGCTCTTTACCTGTGATAATGCCTGTACTCTCACACTTTCCTCACAATGGTCCCTCTAATGTGGCATGTATTTTTTGCAATGAATGCTGGAGAAGGCAAAGGGAATCTCACTGAAATTGTAGTCTCAGTGCTTTTTTTTTTTTTTTTTTTAAAAAAGAAAATTAAAGGAGAAATTTGCAGTGGACAACAGCTAGTGGAAAAACCATACTTATGTGCCTGGGTTTTCTACATGTTCTTTACAAGCATCATTAAATAATCTTCACATTTCCTGAAAAGGAAACAGGTGGACAGGCAAGCAGTCTGTGTTATTTCCCTCTATCATAGAGTGGCCATAGAGATGAATCTTAGAAATATATAATAGAATCATGGAATCCTAAGAAATGGAAGAGTCCTTTAAAGGTCATTTAGTCCAACTCTCCTGCAATGAACAGGAACATCCATAGCTAGATCAGGTTGCTCAGAGCCTGATCCAGCCTGGCCTTGAACATCTCCAGGGATGGGCTTCTACCACCTCTCTGGACAATGTGTTCCAGTGCCTCATCACCCTCACTGTAAAAGACTTTTTCCTTATATCCAATCTAAATCTACTCTCTTTAAGTTTGAAGCCATTTCCTCTTGTTGTATCTCTCAGCCTTTCTTCATAGGAGAGGTGCTCCAGCCTGCTGATCATCTTCATGGCAGTCCTCTGGATTTGCCCCAACATTTCTGCATCGTTCTTCTGTTAGGGGCCCTAGGTCTGGATGCAGTACTCCAGATGGGGTCTTACAAAGGCAGACTAGTGGAGGACAATCACCTCATTCATGCTGCTGGCCACCCCTCTCTTTTGATGCAGCCCAAGATATGGATGTCCCCTCAGACTGCAAGTATGTCAGCAGCTGGTGGCTCATGTCCCTAGGTCCTACTTGGCAGGCCTGCTCTCAAGGAGTACTCCCAGTCTGTACAGATATCTGGGATTGTTCCAGCCCAACTGCAACACCTTGCACTTGAGACCAAAATATTTCAAAGACATCTTCAATTAATTATGCTACCATTAGAGTTTCTTTAAATTCAGTATTAAATGCCGTCTAAACAAAATAAATGAATATGTGTGCTATCATTGTATAAGTGCAAGTGATGCTACCTACTTTGAAGAGATCCTGGTATAAGAGCAAAAGCAGAAAAGAGCAGGATTATCTGTATCTGCTGTAAATTCCTGTTTGTCATGATTTTTTACTACATGGGGACCTTTCCAAATTTTTCTTCATTGTTGCTGAACTCATCTTCTAGAATGTGAGATGTTTGCTAAGTACACAGCAAGGAGACCTCACTCACAAAGAGTCGCTCGATCTCACTGAACTATATAGCTAGAACTTTGAACAGAGCAATGATTTTTCTCTCTAGAAAAAAAAAAAAGGTAATAGTAGAAAGAAAGGCAAACAAGCTTAGAGAAAAAAACAAAACAAAACAAAAAGCAAAAAAACCAACAACCTGGGCATGCTTTTACCTCCTGTACCTGATGTTGAGTGTCATCTTCTTACCCTTTATGACAAGGAAACAAACAGCAAAGAATCTGCATTTCTCACTTTTACATATGTGCTTGGCAATGTATGCAGAGCTATACAGGCATGTCAAAATCAGTCTTCTGAAGATCTTCTGAACTCAACATGTAATCCCTTTTGCCCACTGATCTGTGCCTTTCTCTCCATCTACACTCAACCCTCAGCTTTTAGTTCCAAACTAGTCAATCTTTATTTTTTTTTTATTTTCCCTCCAGGTGAAAACAACCTTCTTCCTGGCAAAAAAAAAAAAGAATATTTCTTTCACAGCTCACCACTGAACAGAAGAGAAAAAGGAAGCAAAACTGCCCATGTGCAAAGCAGCTTATTTTCAGAATCTCTACAAAATATAATTTTGATTTTTTTTCTCAACTGGTGGCCTGACTGCTGAACTTTCAAGTCAATCCAATAAAATATCCTACTTAAGATTGAATTACAACAGTGTTTTAGTCATCATTAAAGAGAAAAAGGTCCTGTGAACTATTATTTTTCCAAGTCCTGTCTGCTCAGCCTTACCTTTCCACAGTAATGGAATGGACGGGTCATCACAACTAGAGGCATAACATTTATTACCATCTTCCATCTCATTGTCGACTGTATCACCATTTCCAACATTCTTGCTTTTGAGAGTGAAGAAATTTTGCATCCTCACATTGTACCTGAAAGTGCAAAAAAGGTCTGCTACATTTCTTCATCAAACTTTCAAATACCCGAGAACAATTTCTGCGAGCAAGCAGTACAGCATAGATGCACATTCTCTGACAACTAATAGGAAGTTAAAGAGAAAAGACTACTAAATTCAGTGGCAGTGTAATAGCATAGCAAGGGCTGTACTTCTCTCATAAGATATACCAGAATGCAAAAAAAGACCAGACCACATTCAGGGAAAACAGAACATTGGAGTCATGGATTTTGGAACCAGGACATTCACTATACTATGGCTTCTTCCCTTTTGCACCAGCTGTCAATTTATCTCACTGCTTCTCTGAACATGGTGTTCCCCACTGCAGGCACATATTTGGAACAAAAGTGATTAAGCATGAAAATGCAAGGGACCATAGATAGAAAAATGGCTGGCTGCATTGTTCTCAGGAGGAGAGCCAAGGACAAAACCGCACCAAATGGTCTATTAACAAGAGAAGAAATACAGAAGAAAGAAGCACTTACTTCATGATAAGTATGTAGAATGAATACATAATGATGAGTATAAGGCTTTCCCACCTCAGAGAGACAAAAAAAAGAGTTAAAAGACAACTCAAACACTTGTATCCTTCACAAGTTTTACATAAGAATGTTCATTAAACATCTAGTACAATTCACATTTGTGCATACGGGATTCACATTTTTTAGATTCGATGGTGTCTGAAGAGAATGGGGGAAACAAAGTCTATCAAGTTCTGATAAACATGCAAATAAAATGTAATCCATGTATTCCAAAAACATGCTACATAGACAGAAACCAGAGCTGCACTCTAAGGATCACAATGCCAAGGCATTCTGTTGCATCTGTTCTGAAGCACAGGCTAGGCACTCTTTTAGAGGACTCTTTCAGAAGATGCCTAGGATCTTCCACTGGAATCCCACCTTTTCCCATTCTCTGGGACACCTAGTACAACTGTAAAAGTTAACAACTAGAATAAGAGCAGAACAACTTTCTTAAGTGTCAAATCCAGTTGTTGCTTACAGGTTGCATGAATGAAATCTGTGTATGCTGCAACACCATTAACTGATCAGTCTCATGGTAAATACAGTATGTTACTGAATAGTCTAGGCAACTTACCATTCTATTTTCTCATCATATATGAACTAGAAAGAAAGATAAAAGGAAACATAAGTTTACATTTCTCTCATCTATCTTGAAAACATTCAAATTTATTTAATAAGTACCAGTCATATCTAGCCAGAAGCTACTGGAGATTTCCCCTTTTGACCCTTTCTAACCAGAACTTTCACCATATGGATTATGCCCCTCATAGCTCTAAAGCATAAGATTTTTGGATGAGGCTTGGATCCCTGTTAATGACTGTTACAAATATTTAGTAGAACAGTGTGAGCATATGAGAGACATTTCACTTCTACTCTTAGAAATAAAAACACGTTTTTACCCTGCTCTGTATATTCCTTACGTCTAAATTGGAGAGAGATGGATTTGAAGGGTGGACTATTTGATGGATGAGGAATTGGTTGGATAACCACATCCAGAGAGCTGCAGTCAATGGCTCTGTGTCCAGGTGGAAATCAGCGATAAGAGGGGTCCCTCCAGTTTCTGTACTGGACTCACTAGTATTTAATATATTTATTAACGATGTAGATAGTGGAAGACAGTGGAATCAAGTGCATCCTCAGCAACTCTGCAGCTGACACCAAGCTGGGTGGTGCAGCTGACACAACAGAAGGAAGGGATGCCATCCAAAGGGACCTGGACAGGCTTGAGAAGTAGGCTCATAAGAATATCATGAAATTCAAAAAGGTCAAGTGAAAGGTGCCGAGTTAGGAGAATCCCAAACATCAGTACAAACTAGGAGATGAAAGGATTGAGAGCAGCCTGGCAGAGAAGTACTGATGGATGAAAAACTGGGCATGAGCTGGTAGTGTGTTTGTAGCCCCAAAAGACAATTGTATCCTGGGCTGCATAAAAAGAAGCATGGCCAGCAGAGCAAGGGAGGTGATTCTCTCACTCTACTTCATCCCTGTGAGATTCCAGCAGGAATACTGCCTTCAGTTCTGGAGCAACATAAAAGATGTGGACCTGTTAGTGTGGATCCAAATGAGGGACACAAAAATGATCACAGGGATACATCATCTCTCCTACAAAGAAAAGATTGAGAGCTGGATTTGTTTAGTCTGGAGAAGAGAAGGCTCTCAGAAGATGCTTTTAAGACTTAATGGAAACTTGTAAGAAAAATGGAGAAAGGCTTTTTAAAAAGGCATGTAGTAACCGGTCAAGCAGTAATGGTTTTCAACTGAAAGAGTGTAGACATAGATTAGATATAAGAAATAAATTATTCACTGAGAGTGGTTAGGTACAGAGAAGCTGTACATGCCCCCTCCCAGGAAGTGTTCAGTGGTGGGTTGGATGGGACTTTGAGTTACCTGTCTACTGAGAGATGTGCCTGTCCATGGCAGGGTGGTTGGAACTAGGTGAGTTTTCATTCCCTTCCAACCCAAACCATCCTATGGTTATACGATGCCTTTTAACTTCAGCATCTGATCAGGCAACTAGTGATCTGTACTTCTAGAAATTGAACAAAGTGGCTTCTTCCCTTCCCTGCCACTATAAAAATACATGTTCAGATCTACTTCACTGTTCTAAACAAAGTGATATCTCACTGGTGCTCTATTTAGAAAAATTTACCCAGAATCTGTGAAATAAAACTACTGTGAAGAAACAAGACACAGACACTTTCTCTATTTAAAATAGAGGTGCAAGGTAGAGCTCAAATATTCTCATATCCAGTAGCAGTTTCTCTGAGTCAGAAGAGAGTGCTAACTGCATCATATACTGCTGGTCCCCAGAACTTTACACACCATAGGTACAAAATGAATGAATGTGGATTGACATGATGGACACATATTCTGTGAGACTGTATAAAGTTTTCATATCTGGCAGATACAGTGGTGCTGAGCTTTCACTTCTGGATGTCACCAGAGCTAGTTAGGAAAATAACTGTTAATCAGCACATATCAATGCTTAGCAGATAGTTCCTTCAAAATCGAGGAATAAAAAACTTTAATTGACAAGAGATTTACTTACAACAATAAGTATGATAACAGATAAGGTGTAGTACACAGAGTCTCGGAACACAGCCCACTGGGTAAGACAAACCACCTGAAAAGTATCACAGCTTTAGACAACAAAAGTAAGCAATTCTAAAGACAAAACAATGGCTTCCATCTTGCAATCATTTGGTTATTACATGAGCAGAACTTCGCTTAATCATTCTGGAACAGATAGTAGTTTTATGCTAACAGGATCTCATCAGTCTGTTAGACAATGTATCTATAATAACCAGTATTGATAAAAATAATCTAAAACCTCCCATTTATGAAATAGATTTCTTACTAATAATATTTTAGTTCGCTATAATTTCAACTGTAAAGTACAACTCATAGTGCAACAAAGCAATGGCTCCCATATCATTCTAATTGTGGATGACTAGCAGACTAAATACAGAAAACTATAAGATACACAGTCTAACCATCCACTGAATAGATACAAGAAATCTCATGACTTTGTCCTAATTTTTTTTTTTTTTTTTAAATCAGAATCAGAACCAGGAAAGATTAACAGAAGCCACTGATCATCTGATTGTAGACACAGTCTTGTATGAAGAGGAATGAGGTTCCTCTGTATGCTGCACGTTCAGAGTGCTGAAACTGCAGTTGAACTTTTTGGAAACGTTTGCTATTTGCAAAGCATTCCATAATTTTTTTTCTCAAGCTGATAATTCTTCAGCTGCCAGCTCATTTTTTGTTGGCTTTGTTGTGTTTTTATTAATGGTTCTTCCTTATTTTTTTTTTTTCCTCAAATACCTGTTCATGCAAACCAATCAAATACGAGCAATTGAACTCCACTAAGAGAAGCATCTTACTAACCTGTCCTGCAAACAATCCACATACACCTACAATGCAGAGGATGTTGAAAACAGCTGAACCGACAATGGTCCCTACTCCAACATCTCCATGAGTGATAAATACACCTGCAGAGGAAAAAATGTTACCTCCACCATTTCATTTTAGGCCACAGATAATTAGTCAAAACATGTATACTACTCAAGAACAACAAATCATTTGAGAGTTTTACTGAAATATATTTCATAATAAACGCTCATTTCCCTGTGGAATATTTTGTGCCTAGCTAGCAGCTTCACATTTTTGGATGAACATGTCTATATGTACGTATTGTATATGTATTTTTATTAAAATTAAATAATTGCCTTACCCACTTAGTTCTACACTAAGTTCTGTATTTCACACTTCAGATGATACTGACGTAGTAATTCATTCAAATGAGTGAAAAATATCTCCACTCACATCAGAAGCATGAAATTCCTTTCACATAGTATTATAAAGCATAGAAACCTCTCTCTTAGGCATTCAATATTTAGCAGCTTCTTGGAATGTCTCATAGCAGTAAGAGATTCTTACCTCAAAAAACTGCGAGTCTTCTTGGGAGCAGTAACATGTGCCTTCTAACTCCAACAGGCAAACAAGATTCAAACTTAAGTTGTTCTAGTACCAAATTTCACATTTCCTTTAGTTCCAAACTAAACTATGCCTCAAATACCTATCTGTAACAGAATTCTATCAGAATTTAAGTGCAGGAAGAGATCTCTATGTATTATCCAGTTTAATCTTCAACACTGAGATAGGACCAAAGATAACTTCTTACTTCTTGAATGCACTACAGAGCTGTGTCTTGTACTTCAAATCTTTCACTAAAGGGAGCCTTAAAGACAGACTTTTTTTTTTTTTTTTGAGATTACCTTTAAGATAATAATTTCTGAACCTCCTACCATTTTGTGTGTGTATGTGTGCGCGTGTGTGTGTCAATGCATCTGTTCTATTTTGTCTGCAATTCCTCTGAAACTCATAAAATCATTGGATATAATATTCCAAATGCTGTCTAGTGGAACTGAGCAAGGCAGGATACTTTATAAAGCTGGTGCTTTATAAATGGGTCTAATACAATATCATCTGTTATTTGCAAGATCCCATCATCCACTATTATTTGACTCCTGCTTCTGTTGCAATACATCAATGCCCTTTCAGATCTACAGCCCTCCGAGCAGTTACTATACCCATTGGGTATATATTCACTTCATTATTTTTATGCTTCCCATTTTCTGACATTAAACTTCATCCTGATGATTTCAAATTGGTCAAGATCCTTCTTTATGTCAGCCTTCCATCTAGTGTCCATTTTTTCACTCAAGTCATATATAAAAAATAAGTCTGAAATTTGTAGGATGTCTTCAAGTGCATCACCAGCTTTAAACCTAGCTTTTAGTTAATTAATATTTGAAATCTGCTTTCTAATAATTTGGGCATGATTTTATAGTACATTCCTTTAGACTGCATTTCCCTAAAGCTTGTATGACCGTCAGTCATGATAGTAGCAGAAAGTATATTAAAGCTTTACTAAAAACAGATGAATCACATTTGCTGCATTCTCCCTTCCCTACTAGCATAATCCTGTCTTAAATGGTTCTGCTTTGCCGCTGAGACCTTCTTTCTATATAATTAATCCCTAATAGTATAGAGATTACTTGAAAAAATTCAGTAATGTACACAGAACATTATGTCTTTCTGATTTTAGCAGACCTATATTAATTTGCTCTTCTTCCTTATTTCTTGTTCTCCTACTTCCTTGCTAAAATTAATTTCCTTAATTTATGACAAAAGAAGCAAAAGACACATCAAATACCTCTAATTCTTTCTCAAGGGACAGCAATACAATACAACTCTTCTTTTACTTTCAGTACTCAGAATCAACCATTCCTCTCTGTGTTCTGAGAGGAGATTCACAGTTTCATGAGATATTTTGAGTAGTTAATTATACCATGCACCCCAGATTAGCTGACAGTTGCAATTGCTGACTGTAGTTTGACAGAAGAATAGTAGCACTTCTGGATGCCTCTGCTTGACCTGCTGCTGATTTTTTAAGAGCTTTCATGAAAGCCAGCGTGTGGGTTCCATACCTATAACAGATGCAAACAGCTCTGGCGTGGAGCTCCCTGCAGCCATGAATGTGGCTCCAGCAACATCTTCACTCAAATGTAGTCTCTGGAAGAGAAATATTGGATATGTCAGCACTGTTCCTCATTTTACAGTGCGCAGTTATACAGCTGTAACAATAGAAGTTCTACATTTTTTGGCCACCGAGCTATTAAAGAACAAACAGTTCCCATGATACGTTGCCTCCTGGCAAATATACCTTGGGCAAATAAAATGCTTTTAAATGCTAAGTCAGTGGTCACATAATACTATCTACTTCTAAATAACTAATCAGATGATAGTGGCTTTGACGTTAGAGAGAAGCATCTCTTGCACACTCAAAAAGATTGTAAACTCCAATGGCTTTCAAGAATTCAATTTTGGAATTCTAAACACAATCATGCAAGAATTAAGGCCAATTCTTGGAGTCTCTAAAATTTTAAAACTGGTAACAGAAAAATATAACCTCTGATTGAAACTTACTAACAACAGTCCTATTTCTATCTTCACTTACAACAAAATTAGTCCAATTAGATGCAGACAAGCCCGTGCATGGCAGTTAGAGCTATTTTTATGACAGTGTCTCTTAAGCACTAATAGGATATAAGTGCCTTAGATTTCTAAGACCAGTAGAGATGTTTAGCTTCAAAAGTGGGCTGCGACTGTCTGAGGATATTTTCCTTCAACGATAAAGACAGCTTTTTTGAGACCACCTAGACTAATTGCTAGTATCTCATTTCTCTTCAAAGGACAGAAAAGTGATTAGTGACATAAAAGATCAGTACAGAAATAATGTATTTCTCAGGCAGTATGCAACATTTTAAGTTGATAAAAATGGCATGCTACAAAACATGACAAAACAGAAACACGTTTTCTTATTTTATCATGCGATCTATCACTAGTCATACTGCTGAAGGAGCTCAAATGTAAGTACACAATTTCAATTCTTCTTAGCTGTCTCAATGTTCAGAAGAACATGAGACAAAATACAAAGATTTTAAGAAAGAACAACAAATTAATTGGTACAACCCAACTAGTACAATTTAAAGCTGAAGACAGAAGATCTGAAAAGGGAAATAACAGATTCCTACTTAATACTTTGTTCATCTTGGTTGCCTCTGTTAATTCTTCCACCTGTCCCTCTACCAATAAGTAAAAGTACATAGCTCTACATAACATTAATAGGAATTGCAGATCTGTCTACGTATCCATAGGAAAACTGACATGTTTTTATATTAATTACATGCATTTTTCAGAAAATGGTCACTTCTATTAAAAAACTGAAGATGAGTTTTCCAATTTTGCCATCAAAATGGAAGAAAAATCTTGTTTTGTATTGTGTATGCACTTCGCAATAGTCCACCAAACACTTGACCAATATAAAATGTTCTTGTATAGGTTCTAACTCCTCCTGATTATCACTCTTAGTTAGAATTCTACATGTAATTTTTCAACATCTTCACGGCAATTATGTAAAGGAATTTGTTAATTTTTTTTTAATATAAAAATACATATTCTCATTCCATATCAAATCACAAGAGATACTTTTCATATACATTCTCCCTTTCTCCACTTGATCCTAGGCACCTGCCCCATGTTGATACAGTGGTGAACACTTAACAAAAATTGTACAGCCAACACATTAATTTGTAAATGCATGATTTTTTTTTTCCACAAATGAATCTTAAAACTAGAGTACAGTAACAAACCCAAATCATCCATATTTCACATCCATCCTACATACATGCTTCAGATACTCAAGAGTGGATTTTGCTAACTGACCTCCCGAAATTTTTCATTTTTGCTCCTTGAATGAGCCCATGGGGACCAATGGGCTAAGATTACAGTGTAGATTTTTCACGGAATGCCTTAATACTCTGAATAGGACTGCAGCCAAAAAATTAACAGGAAGGAACTCCAAACAATGAGGGCACAAAATGTTCACTGCAGTGTATAAATACATTTTCAAAAGAGGAATAAAGTTCTTTAACATACCTCACAAATTTTCTCTAAGGATGGAACAAAGAAGTCATCACATACTATAGCCAAAGCATAGAACATATACAGAGCCTGTAAGAAAATAAATTCAAGAAATACTTCAGATATTTCCTCTGTATAAAAAGAAGAAAAAGGAAATACTACATTAATTCAGACAGGTAAGAATACACAGCTTCATTTTCTACCCCATTTTAAACAAAAACACCTCTGCTGATCAATGAATGGCATAAAAGTAGATTCTTATACCTAGGGTTAGGACAGTAATGGTTGCCAAATCCTAGAATATAAAAAGTATGACTGAATGAAAAGGGTGTAAAAAAAAAATTTCACAGACAGGAAAGTAACAGGCAGGACTTTAACAAGTTACATGGTCCTCATTTATATTTTCAATCGATTACTGGATGAAGTAATTGAAAAGAAAGCAACACTGTGCAAATTAGCAACATAAAATAATCATACCTAGAAATAAGAGGACCCTGACCACGGCTCATTGCAACACACCTCTCAGTAATGATTCTGATTTCATGCATATTTGCAATGCTCCCTCTATATTATGTGACCTTATGTTTCCTGCAAGTAGGCCTAATTCTGCTGTTCTCCATCAAAAACGTCTCCTTTGTTACATTATTTTTCCTGAGCTGAGAATGGAAAACTGGAGCCTGTAGGTCTTATTTGTTTTGCTTTTTCTACAATAAAATATAAATCTTAATGTGTTTTTTTTATATATATATTTCATCATGGTTTTTTGTTTGTTTGTTTTAATTACAATTGCATCTTTTGCATAGAGGCACAATAAAAAACAAAGAGACTCAAGAATCTTCCACATCATAGATTATGTCATCAACAAAGGAACTCCAAACCCTGTTTACAGTCCCTCTAAGCTTCACGGAGCCTAGATTTTATCTGCAAGAGGATGAATATACAGGCACTGTAAATTTAGACCTGTATAATATTCTTAAATAAATGCTACTTTCTGAGCATTTGTACCCACACAGGGATATCTAAAATATGAAATCAAAGTATTAAAAATATGTCGATAAATACAGAGGCCTGTTTGTTAAGGGTTAATGATCAGTAACTAACATGATCAATATCTTACAAAAGAAATAAAAGAAAAAGAAAAATTAAGCACAGTAGAAGAAAACTTACAGCAATGATGTGAAGGAGAACCCCTCCTTGCTGCCGTTCTTTATTTGTGAATATATCCTCAGGAAATTCATGAATGGCTGAAACAGAAGTATACATATTTTATATATTTTACAGGACCTACAAACAGAATATTGAAGAATAAGGATATACCTGTAGAAAAATATGACCAAACGTGAGCGTATCTTCCCACTTAGTACATTACAACCTGCCAAATCAGAATCTCTTTTCTGCTCTGTAGAAAAAAACAGAGAACTGAAACTATTATAGGTGTCACTATTTACCATCATACTAGTCACCTAAACTAACCTCTAGAGTACCAAACATGACATACTATTAATGCCTTATTTTCAGAATTAACTCTCCTGAATGCTCTCTAAGTATACCTCAAAGTGGTCAGCACAGGCACTAAAAACATCATTCTGAAATAATAGTCTTTAAGTGTGACTTGCTCCGAAATATTCTGCAGTGACTGTAACAATCCATCAAGTTCTTAACTACAAATTTTTATACAACTCTGCAAATCAAACAACAAATTGTTCACAAAGAATAAAGTGATTCCAAGAATTTTCCCATGAAGACTAATATCAATATCTAGCAAAAGAAGAGATGAAACAGAAACAATATGTGGACCATAGGAATGTGCGAAGTCATGAGTTCTGGGATTAATTTTGTGTGGCATTGAGGTTGTATAGTTCAACTGAAGAATTTATGTTAAACACAGAGGCAAGAGGGTGAAAAAGGGACTGAGTTACCCGCAGTCACCAAACACACTTGAAATTCTTAGCTGTAGTGAGAGGACACTCTAGTTTCAGACTAGAATTACTTTTCAATTCTGAAGTGTTTGAGTTTTTTATAAGTACAAAAACACCCTGTTTGTAGTAGATATATTCACATGCTTCATGTGTTTAGCTTCATAAAGATTTGAACCCTGTTTGTATGCAATGGTAGAGATTTCATAGCTTGTTTTTTCACTTGCTGTCCACTACAACACATTAACTTGGAATAAATATTTTGGCAATAGGTTGTTTTTAAAACCTTATATACATAAATCTTACCTTCCTTCCAAAAGTCCAATTTACCATTTTGTGAAATCTCCCTAAATTCTTCAACCTACTATTTGAAAATCACTACAGTTTGCCTAACAGTGCTAACAATAAGTAAAACACTTAAAAATTCAACAACAATGACTTACTGCAATTCCTTTACTGATTTCAGTAGGCCTTTCATTAAGACCTGCTCTCACTAAGACCTATTGTATTCCAACAGGAACCAGAATTAGCACTTCATATGTTGAACGTAGCTTTTCCAAGATAAAGATACTTCTTTTCTTTTAAATCTTAGAAAACAAAAATCGTTCAAATTTATTGTAAATTTTCTTTAGATACTTCTGATACTTCTAATCGTAGGTAAATGTTGTATTTCTGGTCCTCCTTCTGTAACCACAAGGAAAAATGAAAGTAACCACTGAACAAGCAGAATGCCATTCAAGAGTATACAGAGTACCTCTGCACCTAAAGATCATCAGCACACCAGCACTTTTCAGGATTTGTTTCAAGAGAGTGGACCCAGGTTGCTGCATAACTGCACATCACAGCCTGTGAGCTGCACGCGAGTGGATCTGTGGCCTTACAAAACAGAATTGCTGTATAAATACAAGTCATACCACGAGTAAAAGGCATTGCCTATCAATCCAAACAAGCTAAAGTACTTGTAAAATAAAAAAAAAAAATGCCACTTTCCTTTCTGTACAGCTTTTCATTGCTTACCTGCAAACAAGGAAAATGACAGCAGAAATATAACATTAAGTGGGAGAAAACTGGTTGCACTGTAGTCTTGAGGTATTGTATTTACAGTGAACATCAGAAAAACCCATAAGTTGCTGGTCAAGATGCAGCAATCTGCAGTGACTTTATCTACAGATGAGTATTTTAAGATACTGGAAGAACCTTATATAAATTTAACAGTCAAGTGGGCTTCCTGTAGTAATCTATTACTATTGTATATCATATACTACTATATATATATATATGTATATACTTAGAGTAGTGTATGTATATACTTAGAGTAGTGTATACTGTACTGTTATTAGTTTGTATACAATTTAGTAAAATTCAGTAATAGCATTCCCTCCATGTGGCAATTATGGAGGAACATCCTTTTGGAGCAATATTGGAAAGTCAAAAATATAAGAACTAATCAGCCTCACTTGCTGCCAAATGCAAAATTTCTCAGAGGAGTTATTTGCTACCATATGAAATGCAGAGTAGGAAAAATTAATCAGCACCCAAAGCATATGTTTTAAATAAAACTTCGGCTATTAAAAATTAATATTAATTAAAATTATTAATAACTAAAAAAACATTAAGGAGCCCTCTTCTTCAGGAGAAAAGAGTGTTACAGCTTCTGACTGTATATAAGCTATACATGCTTCTCTACGATATGGTCCTTTTACTACTTTTCTGAAAGAGTCGTCAAGCACTGGAATGGGCTGCCCAGGGAGATGGTGGAGTCACTGACCCTGGAGGTATTCAAGGAATGTTTGGACGTTGTGCTGAGGGACATGGTTTAGTTGGTACTATTGGTTATAGGTGGATGGTTGGACTGGATGATCATGTAGGTCTTCTCCAACCTTGGTGATTCTGTCCTTCCTGCAATACTGGCTAAAATACCATGACCAACATGGGAGCATACAAACCATGTATTTAAACAACTACGTTCTTTATTACACTCTCCATTTGTCCTTCATCTCCTCCATTCGAAACAGGGCTGCAGAAGTACAAGTATTCCAGCAATGGCCCAGGACTGCAGAGATAATAGCCCTGGTCTGAGTCTCCAGTAATGCTGAAGTAGAACTACAGTATGGGGTGCATCCTTCCACAAAATGGGAAAGTTTGTAAAGGTTTGTACCCACCATGACAAGTACAGTGCAAGAAACATCATTTCTCCTACTGCCACCCAGAGGGAATATTCCCTGTTGCATGATTTGGCAAAACTAATGTGTCATCAGGGGAGCTATTACCCAGCCGGCAATTTCTTTCCCTTGGCTGTAGAATGTTTTACAGCATAACACTAACAGTGGTTGAACCAATATAAACCAAAATCTCAAGAAACAGTAATAAAAAACAGTAACAGTATCTTGCTAGTGCAACTTCACTTATGCAAAGTTGATACTAAATAGGAAATCAGAAGACCAGAAGATGTCAAAGAAAAGAAGAGGGAAATGAGCCAAGACTTCCGAAGGAAAGAAGCCAAGGAAAAGCAAAGCAGCTTCATTACAAACCAACATGGTTCATATGTAGAGTAAGATGATGTTGTACTTCTAATAAATAGCTGCTTGAACTAAACACCTCCTCATTTCAGAGAAGTACTTTCATATGAATAAGCACAAAGGCAGCTTCTCTCTAATGTAGCACTTCTTTCTAAACAGAACTCATATCATGCAGTTCTTCTAATACATACCACAGAATCTTTAGTAGTCAGGGAAATTAAACAAGTTTCTGGATTCTGCTAAATAAGATTTCATCCTTAATGAAATGGCTATCTGCCAGCGATATCCAAGGTAAAGTCTGCAGCTTTTTAGCTTATTTGCTTTTTTCATGGTTTTACTATCCAGATAATCTAAATTTTGAATAATCATCGTCTATAAAGTCTGTATTTTTCCTTATTTACTCACTGTATTGTGTTTTCAAGATTTTAAACACAGATCTGTTTTTCTTATCCACAGCTCTGGTAATCCGGTTGATCACGAAAAGACTGTCTGGACTCAGATTCCTCAGGCCTGGGTATCTTCATCACTTAAGCAAAGGGCAGTGGTATTGTCTCATCTGTACAAGCTAACAAAGAGGATATGTCATTACTGTGTTTCTGCTCTGCCCACACCCTATAGTATGGTGGGTACAGGCAGGAAAGCACTGCTCTACCTCAGCAGAGATATTTTCTCATTTACGGGAGACGTGGCGATCTGGCAGCCTGAGTGGGAGCTACATCTCCTCAGTTTTCACTGAAAAGAGACAGAACAGATGGGAAGAGGAGCTGAAATGAAGAGCAGTACATCTAACAGGGCTAACTTTTGCCAAAAAAGGAGAAGAACATACACCAATCCTCTTTAAATCATCTAGAAATACAGAAATATTTATCCTGCTGGTACTGTTGCAAACTCATGACTCCTGCAGCTTAACCTATCAAGCACAGGGGGAAGGGAGGGCACAAGAAGGCCAAGTCTATACTGAAATTGTGATTGTTCTGCAGCTTGCTCCCCCTCTCCAAAAATGACATGAGCAGGGACACAAGGAAAGCTTCTCTAACCACGAATTTGAGGTGGTGACACTGCCACCTTTTACCCCAAATGTTGAAAATATTAAAAACATCTTGATTATAATATGGCAGGAAGGATGACTCACTTTTGATAGAAAGCTCTGGCTGAGCTGCCTGTGGCTAAGGAGCTAACACAAGTATGCAAATAGCATGCCCCAGAACAGCACATCACAAAAGCCACAGAGCTTAAGATGTCTGCCTGGCTCTGGAACGAAGACCTGATCTGCAGCAGACAGGGGTAACCCAGGCATGCCAGTGACACTGGCCCGTGCTTAGGCTGTTACCAGATTACTTCTGGGTTCCAACAGAGCATTGTTCCCATATGCCCTGTCCATACCATGTGAGGCTGTCTGCCAATGAAGTTAAATTTCAAAATCTCCTAAGCCTGACAGAACATCTCAATGACCACGTGGATCTGAGGTTTTATAACCTGCCTTGACACGTGATCTCTTCACCTTATCAGCTCTTGATTTACTCACACAGGCAACAAACAAGCTGACTCTTAATATCTGCTAAACGTTCAAGCATGTTACACTTCTTTAATTTCTCCTCATAGGAAGAAAGGAGCTGTAGCTGTTTGAAAATACACTATCAAGTGGCTCCCCTCTGCCTTTGCAATGAAGGTGATCAGGCAAATAACACACAAATCTTTTCTTTGTTAAAGTTCTTGGGGAATATTTTCTGCTAATCTATAGCAGTTCACATTGAATGGAATTTTTTGCAATACTGAGTTCAAGAAATGTTTGGACAATGCTCTCAGAAACGTAATTTGCTTTTTGGGTGGTCTCATGTGGAGTAGGTCCTAGTGATCCTTGTGCAGTTCCTCCAACTTGGGATTTGATTGTAATTCTGAAATGCCTGCACATCGTTCCTCCTCTGCCCTGGGTAGACATGTCAGGATACATTACATATACAAGCTGTGATATCTACTCCTAGCTTTCTGTGTGTGCCCACCATTGGACTCACCCAGGGCACATGTATAAGGAGAGTAAGGACAGGCAAAAGGCAGAATCAATACTTCCACGCTATCTCCCTCCATAAGCATACTCATAAGTCAGATAGAATATTTCTATTTAGTACCATTTGTTTAAGTACTGCAAGCAGCTTTAGTCAACTCTGCACTTAGTGTGTTTATATTTATGTGCAATTTCCTTTTTACATTGCAGAGCCTCATCTTCCTCAGGCTGGGTGTTACATTCAACTACGTGTATTTGTACCTCAGTTATGGAACACCAACTTTCACTGTGTGCAGAAATGAGCTTCTTTGGATGCCTCTCTTGAAAATGGATGCATTGTTACTAGGCATCAGCAGTAAAATGTCAACAGTCTGTGCACCAGAAGTTGAAATCGCAAGTCTCCTTGGTACTGTAACTTGCACTAATTCATAATTCCACACCAACATAATCCATTTGAAGATTTGAGTGAAAGCCAGGAAATCACCACTCCTACCATCCCCACACAATGCAGAGTCCCCGTGTCAGCTGAGTTGCTCTGAATTGGATAAGTATGCCTTAGAATCACCCTTGCTTTCAAAACATTTGTGGTTTTAGCCAACTGTGTTCTTCAAAATCAACACACAGGGACGATTTTTACTGAAAGCAGGTCATCGCTCTGAATCAATGGAAGAAACTCTTCCCATATTCTCTTTTCCACTGTCAAGATGTCAAGAGAGTCATCCCCTTGTTCCATTTCACATATTAGCTCAGATGATAGAGCAGTCACAATCTCAGAAATGACTGTGGTGAGCTCACAATAGTCCAATAAGCATGTCAGTCCTGATAAATGTCATAATCCACTCATCTGATTTTTTTTTTTATAACATACTTTCAGTTTTCTGACAGCAACTGTGCAATTTAGAAAGGTGCAGTGTCACTTTTGTTCATAGAAATGTACTGACTTCTTTTATTTAAGCATTTCGTTGTTAGCAGTTGAAACCTGAAGATCATATCATGCTGAAATTAGTGCACATATATACAAAATATCATACAAAAGTCTTCCTTTTTAACAAGGCATTTCCTTTTCCCAAACAAGGCACATTAAATTTTAATAGTTATCAGGAAATCACGTGTGCACTAAAACCACATTTTTACAGAAATACAGACAGTCTAAATTCATTAAAAATATCGCACAGAAATCAAACCCTTTCCAACTGCATGTGCTGACATGCCATTAGCTCTGAAGTGTCAGTGGAGAAAAAAAAAGCACACTCAGCAAGTCCTTTCATACATGAAAACTGTTAAATTTAAAATCTTACAATGCCAAAAAAAAAAAAAAGCAAACACACACACACCCACAAAAAAACAATGCATAAAAAAAACAGCAAATAAACAACCTGCCACCACAGTTCAGTGGTAAACCTGGGTGCCATCCAGAAAAAATAAGACTTACTAAGCTTTAAGCTCCCATTCCTATTAGACAGCTGTTTCTAGTTCTCTGTAGCAGGATGGCATGTGGATTTTCCCTCAAATACTCAGCTCAGATTCTGTAGAATAATAATCTAGGCACCAGTATCAAGCAAACCCAGAATAGACAATTCAAAGAAATGCACTCATGTGCTTGAAAAATTCTGCAGGAAATTCCTTTAAAGATAACTCTTTAGTAATCTGTTTTCACAGGTTATACTACCACTGAGCAAAGTACAACAAAAGTACATGAAATACCACCCAACTTTTTTGAGAGCCATTTGTGCATAATCAGTGTAATGCTGCGTGAAGCCAAAGATCAAACTTTCTATTTCCAGGCAAAGTACCATATGGCAGGAGGCACAATAAGAATCCTCCTCCGTAGTCCTCACCTTACATGCAGTAGAAATTATGAGCAAATTATATCTCTGTGGTATAGTAATTCAATTTGCATTGCCCAACTAAAAGAAGGCTGCCAAATGTGATTAACTGTGCAATGATAAGTAGCAGCTCATGGAGCAAATAACTGACTCAACTCTAAACTATTAAATCCATTTAATATACGTATTGCAAGAGGATGGTGCATTGATGAAATATCCTTCAAAGCTCTCCCTTCACCAGTGTGAAAACTATGAAAATTTCTACACAGGATTGGATTAGCTACAATCAAAAGTATCATTAATACCTTATTAAACCCTGGACTTGTATTTAATTTATTTTCTCTTTTATTAAAAAAGTGAATCATTTGCACTCATTAAGGCAATGTCAAAGGATCAGACAAAATACATTAACAATAATCTGCCAACAAAAAGAAAATCACAGAGGAGTCAGCGATGACACATGAGAGCAGGGATGACACGTGGATGCACAAGTACAGTAACACAGTGGTGCATCGGCACATCAGAGTGCATCAATACACGCATACTGGGCTTCGTGTTAATGCTTTTAAAGTCTACAAGCTTTGGTACTGTCTTTTTTATTTTTTCTCCTAGCTTCCAGCAATGTGCTCTTTAGAAGCTACTTTTAAAGAGTTAGAGAACATTTGCCTCATAATTAGTTTTCATTTCTTTCTGGGAGCAGCTAGTTATCTCACATTATTTTCTGCTATGGGTAGCATTACCTTCTTGCCTTCATGTAGCTGTATCTCATCCCTATTCCTGCAAAGACACAGGTCCACAAGAGACAGCCAGAATATTCCTGAACACATCTGCTATGATCCATGATTTCAGTGCAGCTATCAAATCGTGATGTCCACTCCAATCAATTAATAATGAGGACAAGAATTTTCAAATCAGTTCTGACAAGAGGTGAAGTTACCTATACCTAGTTTTGGTGTATTCTCAGAACACGTTAGAATTGAGTTCTGTGTAGCTTAATACTCACACATGTCTCAATTCTACAGCTTAGTTGCGCCTATGTGAAATAAGCAGTTAGTCTTAGGAACCAATCACAGAATTTCTCAAGTCAGTGAATATCAACTGTGATTATAGTATTGGTTTTACAAAGCACGCAGGTATTCTTCAAAACCTCTCCCAAGGACGCCAGTTACCATTCACCTCTTTCCCATCCCTTTTATTGCACATACCAGGATACTGATGCCAATTTCATCTTTTCTTCTCTTTTTTTACTTACTGTCTTATGCTGCCCCAGCTTTGTCAACAGTACACTGTTGAGTCAAAGATGCCAACGCAGTTCAAACAGTACCAGCACTGATGCTGTTTCATTGGCCATGTCAGTTGTCAGCTTGGGGGCAATAATTCGGTTAATCCTCCATTCAGGACTGAATAATCATTGTGGTATAACGTAGAAAGGTTTAAATGGTACTAATTAGTGTTTGTTCTGTTAATCAACTACAAATTTCTGCCACTATTAAAAACTACTATTCTCTACTCAGTATTTTCCTCTGTTTTTTTTTTTGTTGTTTTGAACATCATACATTCTAAATCCCCTCTCCCATGCACCTTTCCCCTCATTTTTTGTTTCTTAAAAGTTGATGGTTTCTATGGCCAACAGATTCTCAGATTCTTTCTTCATCTGAGGTGAAAGCCATCTGCCTATGCAGAGTTTTTGACTGCACTTACCTGCATCCTTTTTAAATCCAGATAAAAAGTGACTTTCCTAGCAAGATCAATGTCTTATTTAGGGTGGAGGAAAAAAAAAAGTTTTTGGAAAAGAGATAATGATTGAATTAACTGTCTATGCCATGATTCACATATGAAAGGGTAGCTACAAAAGGTGTGACAATTTTTTTTTACAGGCAAACTTGCAGCTGGAAACAAGAAGGAGGATCAAACATGACTTGTGTTCTAGTGAAACCTAATCTGCTCACCTCTGTGCAAGAGTCAGAAGTCTGCTACCAAGGAGAGCCTGTGATGTCTGCAGTGTCAATGACATCTACATGGGGACTTCAATAAAAATCTGTTAGTAAGTTGAATAAAGAAAATGATAGACTGGCTTCAATACCAAATGCCTCTGAAAGTCAACTAGGCAAGTTACGGCACCTACCAAAAACATTATCAAAGTTGTAACAATTTAAAGATTTATCTGCAACCCCGGTTGAAATGCAGCTACATTTGGCACAAAAGAATGAAGATTTTACAAAACATGGGCTATAACTCTCTAGTTTTGCTACCGAATATAAACTATGCTTTAATGAGAAGTTTGGCAGTCAGAGCAGACCACCAACTTCTGCCCTGTTCCCAAAACAACTCTTTCAGCAGGCATGCAAGGAACAAGCAAGAAAGAAATAGTCCTTGACAGATTTCTCTACGTAGAAGAATTTCATAGCTGGAAGAATCTCATTTTTGTGCTGCTTTAATGTGCAAGTAAGAAAATCAGTTAAGTGGATATGGAACAAAGTTGAAGTCTCCTTTCTCTTTTAACATCTGATGAGCTCCATCTGGATGTCACCCATTTTAACCCTAAGATGTATCATTGTTACATTGATGCCACATAACAATGAGTCAAAACTGCCCTTCAAAGTTAAAAACAAAAGCTTGCTAACAGTGATAGATTTAATATGAAGACGACTATATTTATGAATGTATATAGATGGAGTACAAGGAAATAAGTTTTCCTTAGAAAATACCACTGATTCTGAACATTTTGGCTTGCAAATCCATTATAAAAATATTTCTCTATACAATCAAGCTCTACTTTCTTGTCCTCTTCAGTGAATGGAATAATGTGCTCCTAGCTTTTTATACTTGCTGAAGAGAGACCTCAAATAACACTATGTATTATGTTATACATCTATGATATGAGGAGAATTCCTGTCTGGTACGCCAGTAGAAGTGACAACCACACTGAAGCTGCAAAATGACAGGCAAAATTCATCTCAGTCAAGGTCAGATCACAGATAAAATCTGACCTGCTGATAGCTAAAAAAGTTACAGGTTACTTGATAAGTGAATAGATTATGTAGAGAAAACACTGAAAAGGAAGAAATTAGCAGCCCCAAGAGGTCTTTTGCCGGAGTTTCCCTTTAGAACAGAAGTGCACTTTAAACGAAACCGCACTTTTGTGCCTGCCTTCAGCACAGTTAATGAACAAAAACAAGTTTCTGAATCCCCCCTACTTCAGCAAAAGCTGCAGTATGGCTTATTTAAAAGTAGCTGTATTGGCACACATCATTGTTTCTCACTAAATGCACGGAAATCAAATACAATATTTAATATATGAATGTTTTTATTCTTTTTCTGATACCCAATCCAGCTAGGAATTTTAACCATCTGGGAAAACTGTGCTACTCTCCAAGCCAAAATGGCACAAAAGCTATAGATGATGTCCTCTATCAAGCGAAGATTGAGTTCGATAAACTGTTTTTTTCTAGAAAATACATTTTTTTATGGATATGGAAGGAAAATGATAGAAGGCAGTGGTAAAAAGTACTGCTCAAACATTTAGTTTACCTTCTTGCAAATTCAGAATTGTTTCCAACCGTGCATTTACATGTGCTTTCTCTCTTTGAGAAGGAACAAGTAGAATAAAAATACACAGTACTAAGTCAGAGAAAATCCCTCTGAGCTGATCTCTCTTCAGCCAGAATTCTCAAAAATGCACAGCAGCAGCAAGCCAAGATTTTCAAGCAGCTGTTGGTGCTCCAAGCTGAGATTAGCTAATAAATTCTTTGAATTTTGCTAAATTGTTTTTAAAAAAATCCAAAATAGCCACAGTGTTAGAAAACTCAGGGTTTATACAGAAGTCAGATTTTGGAGTCAAGTATTTAATATTTTTTTCCCATATATCTTCAATGCTTTGAAAATCTCATTTTCATATGAACAAACGGAAGCACAACAGTTTTTCCCTGTGAGCCATGCTTCTCATTAATTTGTTGTAAATCAATTTTTTTTTTTTTTTTTTTTTTTTTTTTTTTTTTTTTTTTTTTTTACTTTTCTTGAAGCCAGGCCCTGGAATTAGTCAGTTATGTAAGAATCTCAGCTTTCATTTAAAACAAAAAATGTGCTTCTAATCTTTTTTTTTTTTTGGGGGGGGGGGGAAGGCCCAAACCCAAAAATGTGGAAAAAAAAAAAAATTAAATGCCATAGAAGTTTCACCTTTAAGCAAACATCAAATTTGCAGAGTTTGCAAGGTACAATGTATATTGTAAATGTACCTGACTTGTAAAAAATTAAGAACTGGTATAATTTTCTTGCTTAATGATGGATTATGCCTTTTACAATCCTTAACTTGAGGCGCGGTAGTGCTTTGACTCAAGCTGGCAACCTGTCAGGAAGCACTAGTTACAGCACACATTAGCACATCTTCTCATCCACTAACACAATCACTCCGTAGTCATTCAATCATTGTGTGAAGCCCTTGAGATGTTTTCCAGAGCAGTTGCTTGTATCTATGTTAAACTAATCCACGTCAGATTGTTCAAATTAACTCAGTAGTAAAGAACAAGATGCATGATTTTCCCAACTGCGTGGTTTAGTTAATACCAAAGTTGGAAATGATACAAGATTGATTTCCAGCAGTTGTTTTATCCACTAGACAAACCTCTTCCTGTTCTTACTGTGAAGAAGTAAGACATTACTTACATTTTGGTTTAATACAAGAGTGGCAGATGACCAAGTAATAACTTGATTCTTTCAGTTAATTTTTTTCCCCCTAAGTTTTAACAGTTGGGAGATTTAAAAAATGTGTCTGCAGTAGAATCAACAGCTTCAGTAGTTCAGTGAAAAACATGATCGTACGGATTTTTTGTTCTGTCAACATGGGGATTTTAACATATCTGAACTGGGTAGACATAACAAATTCCATTTAAACTAATTTCAGTTCAAACCCTTCTCTTGAATTCTCATTTCTTAACCATATTTTTGCTGAGGGGCTAATACTGAAAACAAGAAGTATTCCCCACAGAACTTAATGGAGCCTTACCGATTTACATCAATTCAAGATTCAGGTCCACAATTTTTTCCTTAATTAGAAAGGTTCAAAAGCATAAACAATGCAAACACTCAAAATGCGTAATATGTTGTCTTAACTATGAGTTTAGAACTAGATAAAATAATCCTGAATTTAGAAAAAACATAGGGAAGGTATACTTCAGCAAAGACAGAAACAATTTTTTTTTTTTTATGGTGAAAGGGGGGAGGGCATTTCTTAACAAGGCATAAATTAGCAACAAAGATTCCACACAGGCCAGGAGTTCTGTGACTCTGCAAATTCATCAGCCCAAATTCATATCATCAGTTATAGAAGATAATATATAATACCAGACCCACTTCAAAGAGACTCTTGTATTTGGAGTCAAGCACTGATTTAAATACTCAGATGAAGCACATGTGATGATCTTATCTTAAAAAGGACAAAAAAAAAAATTATCTTTGAAGATTATTTAACTTGAAGACAACTCAAGCTATTATTAAACAGAAAAAACCACTCTAGTAGTAAACTACAGAACTATTTTCACTGAAGAATCACAAAGAACTATCAGTGGTAGCCAAAATAAAACCACACATATTGGGTAATGTATGTTAACAATAGAGCCACTGTATATGATGGATGGCACTGGTGGCCTTTTCTACTGGATTCACACCAGGAAGGTTAACATTAGTCCAGTTCATGAAAACAGCACAGACAAAATAAAGACAAAAGATAAGCACACAGGCTCAGCTTAGTGCAAGTGCTATTGAGACATCTATGTCAGACTAGGTTCTTTATTCTGGTTTGTAATCTTGGCATTGTGGTCACTATGCTCCACATAGCTGTATGGTGAACTAGAAATAATCCCCCAGTAGACATACTCTGAATTACTTAGGTAGTCTCTTAAAATTTTATGCCAAAAGAGCAGGCACACCTAGAATCCCTGTAGAAAGCAATCTGAATATAAATCCTTAAGGAATCAATAATAATGTCCAAATGCTAGAGAGCTCCAGTCATCTAGGGTCACTACATCAAGTGGGAGGAAATTTGTTTGAAAACCAAAGGCTGGAGCTGCTTCCGATGAAAGGATGGCACTGCTGTGCCAGCAGGCTGAGGAGGTAGTAGTGGCAGCTGGAAGAAGATGGGGAGGAGATGGTAATTATCTACAGTTAACATTTAAGGAAGGAACAGCATATTCATGAATAACTGACACAGTCACAAGATAAGCTGAATATTTTCCTGCCAATAATTGCAGTCACATAAAACATGACCACCTTAGTCAAGGAACAGATTATTACAGGAAGGAACTATTTGGAGAAAATCTGACAAAGCCATTTTTTATGCATTTGGTTTAAACAACAGCTGCACTTCTAGGAAGCCTTTAAGTGCTACCATGCTGACATCTCAGAGACATTAAAGTGAGATCACAGGCCTGTGTGTGTTAAAAATAAAGTAATAGCCTAAATTTGCAAGCACTTATAATTCAAATCAAATTAGGTACAGCTGTGAATCAGTGTACACAAAAGTCATCCTATGAAGTAGAAGGTTACCCTCACAGCATTCTTAAAATAATTACTACGTATATGGTATTTGTATGCATATAATAATACAATTAAATATAAGAGCTGATGTTATAAAACAAACAAAAAAATCATTAATAACACTACATAAGGAAGAAGGACCTAGGCGAGTAATCTGTTTCAATAAAAAAATAGCACGTAATAGGGAAGAAATCAGATTTTTAATGAAGACAAAAAAAAGCTAATAGAGGACTGAAATGAGTACAGAACATACAGAAAGAAGTACAGAAAATAAGGAGTGTGAAATTACACAAAACATTCACAGTAGGGAATAACTACTGAGAGGCAAAATGATGCACTATTTTGACTAAACTTACAGGGATGTGATAATGAGGCATGAGGACATCCAGGAAGAAATGCCTGAAGATTTAAGATCTGAGAAGGGAAAAATGTCAATAACAGGCATGGATTTGGAAACTACCATCAGACAAGTTATGACTGAACCCATCAGAGCAGAGCTGAAGATGTTATAAAGAAGAGAAGGCAGCAGAAGGAAGAAACATGCATTACACCAAAAAAAAAAAAATGGCAACCATGGACACAATATGAGCAAAGTGAAGGAAATCCCAACAGAGCCTAACACCAAGGAAGACAAGACCAGGGAGGAAAAAATAGAGGTAGAGACTGTAGCATGAGAGGAAGTATAGATCACAGATGGTCCCAGTGACCTGTCTAAAGAGTTAGATGTAAACAAATGACAGTTGGCTCACATAATTCATTAGATGTGAGCCATAGATGTTCAGAATGTTTTAACCAAAATGGTCCAAATATAATTCCCATCAAAGAATCCACAAATATAAGTATCACATAAAGAGCTTTCAGTCAAGAACAACTTGCAGATAAGGCGTAGTGTAGGTGATCTGCAAGACTTCAATAATTTGCAACATAGACTTCCAAAGGTCAGTAAAATAAACCCAGAGATATTTACTTAATCCAGATAATTTTCATAGTAGCTTTCCCCTTTAAAAAATAAAAATAGAAAAATCACTGCACATTTTAGCCCAATTCAACATCATTTTTCTTTAGATTTAAGAATCTTTTCTATGCCAAAATTTAACTTACTCTTTGGCTGACATTTTAACAGCATAATTAATAAACTATAACAGTTTGACTACTATTCTATTTTCAACTCTGGCAACACTCTGATACGTGACCTCGAATAAACCACTTCAGATCATCTGCTTCCCCCCTCACTATTCTGTCTCTTCAGATGATTGGGTGACTGAGATACAAAGAAATTTTACAACTAAAGATTCATTAAATAATAGTATCTACATAAAGCAGCAAGCTTAACTTTTATTTATTTATGATGATGTAGTCAGAAAGAAAAAAAAAAACTACTTTCCTTGTTACCAGACAAACACGCCAGTAAGAATAAAGAATTTCAAGACATCTGATATGTAGGAGGTCTGAATCATTTAGATATTTGTTAGTTGCACTTGATATTACTTCAATCTGTAAAAGCTTAGGTAACAATATCAAACAGACATGAGTTAGCTGTGTTTTTCTCCTTCTGATATACGTGTCTATATTTACACTTATGTGTGCATATTATATTTGTAATTCTGCTGGAAATGTTTCAGACTTCAGTGATAATAAACAAAACGGTCTCCAAATTTTGCCCATTTCTTAAGTAGAAATTCAGCAATGAAATTAAATACACCGCAATGTGAATACATGCAAAACAGCCATTGTGCCTTTGGAGGAAATACTGGACAAGGCTTCATTTCATATTTTGAAGTGCTGAATCCCACAAACTCTGACACTGTATTTGATGCAGTTAGCATCTGCCTTTCCACTAGCGAAAAGAATGACTGAACTGCTGCAGTAGAAACAGTACGGCTTGTTTGCAGGTGGAGTTGAAGCAAGCTCTGACTACACTGAATAATGGAGCTGAATGACTGGGAGTGTCCTCTTCTACTTTGACTTCCCTGACTTGCGTGCTCACAGGTAAGATATGTCAGGTCAGGTGCAAAACACCTATGTTACCATATACAAGTAAACCCCTACTCACTCAATCCACTTTCCTCTACCACTCAACTATATAAACTGTGCTCCTCTCCCAAAAAGGAGAAAATAGAAAAAGAAGAATTTGATCAACTGAGATCACATTGAATCCAATGTAAAACTGCAGGCCCACATTAGCTTTTACTGCAAGCAATATACTGAGTTACTGAAGACATCAGAAGACATTGCTGCACTAAACAGCAGAATAACTGTATCAAAGTAAGAAAGGAGGAACTTCAAATAGTAATGTTAAAGTTCTAACTATTAGAAATTTTGCAATTATGCTTACAAAGAAACAGCCCAAAATCCAGCTATAATACTGGTTCAAATAAATGTTCATTAGGGATGTGTGGCAAGTATTTAGATAAAGAGTTCTGACATGTGGTTCTGCTATATATAAGCCTTTGTTCCAGCTCAGTCCCAGCAGAATAAATCCAAATAACCCCCCAGAATTTCTTCCAGCCCTATGTTTCTCTGTCTGGAGGTGTGGAAGTTCCATCTGGCAATTTATTCAAGTGTAGGTCCCCCAAACCAAGCCTGAGTATCAAGATCATATATGCTTACTTTTGAGTAATTAACCAACCTGATCATTTCCTGCCCCTTCTCCATCTCTCAACTTCACATTTCATTCCTGCTAACCATGCTTATATCAACATTCCACTTCCTGCACCAAACGTGCTCTTTTAAGTTCCCCTTTTACTCCATGGCCTTCCTGTCTCAGGTCCACTACCTGCAGGACCTTCCTGAGTCTCAGTCACGTTGTTACATTTTATTTCCAGCCCTAATCTAGGGATCTATCTTAAAGCATGATTAAGCACGCTCTCTCAAACAGGGATTAACATAAACACACATGATACTAAGGTAAGGTCTTGGGCAGTACTTCCCACAATAAATAAGTTTCTAGGTATCCCTTTTGTAATCTTAGAAATTTACAGATCCTCAGAGATAAGGAAAATACAAGAGTGAACAATGTTCCAGGTTCCTTTCTAATACTGAACTAGAATAAATTTTAAATTGGTTAAAAAGCATAGCTGGAACAAAATAATAAAGACTTTGCTGGGTTTTGATTTGAGGGTTTTTGTGTTAAGGGACTTCTGGCCACAGCAAAGCCAAACAACATTTTCCTACGTATTCTTCCCAGCCTTTTCAATATACAGTTCTCCCTTGTATTACAATATAGCTCTCTAAATAATAAGTAATTCCTCCTCCTCTTTCCATTCACATCTTTTAAAAGGTCACAAAACCAGTTATTTTAAGGCACAACAGGTTACAACAGGAACTGAGATGAACAGCCTCTACTCCATACAATAAAAGCAATTTAAAAAGCAATTTAAAAAGAAGCCAGAAGTATTGGTCTTGCTCTAACAAAAGGTCAGTGGAAAAGAGAATACTTAGTAGTAAAAGAATGAAAATACATCAAGACTCTACTTTGAATGTTTTCAAGCAAAATAATCCAACTTAAACATTTCTAACATGTCAATTACCTGAGTTTCCAACTGCAAATGTTATATAAAACAGAAGAATTGTCTGTAGCTGAAAAGCAGCCATATTGACAGCCTAAGAGATCAGCATCTAGCTCTACGTAAAAAATCAGAAGCTTTAAATATTTGGTTTGATCCATTTCTTACATACACACACACACACAAAAAAAAATATTGGAGAAAAGAAGAATGAAGTATACAAATAATGAGAAGTGATAAAGAATAAAAAAATGAAAAAAAAATAAAAGAGAAAAAAAAGAAAAATTAAATAAATAGAGTCTTGAGAAACTTTGCTAGTCACAAAGGATGTGATTAATAATACTAGGCTGTATCTGATGCATTCTTTTCTAAGATCTCTGTGTTTTCTATCTGATGCAAGGCCAAAGGTAGATCTGCTGGTACATTCTTTAACATTATCTCTAGAAGATGAGAATAACAGTAATATAAATAATACCTATTAATTGCTGATAAATGTCAAATTTGAAACATTCAAACCAAATATACTGTATGAAAAACGAGGTAGCCAAACTGCATGTTAACGAAGCTATTCTTTTACAAATCTATGCTTAACTGTGCTTCCAGAACCATTTCTAATATATGACCTAGGCTCCAGATGAGTCCATTAATGCTTCTACTATTTCCTCTTGAGAGAATCCTGAATAAAAAATGAAGCACTAATATGCTGTTTATCCTCCCAAGAAAGCAATAGCTCGCTAGGAATAAGAATTGCTTATGCATAACAGCACCACCTGGTGTGACTTGCCATTGATATAAGTTATAAACCTACTAGCTCACCTAATTTACCTGTCAACCAGTGCAGAATTCATCACTACAACATACCTTCAATGCTTTTCATTTTATAGTTGATTTAAAACTGTTTGAATCAACATAATTCATACCAATCAGATTTTGGAACAAGATTTGATGCAGAAGTGGCACATAAAATTTGAGTTATGAGATGGATACGCATGACTTCCTAGGACATAATGACTATCAAGCAAATAAACATGCTGCTATCTTCCCAGACATTTACTTTTATTATGTATTTGAAGCAGAAAACTTGAAAATCTCCATGTGAAAACATAAGGTGGACTAGCAAAGATCAAGATACAGTGCAGCATGACTCCTAAAATCCCACGTGAAGCCTTTATCTGCAGATGAAACTGATTTAGCTTACATTACAGAAACCACACAGCACACTTTTTTTTTTTTAACCTAGAATCATATCCTGAGTTATAAGGGACCCACAAGGATCACGGCATCCAACTCCTGACTCTCCATAGGACTTTTCAAAAATCAAACTAACTTTCTGAGAGCATTGTCCAAACATTTCCCAAATTCAACAACAGCACAAAATCCAACAGAATGTGGAACTGGTGTAGATGAGCAGAAAATCTAGCCCAGAAGTTTTCACTCCACCAGGCTAGACCCTTGTCCTGGCAGACATACACAAAAAACCCACACTGGTGAATTCAGCTTCATCAATTCTTTTTAACACTGCTCATGCTTATTTTTTGTCCCATGCTATTGGAAGGGTGTTTCATCTCTGGCTAGGTAGAAAACAAACCAGCATCTGTCTAGTCATAGAAAACTACTGAAATTTAGAACAGAGAATTTTTATTTAATCCTGCCAGATCCTGGTGTCTATACATTCATCAAGACCATATCCATAGTAATCCTCTGTCCTCCATTCTACAAACAGAAGATCATTCTTTAAAACCAATCATAGTATAACTTTCATGAGAAAGGTGAGGCACACCTCACCATACACTGATTTATTTATGCATGTGTGCAAAAGAAAAGGTGAAACTAATACTGAAGGATGGATGCAGTTCTTTTCCAAAACACTCAATAGTAATATTATTTGCATTCTTGCTAAGTCATTGCCACAAGCTTGGATAAAGACAAAGCAACTTGCAGGTGGGCTTTTATTTACAATCACAGCTTGCTAAGTTTCTAATTGCCACTAAAATTCTGCCAGACACTTTTGGCAATTTTAAATAAGCGTTGTGGGTTTTTTTTTTTTTTTTTAATTGCAATGCCATTACAAAAAAGAATCTATAAAGCCACATCACCTTCATAAGTCTGCATGCAAAACGCCTGTGCACACAAACCACCTTTTGTCCAGTAAGATACCTGGCTCAAAACAGACTATTAATGTTATCATTCAAGCTGAAACAGCCTAAAGGAAGCAGTAAATTCCCTTTCTTCTGAGTTTAATTTTGAAGAGCTATTACCCAAAAGGCACCACCTGTCAGGTTCTTCAGAAATACAGAGAAGTATGTTTCAATGGAGAAAAAAAAAAAAAAAAAAGCATGACTGTTAGTCACAAACATACACAATGCTCAACTGGTGAGTGAAAATTCATTTTGCTGTTTCATTATCCCCTTCACTTTTCATTTTATGCATACGTCATTAAAGTTTCCCTCAGGACCAGTATGTGCCTATTTTTTTTTCTTTGAGGTTGAAAGTATGCATTATCAGAACATCATCAGCTGCTTGCAATTAAGTAAAAGAACACCAGATAATTTTGAAATCCTTTTCAAAGAAACAACTCTCCCCGCAAAAAAATTAAGTGAGCAAAATACCTGTAACCTCTTGTCAGTATCCCAAGAAACTAATTAGGTCTAAGCTTTTGATTAAGTAAGCTGACAAGCACCTTTCGCCTCTTTTGTAAGATTCAATTTGCCTTGGAAATTTCTCATTTCTCTTTTGGTGTGTCACATGTGATTCATCCAAATACAAAGCAAAAAATAGAGAAAAAAATATCGGGTACTTTTAGACTTGTGCTAATTAATAATGTATATTATTATTCCAGTCATATTATAAACTATCTAAATACCAGTTTATCAAACATACCTTCCAAGTTATGGCAAAATAAAATCAAGGATGATCTTGTATAAAGCTGTACAAACTGACAGAAAAGTGGTCTAAATGATGATCCCCATTCTACTTAGTTATCATCTGAATCTAAATATGTGCAAAAATGGATTTAGAAAACTCTGACTTTCCGTGGAAATGCTAAACACAAGAATCCAGCTAGCTGCAGTGGAATGGTTTTCATGTAAGCTGGCCCATATGAAATACCCTGGTGACTCTTAGCATGGAAAGATCTCGGAAAAAATGCCTTGCAGTTTATCCACTATTTTTGATGTTAGGAGAAAACTTATCTTGTTATTAGAACCCCATTCTTAATTTGTGGGCAGATATTCTAGCTGCATTAGCTAGGTATCAGTAATATAAAACAGTTCATACTGCTGCGAATCCATATTGTGAATAATAAAGAAAGCAGCTGAACTGAAAGAGCTGCTATGCATACGCAGGTGCATATCTCAGGCTGGTGCAATAATAGTACATATTAAAAGATCTTATTTTTAATAAAAGGTCAAATTTTGCCATCAAACACATACATATGAATAACTTCAATAAGGAAAATAAAGCCAAAGGCTGTATTATATATTGTAAATAGACTTGTCTACATGCAGAAGAACATTTCAAAAATGAGAATTTCAGCATCAAGAGAAAAAAAAAAGGTATCTGAATTAGCATTTATTCACATTATTACTAATATACATACAAATAAAAAAGACACATATGCACCAGGTAACTGTTGTGTTTATAGATTTCAACTGTTTTCCGTATCTGAAAATAGCAGTAGTGAAGTTGCATGCATTAACAGTATCAGAGCCAGGAGTAGCACAGGAGAAACGTACAAAGGGAATGATAGAAAGAATAACTTTTAAAGATAACAGGCAAATGGTTGCACTCAGCAACTCAACATTAGTATTTATGCTAGGGATAAACAGAAAGTGAAGAGAAGACTGAGGGAATGGAGAAAAAGAAGAACCACAGATATGCAAAGGACTAGGCCTTTCCAAATAGACCTTTTCAAACACATTTGGTAGAGTGTATACGCAAACACACTCCTTGTTGTTACCTAACAATAACATTAAAAAAGAAAATGTGCTCAGCTTCAAATCACATGAGATGAACCTTTAGGCTATGTCTGTCCTGAGATTTCACCAAAGCTGACAGTGCGACTTAACAAAAGTAACAAAAGTTGCCAATGTGTCTGAACAAGAAACAGCTCAGGAGGCATTTTCCCGAGTCTTGCTATTGACAAATTTAAAGACGCCTTTCTTATGGTCCCTGACTTCCCTCACCACATTTAATTCCAAGTGGGCCTTAGCCTTCCTTGTCACATCCCTGCATGCCTTGACAATGTTCCTATATTATTCCCAAGTGGCCAGACACTTCCATCACATTCCATGAAGAACATTTGTATTTGTTCTTCCATTTGAGTTTTTTCATATGCTCTTTGCTCATCCATGCAACTCTCCTGACACTTTGCTGGATTTCTCCAGGATGCACAAATCTTGAGCTTGGAAGCAGTGCTTGAATGTCAACCAACTCTCTTGGGCCCCCTTACCTTCCAGTGCCTTACCTACCCAATGGGATGCCTCCAAGTAGGTGCTCAGAGAAGTCAAAGCTGGCTCTCCTAAGTCCAGGGCTGCAATCCTTCTTATTGCCTTGTTTTTTCCATGTAAGGTCCTGAACTCCGCTATATTATGGTCACTGCATCCAAGGCTGCTCCCAACCTTCATATTCCCAATTAGTCGTTCCTTGCTTCTAAGGATAATGTCCAAAAACACATCTCTCCTCATTGGTTTCTCCAACAATGTACTTTCAGTGACAAAAAAAAGTAGCTTAAATAAAATAGGTGCTTTTTTGAATTAGGCCCTAAAACAATCCTGTTGAGCAGAGAAGGCCAATATCTAGAATCAAAAGACAATTTCATACTAGACTACTCCCAGAACAACATAATTTTAAGGTCATCTTCTAAATAGCAACAATGGACTCAAATCAATTGCACTCCTACCTGTTACATCACCTAGAAACTTTTTGTTGCTTGGTATTCACCGCTTCAGCATGTCGTCATGGAGAATAGTATTTTTCCTCTTGTGGTTTTTTTTTTTTTTTTTCCTTACAGAATCAAAATACTCCCTTTATTCTGCACAGGGCTGAATAATATTAAGTTGAGAACAAGTTTCAGCTAGATCCTTTAACACTGTAATACAGGACATCTAGTAACCTGCAACAGTAACAAACAGCGGATGTTACCTTGCCTAGTTCGCAACTAAGTACAGTAGGTTTGTTGTTTCAAGAGACGTTTGGAAATGGGTTTGTTAGTTCACAATTACAATGCTTTTTAGATCAAAACGTACTCTGCAATTTCTTCTCTTTTAGCAGACGACTCAGTTTTCCAACAAACAGTTATTTAATACTTTTGCTTAGTAGAAAAATAAATGAGAAAATACCAGTGGAAGCTCCACAACAAACATAAGGTGTGAACTCTTTCAACAGTTATATTTACTTTTGATTAGACCCAAATGTTTATCATCTGCCCATTTTGCATCACATATGCTTTGGGTAGTTGTAATTATTTTAAATACAGTAAGAATTTAAGAGATGTGTTAAAATGTTACACTTACAAAAATATATTCTAGCAAAAAAATTGCTTCTGGTTTTGTCCAGAGGAAAGTTTTGAAGACACTTAAAGAAAAAAAAGAAAAAAGTTGAGGGAAAAACTAATTCCTCCTTCTGTATTCAAACCAGCCATGAAGCACAAGAAACTTTTTTCTGAATTGCTTAAGATGCAGGAAACATAAAAGGCAAGCTTTAAATTTGGGCAGAAAAACAGATCTAGTCTAAGAGCTTTCAAATTAGATGGAGATGACTCAGTTATTTAAACCCAAATCTGGAAACACACTTAGGTTGTATGATACCAAACATCAGCATACCAACGTGTAAAGTACCAGCTCAAGAAATGGGAACAAGTAATGTAATGGTATGCCAAAGGATACTAGTGAAATAACCACCCCTCTTCCTTGAGTTCTATAGTCCACCTCTATTCTAAATGTAGGTGTTGAAAAATTGTTGACAGTGATAGCAACTGGGGTAAGTAAAACTAATTCCCTTTTTTACATAACCCATCATAACTCACTGGCTGAATCAAGAGTCTACAGAGTAAGGCAGTCCTTTTGCTTGCTATCTTTCTTTATCAAAGGTCTTTATTATTGGAAAGATACGAAGTGGTGAACTCTACACCACACTAAGTAGAAATCAATAAACTATTTACTCACATTTCAAGCACTTATTCACATTTTCAAGCACACTAGTATTCTCTGGCTGCACAGTCATCCAGAAAGGATGAACAGTCAGCTAGAAGGGTGGACCACAAACTGTTTTCCTATTTTGGGCTAAACTCAGTGGAATTACATGCTCTTAGCATGCTATTAAATTATTGCTGTACAGAAACCTCAAGTTTGCAAATGGCATGGATACTGAACTGAACGTAGGCAATACTCATTATTGGTGCATGCCAGAATCTTGATACCAATTTTTACACTGCTCTCTTTTATTGGGCTCTGTGGATCACAAGACTGTAGGAAAGCTCAGGCTGAAAGGACCTTTGGATGTCTTAAATCCAACCTCCTGCTTAAAGCATGTTGAGCTGTGAAATGAGACCAGATGCTAAGTGCTTATGCAGCCACATCTCAAGAAATCTCAAAGAATGGAAGGAATGGAAGGTGCACAACTTTCCGGGCGACCCAAGACAATGCTTGGCTCTCTTCATGATGAAAATTCTTTGCATTACATTTCATTTGAACCTTCCTTGTTTCAACTTATGCATGAACTCAGTCTGTTATGTACTTAATTTTCTTGAGCTCTCTCCAGCATCTCAGATCTACAAAACATGTCCAATAATAGTTGTCTGCCTCTGGGGAGAGGAGGTGTTGTAAGAACAAATTACTTAACATTAATCATTTTATTAGATCTATTAAGTGAAGTGCTTATGCACGAGAATGTTGCAGGCCATCTAAAAAGCAATGGTACTTTAACACAATGTATACTTTATTGAGCTTTCTGGCCAGAAAAACATCTGCTCATTAGTTCTGCAGACACTACCTGATTTGTGGAGTGACAAGGTGAGAAAAAAAATAGCATGAGATCAATAGTTCACGCAAGTAGAACCTGTGGCTTAGGTTGTAAATTTAGAACAAAAGAAATGGTGTCATCCTGCTCGCCCTTAAGATTCAAAGCATTGCTCCATGTTAATGTTGAGCGCAGTCCAACATATGCATGGAACAGATAGTAACTAAAAGTTAAAACTTGTTTCTGATCATAAAAGCAGTATTTCTTTTCAACAGTACTATTTTAGGCTTTTTGTAAGGCTATCCCTCCTCCACAATAACATCAGTTCAAAAGCAGACATTTTTTTTCTTTCAGTTGAAGAACATTCAAAGTTCCTGACTTCTGCACAACTTAATAGCAATGCAATTAAATGCACTTCTGAATTAGGACCATAATTTGATTATGTACTGCATGAGATCAAGCTGGCAGTTACTTTTAAAATATTTCCTTAAAAACATCCACAGACGTAGAATTACATAATTAAGCTATTTTAGATCATTTAATGAGGTTGCAAAAACCTACTAATAGTAATTTACCACTTGGAAGCTTGTGCTATTGGACTTGTGGTTACTAAAGCAGCCTGCCTTAGTAGAGCAGGACAGGAAAAAAAAAAAAAAAAGAAGTCCTTATAATAAAAGTAGAACCTTCTAAATATTTTGCTCTAATATGTAAAGTAAACAAAAACACAGAAGGATAGAGTATACTATACAGGCTTTGTTAGCATTCACATGAGATGACTTCTATTGTTCCTCCATTCAAACACTGGAAACACCTAACAGAGTGTTCATATTAAACAAAACACAACTGTGTATTCTATTGCTGCTTCAGTCACTCACCATTTGTGCACCAATGACAACAGGCATACCACACGCACCAAGGATCTCTCAAAAGAGTTTCTTAGCCCTGAGGGGCAGGAGGAATATTTGTTTCTTTGTTCAATAATTACGCCACGTACATGAAACATGACTTGCTCTTGTAGTCTTGTCTTTCAGCATTCAAAATTCACAGTTCTTACCAGAAAAAATTTGTATTTAACAAGTGCTTCAGGGCATAAAGTTTACATATAACTGTCCTGAATCATAAAATAATGCTAACTTCTGAATGCCTGAAAAAGACAGGTTTGGTTCCTCCTCCAAAAGTACCAGGACATGATAAAAATGTTCTGCTTTAGCAGAGCACTGGTGCCTGCTAAAAAGAACACTGTTCTTGAGTGTCTCTACTCATATGTTGCATGCCACAACATTTTTATGAGTTTGTATGGTTGTACATAAATTTCTGCTTCCTATGTTACACACTATCCGTGTAATCAAGGTGAGGTGGCCTTGCTACTTTTCAGGGAGGAAAGAATGCAGAACACGGTGTAGAGAAGAAAAGGAACAAAATATTTCAGCTTTCATTTTTCATTAAATGTGCCTATTTGCTGGTAGAAACAATAGAATATTTTATTTCTGGTCAACTACACTCAATCATAACATACAAATTCACTAACATTACTATATTACTGCATGAACAGAACCATATCAGTGTTCATCTATGTAAGATTGGAAAGGAAAGGACACTGCCCAAAAGAGGAATGAGAGGTAAGTCAACAGTAGGGGGAGCTGAAAGCGCAGAGGGAGAGCTGCAAAAACAGCATCACATCATCAAATTTAATACAGCATATCCTGAGTTGGAAAGGACCCACAAGGATCATCAAGTCCAACTCCTGGCCCACACAGCATCACCCAAAATTCAATCCCTACGTCTGGGAGCACTGCCCAAATGCTTTTGAACTTAAAATGGAATGGAGATGGGAGCCTCCGTGGAAATGTGCAAATAAGGAATCAGAGAGATACGTGAGATTAGTTGCTTTGAAAACTGGAGGGAGAGAGGCATCCAGAAAGTGTGGTGTTTCCTCGTGATTTCCATTAAAAATACCTGGTTCTACTGCTCTTGTTAAAAAGAGATACAAGCTACAAAAAGAGCCTTGAATTTATTGCCGTTTATGTTCTCTGGATAGAAAAACATACCATGAAGTTATGAAATTTAAAAATGAAAAATAATGAAATCTAATTGCTACCTCTGTTACTCAGCTGTAGCATACTGTAACTGAGAGCAAGAAGCAGTGACGCATGCAGAAACAAAATATACAATGCTGCTGCTGCTGATAGATCTCATGTGCATGAATGGTAGCTCCATATACAAATGATAGCAGTAAACTTGGTACCCTAATTTTTTTTTTTTTTTTTTTTTTTACTTTCTAAACTTCTTTCCTCTGCCATATGTAATCACTAAGAAACAAATAATGGGAAGGTCCAGTTATACCATACGTCCTGTTGCTTTTTGCACGATGAGACAGATTCAAGCCTGCAAAATTACAAATGAGACAAATGAAATGTCCTACAAAGTCTTCCAACGTCACATTTGCAGTAGAAGGGTCTTTCAATGAAAGCAATGTGCAAAAGCTTAAGGCAAAGAAAAATTAAACATCATAGGCAAAACATACAGAAAAACAATTAAATTAAAAAACAAGTTGGTCATGTTGCTACCATGTTAGCTGGGCCTTCACCAAAATGTACTTAGAACCGTCTTTTGGGACAAACTTTCAGATAGCACTGAACATGAAGGACGCTTGCTTTAGAACAGAAAAGTAAGAAACACCTGAATTAATTCAATCTTCAGTACTCAAGGCATATGGGGGTGCCAGTCTCCTCCAAGAATACAAAGTTAAGACTTTGCCATGTAGACTATAAGTGGCTAATGTTACAGAGAAGTTACTCGCATCATAAACAGCCAGCATGATATACATTACAGAGAACTAAACTTTCAATGGTGAATGCTCACTGCTGTTCAAAACATGTATTTGACAATTGAAAAAAAAAAAAAAAACAATAAATCACAGATATCCCCATTTTTGAAAGAATGAATATTATTTTAAACTTACAGACATAATAGCTATAGCATAAGATTTGGTATGTCATTTGAATAGTATGTAATTTTATTATTAAATATTAAATATTTTCAAGAAGGAGTTATTTCAAATGCAGTGCTCAATCTAGGAGACATTTTAAAGAGTATCTTGGGTATATATAATTGCCTAGTGTTTAGTATTCTGTGGTTACATTTGCTTCCATTATTTCAGCATTACATTTCAGTCTAATGTGTGCAATTTTATTATATTTTTGGAGTATTTTTAGTCAAACTCCATGAATAAGGCTTGAGACAGAAATAGATCAGAATCACCAAATCTGGGGCTAAAATAGGACTACTACATAACTTGATTAACTAAGCCTAAATAAATGATCCAGAAATGATCCAGTAGCTTCCCATCCCTGGAGAAACCAGAAATTCAGCACCTCCCCTGTTTCTCTTGCAGGTTCCCCAGGCAATTTCACCTTCAGGAAAGAGGTAGCTAGCTTGTACCTGAGCTGCTCTCCAGTAACAAGGCAAAACAGTACTGAAATCTGCCACAGGTCCCAGAGAGGCTGGATGCATCAGGCATGCTCGAAGTACTCCTCACACATCTCAGTGAGACAGTGTTCAGCACACACCACAGTTTGTAAATAGAAAAGCTAAATGTCTTAGTTTCAAGCTGGGATGGATCCTTCAATTTCCAGACTAGAGCTCTCATGTCACTGGTCTCCAGTTCAAAATAGCATCACCTCTCCCTAAAATAGGGGATACAGACTGTAACTATCCCAAAGACAATCCTAAAGTTGATTCATTGAATATAATAGTTTTGCACCTTCCCATATTTACTAAGAAGTCAGTACAAAATGAGTGAAAAAGTGTTGCTAGCAGAACAAATAGCTCCACAGTTACCAACCTGCTCCACCAGAACTACTTCTTTTCAACATGAGTTTTCTCACAGAGATGTTTGCTCTTTGCACCTTCTCCCTCGCCCCCTTCAATACCTCCCTATATTTAGTGAGAAACATTCTCAAGTGAGGGAAACTCATCTCTCATACTTGACATACTTGTCAAAACAAGCAAATATTTTGTGTTCGGAAACCCACACCAACTTCACTGGGAGTTCTGCAGGTATGATTTGATTTTAAAGATCTACAACATTCCAGAGAGAAAACATGATAGTTTGAAAACACAGCAACGTTTTCTAACTTCTCTCCTACTCTTCAAGTGTTAAGGTGTCCAGGTACATAAGGATGCACTTCGTGAGACCATAACTCATCTAACCGTACCTGAGATCCCTCACTCCACCAAGGATTTCACTGACAATGTTTTACATTTAATATTTACATCTGTAAATATTTAAGTCCTTAAAACCCCTCTGACACATTTTCTCTCTTCTGTTCAAGGGAATTTTTTTTTAATGATCTTAACGAGAACAGAATCAAGTTGCTTTTAATATCATATCTAGTTAATTTGCTGACAGAGAAACAATTTCTATGGACAAGGTTGCAACCCACACTACAAAACTGCTTTGCTTTATTAAGCTGCCAATGTCAGTTGTGTAGCTTTGGAAGCACAGAAATAGGTCAACAATTTAATTTGTGAGGGACACACAGTGCTTTTGGACCACACATAACACTCGTTACTGTTATCTGTCACTTTTCCCCACAGGCCAAGGACAGCAAATAGTCTGAAACAGAGATTTACACTTTCTATTTTACCACCCAAAGCCATCTACTATGATTCAAAGTACTTCTATGCAAAAGGTACAAGAAGATTGCCTGAAAGTAATTCATTTTCGTCATCTCCTTCTCTGAGAAGGTAGCCATTACTTGATAGGTTTCTTTGCTTTCCACCAGCCAACTTAGTTTCACCACGATCTAAGAAGTATAACCCATGAATTTTAAACTGGTTGCAAAAGCCCAAGGAAACCCAGTTTAGCACCTTCTGTCCATACTAATGTAAACATTCTACTTGAATAGCCACAAAAGTAGTCTTGAAACATCTTTTATCTTTGCTCTCCTCCTTCCTCCTACTTATCTATAGCCTCTCCAAGCATTTTGATGACAGAGATATTTCAGTACTTTAACTATAAAATTGAGCATGTCAACGTTTTCATTATGTAATTAAGGAAATATATATATACACCTGGCTGCAAAGTCTATTTTTTTAATGACTTAATATCAGAACAGAGATTCATTGTTTAAAATGATGAATAAGCTTTGGCAGACTACTATACAGCCCTGCTGTGAAAGAAAAATGGTTACACAAAAAATTAGTCCAAAATTAAGAGGAAACAATTTTTTCTCATTTATAAGATGCACTAATAGCATAAATTAAGAATAATGTTCCTGAGAACGTCAAAATGAATTATATCTCTCAGTGAAATTAAGGTTTTAATGCTTTGCGCTTATTCTGAATTACATGCTGTTCTTTAAATCCAAGACTTCCAGACTTCTGTAAATAACCTGGGGCTTGCAAGCACAAATCTGTCAACAAATCCCTCTTCATCTCTCCAAAGGCTGCATTTTTAAAGGTCATTAGATGGTCAGCTCAGACACTCAGAAGCTCATGCTCACAGAAAAACATAAAATCTCCATCCCATTTTAGGCAGCAGTTCTTAATAGCGTATCCTTTCTGAACTAAAGCAGAGAATCTTCAGGCAGGTTATATCTGTTGGGGATTTGATAGAATGTCAAGATGAAAAAAATGCAGGTGGGACAGCTAACGTACACTACTGATGAAACAGCCATATAAGCAGTAAAAACAGTATTTTCCTAGATAATGAAACTAGAGTTTGCCATACCAGTTTTATGCCATCGGCAACCTGCAGGCAACACTTACTTTCATGAAGCACTGTCATTTGACCATTTATTCACAGCGTCATTGGGAGGAGCTAGACAATGACTGCTCTGACTCCATCAGGCCAAATCTTACCGGTTTTACCACTCTCTTACTACCACTAAGCCTTTTAACTGTATAAAGCATGACTCAAATTGCACCATGCTACCTCAGAAATGACAAGACAAAGGAATAAATGAAAATCGCTAGAAACCTGTTCAGAGAACCTACATGTATTCTGAAGAATGCTTCTTTCATGATTTGTCATTAAACATCAGCAGAGAGATCCTTGCTCTCCCAGAGGAAGAAGTCCAATGTTGTGTTTCCTATGTATGGAGAAGTCCTACCAACATCAACAGTGGCTTAGAAAGGCACAATGGGGCTCCACCACTAAGCTACTTTGAAACAGAAAAACAAGCAAAAAATCCCCTCAAAATCCTTGATTCATGCACGATACTTTGATTCCCTATTTTGCCTGAACAGAGGCTGAAATATGAATGATCTTTACTGATTGACACGGCAGTCGAAATGCCTCAGCCCAAGAACAAAAAAATCAATCACTTTGACATTAAAAATTAAACATGCAATGAAACTTGTGTATAAACGCTGTACTGAATCAATGTTGAGCCAATGTCATTGGCTCAAGTGAGCCATGTGACACCAAGAATTCACCATGTGTATAGTGAAAAATCTGTCCCCCTAGCTACAGAGCAATCTTGGACATTGTAACAAACTACCAAGTTTTGATAATTTCATCCCAGAACAAAAATGAATCCCCACAGACTGCTGCTCAACTCCATTTCACAGTCTCAGTTTCCAAAATGGACAACAAGAGATGCCAATTGAATGAAAAATTAATCCAAACGCCAGAAGTAAATAAATAAACATCTCTAAATCTAAACATACATTTAGAAGATTAACTTTGAGAGAGAGGACTATTTCTGTAATACTGAAGTGCAATCATGCTCATATGGGTCATTTCCCTTTAGCAGCAATGTCACTCCAGCCTGTCCTCAACACTGTGTGGGAGGTTTACACTAATCAGCTTTTTGTGAAGTTCAAATTCTAGTGTCACACCAATAGCTGTTACACAATATCAAGAAATACAAGTTGGGCTGACTTACAAAAGCCAGTCTGGTCCTACTTTCAAGCATTAAAATCACAAACATTTTTTCCCATATACAATAAGTTTAATGTTTTAGAGAAGAAAAATAAATGCAATGATGGTACTACGATCTACAGAACTAGAGCTATTTTACTTTTGGCAAGCCTGGAAAAAAAGAAAGGGGGGGAGGAAGATTTTGAACATTTTATCTTCACTAAATATTTCACAACTGTATGATTTTTTTCCCCCCCTCACAATTTTAATTCTGTACTCCAATCTTTCTGTGTCAGTGAATGTTTTTTTTTTTTCCTCCACCCAGAGGGAAATTTCTTTCAAAGAAAAATCAAATGATTTTTTTTTTTTTCCTCCCCCTCACAAATATAGACCATACAGTTCACCACCCAGTAAAGCCAAATTTCTATTCTTGGTTTCTGTTACTTTGCAGTGGCAAAGCTGCCTGGCACTCATAGCAGCAGCCGCAGGAATACCCATGGAATTTAAGCCTTTTAAATTCTGTCAGTGTCTTTCAGTTAAGAAAGTTTTCTAAAGCGAACAGAGAAAAACAGGATGGAAGATGGAAGGGGAGAAGAAAGAATCAAACTCGTGTCCAGTCAAAGCACACATCAGGCTTCAGGGAGAATCAAAACATGGTGTAATTCTGGCTAATCTCATAATTGCAAGAGGCTTTTATCCGTGGCTGTTAAATAATAAGATCTAAGTTGCCTCTCCAAGATTAAGTGTATAAAGTCGCTGTGCAGCTAAAATAGCAAGTCAGTGAAAGGTTTGCTACACCACTTACGTAAAGAACAGAAAGATAATTTTTTTGTCGTTACCCTAATAAAAGAATTACTGTTGATTCTTTAACACACAAACATATCTACTAGCAGTTTGGGGTCAGGTCTGTAGGCCCTCCAGAATCATGGGATATCACACCCTACTACAATCTGAGCAAAGTGAGATGTCACAGGACTGAACACCTTCGTGCAAACAGGCACACAGCCAATGGTGTCAGTCAGCCCTTTCTCATCCTACAGTTTCGATACAGGAGGGTCTTTGTCTTTTCCACAAGATGTGCTCAGCTAGATTACATGGCTGGAAATCGTTCTGAGGAGGATGGAACTCACCCACAGAACCCAGTTGGGACCCTGTCAAGTAGTGTCTGGTAGATGTGCAATCTTTATTCCCCAGGGCTGCTCAGCTCTAATAGTCTGACTGGGGATCAGCAATGTGATAAGAGCAGAATACTTTGAATCAGTTATTGGATGGGAGAGATGGATTCTAGTTGTGAGCATGTTGGTTTTTCTTTTGAAGCACATAATAATGCATCACAATTCCCATCCTATCTACAATTTCATTCCAGAAGACCGGTACTACTAACAATATTTGTACAGAATTCAACCCTGCTGAGGCAAGAATGGAAAAAAAAAACATTAAATTTTGAAAGTGCTCAACAAAACCAAAACATTCTGCAAATAATTTAATGCCGTCTACAAAATCCAACCAATTTCAAAAGCCACTGAGCTTGTAGAAATATAATACTTAATATAAGACTTAAGATCCAGAAAAATAACTGTCTGGTATTTTTTTTTATTTAATTTTTATATCTTCTACATGTGCAAATGGGTCTTCTACATTCATCTATAGGTGCCAAATGGTGAAGCAGTTTAGTAAGTAAAGAGAATTTCACAAGTATTTAGCAGAGACTTAATACTCTTAGGCCAGTCTGCAGTTTGCTTTAAAACAAACAAACAAAAAAACCCTAGCCAACTGAAGTCCAAAGTGCAAAATGCATATCTCAGTTGTGTCATAAACAGTTATAAATACTCCTTTCAGCATCAACAGTCTGTGCTAATTGTGCAAACTCCAAGACCACATGAAAAATAACATCATTTCTAGCACATCAGAAAGTCAAATTTCTGAGCCCTGTGCAGCAGGTAACATTCAATCAAGTTGACTAACTTGCCTTTACCAGTTTGTTGTCATGCAGAGAAAGCAACACAGCTCCAACCTTTAATTACCTAAGCAGTACTTAATAAACTTAGTTGCCCTGAATATCCACAGATTAAGGCAGTTCTGGAGATGATCCCAGATAGTCTTTCCAAGTAAGGGCTCTCCCATCAGGTGCTGTTACACTAATCAACTCTGGTCAACCGAGTAACTATAGTAAACATATAGAGATTTAAATATATATATATAATCAATTAATTTCAAATCTGAATCACTTCAACACTCAAATGTCAGTTACAGCCAATACATAAACCCTCAAGATAAAATCCACAGTGAAATATTAAAAAACCTTTGAGTGAGGCTATAGCACAGACTTGCTCACACAGAAGAGAACAGTGCTGAACTCTTCCTTCCTCTCCTTCCTTTCTCTGCCTACAAGCAACAGAGGTGTTCATTTCATTCCTAGCAAGGCAAAGGTGTGCTGATATTTAATGCAGTCTCTCTCACACTGGGGTCTCAGCCTGTTTTCCTTTCACTTGACAATCTTTAAATATCACCATCATTCAACACAGTGAAGCAGTTCTAGGCACATCATTGCTCTATTTATGCAGGCAATGAGTCTTGGTGCTCCATTTATTTAGACTTTGTAAAAACATCTCTGTTGTGAAAAATTATGTTTCTCATGAAAAGAAAAAAAGCATGAAAGTCAAGTTACTACAAGCTGACTGGGGAGGAGGGCAGAGAGATGACTATGGTAACAGCAGAAGTTCCTTGCTCAGTGAACTTATTGTGGCTACAATTTAAGGGGAAAAAAAATGCAGCTTAGCTACTGACCCTCCCTGTAGACTTTGGGCAACTCACATTGCCTTTTCCCTTTCTCTATGACCACTTTCACTGCACGCTCTTTGAGACTGTCACTGCATCTCTCAAGGACAGGCAACACTACAGTTTATAGGGACCCTCCTGTTCTTCCTCCACTCTCAAGTAGCAAAGCCTCTGCATGCAAATAAAATAGAACTTATTAGTATCATAGCTCTGACTTGTTCCCAGTATAACCAATCCAGGCTGGCTGATCTCCAGAGAGCACCTTGATACTCATGGCTAATGAACAGAGATTCAAAGAAGGAAAGAGTATTCCATACAGTTTCTTTCACGTAGTAATTTGTGAGGGACAGTATAAAGATAGAAATAAAAGGCAAATGGACACTGGAAACTCATCTAAATGTTTCAAAACAGGTAAAGGAAGGAGATAAAAGCTAGCAGGAACAGGAAAGAGGATGGCATGTGAAAAGCCAAAGAGGGTGAGAAAAAGACCGATAACTTTAGGCAACACTAGCCAAAGATCCTGTAGAAGGCTTTAAAGAGGTGTGACATAACCAGGCAAAGAACACACCTCTTATGAAGGGGTGGAATCTGTTTAAATAGAGGAGATTCTCACCAAATAATTATTATGTTCAAAGAACTCAACCAGAAACAGTTTCACATGATTCAGCAACAAATCTGCAGGACATAGTCTCAGCTACTATAAATTGTCATGACTGTAAGGACGTAGTGGAGGTAAGAGTGTGCATCATGCTCCCAGCTGTCTTAAAGCACAAATGTCTCTCTTCAGGAGTCTATGTTTTGGGCTAGAAAGTCAAAATTCAAAGCAAAAGCTGATTCACAACAGTTTTTTAAAAATATATCTATTTTTTCCCCATTTCTGCCTTTCTGAGCTTCTAAACATAGTTTCATCCATTTTAACTGCACTATTCCCAAAGTTGAGAAGTTTTCACCACGTGTGAACCTTCAGATCTTACTGTTCTAAAGATCCACTCACACTACCCTCAAGTGACTAGAGATTACATCACCAGCTTTCAGCAACCTCTGATAATAGTCCAAAAAGCAAGTATGAGAGCAAACTGAAAAGGCAGACTAAAACATCTTGCATGCTGGAAGGGTGTAGGCATACTAGCCACTGTCCCCTTCATGGGAGAATGTCACTCATTTAAAACTGTTAATCTGGCACCTGCCATTAACTTAGTGTTGTAAAAAAAACAAACAAAAAAAAAACTGAACAAGCAGATGGACATACAGCCTGCCTTCTACCCTGAAGTGCCTGCTCTGCTGTACTTCAACTTATCAGCAGAGTCCCAGTAGGAATGAATTTGACTCACACTTTCTAAGACTAATACATTTTCTACTATAATGTCTTCAACGTCTGTCAACTTAAAAGAATAAAGGAAACCATCACTCTTTATTGCCTGAGGATTTTACCTTTCAGTAGAACAGGAGTGATGCCAGATTAATTGTCAGCGGGTTCCTGGAATATTTTCAGCCTGCTGAGGCAGATAACCACATCTATTAATGAATACAGTGACAGAAATGTACAAGAAAATTATGTAAGTTCTGAAAAAATAATTCAATTCTGAGAGTTCTTGTCAAAATAGAACAAAGCTTAAAATTAATTTACTGTAATGAAATTGCACATTGTGTCAAAGTATATTTTTAAATCAGTAATTCTGACCCAACACTGAGGTTCAGAGACAGAGTTGAGGCTCAAGAGTGCCTGGTTTTGGTGACGCTTTTTACATCACTTTATGTCCAGATAGTTTCATTAATACAGGCTATGAAGATGCTCTTCCTTGATACCCAACCAATGTTAAAAATCAGGAAAAGGATATAAACTGTGAATGTTTCCAGCTTTATGGGCCGAACGCAAGGCACAAAACACAGCCCTCCTGCAAATTAAGCTCTTTAGAGCCTCCCATTGCTTTTCTTTTTGGACTCCTTCCCCAGCCAAAACCAAACTTCACAGTGTGCTTTCATTTCTCTTACTCCTTTTACCAGTTATCAGTTTCCAAAGCCAGACTCTCTGCCCTGTTACTACCAGGATGCTCATGGCTCATTACCCAAGAATTCAGCATCTCCCATTTTTGTTTTTCATCCTTTTACCCATCCTCCAACTTCAGTCTCCTTGGAATAATCTTAATCTTCCTACCACCCAACTCTAAATCTCAAGTTTCTCTATCCCTCTTTCAGCTTCTGGTGACTATTTGCTACCTCCAGCTGCTTTTTCACAACCTAATTCCCTGCACTTCTGTGTTTGCCCAGTTTCACACGAATCCTCCACACAGTGTGGTCCAAGCTACAGACGGATGAGACACTGAGAATACAGAGATAGAACACTGCAGAGAGCAGAGATGCTATAGCACACTGGAGTAAATATAGATATTATAGTTAGTCTCAAAAGTGTATCAGAAGAATTTCAAGCTGATGTTTTTGACAGCTTTTGTCCAAAATTATGTCTGCATCACTGGCATAACAATGGCTCTCTCCTACTACATTTCTAAAAAGCATAAGGATTTTTAGGGGGGAAGAATGGGAGCTGCTTGTTTGTTCTTATACAAGAAAATAACATTTTCTTCAGCTGCATTATTTGATATATTGGATCACTCTAGTCTTTATAAAAAGGCTGTAGAAAATTGTATCAAGTTGGCCACACAAAAGTAGACAGACTTCTCCTAAATGTTCTATTAAACTACTAATCTATCTGAAGCACTCACCCTATTGGCTTTAAATATTTTAAGTTTGCCAAAATTGCAAACAACTTATGCAAGCTCTTGCAATGGAACACGTCAAGCAGCCTGAAATCAGCTACAATCACAGCCAACAACGCATTGTCAGTGCCCACTTACAACTTCCAGTGAAAAAATGCTGCCTTCTTTCTCTTCACTTTTAAAAATTATGTATTTTAACATTTATCAAACAATCCTGATCCTCATAAAGGCTCTGTCCTAGGTCAATCCCAAGAGTAGGGATTAATGCTCACAAAGGCTGATTTACAATGCCTTTTCAACCTGCTTCATCCAACACTAGAGTGAGGTATGGTAATAATTATGCATGACACAAAGTAAGGTAGCAGCTTTTTCTTTTTCAGCTGCAGTACATTGCAAGACATCATAGACAATAAAGTGAAAAGGAAAGAGTGAAAATGAAAATATCAGGTCATGGTGAGCTTGCCAGTTTAGACTGTTCATGAAACAAAGGGGTACAATGAAATCATTACTACCACCACCTTAGAAATGGAGTTCGAAGGCACTGATCCCCATTACAAAATTTAACAAAATTTGATCTAGGGAAGATCAGGAGCACATTCTTTAAATGTAATATTTGTTAGCACAATGTTTAAAAAAAACCACAAAACATAGCACAAAATGAGACAGTCCATCAGCAACCATAGTATATTCAGATTAGTATTTAATATCCAATATTTATTATTATACATTAAGGTGTCTATTAGAATTAAAAAATACATTATATAGAAAAATCCTGTGTATGATGCACTTAACTAAGCACTCCATTTTACAATAAAGTGGATGGAAAACAGGGGCTTCCTATAGCATCTTGATTATGGATGTACAAAAAATAGCTTTTTCTATCATTTACTTGGAGTCAGCCCTTTCTCCCCTACTCAGCAAGAGCACTATTCATTGATTTTTTTAGAAAAAGTAACAGGCTCTTGTATTCTCTATGGTATCTTAGCAAAAATGCCAAAGACATCTAGAATTTCTCTACAGTGCATCATATTCTACAGGAGTCCCCAAGGTCTGAATAATTAGCAGTGTGAAATATACACAGACTTAATGAATTTTGATCCTGACTCTGAACTCAAGTTATACACAGGCTGCTGGAAAACACAATTTCACCATAGATGACCAATTCTTTTTCTCTCATAGCAAGGACACAAAGTCTCGCTACAACGTGCCTTTTAATTCTGAAGTAAAAAAGGCAGCCTGACTCAGAAATGCTAACCTCTCTGCTTTCCTCCCAGCCCGCAGTTCATCCTTTCCCACTGGTAACAATGGGAGGAGCAGGCTGGAACCAAATCCCCAGCCACTCAAAATCAATGTAGCTCATGAGCTGCCTATGGTTGACAGACCTCTGGATAGGAAAGCCCACAGACGCTGCCAATTTCAAGACAATTTCACTGACCAGCGACAGAAGACTGTAATAGAAATATATTTTGATACATTTTTAATTCATAACAAGTCATTAATTTCTGTAACATATACAAAGACAGAGATTACTTGAAAATATTCACAATGGAAAGCAGTCAAGATGAATTACTTGAATAGCCTAACATCATCCAGTGGAGTCACATGGTTAGAAACACCGTAACACCAAATCACCCCTATTTGTAACCAATCAAAACGTTAGTCAGAGTTCTGGAAGATAAGGAGATCATGGGAACATTCTGAAACAAGAGGTGAGCCACAGTAGCAGATAAGCTATACAAATCAGACTTGCTGGGCAGATGGCACTGCAAGCTAGGGAGCTGATGGCAGATGGAACTGAGAGTTTGGATACAGCAAAAAAAAAAAAACAAAAAAACAACAAAACAAAACTGGTTGAAAACTAATGAGCTCTATTAAGATGCTAAAGACAACAACTCTCCCTTTCTGTTGACCTGTCTTTAAGCCAGGATTAATGAGCCCCTCCTTCAGCACAAGTTTACTCACCAAAAGTTTTCAAAGCCATAAAGAAAAGCCTCCCTCAATGAAGGAAATCCACAACAGTCACTCAAAGTTACTCAACACAAAATAAGCAGCAGATGCATAATTCAAAACTCATACAATCTCATGAAATTTTGGAGGCCCAGAGCATTCTACATCCTACCCATAAGCCTCGAATCTGGCTCCAGGATAACATTAAGACCTGTATCAAAGAATCACAGGGGTTAGAAGGGACCTCTGGAGATCACCTAGTACAACCTCCCTGCTAGAGCAGGCTCCCTACAGTAGGTTGCGCAGGAAAGCATCCAAATGTGTCTTGAATATCTCCAGAGAAAGAGACTCCACAATCTCCCTGGGCAGCCAGATCCAGCAAACAGAATAAAGAAGTTTTTTCTCACATTCGTATGGAGCTTCCTGTGCTCTTATCTGCGCCTACTGCCCCTTGTCCTGTCACTGGGCACCAGTGACTGTATTTTTTCCACAGCAGAGGAGCTTCCAGGAAATGAAATTTGAAGACAGGTTCTTTAATGGAAGACAGCTACACGGTACACTAACTTTGGGCTTAGTTCAGACTAAACCGTGGTTGGCCAGGTGCTCACAAATGCTCTGTCGCCTTCCTGCAAGTTGCCTACAGTTCCTTTGCTGCTGCTATGGGATCTATAATTCCTTATGACAGCAGAATACCTACCACCAGTAAAACTGCATAGCACTCTAAGATATTCATCAATATCAGTCACTCTAACCTCCAAACATCAGAAAAAACCTTTCTCCCCCAGTTCTGCTTTATTAACAAATAAATTGCTCCCTTCTCTCCATCCACTTTCTTTCTTGACACACGCATACCTCCATCTATGTATTTTCCTTTCCTTTTTTAGAGCCTCAGGATTCATACTTAGAGAAACATTGCCAAGACTTCAAAGGTTTTTTTTATTCTGATACAATGGTCCCAGAAGCATTAATAATGTTTTCAGAAGAACACAATACGAAATGATCTACTCCTGTAAATGAGACAATCTCATACAGCGTATGCTATCTGAGCTTCTAGCAGATAGCAGCTTCCAAAGACTTCTAACTGCAAGAAGCTTAGAGTTTTTCCTCCCAAGACATATTCAGCGAAGGATATGTGCCCTGTCATGAACTGAAAGGCTTTCATGGTCTTATAAACTTCTATAGCTGCAACTTCTGACAACTGGGGATTTTTTTTTTATTTGCACGTAAGCAGGAGAAAAGGATGAAGTGGTAAATAAATTAACTTTGTTGAAAGCCTTTATGAAAAGAGAAGTAAAGCTGTAGACTTGCGTGGGAAGCTAATAAAAAAGGAGCAGAGTAACTGCAGTGCAATGACACAAAAGATTAACAGGCTCTCAAGCATTCCTCGAGGTATGAAGTCCTTATATCCTAAACACACAGAAATAAGGAAATTGCTGCATACCATATACACAACCATGCATCTGTTGGGACCCTAAAGCTTAAAGGAAATACAGAGCTGACATAGATAAGGATAAGCACTTCTCATAATAGAGCCTATATAGAGTACTATATCCATAAAACATAAATGTTTATTAACTACCTGTTCTTAAGAGTAAAGAAAAAAAAACAACAAACAAAGTTCAGACAATCAGAAACTTTGACAACCCATTCCTGAGAGCTTCATTAAATTGAGAATGGCAGTCTTCTGGATAAGCGCATGAAACCTTGCAGCTGAAAACCCACATTTTCTCACCAATTTTCAATGTGACCTTGACTGAGACTCTTAGCCTTTCCCATGACTGTTGTCCCCAATTGTAGTCACAGGGTTACACAAGCTACATTCTAAAGGAAATGAGCTTGCTGATTGCTCCTTTTTGACAGGTTTACCTTCTTCTCATTACAGTGGAAATCCCAATCTATGGATCCTTACAAAATCATCCTTGTCCAACAAACATCAGTTTCAAATATTTTCAGATGTTTACATCTTACTTTTAGCAACTCCTGAAGCATCCAGATCCCCACATGAGTGGGGGAAGATACAGACAGATAAGATTTGCATACATAAGATAACATTACTGCAGAATAACAGGAAGTGACTAAAAATGCCACAATTTCAGTTCTGTGACATGCTTAATGCTCTGTAAATCTGTGTTCCAACCGAAGAAACACCTATTAAAAAGAACGATTAATTCCAATGCTGTGCCAAAAATGACAAGTTTAACACAAGTTTTCTTAAAACTTCAGCACTCTAGGGCACATTTAGGTCTCCCAGATTCCATCCACCCAGCTCTTATAGTTAAAGAAAGAAGTGCACCTCAACAACCTGAATTTCATAAAGCAAATGAAAATGTTCCAGCTGTACTTATTTAATCCAATTATTCTTAAACTATTCTTACAGTTTTGGAGCAATGGAGGGAGCTGAATCACTGGACAGGGCTTTGGGCAACTTGATCTAGCAGAAGCTGACTCATGGTAGGTTAGTTGGAACTGGATTATCTTTAAGGTCCCTTCAACCCAATGCATCCTATGATTTTGTTTTCTTCTAAGCATCTGGAGAAGTCAGCACTGCTAACAACATTTCAATATATATATATATTAATATAATATATTATAATATATTAATAATAACCTATATATATATATGTGTGTGTGTGTGTGTGTAAGCATATGTTTTCCATTAGCAGTTTCACTGTATCACTGTAAGGGTATCCTTTACTGTAAGTAGAAATGTGCACCAAAAATGTTGAAGGCTGTCTTACTGATCCAACTTTAACAGTTTTGTGGTCTTTGCTGGCTTGCCTTTGAGTGTGCAGCCATGTATGTGTTCACACATGATCGCACTGATACATCTACATATGCAGAGGAAAACGAAGGAAGAATCAAAAAGAACTATATTATTGATAACCAGTCAGAAAATAATTACATCTTCCCAGAAGGCTATTTGTTTATTCTTTCTCATCTGCGAACAACTTTAAAAGATAATTCAAAATTATCATAAGGTTACAGGTACAAACAGCAGCAATCTAAGTTCTTAACAGAGAAGCTTGTGGACATCAAGAAGATACAATGAAAGCTTTTGGATCCACATACTTTGAGCAATGCTCCCCCAGTCCTCTCATAATGCATAAGCACAGTAGCAATCCTCAATCTATACAGTAGAGGCCCCAGTACTATAACAAACATGTAACTGAAAGGGGTGTATAGTCAATGAATATAAAGATGTTATAATTATGTAATAAACAAGAGAGTTTGGCTAAGCAGGTTATAATAACAAAAAGAGAATAGATAGAAAGCTTACCTGCGTGCTGGGCTCGCTGCAAAACTCCAGAGGAGGAATCTCCAGAAAAGATCCTTTCCCACTGGCAGTCAGCTCTTAAATGGGTCTAGGAGAGGTGGAGCCAGGCTCCACCCCTTCCGGCAGCACAGGTGAATTGCCTTCACCTGTGCTCCTGTGGCTGACTCATTGCTTGCCTCAGGTGATCAGAGGTTCAGGCCATGATTCAGCAGTTCCCATACAGTGGGGAAGTGCTACTCCAAACTCCTCAGGGCCAGAGGTTCACAGTATCTCTGAACTCATGCTGTCACTCTTTGCAAGAAAGTACAGTCTCTGCTGTCACTCCCTACTTGATCAAAGAATCATATTGCAATAAATAAATAAATAAAGCTGAACTTTAAATTAATTTGGCTAGTGCCATTGGCAAAATGTCTCGTCTCCCACTCACCATAAACCACAGAAAGGCAAGGAGAGAGAGAGAAAGGAAATATACACTGAAAGACAGATGGGAAGATGAAAGTGTTGTGGGCTAACACAGATATTAAAATGTGTCATCTATCCCTGTTCTCAATCAATTATCCTCTGGCCAGAACAGATATCTTGAAGTAAAAGGGGTTCCAGGGTTTCCATTTACTTACCTCATCATATCCCTCCATAAAGTGTGAATTTCCACTCTGAATACACAGTTTATCACTAAACCAGCAAAACATGATTCAATTTATAATGGCAACAAGTCCAAACTACTGTGCTCAGAGGATATCTCAAACACTGCACATTTAACCCAGTTTCAAGAAGAGCGCACTTCTCATTACCATTGTAATATGCACAGCTCAGTTAGACAGGAAAAATGAAGAAAAAAATTCAGGAACTGTCAACACAAGTCTCATAATGATCCCAAATGTACTTACATCTGAATATTAATTTTGCACAGCACAACATATCTCAAGAGCTTACAACACATCATAAAGTTTCCTTTCCTTACCTGGCTCTGTACAGTTCTTTCCTTCCTGTGTCCCATTAGGTAATGCCATCAAAATTCTATTCCTCCACGTCTCTGATGAAATGTGTGTGTCTGCAATACTTGATTCTTGGCCTGTATGAAATAGAAAGAGGTCATATCCACTGTCATGAGTTTTTCCTCTATCATCTTAACAGGACTTCATGATCCCCACTAGCCAGGATCACAGGCAGATCATCAGTATCAGTAAGCGAACACAGCAAAATGAAGATGTACCTCTGGCACATATCAACGCAAGTATACCTGGTGCTCCCTGGTGCTATCAAGGGTAAACTAGCTATGAAAATGGAGTACCTAAGCTGTCAGCACGTTCTGGCTATCAGAGTACCTGGCTGTGACCCTTAACAGCAAAGTAATTCTGCAGCAAGCAAAAGTTGAAACCTGTACCTGTGAAACTCAACACTTCCATATCCTATATGTGAAACCAGCCCAGCTATGCAGACATGACTAATGATCACATTTTCATTTAGTCAGATGCATTTGCAGATGCCACATCACTGATTTATCAAAAACACAAATGCATATTTCCAAGTTCCAGATATATTTCTGCTTAATCCAAACCAAGGGGCTGGTCTTTTTAGCATAGGGTGTACTTGGTGATATCAACCCCTGCAAAATTTGTTGAGGAAAATGAAAAACAGCATTGTAAAACCCCACAAGAATTAAGAAAAACAAAACTTCTTTAGAAACCAGGGGAGATTTAGTCTGAACTCATATTCCAGAACCAGTCTCTTACTGAATTTACTGAATACAGTAGGTAAGGTGCACTTGTGGTGTACACGATCATAACAACCAAAGGAAGAAGAGATTCTCTTAAGTAAACTGCTTCTATTTCAACCATATCTATTTCAAATAACGTAATAACAAAAATCTCCCATGCTTGATCTTAAAATTTATACTCAGAATGCTCATGGTTTGCTACAGTAACTCTTGCTAGAAAAGCTTTCTAGCTTGGAGAGGTAGTTTGGGTAAAATATTTGCTAAAATAGTCTGCTGCCACAACTATAAGAAACTCAGAGAACAGATGGTCAGTGTTTATGGATATAATATACTGTAAATTAAGGGACTGAAAAAAACTCTACCTGATGGAGCATACCAACAAAAATCAGGTTATCGGGGATTTAGCTGATAACCAAGGAGATTAAAAACTTCCATTAGTCACGACATTTTTCACGCAAGACCAAAAAACATCTGGAAACCCTTTATCTACAACAAAAAACTCAAACCGTGTAAACACAGGTATATCCCAACCAAGCTGCCTTCACAAACCAGTCCATTTATGAAAAAATCTAGCTACTGCAAGAAAAAAAGTCATAGGCATAACAGATAAAACAGCTCTAAATAAGGCAGGGCTATACTGTGAAACCACGATTTTAAAAAACACTGGAAGTTTTAAGAGAAGCTATATGCTAATACAGCTGCTTTATATACAGCACTAAGCTGTTGTATCTAGGATGGCAACAAGCCACTCACAAACCTCAAACATCACAGGTAACAATGTGAGCACAAGGGCCTCAGTAGGCATGAAAAGTTCCACTGGATTTTTTTCTTCCTAAAGCATGCATTTCAACTTCAACTTTAAGTGGATGACCTATTCTAATTACAGTAGAGATAAGATCTGGGCTTCGTTTGATTCTGTTCTTAAACCTTCAGGAAACATTGGCAGTCCTACCTAGGATCTGTATGCAGTACCCAGTAACCTTCGGTTTCCTATCTGGGGCGATGCGAGTCAGAATGCAAGAAGATTGCTCCAGTTGTACATTCACAGCCTCAAACGTGCCAGCAGGCAGAAAAATAAACAAGACGGCAGCAAAAAAAAAAAAACAAACAAACAGAAAAACATCGGGAACAACGCAATCAATCGATTATCAATTTACCAATATGTCACTCGTATAAAGGATGCAACACACTCCCTAAAATACGAGGCCGGCACCGTTTCTTGCCTAGCACACAGAACGTTCTGTCAATCCCAGACCGTCAATCCTCAGACTTAGGGGAGAAGATGGAGAGAAGCAGCTGTTGCAGCTGACGGATGGAGGTGTACAGCCACAGGTTACCAACGAGAGGCGGCCCGGAGCTGCCTGGGGACCAGAGGCGGCCGGAGCGGCGGCAGCCCTGCGCGGCGGGCAGGGGGCGGTCCCCGCTCGGTGCCGACCCGAAGCCCCGCGCCCCGCCGAGCCGGCACCGCTCCAGCACTCACCCCGCCTGGAGAGCAGGCTGGACATGCACCAGACGAAGAAGAGGATGGCGCAGGTGAAGCCCAGCTGCTGCAGCAGCATCTCCCGCCGCTTGCGAACTTTCCTCAGCAGCGGCAGCATGGTCTTCGGGCGGGCGAGCGGCGCTCCGTCCAGCTCCATGGGCGGCGCGGGGCCGGCCGGCGGCTCGCTGCGTGCGGGACTCAGTCCTGCCGCCTCCCCGCGGACGGCTCCATGGCGGGCGGGCGGCAGCGCGGGGCGAAGCCGATGCCCGGAGAAGCAGGGCAGCAGGTGGAGGCGGGCGGGAAGGCGGCCCGGCGGGGGGGCGAGGCGGCGCTCTCAGGGGCCGGGCTGAGCCCCGCTGCCCGCGTGCACCATGGCCGGCGGCGGAGGAAGCGGAGCGGCGGGCGCCCTGCAGCCGGCTGCGAGTCAGCGCCCAGCAACGGCGGCAGCGCTCGTGCCCGCCCGGCCAAGTTTCAAGCGGAGTCCTTTCCTCGCTCCGTCCCTCCCTCCCTCCTTCCACCCCTCGGCACCGACGGGGCGCAGGAACCGCCGCCTCGGGACCAGCCGCCCTCCGGTCTCTCGCAGCGGCGCGGAACGGACGCTCAACCGCAGCGGACTACCGCTCCCTCGTACGCCCGGCCCGGCCCGCCCCTCCCCGGCAACTTTCTGGGCGCTCCGTGGACGCCCATGGCAACGCGCAACAGCGCCCGGCTTCCCTAGGGAAGGGCGGGGCATCGGCTGGCCAAATTAATCCTTTCCCCCTCGGGGGGCGGGGAGCGGCTGCTGTGAGTGCCGCGCGAGCAGGGAGCGCAAGGCAGGATCGCGGTCGCGCCGTCTGACTGCGGCCGTTGGAGCTGAGGGGGCAGCGGCACGCGTGTCCCCCGGGATCTCTGGCCTCGTAGTTCCCAACATGGAATGTTTCGTGTCTGCCGTTATTTCTATTGATGTCACAACTGAAATACTAATAAAAATATCCTGCCAAAACAAATCTTCACGCATAGAATATCGTACATCCTCTGCGTTTCCCCTTCCTCCTGCAAGTGCGTGTGGTGGTCTTTCGTTTTTGCTTACAAAGTATTTGTGCAACAGTGAGAAGCAGGGTCGGGACTCAGAGCGCTGCATTACAGACCCGCTGTGTTCTAACTTCGGGCTCGTGCCCACGTGCCTCGGTGCAAAGGGACTGCTCAGGCTGGACAGTCAGAGAAGCGGCTGTCTGAGCCTCGTTGATCGCTTGCATGCGCGTAGCTGCGGAACTGTTCAAACTGAGAGGGCGCCCAGGCTCTGGTGAGCCTTACACTTTCTGATTTAGCCTGAAGCGTGTTAGAAGAGTGGCACTGAGACACACGATGGTCTTTCATTCTCTTGAACGCTGCTGAAGGAGCAGAAGTAACAGCGGTCTGTCATGAGGAAGGTGGAAGACTATATTATAAGTCAGTTCATGTCCGTTATTTTTCTCCATGGCCATGCAGAACATCTCCCAGTTGAACCCAGAATAAGGAAATCCGCTCCTGACCAGCACAGCATACAGTCTAATTAGGCAGCAGAGCCACAGGAATCTGAATAAAGGCCCTTCTAATACCTAATTCTGTAATAGCTATTCTCACTTAGGTATCCTTGTCTCATAACATAACTCAACTGAAGCCTTCTAGCTCAGGATAATTATAGCATACATTTGTTCATCACAGACCTTTATGCTCTGCTCTTAGTGTTTAGTTGGTGTCCCAGCAGAGACTGCACTGCATGGTTAGATGCCACTGCAGCCCCTAACAGCTATCGTAATGCCTGATCACTAATTCTTCATGTGGCTTTTTATCATGTCTTTACACAAGCCTCCCCTTCTGCTTGAAATGGCAGCGTGGACACCAATCTGCCATCTGCTTACTCAGTGGTTAATAAGAGCTGAAGTGCTGACATGAGCGTAGTCTTCTGCATAAAGATTATATCCAGCAATAGCAAGGTTGTGACAACTGGAAGGCACTGCAGAGATTCAATGTTTTCTCAGTAGCCACTTGTCATAAGCTCATTATCTGCTTCACTGATAAGGCGGAGCAGAGCTGTGGGCTTTGGAGAGGTCGTTCTGGTAGTTACTTCTGACTGAGGTTGCCTGTGACTTCTGTATTTACTAGACTTATTCTCTTGCTCTTTATAATGAGGATATTTTCTTTTGTGCTTTATCAAAGTCATGGCACTCCTGATATGAAGAGTTGCTAACATTAAGGCATTAAATGATTAGTTTGTCTGGAATTGAGGTAAATTTGTGTCAGGAGATAATACCGTGACTTCCAGATATTCTATATTTGTGTCTATGGATCTCACACAAGGAGCACGGAACTGAAGTATTGTTAGAAGTCCTGAGTTTCACATGTGAGGGATTTTCATTAAATCTGTCAGGTCCTATGAAAATCACATGGATGAAATCAAAGCACATGGTCAGTTACAGGAATGCAAGGGCAATGTTGCCTTTTTGGATGAGGGTTGTTTTCTCTTTTCTGGCTGCTAAAAAGGGCCTGTTTTAGATGTAATGATTACAGAAATCCTGGGGCCATCCCCTGAGGAACAGAAAGCAAGAAACAGAAAGAAGAAAAAAAGAGAGAGAGATCTTTTGTGAATGTTTTACACAAAAGAGAACTGCTACCTATGAAAGCAGTTCTCAGAGTGATTGTGTGTGTCTCCTCTCTCTGAGTATACAAATGAGGCAGATCAAAGTTCAGACTGTACTAATCTCCTAATCATACAGGCTCCTGATTAGCATTTTTAATCAGTCTGGTGATCACTAGGCAGCCTCAAAATTGCTCTTGAATGCTAAACTTCAAGAACAGAATTTCCAAATTACTTTTACTTTGGTGCTTCCTACAAAAAGTATGGGATTCTCCAAGAAGAATGTGCTACAGAATTGAGACTCAGTTACCTCTCCCTCAACAACTGGCAGCATCCACACCTCACTGGGCTGCTGGAGCACATTCAGGACATTCAGATGGAGGTAATTACTGGAATGATGTCACAACATTTTCTTCTGATTTGAAACATTCATGCTGTGTGTGAGAGAACAGTGATAATGTCAGGGCAAAAAAGGAAATTATGGATAAGGTGATATTCATTTACATTCAGTCTTTAAATCTGAAAATATTCTTGTCTCTTAATGCAACAAGAAAAACTGTAAATTCAGTGGGGTCTTTTCATTAGCAATTTGAAAAGAAATTTGGAAATGGTGAGTAAGACACCCCTCATAATTTTCCGAGTGATGCTTTACTGAGAGTGGGTTGGTGATATTCCAGATGTTCACTGTCTTCATTATAATTGGAACAAAATATTTTCCATACTAGATCTAGGAATATTCCTGAAAAAATTATGTGTTGGAAATTAGAGGTATTTGGAAAGTATCAAAACAAAATTCAGAGGGGGAAAATATTAAATAGCTCTTAGCAGCTTATACTAAGTCAGACACAAGAAACTGTCTTTATCATTGTGCTTACCATTGTTATAATTTTACTTTCATGTATGTCTCATGGTAAAACATCTCACTGAAAGCACAGACTAATGCTAGCTGTGCTATCTGCCAAGTTTGCTTGTTTTTCATCTCAAGCACAATTAGTATCTTGAACTGAGTAACAGCCAAAAGGCTTTGAATTAGGAAAGAGTCTCACAGGAGATTCATGAAATCAGCTCGTCTAAGGAGAAAATATTGATGCTGCTGAGAGTCAAAGGAGAAGTGTAACACTTGGACACATTCTCTATGGCATCCCCTAAAAGGAGTAGCAAAAGCAGCAGCAGCACAGCAGGGTAGCTGGAAACAGAGATGCTATTAGTTGGCCATGAAGATTGTCACACAGAAGAGCTGAGAAGCCCTGAGGTTTAGCAAGTGATCGTTTGTGACCAGACCAGCCCTAAGAGCCTAAACAAGGCCAGCTTTTCCAGCTGATAAAACCAAGATCCCCATATCATTCCAGTATCCCCAAGATCAAAAGATAGTATCAAAGAAAAGCTAACAGTGTTATCACAAAAAAATACCAGAAAATCTCCCTTAAGCCATAAAAACTAAGATGAGAGGAAAAGGAGTTGGTGAGTGAGACAACTGTGATCCTGTTACTGCAGTTTGGCCAAAGTGTTTCATAGAAGGGACACAGTGAGGGAAACTTAGTTTGATGCTGTCTATAACCACTCTCCTGTCAAGAAGAGAGCACTCCTGTGTTTGTTTAGGATCTGGTCTCCAGGAAAGAACTTGATAAATAAGCTTGCAGAAAGCAAACATTTGCGTATCAATATTTTAATGTTGAACTTTAACTCAGGCCATCATACATTAAGCAGGTATACTTGGATGTTTCTTTAAGATCTAGTGAAAGGTGCTTTGCTAAACCATAGTTGAAGTTTACAAAGCAGATCTCATGTTGGGATCAGCACTGACGGTTCTTCCAGAGTCTCTGCAATGAATGTACCCTAAATTGGAACTATTTGTGGATTAAGAGAGAAACTCCAGCTGTACTACCCATCAGAGGACTCATGTGTGTGCTAATGTCCTCAACATTTCTCTACTCGTTCTCATATTTTTATCTCCCATCCATTTTCCAGTTCTACTGTGCAGTTGTTATGTAGTCATGCTTCAGAGACAGAAGTTTTTTTCTAATTCTGAGTTATTTCTGTAGTTTTACTCAGACCTTTGTTTTGCTTCCAAGGCTATAAATAACTTAACCTTGAATCAGAATTTAAATGCCATGAAGAAGATGTCAATCTTGCACTAATGTTTTAAGTTACCCAAATTCTCCCTTGTGCTTTTATATCTTGCAGTTTCCTACTGCTGATTTTTCTCTAATAATCTGAAGTAACACTACTTTCTCTTTCAGGTGAGCATCAGTGGTAATGCCTCACAGCGAACACTTAGCTAGCAACCACACATTTACCCAGACCTTACTTGAGAGTTTCATTTATCAATAATGGGATTCTCCTGCAACATGCTGGGAAGCTACAAGCAAGAGTTTCTTGAACACTTCCTGCCAAAGGCAACCTCACATAAGCCCAGGAAGTGCTGCTACATATAATCTTGCTAATTAAGAAGAATAAAATATATCAACCAGATCTACACTTTTAATGTGATTTATTTCAAGCTACAACAAAATAGAATCACTTGACTACTGATGTCTCACATGTGTTGTTAACACACTGTAATTTACACGCATTGGCTCTATTCATACATCAGACAAAGATGTCTCACGAGTAGAAAAGATTTTGTTTCTCTGCCTGCTGCCTCAGATCCAGCATTATGCTTCTCAGAGAGCAAAGATTGAAAGAAACATGGAAATAGAGGCTGGGCTGCACATGAGAGGGTGAGGATGTCAGCTGCCAGTCACACCATGCCTCAAATGAAGGCAGAACATACTGTATTCTGGTAAGAGAGAGAGATACTTTATGCATATCAGCAGGATTCAATCTGTTGTTCTTCTGCCTATAAGGTTGTGATCAACATCTAGCTTTAAAACAGTTTCTTTGAAAAATATCAGTATTCGTCTCCTTAAATCTGCATCATCTAAGTCCTCCAAATTAATCACAGCATCTACATTTAACGCCCACTAGATTTCTCAGGCATTTGCTTAACTGCTTGCCAAATGTGAAGAACTCTGGCACATGCAAAAAACCATATCAAACTGCAGCTTAAATTACAGGGACTCTGTTACACAGCATATCCTTCCTTACACACATACCATTTCTGTCTTTCTCAGTTTCTTAGGCTTGCTACCTCCACTGAATCTGAGTCTCAGTTGATTTTGCTGGTTTTATATCTTGAGGGCGAATTTCTATTCCTCTCTGCTCTCATGCTTACTTTCTCTTATTTTATTTCTAAGCCTATTTCTCTGCTTCCCCTATTTTCTCTTCTGCTCCATGTGACTTTGACTCCATCTCCTGATCTTCTAGGTGCAGTATAAATTTTCACTTTCTGTAAACAGCACTTCTTCCTCTTCAAGTCTCCCTTTAAGCTCACTGGGTTTGAGCCTACTATTGATTCTAAATACTATTCTCAGAGGCATGGGGAAATTTGACTGTGCTTAACCATAACTGAGGAATCTAGTTAGGTGGCAACATGCTGAACATGAGTGATTCTAACTGGTTAAAGCTCTGCAGGTTGGCTGCAGCACTGTCTTCCATCACTACAGAACATGTTTCATTAGCTCTCCATAATCACGTTCCTCTCCCATATAAAGTAACTAAATTCAGTTCTATAAAACGTTCTCCATTTGTTTTCTTTCTGGAAAATTTTAATATGTCTGTGAAGTACAGTGAAATTCAAATCAGTTACTGAAGAGACACCTTCCCTCATCACAACCACTACACTTTTCTGCAGCTTTCATACCCAGTGGGATCTGTTTCCAAACCCCTTGGCTAGTCTCTCTGACTGGGAAGAATCATTAAGCAAAAATTGATTCCCTGCAGAGAGAAAAAATGTCCGTGGCTATGTGTCTTTAGCCGAAATGACAGACTGCTCTGATCTTATGAATACACAGGAGAAAGCTGTGGAGAGTTCTCACACACAAAAAACCTCAAATGATGTAAATGTTTGAAAGCCTAGAGGCTGAAGAGATTCAGTGCAAGTCTGTTGGGGTAGCTGAGAAAGATTAAACAGGGCAGCTCCTTTCCCTCATTAGATTAGTATATCAAAATCATTAAGGAAGGAAATACAAGCATTCATCCCTGTGATGACATCCATCTGTGGTGACTGTGCAGAAAAACAGCTGCAGACTCCTAACTGTACAAGCAAGTGCAGGAATGTGTGCCCTGGCAACTGATGTCCTTGAAACTACAATACTGAAAAGGTGAGAACCATCTTTATTCTGAGACTGGTGGAACATAAGTTTGAAGGAACTTTCAGAGGTTGTCCTGTTCGTTCTCTTTTGCTAAGGCAGTATTCAGCTCTCCCTAATGTTGAGTGGGCTTGCTCTGAAACTTTATATCCATCTTGATACTGAAATTGCTGTTTGACTGCCTATCAAAGCTTTTAAAATAAAATGATGGTGAATAACATTAAGAAAATTTACACCTCCTACTTTGGCTGACATCTTTTTTTTAACACTGTGACTGAGCAGAGCTTGGAGAGTTCTGGGAATTTTTCCCCTCATCTGATTGCAGATTTTTCAAAAAGGAAAATTTGTTCTATTGAAAACCCATTATGTTAAAGCTAAGAGAAATTGTAGCTGTCAATCAGAGAAGGGGACAATATTCTTACTGTTTATTTCTGTAAAGCTAGTAGAAATCATAGACAAATAGGAAGAAAACAACCTTGCCCTGGGAAGATAAATTCAGCATATAAAATCATACAAAATGAGAGTCTGGAGGGAATGGCAATCAGAAAAATCGAGTGAGCAGGAACGGTGCTCAATGGAGTGTTTTGTACGAAGAATTCAGGTCATTTATTTCATTGCTCTTTCATGTGTCTTCTGTGGAAAGGATAAGAAAGGAGGATTAATTTGCCCCCATTATGATCAGACGAAAGAGGGGAGAACAGAGAAGGCTGGTTCCGAGTCCAAGTTCAGAAGAGTAAAGTGAAAGGTGTTTGTCTAAGGGGGCATTTCAGGGAAGGAAGGGAGAGGAGAGCTTGGTACAATAAGAAGATGAGAAACTTCTGAGCAAATGGGTTAGGCACAGCGCTCCCTGACAGCAGACAAAAGGATCATTAATCAAAGTGGGTTGGAAGGGCAAATGAAAAGAGCTGAAACAGGGACATGAGCAACACTATCTCCACTTCTGAAGAGCAGTTCTTGTAGTGTGAATTTGAAAAGGGTTGGTGTAGCAGATGAGAGAGACAGCTGTAGCTGCTGTACTTTAAGAAGAATGTTCTCCATAAGAGCATCATTTGAGTTTACAAAAACTGAAATACACATCACATTCTCTTCCTAACCCAGATAACTGACATTTGTTACAGCTAATGAGAAGTCACAGTTAAAGCAAACTTCAAGCATTGGCATTAATTCTTTTTACAATACTTCCATATTAGCTTCCTAACAAACATCACTGGAAAATACCAAGACAATTAGTAATTTTAAATATTTTTCACTGGCAAATAATAAGTGCATAACTCCTACAAAAAATAAGTTCTTTGCTTACTCCTTGCAAATGGTTGGCAGCAGACTCTTTGAATTGGCCTTGGTCGTAAGCATGCTCAGCTGCCTCCCAGCACCTGGGCAGCCCAGTTCAGCCCAGCTCTGCGCTGGCTGCTCTTTTTGGCTAGCAGTGGGAGTACAGCAAGGAGAACGCTACACCACAGCCCAATTTAATAGCAGCTATTGTGGGTGTCACTTACATGTCATGTCTGACTCACTCCACCATCTTTTTGTTGTTTTCATTTATATATTTAAACACTCAAATATTCCAGCCACTTTACATTTCACCTCCTCAGAAAGGAGCAATGTTTTAGAGGTGTTACCATGGAAACGATAGAGCGAGGAGATAGCTAAACATGAAAGAAAGTCATCCAACATTCAATCCAGAGACGTGCTTTGGGGGATCTTGAAATTAAAAAATGTACAATTAATTGTGCTGCTGCTGAGCATGTGTTATTTCTTATGGTTTTCTTACAAGCAACAAGAGGCCCAGGCCACCTTTGTACCTCTGACAAGAAAACAAATTTTCCCTGTATGGAATTTTTGGTCCATAAAGTCCTTTTTGACAGAAGAGATAATGCCACACATTGGAGATGACCACCAGAGTTAGTCCAGTTATCAGGAAGGTCGAACAACTGAAATGGTATTGTTAAGGGTCAGTAACATTAGATTCCTCACACACATTAATACCTGATAGCAGCGGGCTGCAACCAGTGGAGAATTGCGACCCAAGATACTTGAAAAGTTTAATCAGACTATGGGAAAAAGAAGATTAGCATTAGTAGAAGTAAAAACACAGCTAGATATGGCATGCTCCTTCCAATTATACAAATAAATACACAGAGCCATTCTGCTCTGAAGTGGGTATTAAATTATCCCCGTGGATAAATATGAAAGCATAACTTTGTCAATCTGTCACTGTATATCCTGAAATACCATAATCACCTCTCTGAATCATGTGAAAGAATAACTCCTGACTATTTCCTGTGCTCACACCTTTAAATGATTTCTGCCATATCTAGTTATTTTACAGAGCCTTACCAAACTGTGTTGTCTGTAGTGAAGGTAACAACAGAAAATCCAATGTTTCAATTATGTGTTAAGCAAGAAAAGTTTAAAAACAAAAAAAAACCAGTAATGATGACCGTATTCACTTCACAGATTGGCAAACTGACCACAGAAACGATGTGTCTGAATACAGCATGCAAAATGTTCTGTTCAAAATTAGAGACTTGAATTTTAGTTGTTCTCCATGGCCCTTTAGATCACATTCAAAAATACTCTTACTTGTGGGCAAAGGAGAGGTCCCAGGAGATGTCTAAAACTCTTTTGAGGGCTAGAAATTATTTTGCTGATTAAAAGAAGAATTTTTCTAACTGGCAATGAGATACAACTCTAGCAAACCAAAAACTCTTTGCACTGTGTGATGAGCACTATGGGCTGTGGGTGCCCAGTATAGCGTACAGGATCCATGGTTGCCATCCTGAAGAAGGTTGTTCTGGCACCTGCTCACAGTGGCACCTTTGCCAATGACTTTTTTTAGTTTCTCAAGAGTTCTGTTCCTTGTGTGGTTTAGTTTGTCTGATGTTTTCTTTCTGCAGATGAAGCACAAGGAGATGGAAGCATTACATGTGGATCTTCCTCACAGGCCTACCAGTCTGCTCTGTGCAGGTGAAAAAAAAAGTACCACTACACTTTAGGAGGACTTGTGGGAAAATGGCAAGCCATGTCCTTCTGCTAGCTTGAAACACTGATTTAACTGCACACTGTAGAATGTGTTATCCTCCTGGAGTGGAAGGTCAGATGCTGTGTGAGATGTCCATGTAGTCCACAACATAAGTAAGCTATGAAGGAACTGGTCTGCTGAGGTATTCTGGTGGGGCTTCATTGCCAGCATATCAAATCCTGAATAGCAGATCCTACCTGTACCCAGCCATCTTGGAAACACAAGGAGGCCAACAATGGGGCCAATTCACTACAGGCTGGCAGAGCATCAGAATGTCAGGCAGTCTGTAGTGGTCATCAGAAAATATATTCACAGCTTTTGATAAAAGATAATTTATACAGTTCTATACACAAAGGATATAAAATCTCTTTGAACAAGGATAACAGTACAGCTAAATAAATGTTTATCTGGATGAAACTGATCTGAACTGATCTGATTTCGCACGAATGTGCGTAAGAAGGTCCACAAGTCCATGGGACCTGATGGGGTGCATCCACGTGTGCTGAGGGAGCTGGCGGAGGTCATTGCCGAACCGCTCTCCATCATTTTTGAGAGGTCTTGGATAACAGGGGAGGTCCCTGAAGACTGGAGGATAGCCAGTGTCACTCTGGTCTTCAAAAAGGGCAAGAAGGAAGATCCAGGTAATTATAGGCCTGTCAGCCTCACCTCTGTCCCTGGAAAGGTGATGGAACAGCTTGGGCTGGATACCATCTCCAGACAACTGGGAGAAAAGGAGGTTATCAGGAGTAGTCAGCATGGGTTCACCAAGGGGAGGTCGTGCTCGACCAACCTGGTGGCCTTCTATGATGCTGTCACATGCTGGGTGGATGGGGGAAGAGCAGTAGATGTAATCTACCTTGATTTTAGAAAGGCATTTGATACTGTCTCCCACGACATCCTTATAACAAAGCTGAGGAAGTGTGGGATAGACGAGTGGACAGTGAGGTGGATTGAGAACTGGCTGACTGGCAGAGTGCAGAGGGTCGTCGTTGGTGGTGCAGAGTCTGGCTGGAGACCTGTAACCAGTGGTGTCCCCCAGGAGTCTGTGCTGGGTCCGGTCTTGGTCAACATCTTCATCAATGACCTTGATGAGGGGATAGTGGCCACCCTCAGCAAGTTTGCTGATGATACGAAGTTGGGAGGATTGGCTGACACGCCTGAAGGCTGTGCTGCCATTCAGCGAGACCTGGACAGGCTAGAGAGCTGGGCAGTAAGAAACCGGATGAGGTTCAACAAAAACAAGTGTAGGGTCTTACACTTAGGAAGGAATAATTGCATGCACCAATACAGGCTGGGGGATGAGCTGCTGGAGAGGAGCTCTGCAGAGAGGGACCTGGAAGTCCCGGTGGACGACAGGTTGGCCATGAGCCAGCAGCGTGCCCTCATGGCCAAAAAGGCCATTGGCATTCTGGGGTGCATTAAGAAGAGCGTGTCCAGCAGGTTGAGGGAGGTGATCCTCCCTCTCTACTCTGCCCTGGTAAGGCCTCATCTGGAGTACTGTGTCCAGTTCTGGGCTCCCCAGTACAAAAAAGACAGGGATCTCTTGGAAAGAGTCCAGCGGAGGGCCACAAAGATGGTGAAGGGCCTGGAGCATCTCCCCTGTGAAGAAAGGCTAAGTGAACTGGGTCTGTTTAGCCTTGAGAAAAGACGACTGAGAGGGGACCTGATCCAGGTTTATAAATATCTGAGGTGTGGCGGCCATAGTGGTGAGGCCAGTCTCTTTTCAGTGGTACGTGGAGACAGGACGAGGGGAAACGGACATCAGCTGCAGCATAGGAAGTTTCGCACGAATGAGCGTAAGAACTTCTTCACGGTGAGGGTGACGGAGCACTGGAACAGGCTGCCCAGGGAGGTTGTGGAGTCTCCTTCTCTGGAGATATTCAAGTCTCGCCTGGACGCCTACCTGTGCGACCTGGTGTAGGGAACCTGCTTTGGCAGGGGGGTTGGTCTCGGTGATCTCTAGAGGTCCCTTCCAACCCCTACAGTTCTGTGACTCTGTGACCTGCAGTCCATTTCGCAATCATTTGAAAAAAAAAACATTGGGCTGCATTTAGACTTGTGACTGATGAAGGAATCTCACAGAATTAGTTATGCTGTTGGCATTGATGATGCAAAGGAAGAGAAGATATGGTTTGTGTTTTCTGTAGTGTTTTTCTCATTGTTGAAAACCTACCATATTACTCCTGCCCAAATAATCAAGACAGTTGATAAGCTGGAAATAGATCAGAACATTGAGGTGAACATTACATGGCAAGCTATTGTGTAACTGAACTGAATTTCCTATCTTAGCTTTCCAAATGCTAACAAATTATTAAGAAAAAAAAAGAAAAAGAAAAAGAAAGAAAAACAAGAAAAAGCAAAGAAAAAAAATAAGAAAAGCAAGTATTCTGGCATATATAACTAGCCTTAAAATTTGATTTTCAGCTTTTAAAATTAATTCTAATTAATAAATCTTTAAATGTATGCAAAGCAAGATCACCAAATCTGCAGAGGCTCAGCTGTGACTTTGCCATGAAAACTAAGCTAAAGGACACAGCTTTGTTTTTGCTGATTTTGTCCCCCCAGAACAGATCAGAAGCAACCAGGGAGAGGCTGCCTCCTGCTTTCCTTCTGTTCCATGCCTAGCACAGTCTGTCCCCACCATGTGCTGCGGCTGTGTTCACTGCCATGGCAGACATCCCATTGTGCCCACTTGCTTGAGGTGGGAATGCAGCAATCCCCAGCCTTAGGCTTTGCACTACTGTACTGCTTGTGGCAAACAAAAAGTTAGTAAGCACACACACTGCTACTCTTTCATGAACATTTACATCAGCTATCACTCATGAATGAATATTTTTTTCATCTCTTGTCCGAAAAATCTCTTTTTAATTCTGTTTCTGAGTTGCTTCTTACTGACTCCAACTGACCCTGGGCCAAGTACTAAGAGAAGAGAGATCTTTCATCATCAAGTATCTGAGCAAGCTGGTCATCCAGAAAAAAAAATTGCTTAAAGTCACTCACAGAATAATAATCATGGGCAGTGTCTGATTTTTTTTTCCGTTTCAGCTGGTATTTGAACTAACAAATATGAGCACGGTTACACCTAATTCAGGCTCAGTTTTCTGCTCATTGACCCGGTGCCCCTGAATCATACAATCATAGAACGGCTTGGGTTGAAAGGAATCTCAAGGATAGTCAAGTACAACCCCTCCACCACAAGTAGGGCTGCCAACCTCCATATCTATTACTAGACCTCATCCAACCTGGCCTTGAACACCTCCAGGACGGGGCAACCACAACTTCTCTGGGCAGCCTGTTCCAACACCTCACCACTCTCTTGGTAAAGAACTTCCCCCTGATGTTCAATCTAGATCTTCCTTCCTTCAACTTTAAAAATTTCCCCTTGTCCTGCTATTATTCACCCTTTCAAAGAGTTGGCTCCTCTCCTGTTTATAGGCTCCCCTTTGGTACTGGAAGGCTGCAATGAGCTCACTCTGCAGCCTTCTCTTCTCCAGCCTGAACAAGCCCTGCTCCCTCAGCCTGTCTTTCTAGGGGAGGTACTTCAGTCCTCTGGTTACAGAATCACAGAATTGCAGGGGTTGGGAGGGACCTCAAGAGATCATCAAGTCCAATCTGCCTGCCAAAAGAGGTACCCTACAATAAGTCACACAGGTTACTTCCCTGCATTCTAGGAACCGATCGTATATTACTCCTACCTAGTTTCTGCCTTCCAACCGCATTATCAAAGTTTATTTTGAAGCCTTCTAGTGATCTTCACCACCTGTATCAGCCTGACCACCCTCAGCAACCCACTTGCAGATCTTCTTTGGAGAATCTCACAAAGTTTGTAAGCAGGATGCCACTTCATGAAAGTCCTGTTACTATATCAACTCTGTATATAGATGTCCATTGATCCTAGTTGTCTTATACTTTCTACCCACTTACTTAGTACAGGCTTCATATTTATAAGCCAAATTCAGCAGATGAGCATGAGAACCTGTTTTTAAAAGTCATCATGACATCTGCCACATCTCATATTTCATACAGCACTCCAGCTCAAGAGTGAGGCTCTATACTGCCATTAATGACCCAGCACATTCATCCTGCAATCTTTGTGGCCCTCCTCTGGACCCTCTCCAGCAGCTCCCAAATAGCTCCCCTGGCTCCAAGCTTAGTGGAAGGGATTGCACCAAGTATTGGTGCACTGACCAGTGATTTCTAAATGCTAGCTTAAAGCAGGTAAGTGTCCTAGTTGCTATTCTTCTTACTTACAAGTTGTTTAAAAAGAGCTATACAGAGACCAAGCACCTGGAACTGCTATCACAGCAGTATTCATATTGTGTCTGAATTTGCACGTGGCTTAGAGTATAACCTTCTATGCATGTGATGAGGCAGAATACAAGAAAACACAAATGCAAGGTGAAGAAGATGGAAAGGCAGAGAGAGACAAAAGAGAAGTCAGAGCAAACAGCAGACTTCAGAGAACGTAGGCTCTGAGGGTTGCAGATATATCCAATACTTCTTTCTAGGAAGTTTCAATCACCTGCTTCAGGATGGCATCTTCCTGCAGAAATCTGTCAAGGCCAGCTGTTTTCCTGAATGATCTATAACCTGCCTATAGCAGGTTACCCCCTGTGATCTTAAGGTGATCTTAAGGGTCTCTTCCAATCCAAACCATCTTATGATTCTATGATCTTCTGGTCATCTTCCTTTCTATTATGTGTCTTTTCAAAAGGAAGCTGAAATTTTAGTTTAACAAACTGCCAAAGATGGCAGAATATTCATTCTGCTGAGCATGTCAGCCCCAAGCCTCACACAGTTGCAAGGGTTGTGGTATCAGAGACTGGGTCAGTATTTCTGATTCTATGCGTGGTGAAATTTGTTTTTCACTAGAGCACTGATACTAGGAACTGAATAATTCTTGTATTTTGCTTTATCATAATTAGTCATGCTATAACTGAAAAAGAGAAATATGCATGGAGAAATTATCAGTGAGCCTTTGTGGTTTGGAGAGGCTGGTGGGGGTTAGAATGCAGAGGACTGTGTTCTGGGTCTTTGTGACCTTGCCCTCTGAACAAGAGTCAAAAACATGAATTGTTCATGGATGTTATTCATTGGCAGTTGGAGAAAGCTGGAAAATATGAGTGCTGCTCCAAAAGTGATGCCTCCTATTTTGTCATGTTGGCCACAATGTCTGAGGTGGATGTTGTGGTATGACAGTAGAAGTTGAACCTTCCTGCCAATATTCTGTTCTATTGCTGTATGACAGATAGCAGCAGAAGAGCAGTCTGACAAAACAGCCTCTAACATGGAAGCAAATACGAAGAAAGGTGGAATTGAATTGCTCCACGCAGAAAAAAATGGCTCCCACTGTCATCCACTGATGCTTGCTGAATGTTGGTGCAGACCAAACAGTGGATGTGAGCACAGTGTGTGGTGTGTTTCTACAGTGGTGACAGCAACAGTGGGTCACCTCCACTGGTACAGATTGTTAAGACTATAGCATGGCTCTCGTTCATCCCTGGTGAAAATGCATAGCTCATGCTGTTGATCGTATTGAAAAATAGTGTTCTGTGGCTGAGAATTTGCTTTACCAAATAGCATTCTTGTGCTCTTTGTATCTGTTGTAGTTTCCATGGAAATAAATAGGAGACATTGCTTTCAGAGTGACCTTCGTGTATGTATGTATGTATCTTTCTATTTCTGGAAGCTGCCTTTCTCATCTTATTACCCATGCAATTATACATTTTAATCCTGTTACTTTCCGTTTCAGTACACAAACTACATTCAAATGCATTTGTCTCTGGAATCCTGATCTTACCAAACCTTGCTGCTGTCTCCTCTACTGATGTCATTTCAACTTGGAGCATTTAGCTTAATATGTTTTGTGAAAATGTGCAAAATCCACAAACATTTTAAAAGTTAATTCTGGACCCAAAGCTAAGCGCTACTGCTAACTTCAGTTTCATCAAATACTACAGCTTACTGATATACTGGAAAATCAACTTCTCCAGTCTGATATGACTTTACCATTTTCTTTGTTAAAATCTCTGCAAAGAGTACCCAGTCCTATTGCACATGGTCATTTTTTCCTTCCACACATTTTTTGCAGCTGTCAATCTGCATTTGATGTTTTCTAGATTTAACTACAAAGTCATATGAAATTCTGTCCTGCTGATCACATAAGAGCCCCAAGATACAGCCAGTCAATTTCTTATACAACTGAAACTTGCCTTTCTGCCTGGCCTTCTACCTCCAAAGTCTTTCTCTGTGCCACTCTTCATGCCCTCTGGCAAATTGTTTCTTCGTTTTTCTCATCTGCTACACATGATTATACTTTCCTGCTGCTCACACAGAGAGCATCTACATTCACAGTTAGTCCCCAGGCAAACATTCATTTTTGACCAGTAATGCACATCTGTGTTCATGCAATGTCTCCCGTAGTTCCTGCTATGGAATTGTGCTAAGAAACTTAATTGCTTCCTATATATCTCCCAAATGCCCTTTATCATAACAATAATGTGAGGGGGACTGATTTTAATCTCACGCTCACATTAATGAGGTTTAATTACATAGAAGCTGATGGAAGCAACCCCAAATGCACCCAGAGATTGACCTTCAATTTTAAGAAGCAGCACATAAATCTCTCTCTTTCCCTCTTTCCCATAAGCCCACCTGTCAGAGAATAGAAATATTAGCAGGTACCTTCAAACTAGTCACAGGTGAAAGTGTTATTCAGTAACATTAATAAGAGGGAGACATTTATGAAAGCAAAGATATAAAGAAACCATTTACCTTTTCAAATCTCTTACTTGCCTTTGCTGGGCTAGGCCTGCTGTGGGAAAAAAAAAAAAAGCCTCAAGGCAGATGCATTAGTCTACGCATTTGTATCAGTTGCTCTGCTTTTTCAGAAAAAAAATAAGAATTAAAACTTTCCAAAAAGACACAGAGACAAGAACTGTCTGCTGCAGAATACAGATGGGACAAAGAATCATGAACAAGCATGATATTTTTCATTGGTCCATGTAATCACATACACATATGAACACTTACACAGACATATAGCCATAAAAATCTTTCAGTATAGTATAGCCAGCAGTACACTAAAGTTTGAGAGGAACTCAGTCTGTATTGTAAAATTTATGAAGAATATAAAGCTAAGTTTTCATTTGTCAGTTCAACATTTCCAGCTCAAAGCATTTGAGCACTGTTTTTATTGCTCAGGATATCAGTTAGACTTATGTTATGATCAGGACCCTGATGAGGCCACGATTAAGATGGGGCACAGAAGCTGAACCAACTCCAGGAGAAATCAATGGGATTCTTTTTTTTTCCCCAACTTAATAAGAATCAAATCTTTTCCTTAAAAGACAACAATTCCTAGAAAAAGAGAATGCAGAAGAACAAGAGTAACAAATGAATTTTTGCTCAAGCATCATTATCTACCTATTACTTACAGTCATCCCAGGAAGATTTGTGGTGCTTTACATCAATTTGAATATTACTCTCTGCAGACAAGCTGAGAATGAGGAAAGCAAATACTCTGCAGACCTCAGGTGATGATAACACCTGATCCAGGTGTTCTGAAATCACCACCTAATTAGATAAGCATCTACACAGGGCAACATACAAAATCAAATATAACGTGCCACAAGGTCTTCTCAGTGCTTCAAGCATTTTTGAGGCTTATATAGAAATACATTCAGAGAAGTGAGAGTTAAGATGACCTTTTCTATGGAGACCTAGAATTTATTTATTTATTTATTTACTTATTGAGAAACCCCAGCAAATCCAGTAGAATGCAAATGGAGAGAAGCTGAACAGTTTCATTCCTTTTGTATGTCTGATGAATTTCTTGAACAAAGACTTTTTCCATAACTGCAAAAAAAGATACTGCTTGTTTATACAGTAATTTCCCTATGCATTTCTGCAATGCTTGTTTCATATTTTATCTAAAAAAGCAAAAGTTTAATGAAAATAATATTTGAGAAATAAATTTAAAAAAATCACATTGAGACAAGAGCAGCTACAAATAAAGGGAACGAAACAACTACTACAGACAGAGCTTACACAGTTGGGAAAGGGAGTTGTTTTAGCCTGATAAAGTTAAATGAAAAAAGATACTTAAACCAAAGAGTGATATCACTGCAGCCAACAGTGAGAATGGCTTAGAAAATGGGCTGGATATTAAATAATATTTTAGGAAAAAAAAAAAGTAACAAAGAACAAACTAGGACACTTATGACATGAATCTCTGTGCTATCTAGCAGAAACCTCAAAGGAAATGTAACTATTCCCCTGAAAACTGGACGTCATTTATAGGTTATGAAGCTAATTAATGCAGCAACTACAGTGCATGAGAGGAACAAGACTTTCCGGTTGCATGTGCAAACAGAAAAGGAGAAGAAATTTTCTTGAATACACGTCACCACTTTCTGTTACATTTTTCAGTTCTAGCAAGAACTATTAAATGAAAAGGAATATGGTAGATTCCCCATCCCTGGAAACATTCAAGGTCAGGCTGGATGGGGCTCTGAACAACCTGATCTTGCTGTAGGTGTCCCTGTGCATTGCAGGGGAGTTGGACTAGATGACCTTTAAATGTCCCTTCCAACTCACATGATTCTATGAAATAAATGAATAGATGTAAAAAACCCTAGCAAGCACGAACGTGTTCAGCACTGCAGAAAACACTTAACAATTCTCTGGTTACCAGGACACACATTGCAAGTTAACCTTTTGTGTTCTCGTGCTGACTACCAGGCAGTCAGTGATATGTGCTTATCTACGTAGGTCCATGGAAGTATGGGTTGGATGATTATGAAGTGAGAACAGCATACCATCTGTCTATCTAATACTACCCAAACTGCAAGCATGTCACTATTTTAAGGTTCAAACTCCTCAGTACCAAGGAGGTAGAAGGCAAGCGTTGCCGTTACGTTGTAGTTATATTTATGATGCGTGTACAATTTGCCTCAAAGTGAAAATCCAAGAACAGTAGCCAAAAATATTTGAAGAGCTATCACAATAGCAGCACTTCAGGTTTTTCACTGCTCTGATACTTCATTATCCCAGAAAGAGCTAAATTGTTACTTAAAAGTGGTATACTTGCAAAATGCGAAAGATTAATTTTTGTCTGTATCTATGAAGATTAAGCTAAAGAAGGAGCTTCAGAGGGAAGAGCAGCCCAGTGTAACAGACACAAGAGGTCAGCTAAAACCCAACTCAGGTGGTGCCAAATTGTGTACCATGTTGCTACGAACATTCTTTGTCCAGAGCTTGGGAAGGAACACATCCCCCCAGTGTAGTCAAGAATGGCAGTTATTAGAAGGGAAATAGCAAAACTAAGATTGTATCTATGAAAGAGGTTGTACATGAAAGGAATTAATGAATTTTTAGCTATTATTCCTGGAATGTATGAGGCTTATTCTGTATTCCCATATATGTATGTGTCAGCTGAGAACAAAATAATAGAATTAACTAAGCCCTTACTTCCCTTAGCAACAGAGAGTGTTTTCCTCTCAGTTTAGAATAGTGGTTCTTTCCTGCTTCACTACATACAGTTTCCAAAGAAGCTACTTGGAATGAGAGTGCATGTCTCCTGGACATGAAAGAAATCCTCAGCACTTATCCTGCCTCAGCAATTGCTGAATGCTCCCTCCAACAGCTGTTGTTTGGCCTGTGCCTTAGAGCTGCTGTTTAAATCTCAAGAGAAGGAACATTTCAGCATCTTCCAGCTACATGGTTTTGCCTTTTTTTCTGTAATGACTACACATATTCTTTGAAAGAATGATCTACATGTGGAGTCAGTTGAACTTGTACAGATACTGTGTTCATCTCACTGGTTCTGCAAAACCTTAGAAGAAAATGATATCTGTATTGTTTTCATAATTTAACTTCAGCTGCTGTGATTTCATGCTAAAAGGCTGCTTTAGATAAGACAACAGTTGACTGTCTCACTGCCTTAATTATAAGAGCCAAGTTGCAGTTCCAGTACATTCACAAAAGCATGTTGGGATCCAAGTGGCAATGCTGAAGTGCTCTGAATCACTCCCTGTCTTTAGATGTGTAAATCTAGCACTGAAATGTACCACTGCAGGATACCTCCATCATGTCAAGGGGATTGGCAGTACAGTATCTGATGTCTGTGTATCTGTGTTCAGTCCACAAAGATTTCTGAGCATTCCCAAATAGGTTTTATGTGACTTTGATAAAAATCTACCCATCCTCTCTGTGTTCCAAAACCTTTCTCACTGTTTTTCTCTCCATTATATGATTCATTCTGGCTGGGTGAAAATTCCAGTTTCTTCTCTTGATCCTGAAGAAGCTGTTAACTCTCTTTTGATATTTTGCTCTTTTGCCTTGTGTATTTGCATTTAAGGCCAGTCAGAAGTTTGAAAATTATTAACTTTCATCACATCATTTCACATATCGTATCTTATTGTAGTGATTTGCAAGTTAATAATGTGTAGGTTAAAAATATATGTATATATATCAAATCTCATCTTTGAAAATAGTGCTTTTTTGGTCTCAGTATGGTACTTTGTTTTTCATTTTACTAGTTTGTCAGCTCCACAACAATTATTGCATATGGCCCAATATGCAGGACATTTTCCACTAGCATTTTCCACTAGTATTTTCCACTCTCATATCTTCATGTTTGCTTTTACGTTGTTTGTTTTCTCTGCTTTTTGCATTTGCACAATTATTAGTTTATTCCTTGTTTTCCATGGGAAAACTAATTACCACAACCTCTCCACCCCATATGTTCTACATTTGCAGATGAATGTGTTCAAATGTGTATGTCTATGGCTCTTAGTAAACTTAATGTGAGCTACATGAGGAATTTTAGTCAAGCACATTTAACTTGTCCCTATCATTTCTGGCACGTTCACCTTTTTAGAAGTGAAATCCAGGAGCTATTATGTGACGTGTTGGTCTGTTGTTTCACCAGATCTTTTATCACAAAGGAACATTTTATTTATAATGTTTTTTTATAAGATAAAACAGTTTTAAAGCAACACTAGAATTTTGTGTAGTTTGTCTTGGTTTGATGCTCCTATTAAAGGATGTAGCAGTTTCTAAGACATTTAGTTTATGATATCGCTGATCTTACTCTGATTTGTATTTTATCTACACAACAGAGTTGCTAAATTGATCCTCCCATAAATCCAGCCCTGCTGGAGTAAAAAATCCAAGGTGTTGTTATAATTAGATCTCTTTGATTTTTTTTTTCTTTTTTTGCTTCTCTTATTTTGTGCTGTTCAATATTTAGAAAGACATCCCAGGCCATGTAGAAGGCTAACCCTAATCCCATCTGAAGGTGATGTTAACAGTGTTAACCAGACCTACCTTACCCTATGCTGTTACTCTTTGTTTGCCTGAATTCAAGCAGCATTTGTGCTCTGCTGCACACACCCATCCAGCCTGGTATACCTGATGGGAGTTAAAATTTCTCCAATCCCACGTCTGGATCTGCTCACCTTTATCCATCAGAGGGATGAAGCTACCACTCAAATGAAAGCTCAAGTCAGCAACATTGTACGAAGTACCTCGCTGAGGTAGAGGGTGTGTGGCTCTGTTGAGGTTTCCCATGATTACGGCTGACACTCTGTGGAGCAAAGTGAGGATATCTCTTTCAGTCACCAAGACAGCCCACAAGCAGTTATATGAGAGAACAACTTACACTGGAATTAAAACACAATAAATCAAATCCTCTGGGACAGCTGAAGGGCTCACGGCACAGCTAGACAGCAGAATGTGAAAATGTGTTCAAGTTCCCTTCGCTAAGTCAGAATCCTAGATCTCTCAAACTGGTATTCAAGGTGTCAGATCCCAGTGAAACCTTCATATAGGACTTATTTGTGCTAATGGCTGTTGGTCAGTTTTTTTCAGTTAGATTGATTCAGAGTTTAGTTACTCTCCCTGTTGTGACTTCCTTTTTTGCCTTTGAAAAATAAATAGTTTGTGCCTGGGGTACACAGCAACTCTGCTACTTCAGAGATGAGTGCAGCACAAATCCTTTCAGGAGGCAGTGACTGTACTGAGAACACGCAATGACATTAATGCTGCTTAAAATGCTGGCATTATATGCTGGCATTATATCTGGCTCAGAGGTAATATGAGTCACGACAGAAAAATCAGACTGAGGAAAGGTAAGGAGTTTTTAGGCAGAGAAAGCTGTCTCAGGTGGTAAACATGCAGGACACACAAGTCTCTCCCAGCACCGCAGAACCGTATGGGGTCCCACCAAGAAGTCAAAGGGGTGAATCAGGGACATGCTGCACATGGACCAAAGAGCAACTGTTAAAATAAAAACCACAAAATAAAGAGCATGCCACTTGTTCTGTGAGGTTTATATTCATGTAGTTCTCTGTGATGGTAATCTGCTTCTGGCAATAGCTTTTCATGTGTTCCAGACAGCTGTTTTACAGAGACCTTCAGCAGTAAAGAACGTTTGTCCATCGGTAACTTCTGATGAAAGCATTAATTAGCCCACAGATTCTAGTATTAGTAGACTTAAGTAGCTGAGTTTAAATGTACCAATAACCTCTTCAGTGAGCTATGCCACCCATCTGCAAAGTCAGAAAAATAATTGCGGAAGGAATCTACTCTGCTTTCTGTCAAAATCCCCTTTCTTCCTCTTGCAATTGGAAAATGGGTGAGAAAGCCTGTTTTCATTTTCCGGGATCACCTTTTTGTCTTTGAAGTCAGACTCAGGCTACCTAGCCTGTATTTGCTAAACAAAAAAATATGCACTGTTTCCTCCTGCCTGTGTGCTTTCTCACTGTTACTCTGCAGTTATTCTGTGCTATGGTCCAGGAGTGCTTGCTGACAGCCAGTTGCCACAGTGTTGGGCACTATTAAACAATGACCACCAAATTTGCATACCCAAAGAGATCAAGAAAAACAAGACAGCTGGTGAGATACATCCAGGGAGGACAGTACAAGGACATGGGAAGCAGCACCAGACAGTACGACAAGCACTGATTTCAGCAGATGAATGGCCACCTAGGCTGATTATTAGTGACCCTGGTCCTTGGAGGATGTTCTGTGTGTCAGGATCCCTGTATCTACAAGTCACTGAGACTGCTGGAGCTGGGTGCAGGTTCTGTAGTCTTTGCTTCAGAAGCAACTCTCAGGATTTGGTCCTCAGAATGCACAAGAATATAGAAAATTTCCTCATTCTCTTTGTGACCTTTAATTAGCATATTGAGTTCGCTGTGTAGCTGAATGAGATGTTTTCTTGGGGTGAGGTGAGGATGCATTCATTTTTTGTCACTGTGTTTTCTAGATGTCTCAGTCCACAGTGCCAGTTTTTCAACAGTCCCTGTTGAACAGTACCCACCTGTGGGTATCATATATATTACAGTGGCTGTTAGATGCCATCAGCTTGGAAGAAAACCACCTCATGCTCTGAGTTGTGGAATTATGTCTGATCTTTTATATCAGCTCTCCTATTTCTAAAAGTTAAAAATACTTGAAGTACCATGGTCTAACTGTCTATACAAGAAGAAAGTTCTCCATTAGCACTAAGCAACAATGAAATCTGCAGTGTCTTTATTTTAGTATGTTTCCTGGTTCTCTGTGATACAGACACTAATGAACTGTAACCTGGGAAACCACTGAAAGTCTGTTGACTTAATGTATATGAGAAGTTTTTCTAGATTTGGATGCCTTTCAGAAAACTAAAGAGACCTTCATCCTCCCACAGCCTCATGGTCTTCAGATTGTTCCCTTAGAGTAGCAAAGTTTCTTGAACTTCATGGAGCTAGTTTTATCTTTTTTACCTGTAGTGAAAGAACATCAGGAATCAGGAAATGGAAAAATCTCTAGTTAGCAAAATACCTTATGGAAAGTAGGAAGGATATTTTGCATTTTAAGAACTGGATCATGCAGAAGTTTCTAAATGCTGTATATACTTCTGTTAAAACTCATACTAATCAATTAATGCTAACTTTACCTTAACAGATAGCTGAACAGCAGGGAGAGAGAGGCTTCACTCAAAACTACCATGAAATGGACTTGCACTAAAACTGTAGGTTCCAAACCTATCTTTCTGGCCTTTGGCCATAGACATGTTGTCCTCCTTCCCTGACATTTCAGGAGCATTTCTGAACAGTTCTGCCCAGTCATTCTTCTCCTTGCTCCTAGTCTGTACAGCTACTTTCTCTGGACAAACTAGAAAGCATCTCTGTTTGGGGCAAAATCTGTCTTTGATTCCGCTCTTCTTCCACCAGCTCCTTCCAAAGGAGAGCTGGAGAAGAGAGGAAGTGCTACGGAAAGTGCAGTAAATTTTATGCCTTTGTTGTCATCTCTCCCACAAAACATCTGCTGCCTGTTGTGGCTGGCCAAGCCCTGGTCTTTAGGACAGCCTCCTCTCTGCATACAAAAAGATGTCTGCTCCTGCGAAAACATACCCAGCAGAACTTGACAGGGCAGAAAAGAGAGAACATCTGAGGAAAAAAATACGGTACCCACTGGGATGTCTAACAACCTGGCTCAAAGCACAACTCAGGACTAACTGAGCCTGCATCCTCCACCACAACCTCCCAGCAGCAGCAGACAGCTGAGCCTACTTCCCAGAGCTTCATTCTCCCTGGTCTACTCTCCCTGAATTCTTATTCCCAGGTAATCTCCTCAGTTACTAGCTAACCCAGTCATTTGCTATCTTTGTGTAAAGATTTGTCAGATCTATTACTCTGTCCCACCTGGGTCTATCTGAGTGCAAATCCATCTCTCTCAGTGGTAACTACTTAAATATCTGTGATTGCCGAATGTGACCCAAAGTCAACAGGACTGCAGTCTTTCTTACCTTATCTTTCTCCTCTTCTTTAGTTTAATTGGGATAAACTTACCTTACCCTGCCACTCTGACTCTCACTTTTGTCTTCGCCCAGGCTACGTCTCAGCCTGACAGGTTGTTTTTACTAGTACACTGCTAGCTACTTGTCTAATTCAAAATCCTTCTTAAAAACCATTTTCATTTGCTGCTATGTAGATACTTCATTTTCTCTTCCTCTTGCATTGTGTGAATGTCTTCTCTTTCTCATCTTTTAACTCTCAGCTCTTCAGCCTTACATCTCATCCTAGCTCTTTCATTCATTCTCAGAGGGCTCAACACATGCTTTTGGTCAGATTGCATGTCAGGATCCACTTACTTGAAGCCCTAATACTCATTGTATCTCTGTATCTTGTCCCTCACACTAGACAGCAGCTCCATGAAGTTCCACAGACATATTTAAAATCCCTTTTGTCAGTGTCACCAAAATGCTACCAGCTAACTAGGCTGCTGGTAGCCAGAGCCTCATGCCTCTGATAGTATGCAGAATGTTTCCACCAGATCCCTTATACTCCTATTTAGATGTCTGCATACTTTTGGATCTTATTTTACTATTTGATGTCAAGTTTGAGGTTGGGTTCAAAAATTTCCTTTTGATCTCTGCTTGCTGAGTACCCATTGCACTGAGAACCTAGCACATCACTTTTGGGCCTTTGGCATCAAGGTCATAAACAAGAATGGAAATTACAGTAAAAAAATGTTGCATGGGGAGCCAGTGGCAGCACTAACAACTGAGCAGAGGCATGCTGCCTTCTCTTCTTGCTGCTCATGCCTCACTATTTATTGCAGTACCTCTGTGATTCTGCACCTGCACACATGCAGCCAGTAGAATAGTAAGAACTGCCAGCATCTAGAGTTTCCCTTCTAATTAAAAGATCATACGGCTTTCTGCCAGCCAAATAGTTGTAAGCTCTTCATATACAAGAAGCTTTCACTTGAACTTAACAGCCACAATCCAATTTGCTCTATTGCAATAAGGTTTAAATTGTTCTTCCCATTCTTTTTACATCAGCAGCCATGGAATGTTTAGAAGACACAGATACCCTGTATGAGAGAGATTTGCAATGGGATATGGTAAGATTTTAATTTTTCCCCTTTAAAATGTCCTGGCAAGAGAAAATTACAAGGAGTTTTAGACACGTTTATCACATATCTCTCTACAACCAAACTAAGCTGATTTGTAGCCTTGGACACTAACCATCACTCTACTTTCAGGTTGCTGAGGACTGGATGCCAAAAGCTAGGTTGTCCCCAAAATAGAATATGCTTTAGGATTTCACACAGTTAAAGCAGAACAAGGTGAAAATGCACGGCTGGTCATATTTACAGTGGAATGCAACAACACACGAGAAAGAAAGGAAGGGGGGAAAGTCAAAGTTTAATGTTGTATAAGAGAAGATATCTTGTTTGTATTGAAGAGAAGGGAGAGACAGAACTAAGATGTAAGAGGTTGTGTAGAAGACAGAAAAAAGAAGTGCATTTTCCCCAGCTTGAAAGCTATGCTGTAGGCATTAAGAAACCTCCACGCTTTATGTGTAATGAATATTTTTCTTTGATGTTTCTTTAGAAAACCTAGTCTAGGGTGCTGACCACTGAAATAAACCTCTTACATTTCGAGGGCTATTTTTACAATCTCTTTATGATTGGAGTAACCTCACTTAAAGGATTACAGGGGTTACTTCATGTCTTTGTAACCAAATGCATTCTGGCAAAGGTCAGAATGATCCAAAGTCAACTGTTATCTTTAGCTTTCATTGTTAATCGTTCCCCAAACCTTTGTTCCTTAATTGTCACTGGGGAATCTTATATGCAGGGTTCCTTTTTTAGTGCCTAGCTTATCAGCAAGATGTGCATTATCAAATACAGAAAACATTGCTAAGAACCTGAAAGTAAATTTTATATAGCATTCACTTGATTTCTACAATGTTATGCTTATTTGCTTAGTGTTTGTAACCATGTTATAGTAAAGCAATTTAAAAGGGAAGACACGCAGGCTACTCTATTTTAAAAAGGATGGATGCTCCGTAAGTGAAAGAATTCACAGCCTACATTGAGGCATTTAGACAAGCTAAAGACAAATGAGCAATGTAAAATATTTTTCTGATTATTTTGGGCTAATCCAATGTAGAAACGATGCAGATATTTGTAGGTTTCATATTAAATACAAGTCTCAGCTAATTACTAGCAAACATCAGAAAATTCAGTAGTGATTGATTACAATCCTATACTAAAGCTCTATACTGCTTTGCATGAAAAATGTAATTGTGGAGAGTCTACTTTGTAAAAGACAGTCCAAGTGCCATAGCATGAATTGCTGTAATGTTGTACAGGACTACTTAGTGTCTGTGCACAGCTCTTGCCTTCTGTAAGACTGTCTCACAGTACCTTTCTGCACCTTGCATCATAGGACCTCTCCAAGTGTCACCTGAGGTTCACCTTTTGCTGAGTTGCTTTAAACATGGAAAAAAAGAGGATGCAAGGTCCCCTGTGCTGTTCTCATATTGCCCAAGCTAAGGTATGCTTCCAGGGGAAGTCGTGGGTGGCAAAGGATGAGCATGATTGCATAACATGTAATCTGGCACCTAGATATGCTTATGTTCATCTGCCACATCTAATTATAGGCATTCTTCTTCCTGCATGTAGCTCCTTCACTCCCAAAGGTTTCAGGTAAGTGTTTCCTCTAACACACTCCAGTTCAAACTATTTGATCTGGGAGAAAAAATTGCACCAAGAAATTGTTCTCCTGCACTGAATTAACTACAGCAAAGAGGTTCAATTTTAAGTTCGAATCAAATTATAAGCTCATCCTCTGCCTACACAGTCACTTTACATGAAATGCTCACAGAATTCAGAATGACTGGGGTGGAAGGGTTCTCTAGAGGTCATCTTGTCCAAATCCTATGCTCAAGCAGGATCATCATGTCCAGGACTGTGTCTGGTCAGCTTTTGGATATCTCTAAACGTCTCTGTGGAGAATCTACAACCTTCTATGGGCAACCTGTTCTACTGTTTCACTATCCTCACAGCAAAAAAGTCATTCCTGATGTTCAGACATCTTACTGTGTTTCAGTGTGTGTCCATTGCTTCTTGTCCTGTCACTGGGCATCACTGAAAAGAGTCTGTCTCTGTTCTCTTTGCAACCTCATTCAGGTCTTTATAGACACTGATAAGATTTCTTCTGAACCTGCTCTTCTCCAGGCTGAACAGTCCCAGCTCTCTCAGCCATTCCTAATAGGAGAGTTGTCCAGTCCTTTACATGCCTAAGTGATCCTTTGTGGACTTTTTCATGTATGTGGTTTGTACTAGGGAGAACTGGACACAGTACTGCAGATGTGGCCTCACCAGTGCTGAGTAGAAGGGAAGAATCACCTCCCTACATCTGTTGGCAACACTCCTGTTAATGCAGCCTAGGATACCATTAGCTGTCTTGCTGGTAAATGCATATTGCAGTGCAGGCTCCTGTTCAAAACAGAGTCCATCTCCACACCTTTGGGAGTGAAGGAGCCACCTGCAGGAAAAATGCCTATAATTAGATGTGGCAGATGAACACAAGCATATGGACCCAGAGAACATCTGGGTCTTTCTCTGAAAAACTGTACTGGTGCCAGGGGTTATTCCTCCCCAGATGCAGGACTTTGCTCTTCTTCTGGCTGAACTTTATGAGGTTCCTGTAAGCTCATTTCTTCTTCCTTTTGAGGTCCCTCTGGATGCAGCACAACCCCCTGGTTTATCAGCTACTTCTTCCAGTTTTGTGTCATCCACAACTTTCTGAGAGTAAACTCTGCCCCATCATCAAGATCATTAATGAAGGTGTTGAATAGGATTAGACCCACTACTGACCTATATCTCTAGTTACTGGCATCCAACTAGCTCTCTTTGGAGAGCTATTCAGCTAGTTTTTAATTCACTGCACTGTCTATTCATCCATCCCATCATCACCATTTCCATAAGGATCTTTAGGGAGACTGTGCCAAAAGCTTTAATGAAATTGAGGTGAACAACATTCATTGCTCTCAAGTCTCATGCACCAAGACTGTCATTTCATCATAGAAGGTTGCTAAAGCATGACTTCCCCATGGAAATCTTCTCCAAGGTCAATTCATTTGTCTTTCAAAAGCAACAGTAATGCACTTTCCTTCATTAAGCACAACTGGATCAGACTCTTTAATAAAGACCATTCTATTTCCTGCATTAATTTCTTCTTTTGTCAAATTTTCCATGCTATTTCTATGTTCTCTATGATACCCCTGTGAGATATTCTGGTTTCATAGCAAATATCCAATGAGGAAATTTCTAAGCTGTCTTTATTTACTGAAGAGACTGTATCTTTTGTCAATATGTACTTTAGGCAGGTTTATTATCCAAGAGACGGAAAGGTTCCAGCCTCATAGTTAAATATGTAATTAAGAAGCTTTTAAAGGATGGCTGTTCTCAATTCACCTTGGGGGTAACAGATACTTCTTAAGTAAGAAGACCAAGAGTTAGGTATTAGGACCATTACAACCTATTCCTTCAATATATTCTGCTGGTCATTTATATACTTTTTTGAAAGGTGATTTCTAAGTACTGAACAAAAATCTTTTGCAAGCCACTTGCCTCTTGTGAGGATCTGTTTGTGCAATGGAAGTATATATAGATCACTATAAGGTTTTCTAAAATCCCTCCTTGCAGCTGGAAGATGACCTCACTGACAAAGCAACCCACAGACTCTGCATTAGCAATCTGTGAGAGCTAACCTTACTGACAGCACACTGCAGAAGTCTGTTAAATCAAATAAGTCCAGGTGAGGGTAAACTGTCACTAATTTATCTCTAACAAATGGACTTAGCCAGTCCTTGACCCAAATACAGGTATTTCAGCAGTAGCTATTACTACTTTATTTGTGTTTTTATCTTGCTGCTCATCACCGTAGCATTTAAATATTACAAAATATGCAAGCACTAACAAAGTCCTGAGGGGATTTAAAACTCCTGTTGACAGCATTTAAACAATTCTGTGGCCTCCTTTGAGGATGCAGTGCTGTCTGCTTACTGCTCAAGAACCAAAATCATTTATTGCCTGTAAGTTTTAGGACAAGCTCCATAGATCATTGTAATCATTCTCAAGTGCGCTCAAGAGACTGCAGGAGAATATACAGTAAGAACATTTCCTACCATGTATCTGTCATGGTTTATCATCATAAACTGTTAAGATAGTGCTTATGTACTAAAGATACCTAAGGACTGATAAATGCTATACTAATTTAAAAGAATCCAAACTGTTTTGTTTTTGTTTTTGTTTTTTTTTGGTAGTTTTTTTGTTTGGTTGGTTGGTTGGTTTTTGCTTTTGCTTTTTTTCACTCACTGCTGACGTCTGTCAGATTGGAGACCTGAAAGAGTCTTCTATCAGGGTTTCTGAGGCCGTAGAATAAAAATGATGATAATTTTCAAATATATTTCTACCTATGTAAGCAGGATACATGCACTGGTGCACAATTTGCATCGGCTATTGCAAAGAATGCATCAGCCTGCAGCACCATGAAGGTGCTCTGCACAACCAGCACAGAACTATGGAACAAGCAGCTTCAGCCCAATGGCGTCACACCAGGATGGTCACATATGTGTTTCATCTTGGGAAGATATTTTTCAGTCCTTCTCCCACCTGATCTTTTGCCTTCCTGTCCTACAAATACATTGCTGCTAGCCTCACCTGCCCCAGAATTGCAGACCTAATCTCCCAGAACAACCTGAAAAGAAAACTTCAGCAATATAGTTTTACTCTGTCCATGTATCCGTCCTTCCATGGCACAGGTATTGTTACCCATGAGGTATCAAAAGGCTGCCCCCAGTGAGACTTAACTCATCTTCCCTTTATATTCAGCACTATGAACTGCCTCAGGGAATAGAAAAGAACAGCATAAGCAGGGTCCCACTACATCCCTTCCTGTTTTCAAACAGAAGATGAAGGAAGGTAAAGAAAGAGGAGGAAATCAGACAATATAATCAGTTCCATTAGAAGATCCTATACAGCTTCATCTGAATCGTAATTACAGCAGATGATGGTCTTCTGATGCTGTAACATTTGTCTTACATATTCATTTTGTTCTTCCCACTTTTTCTGTCCTAGTCCTCTCTACAGCCCTGTACATATCTGATATAGCCTTCGGTAGAGAATAGGCAGAACCAGTCAGTACAGACTGCTTCCCAATTATGAAGGCAATGCCCATGCAATTGCCTACATTGTTGGCATTCCAGATCAGCAACACAATTTGAACAGAAACTTAATTTGTTGAACTGTGGTCTGCTTCACAAGAGCAATATCTCGTCCAGTCACTGGTGGAATTCCTCAGAACCAGTTCTCTTTAATGCTTTCGTAAATGCACTGGATAGAAGACTTGAGGGTATACTAAGTAAGTCTATGGATGACAGTAAACCAGGAGAAGCTGTTGACTCCCTTGAGGGTGGAGAGGCATCACAAAGAGATGCTAATAAATTAAAGGGCTAGGCAATCACCAACCACATGACATTTAATAAGAGCAAGTGATGAATTCTGCGCCAGGGAGGGAACAACCCTGGCCACATGTACAGGCTGGGGGATATGAGACTGGAAAAGTGATCTGGTCATTCTGGTAGATGGAAGCTGACATGAGCCAATAGTGTGCCTTTGCAGCCATAGGGCCAACTGTCCCCTGGGGTGCACCAGGCCCACCACTGCCAGTGGGTGAGGGGAGGGGTTGTCTCATGCTGCTCTGCTCTGTGCAGCCTCACCTTGAGCAGGCGCAGGTGCAGATGTCTTCTTATATTTAAGAAGGACATAAATGCATTAAAGAGCATCCAAAAGAGGGCTATGAAAGCCGTAAAATATCTAGAGGCTAAGACATCTAAGAAGCTACTGCTGCTCCTTGGTTTGTGCAGCCCAGAGCAGAGAGGGCTGAGGGGAAGCCTCATGGTGGCTGCAGCTCCTCACAGGGAGCAGAGGGGTAGCTGAGCTCTGCTCTCTGATGACAGTGACAGGACCTGGGGGAATGGCATGGAGCTGTGTCAGGGGAGGGCCAGGTTGGGTGTTAAGAAAAGGTCCTGCACCAGAGGGCTGAGGGCATGGAACAGGTTCCTCAGGGTAATGTGCACAGCTCCAAGCTGCCAGATTTTGAGGTGCATTTGGACAGTGCTCTCAGACACTGAGTTTGAATGCTGGGTGGTCCAATACGAAGCCAGGAGTTGGACTCGGTGATCCTTGTGGGTTCCTTCAAACTCAGGATATTATGCTGTACCCCAACTGGTCTGCAAAAAGTAAAGTTTGGCACTTGCAGCGTAGTTGATATCAGAAACTTGCAGATAACTGGAGCTTTATGTACTAAAGAATAGAAGGAGTTCCAGAAATGCATCCCCGGTATATTTGAAAGCCTCAGGAGGAAATGGCCCGAGCACTAACTTTCTACTTGCTTTTGGACTGGGCAGTGATAAGCGAAAGAAGTCATAAACTAAAACGTTCCATGCTGGGTATCAAGAACTGGGTCAATTCTGCTTAGATTAGGAGTAAATAAACCTCTGCTTTCCTGATGTTTATCCTCAGCTCCAGGAGAGTCTCCAAGGTGTAATTACTCAGGCCTGTCTCATGCAAGCTGAATAGACTAAGCTGCTCATACTCCCGGAGTGGGAAAAGCAGGTGGATAGCAGCAGCACAGCAGGACAGGCACTGCCTGAGCTGCCAAGGGATGGAGTGTGCAGGGGCCAAGTGGAGCCAAGACGCTGAGCAGAGCAGTGCCAGCATGCACAGACCAGTAGGCAGAGACGTGGCTGAAAGCTTTTCATTTAGCCGAAGCACTTCCTTTGCTGCTTATTAAATTGATTACAATTTAATGCTTTATTGGATTTAGTGCTTTGATCTTAGGTTCAATACAAAGAAAATGAGATAGGGATACTGTTAGTTACTGTGAGATAAAATGAAAGAATGGAGCTCAGTGAAAATTCGAAGGCTTCTTTTCTCTTAGTGTTTGATTAAGGGTAATGTTTCAGACTGATGTTTACAAGTAAACAGTTTAATTGAGACTCAATTATATAGTAACTGTATCTATCTAAATAATGGATTTTAATCACCCTGACTCTGCACTGTCCAGGTTCTCAAGCTGTATTTGAAAGATGGAGCAAAAGAGCAGAGTAAGAGCCCCTTGTTTTCTCTGCTTCAAGCCATATAGGAGCAGTGATTCCCCTAATCATCAATTAAAATTCATTGGCTTTGCTTACGTAGATGGTCCAGCACAGCTCCAAACCTGCATGGCCTTTCTCTGCCTCTTATTCACTGAGTCCTCCCTCATGCAGCAGCTCTCTGCTGCAGCCTTCCCATCTGTACTTTGGGTTAAAAGCATTTCCTTGTTTGGTGATAATTATATCAGTCGCAGCAGAAGTAGCATTTAAGAACTAATTCTTAAATCAAAACAAGACTTAATACAAATTATCTTTTAAATATCCAAATAAAATTAGGGAGAAGTTTATATATACATATGCAATTAAAACATGGGACAGCACTGCCACAAGCTTCATGTTTTAGAGGAAATTCTAGTCTCCAGAGGGTTCACTCTGCCATTTGATGCATAATTACTGTTACAGCCTGAGGAGCAGTAAACATTCTCCACACACTTGGATGTGCCAAATAATTTTTTTTTATTATTTGACACTTTCAGGGCAATAACAGAAGTTCTCAACCAACCAGCCATGCAAGATGGAGAAGATGGAAGAGAAATATTACTAGCGTATGTATCAGATTCGCATTTCCATAGCATTGGCTGTAACTATCTGAGCATCAACTAAAGAGGCAGTGGTCTAAGTTACCCTCAAAGCATAGCACAGAAATATAGATACAATCCAAGCATTTCAGTTGTGAGGCTCCAGCTCCAGCCTCCTTCTGCCTTTCAAGGTAACTCAACTTTAACAAAAGTACTCACCAAGTTAATGTTGCAGAGGTTTTGTTTTTCTCCCAAATGCTGAAATTAAAGAGAACAAAACACAGGTTTGGACCTTTGGTCCAGAAGAAGTGTATTTGTTGATCATTATGGAACAGCACATGAGCCTGATCAGAGTCAAGCAAAAGGGTATAGTGACCACAGAACAGATAATGTAACATCAGGACAGCTTTTGTTTTTCAATACATGGAGATCAGTTGCATGTTCAGCACTGCACATTCCCAGACAGTCTCAAGCCATACACATAACTTGAGAACAAAGATTTTAGTCAGATATATTACTGAGAAAGATTGATAGGATGATTGATATAGATGGATCGTCTGTTTGTGCTCTTTGGTCACCAGAAAAGTAGCTTTCTTGTTTGCACTGGTTTTCACCCAGTCTTTCTGGGTTTTTATGCTCAGAGTGAGCCATGACTGCAGAAAGAATGGAAAACCTAATAATTTAAAATATGTGTTATAAACTTCGCTACTATATGAATCTATGAATAATAGATAACATCTAAAAAGACAACCACAAAAAATAATCTGACAAGGCTGGAACTCTTGTTATTTCTTCAAGTACTGACTGCCTTACTGTCCAACTCCTTGTGACTCAGAGGAAACACACAGAAAACAGACCCTTAATACTTCAACAGTCTACAGTCAAAACTAAATTTTACTTAGGAACTGGGAAGTAAGAGACAAGGAGACAAAAAATTAGCCAAAAAGCTCAAACAAACTCATGGGTAACACAAGACCATATCCTCACTAGACTTGTCTTCACAGCTGATTAAAAAGATATGAAGCTGAGGCCGTATCAACCTACATTGGTGAGTTTCCTGGAGAGTCTTCACAGTGATTTATACCCTCATAAGGTTATAGCTAGATTGGTTTGCCTAAAGAGGAAAACAATCACATCTGTTTACTCCGCAGAACTGATTCAGTTTAAACCGTCCACAAACACAAAGGCTTTTCCTGAGCCCAAATGCATCTCTATAGGTGATTTTAAGTAAATTTTATAACCTATTGAGCTAATTAAATGAAGATATTTCCTTCTATAGCAGAACTAGTTTATTATTGGAACTTATGTGCTTTATTTTCCAGGACTGCTGATCAAACAAGAGAAACTTGTCTTCTTTCCACAAGGAGACTTGCAGCATGGTTAGCAGTGTCTTGCTGGAATTAAGAGAAGCATAAGACTCCCGACTTTTGTAAAAGATTGTGTTGAGATTAGCACAAAAAGAGAATTCTGGAGAGAACTTTGAGGATGCTTTTATGTCTCTGCAAAAGTTAGGTTCAGGTCTGTTAACTCAGTGTCAGTATCCAACCCCCCCAGTGTAAAGAAAGTGCAAAGAAAGTTGAACAATACAACATACTAATCTTTCTAGAGACCTCTTTTAAGCCTAAGTTAAATCACAAGGAAGATGAATTGGATACTTTAACCTAAGGACTAAATTCAAAGGGGAACTAATTAGTCAATTAGTCAGCAGCAGGTAGAACTCACATTTCTGGGGAGAGTGTTGGGGAGTCCTCACATAATGCCATAGAGGTGTAGAAAGTAGAACTGGGTTCATAGGAAATGGGAAAAGCAAGCAAAGGGCTGTCTGAGCAAAGTCAACAGGGAAGGCGAACGAGAACACGTAGTTTTATCTGGTCAGAAACCTCAGCTGGGACCTCATTGTTCAGATTGGCTATTTAAAGCCAGAAAGAAACAATTATCCATCTGACTAGTTAAATAATTTCAAACAACCACTTTTGGCTGATTTGGAGTGAGAGCTTGAACTCCTTGATGCAAGACTTTTTCCAAGGTCTGCAATCTTTCTATTTATCAAAGACAGTGTAGGAGAAATTCTAGTCCCTAAAAGACAGAATCCTCCATCACCAAATACTTTCCCTACCAAAGTTTGTTATATACCCCACAAGAGAAAATGGGAGTGCAACTCTGTGGCTTGCTGAGGAAATCCATTGCACAGACAGATCAGGAAATTCCCCAAATCCTCATCCCTGCTCCAAAGCAAGGCAAAAAAGTCAAACTAGTACATTGCCAACAGAGTAGAAAAGGAAGAATTTGAGTCCTTCTAGGCAGAGGAAGAAACTGAGTTTATGCTACAGGCAAACACTCCAGCCACAAATGAAGAAATTCTGGCAGAAACCTGTTCAATAGGTGTTCCAAGCATTCTGCCTATAGTGGGTTAGCAGTGTCCAACAGTTGAACTCCCACCATCAGCTTGCTTTCTCTCTTCCTCCACGCACCATTAGAAGATAGAGAAAATTGGAAAAAAACACATCAAAAGTAAGAGAACAATAAAGCTTATGGGGTGAAATAAATACAGGGAGATCACTTACCACAACAAGAAAAATATACTTGACATGGAAGAAAATTACTTAATATGTTAGCAATTATAATAGATGTTTATTTACTAATTCAGGTAGTGAGAAAGGAGACAGATACTAAGCCTACATCTTTTCTTTCTCTTTCTACAGGCTGAGATTCTCTGTTTCACTCCAGACTCCTGCCCTCACCCTGAGCAGTGCTGGGGAGTTTCCCTGCTCCTCTTTCCTTCTCACACTTCTCCTCTACTCTGGTGTGCGTTCTCCATTAGCAGCAGTGAGATCCACTCCAGTTCTTGGAGAACTTCTCTTGACCTTGGTGTTCCCTCTTCCTCTCTGTGGGACTTTCTTCCCTTTCTTAAATGTGTTTTCACAGAGCTGTGACCAGCTTGGCTGATGGGCTCACCTGTGCCACGCAGTGAATCCATCAAAGAGCAGCTGCAACAGCTTATGTTCCACTCCAAACTCTGCTCACAGAGGCAACCTCTGCAGATTCCCCAGTACAGAACTCTTGCCACCTACACCCAATACACCTCTAGAGCAAGCCTCTGAGTAATCTGGTTTTCATAGCAGCACCATATGGGCTGCCATGGAGAAAATTAATTCTAAACCAGTACAGCCTGTCACATAAACAAAGCAGTTTTCTGGTTTAGCCCTAGCAAAAATATTTTTTGAAGGCTTGTGTAGAACATCTTAGTAACAGATGCAGTACCTGTGGAGGTTAGAAACCTCCAAGGTTAAGAAAGAGCTTAGCAGGAAGAGAAAAAAAGAGATGCACCCCATTCCTGCAATTTGGAAACAGGACAACAAAATCCTGCCTTGCTTTTCTCTGAGTCTTGACCCTACATCACTCTTCTGATGCAGTGCTTACTTGTTAGAGGATGCTTGCATAAATGCATTAAAACATCAGACACTGGCATTTGCTAGCCTAGCAGGGCAGAGATTCTAGCAAGTGAGGTTCAGAAATGGTGCCAAAACGATGTGGAGAAGTAGATGAGTTTTGCTCAGCCTCATCTGCTGTGCCCTGCACCAGTCTGAGGGAAGCAGATCCAGCTCAGCCCAGGGCCTTGGCGCTGGCAGGCAGCACTACTGGCCATGAGGTTTGGCATAGAGTATGAGCTACAGCTGGGCAGCATCTGTGTTATATAGATAACCTGATGTGGAAACCTCTGCTTGTTATATTCTTTTCTGCCTTCTTTCTGTCTGTTTGAAAAGCTTTGTAGTGATTAGGAAATCGAGTTCCCTTGAGAGGAAGGATGTGAATGTGCAAATGTCTAACTAAAAATGAAATTTACTTCCTCTTTGCGGGTGAGATGGAAAGCTATTACTTTCTGTGCTCCTGAAGGATGCATCTCATTTATGCATTGCTCAATTTGAGGTTTCATTACAGTCTTGAGGTTCAGTGGGAAGCTGCTAAAATTGAGCAATGCCAATGGCACATCTGAGTGAACCTAACAGAATTCAGATTATGAACGAAAGTCACAAATATTATTCTCATTCAACTTTCATGAAACAAATACAATAATGCCAATGGCTTTTCCTTTACCACTGTGGACTATAAGGAACAAATTGCTGTATCTAGACAGTGTAGAGAACAAGGCCTGGCATATCCAAACAGGGATGGGATCTGTTGAGCCTACCACTGGACTAAGTGGAAAGTCAGCTAACAGATGATGCTCAGTACAGGAATACAGATGTGATCAAAGTTGTCTCTTTTGGCCCTTCCCATTTAGTTTCCTCTAGATGAATCCCACATGCAATGTGAAGGAAAGGACAAGCAAGATATTACAAATTAAGAGGGTGGAAAGGCTTGTTCAGCATGTGGGCAAACACCTCTTCCCCCAAGCTGTAATCTGGATCTTCCCATCAGTTAATCTCTTCTGCAAACACTATCACATCTATCTCATTTTGGAGACAAGGAAATGGAGTCACAAAAGGTAAATCAGCTACAGAAGGACATTCACTGCTGCCCATCACTGCAGTGGTAGAGCCAGAAATAAAGGATTAGCATTCGGGATCTGCTGATGGCACAACATCGTAATCATTAATTGATATGAGCCTCCATTATTTCCTGCCAGTAGAGCCTAAGGCAAAAGGCTTACTACTGACAATATCAGATGTGCCTCCTGGTGAGCCATGTGATGTGAATCCATTGGGTTTTGGTACTGTTGTGTTTTACAGATGTCACGTCTGCTTCATTTGCAAGACCTGTCAGCTGAGAGCCACTGCTAGCTCCCCACAAAGCATGCAAAGCTCAAGCACCCACTTCCTGCAGGTACTGCCAGAGCCCAGTGCATGAGCCTCAGAAGCTGATCTCTCAACACTGAAGGGCTGAAGCACTAAGGTTGTTTTTTCCTCTCCTACATTTATTGCACCATTTATATTTAGGCTCTAAAAATAACAACAGAAAGCAGTACCGATTTGTTGTGTGTGAATAACTGTGGCAATAAGAAGCACAAACCACTGACTTTACAGAGGATGTCTGAGCAATAAGCGCTTCCCATTTTCTGTTTCTGTGGGGAAGAAGCCTTGCAGACTTCCATAAAGGAAAATAATCAGAAATAATTAACAGAAATAACTTAGGCTGCATTTAATTTTGGTACCAAATAGCACTGAAATCAGGCTCATGCTGTCAACTTTCCCCAGAAGCCCTAGCACAAAGGGGAGAGCCATTCGTTCAGGTGTAGTTGTCTACCTGCTTTCAGGGTGTACTTTGCTTCACTGAGATCTAAAGATCTTTTGGACATCTAAAATAAGGCGTATGATTCATGCAGCCCTTTTACAAGTCAGCAGGCCAAATCTGTGCAGCACTTCGTAGTCTTAAGAGAATGTTAGTACAGGGAGTTGTGTTTAATTCAAAATATTTTAAATCGTGGGACTTATGTTATTTCAGCAGTGATAATTTTAGAGCAAAGGCATATGTCATCCAGCATGGTGTGAGGGCATGCAGGAATGTTTGAGGAAGCAGGGCTTGCTGGAGCAGGTCAGAGGACTGAGGACAGAGCCAGATGTCGTGCAGCGTCTTCCATCCTGTCTGCTATGGATAGTACCTGGGGCATCATCCCTTAGCCATACAGGCTGCCAACTGGTGTAGCCCAGCCATAGCCGGGAGGAAGCTGCCAATTAAGTGATAAAGATAATTACTATCCGGTGCTTAAGCCCACTAATGGATGCTGTTTTATTTGGCTGTGTGGACAGAGAGCCTCATATCCAAATACTTCCGCTAAATGCAGCTATATCTCAGCAAAAGATGGAATAGCCCTAAGAAGTGCAGATAACATTATTTCCTGAAGATCCCAAAGCTCATGGATATTTTTAACCTTACTTTCTCCCTTCCTCAATTTCTTATCAGCAAAAAACAGGATTTTAGGAACCCATCATTGCTTAGGGACAGGGCAATCAGTTCACTGCAGTCCACACAGCATGGAGAGGACAATAAGAACCACGAGAAAGCCTGCCCAGAAGACCCTACTTCTGCTTTCAGGGGGAACTTGAAGAGCAAACAGGAAATAAAGCTGCAAACTCTACTGTGAATAACAAGAGCAAACTTCAAATTATGAACTGGGTCCTGTGCTCTGTGACGCTGTTTTTAATTCTAGTACAGATACTCAAACAGCATGGAGCAGTAACCTGGATTCACTCCACCACACTTCAGCCATGTGACTGAGTCAAATAAGGTAGGAGCGCAATCAGACCTAGCTTCTGCTGCTAATGAAGGGAATGCAGCACACCTTTGTAAGATCCACCTAAAACCTCCATTAGGTTAGATGGCAAAAGATTTATCCAGAACTGAAGGGTGGCTGATTTTTGCATCTGATATGATCTTTTCAGGCTGTCTTTCTGAGAAAGGTCATAGCTGAATGATAGCAGAACCAGCAGCATGCCAGACACAAATGTGCCGCTGCGTGTAGCCCAACAAAAGAAACACATTTTTTTCCCAGGCAAAACGTAAAAGGCAATCAGAGAACAGAAAATGACTTTCTCACACAATTCCACTTTTCATAATCTGAAAAACTATTAGCAATTGCAGGCCCTTACAAAACCCAATGCTTTCTCTGTGATATACGTGTATATATATATATATATATAAAAGAAGTTGCTGAATAGAGTTTGCAAAAAGTTTTGAGCAGCTCTTTGCTTGAGAACATGCCCACCTCAAAGCAGAGCTAAGTAGGTTGCTCTGTTGCAGGCTGTCACAGATTTCTTCACCTGATGTTGCCTTTAAAAAGGCCAAAAGAGGGTATTGCTATTAACAGCAAATAATACATGTGGATGTTCCCTGCCATCTTTTTGATGTTGTTCTTACAGAATGATTTCTAGAAAAAAAAAAAAAAAACACCAGAAATCTTTTCAGAGACCGTCTCTGCAGAACTGGGGCACTGTGCAGCTGATGGCTGAGAGCAGCCAGCAAGGCAGAGCAGAGTTTTGGGTGCGATGGACTTTTAGATTTTCACCTAACGCTTTCAATAGATTTGTGATGGATTAATGAAATGATGCTGGGGGGAAAGGAGAAAAACAATTGCTTTAATTGTCACAATTCTTCATTTTCTAGGAAAAATATCAAGCTACTTATTTTGTTTCTGAACATTCAAAATGTGTTTTCAGTGTGTGTATTACAGGATCTGCTCAGCTCATCTATTCAAAGATTAACTGCAGTCCTTGTTTAAGATCAGCACTGCAAGACCTTCATCACCACTGACCTTCCAACTCAACAAAGACTGGATTGTTTTTCACTGTGAGCTGAAGGCATCCTTTCACTCTAAGACACATATTGGATGAAAATACAAGCATTAATATAAATTCCTCACTAAAGAGAGAAGCTGACCTCATGACTCTCTCACTAGGTCCTCTGAACTGAATTCTGAATGCCAAAGCGGTACCTGCGCACATCTCCACAACACGAAGAAACCATAAGCCTCTGCCCAGAAGCAGAACATGTTGTCTGTGCATGGGAAAATCTCCAGGCAGTATTGGGAAGTGAGATGAACTCTTAGAGCTGTTAAAGCCCTGGTACAATCCCCACAGGGAGAACATGCTTGCAAAAGAGCCCCTAGAGAGATCTAAACAGCGTAAGCATGCTGCTGGGAGACATCATGAGCTGATGTACAACTCAGCCTGAGCTGATGTCTGCGCCTTATGTTTTCATCTCCTAGGCAGATAGCTTTCATAACTTTAGAGATACAGCACTCAGGCAAGGAGGTATACAATACAGGAGAGATGCTTCAATAACACATGAAGTTGCTGCAAGGAAAAAGTGTTATGTGAAAAACCAGCAGCCATCAGAAATGCTGGAAGAAGGTTGCTTGCTGCAGTTTACATTCAGCCTAATAGTGGAGGTCAGGATAGCTACAGTGTTGAGTATAAAGGCTGAGGCTGACCAGAAATCTTTCTAAAATATTTCAACAGTATGTTTCAGCTAAATACTTTTCTGGATAAATCTCTGCTCATTTGGAAAAAAAAAAAAAAAAAAAAAAAAAATTCTTGGAAATTTAAGATCTAGATAAATTTGGATAAAGTGAGTAACTTTAGAGTTTCCAGAAATTCAGTTGCTGAGAATGAAGAGACAACAAAGTGATTTTTATGAATTTTATTTATAATTAGAATTAAAAAGAGATTTTCACTGTCTAAGCCAGCATTCACTTACCCAGCAGCCTTCTGGTTCTGTTCTCCCCACTACGGACCCTCTTTTCCTTCCGCAACCAAGACAAGTTTGTATAACTTGTGGAAAGTAGATGCCAGTGAGACTAAGTAGGGGTTTTTTTCTGAAAAGCCATACGTGACAAGAAGTAATACTGAAAAAAAGCAATAAAAATAAGAAAAAAAGGAAAAGCACTTGCTATGGCCCAGATTTCCTACATGCCTTTGCATCTATTTGGAGATTGAAGTACTGCATCTCCCTAGGTTCCTGGTGCATGCATGCAACTTCCATTTCTGTAATTACCATTTTGAGGATCTGTGAAGGCATACTGGCACAGCCTCATCTCTCAAAAGTGTGAGTACAAGAATATTCTATTTTTTTCCCAAGGGTTTAAACAGTGAAGCCTACGTGAAAAAAAAAAGGTTTCAAAATTTGCAGCAGTTTAAAATATTATGAAAGTTTAAATGTGCCAATGGTGCTAAATACTGTTCAGGCGACAAAACATACGCAGAGCAACATACATAGTTTAGAAAACTATACTGTGAGTTTGGGAGAGCGATATAATCAAATGCATCATGACCTTTTCACCTATGTTTCATGTGGATGAATGAGCAGATAGCTTATAAAAGATCACACAAATCTCATGATCTTTCAAGTGGTTAGGCTCTCTTTCAGCATCATCTACAGCATCACATCCTGAGTGAGGTGAGGTCCATAGGGCCATGCCCTTCCTTGTTCTTTCTTCTGTAAAGCACCTTCCATCTGATACCAAACTGTGAGACGAAAAAGTGATTGCTTTCTCAGTGGCAAACAGTCTGTTCCTGTTGCAAGCAGTATGAGTTAGATCCGTGATATCAGAGAGTCCCCCCCCGCACAGAGATATTGAGGGATAAAGCTTTAAAACAGCATCAGAGCAGCAACGTTTGGGGTTACCTTCCCTACAGAGCTCATGGCACAAAGTACAAGATTAAAGTATAGGCCAGAACATACCAAGACAGTTCTTCCATAAGATTTATCACCCTCATATTCCAAATTCTGCATTTTTTTCTGCTGTGGCTTTCTCTATCAAAGAGTAAAACAAAAACAACACCATCCTCTTCTGCTGATAAAATGTAACTTTAAACATGCTTTCATTTAATTTCTTATACGTAGCACTTCACAAAGTGTTACCTAACTTAGCACTGGGAAGGTGCCATATCAAAGTTGCGAAGTATTTCCACATGTAGTCAACAGTGACAGTGGGATAAAACTCAGCAGCTCCCCACTCACAGCAGCCCCATGTCAAATGGAAATAACCAGCAAAGATGAAGTAGTAGTTAGGAACTCAATGTTCCATTTAAAGGATGTGGAAGAACAGCCATAACACAGCCTACAAAGCTTCATACAGCCACTCAGACCATAACTGAAAAATGCAAATGACAAGCAGAGACTTACATAGTCTTTGGGGCACTAAACCCAATTCCCTCTACTTTATCATGTGAGAATCAAGAGGCTATCCTGTGACTTAGGAGCCGTGACACATCAGCCATCACTACAAAGCAAAAAGAAAAAAAAAACCAGAGCAACAAAAGCCTGACTGGATGTGTGTGTTTCAAAGTAATTGCTCACATGTCAGAGGGGACACATGCTCAGGATGGACTTAGAACATAGAATAGCAGAATATTGCAAATTGCTGATGTGACACCAAAACTACACTTCTTAGTTCTGCTATTACTGATATATATTTTTACATCTCTTTGGTATGATAAGTTTCAAAGGGGAGACAAGTCCCTGTTATAAATGTCAGATGACCCAGAGCTCACAGATCAGGAGGCAGAGTAGTAACTACAGGAAGTTTGTGGACCAACTTTTGCACCTGGTGACAACGATGTCAAAACAACTGATTTCCACAAGCACGAGGGGAGAAGTGTCCTTGGAGAACTGTATTGCAAACTCTACTCTTGTCCTCCTCTCCCTTCTCTCTTTCTCTAGTGGAGAGAAACAAGTGGAAAAGTTAAAAAAAAAAAAAAAAAAAGCGCAGATAAAACTGGATCCAGAGTGGAGGCTGATGATGAGGAACTGCCAACTGCGAAGAGTTTGAATGCATTTATTAAAAAGGAGAGAAGGAGGCTAACACAGAAAAGTAGAATAAAGTTTGAGGTGTGAAAATTTGCATGCCTGTACATTTATATAGATGATATGAGCAGGATCTAAAAAGTGGACGAAACTGAAAATTTCTGCACATATTTTAAAGGATCACACATTTCCAAACTCTACAGCATACAAGATGTTTTGACACTTTTAGCATCTCCAGCAGCAAAGAAATTTGCTGTAAGTATTGCAAACTGCAGAAGACCCAGTCAGACAAATGAGCAAATGACAGCTGGCTTTCTTATTAAACATTATGTAAAACTTCAACACATAGGCCTGCCATATTAAATCCTCCTTCAGGCTGCGTGGTTATGTGTGTAAGCCTAAAGCAGCTTTTGCTGGAAGTAAATGAAGCTAGCAAATCTATCCCGCAACTACATCAGAAAGCTAAAATACTAACGAGGCTCTAGCGGATGCTGCAATCAGCAACAGCAATCATCAGACTGCTTGGCCTCTCTTCCACTCCAGATGGCTTTTGGACATAACAAGTTTGGAAAAAAGGTGTAAGGAAAATCTTAAAGGACTCTCCAACAGCAGTGTCAATTTTCAAAGGAAGGGTCCTGGTATATTGGCAATACAATGAGGGGACTGTTCTTTGGATGGTTCCCATCACTCAGGTTTAGAGCAGACAGAAAGGGAAGAGGAAAAGCAACAGCAATGTCAGGCATGCAGGAGGTGAACGCAGTACTGGGAAACTCCCATCACTGGAGGAAAAGAAAGCAGGAGGAATATCCCAGCTCTCTTTCAGAGTCGTAGAGAAATATGGAGAGAAATATGGAGAGATCAAAGCTAGGCAAAAAAAGGAGATGAAAGCAGCAAAGCAAAAAGAAAAAAAAAAAAAATCAGAGCAGATATGAAGTTTCTCCATATTCATAAGCAAAGTGGAGAGGGCACACATCCTGTCTGGGGAACAGCCATGAAGGATCAGGCAAACCTCTCCCAGACAACCTACCAGAACCCTGCATGGCCTCTGGTTGTTCCTTCAAGTAGCAGGAAGGTCCTACATCTCCTTCTCCTTTTGTTACAGTAGCGTTTATCTGAGCTCCTGAACACAGGTGGCTGAGAAAGAACAGAGCCCTACTCTCCTCATTTGAAATTTCTAACTAAAGCCGTAACCAGTATAAATACAACTTGCGTTTTTCTTCTCCAAATCACAAAACATTTTACAGGAAGGTAATCATCTATTCTCAGCTTATGTATACAGGCACAAATTAGTAACTTGCTTTTCTAAGGTCAAGAAAGCAAGTAAGGAGACAGGAAGAGAGCCCAGCTCCAGGACCACCTTCCAGCTCAGCCAGGGGAGCTGAGAACTAAGAACAGACACACACACACATACTCTTGCCACCATCCCAGTTTTTCATGCCCTTCTGCATACAGGAAGTGATCAGATGTGGAAACAGAAGAGCCAAATTAAGCATAAATTAAGTTTCAATATCAAGGATACACCTTTCGCAGAGAATTCACGTTACCATTTAGCTGAGCAAATATTTGAATGGAGTGAAATCAACTGGCAATCGTCATGTGTTATTTGCAAGTGAACACATCAGATCTTTCTCTGCACTGAGAAAACAAATAATCAGACCCCCAAATTCGTGCATTTTCCCTTTAGAAAGAACCACATTGTGTTGTTACATCAGCAATTGAAATATGACAGGGCGCCTGTGTTTATACTCTGAAGTCATATACAGATTCCATCTGTTCAACATTTGGAGCAAATTTGCAGTGATTACTCAGGCTGAAAATTGCTTTGGAGTTTTGTCTGCTGTTACTTTATTTGAAATAAATCACTGATGTGGTATCTCACTTCTGAGCATACGGACGTGCACGTCAAAGTGAGAAGACAGCAGCAGAACTTTGGCTGTTCTGATTTTCAAGACAGTCAGGTGTTGACACTCACAGGATGTGTTTCTCATAGGCTGTGAAGAAACCTAAGAGATGAAGCTGTTGCTGAGGTGAGGAATTAATTTCTTGAAGTTTCATGTCTTCCAAAGATTCATTTCATGTTGGACAAGTCCTTCCCATGCCATGGGCTCCAGGCCAGAGCTGCCAATTATGAACGTCACTTAGCATCAGAGTTACAGCTGCACTGCCAAAGTGGTTGCCCAGTTGTCTGACAGAAGTCTCATTTAAATCAAGGTACAGATGATTCCCAGCTATTTGAGTTGAGCAGGTGCAGGCTTACATCCAAGCTTTGAATCAGCAATCTCTCTCTGAACCTGGTATAACTAAGACTGGATTTCAACAATCTCAAGGAGAACTAACGAACATTGGAGCTTTCTCCAGTTTTGCTGATTGGTCTCTAAAGCACAGTGATAGAGAGACTGAATTTCAGTTTCTGACCTGATACAGTGGAAACTGCAAAGGAGACAAATGAAATTCAATCATTCAAAATGCAGTTGAATATATTCAGCTGTGGCTTCAGAGAAAAGTCAGAGAGGAAGAATTTAGCTGATTGGATTTTTGAGCCAGAAACAACTCCTATTAAAATGCCAGATGTTCAACAGTAGTCACAAATAATAAGGGTTAAGCTCTCTATCACCATTATCCAATCCTTCAAAATCCTTGACTAATGGGAGGCTTTATATGTGAAGGTAGACCATTCTTCCACTGTCCTGCCTAACCCGTGAGATCAAGTGGAGTAAAACAAGATGACTAGCTACCCTAGCTAACAAATTAGTAGAGTGAGAGAACGAAAGTATGTATTGCTCTGAGAGCAGAGACAACTCTGGGGGCGGCAAGGGATGGGAAATGAGTTGGAGGGAGTTGGTATGCATTACCAACCCCTGATCCTCTGCAAAACTTGTTGACAATGCTAGTGCAGCCAGGCAGCTTTGGAAGATGAACAGCTTGGCTTGTACAAAAACCTGTTCTCTGGGCACCCACACCATGGAAACCAGCAAGCAGTTGGCTTCAGATGGATAAAAGGTTATTTCTATGGATGAAACACTCTCAACAATTAATGTGGCAAAGTTAGGCATCAGCTGAGCCCTAGCTGACACCCAGTGACTGCAGCATGACTTGTGAGACACTGAGAACATGACACCATCTGCTTATGATTTATGCTGAGCACACTACATATAGAAACAGATGGGAGGTGTCAGATTTGATAAGAATTGTTACGCTGGTGATTCCGTAGCACGTTATATAGCCCAGAGCATTACTTTTCCACACAGTTCTATAAAGTGGAGGGGATTTCATAGGAGCTCCATGTTACTGAGGGAATCATTCTTGCTATATTTGTATGGGACTAAGTTCTGTAGTACTGCAGCTGTGTTGGATCCCTGTTATCGTGCCTGATATGTTCAAGAAAGTCACATTTTCAAGTCCAATGTTCCTAAAATACAAATCCAAAGTGTCATTTACTGGGCTAGCTCTCAAGGTCAAACTGTAAACTTACTGAGATTGCATTCAAATTTGCTTTGAAGTGAATCTCAGATACCATTGCTCTCTAGCACTCCCATGCTTGCTGTTTTAAGTCTCAGCATTAGTGTTTTCCTTTATCCTTTCATGACTTCATGTAAAAGTTTAAGTTTCATGACTGTGGAAAAAGTTAATGATGCAAGTCAGATTGAAAAGAACAGAAATATCAGAAAGGATCTCTGGATATCTCTGATCTAATCTCCTACTCAAGGGAGGACTATTCTAACACTGGCACAGGTCAGCCGTGGCTTTGCCTAACGGAGTCTTGAAAACTTCCAGATCCAGAGACCACACAGACTCCCTGGGCAGTATATTCAGAAACTGAAATGCTAAAAGAACACAAACTGTGTACTGGCAAGCTTGGTTTATGATATTTAACACTAACACCTAATATAAACATGTTCAAGAAGTCTTCTAGTATAGATAAACTACAAGACCAATACCAATGGACTTATACTGAAATAATACAATGGGAATCAGATCTGTGCCACGCAAATGAAAGCACACACAATCCTACTTTAGATGGCATCATTCAGACAGATCCCGGCCTGTCCAGTACATTTCCTTAGGGCACACATTTGTTAGAAGACACAGACTAATAAATATTAGAACAAAATAGCCAAAAAGATTGCTACTCAGGAAAACAACTGTTAAAATCTAAGCTAAAGATGAACTTGAATATTATTTTGGTTAGAGTGCAGGTACAAAACTAAAAGCTTTAGAAAACCACTGTTATGAGAAACTTTCAGTCAACTCTCAAAAGCCTGACAATTTATTTTATCTGATTATCCAGAGGCATTCTGCAAGCAGTGTGTTCAAAGCTAATTTCACTTAAATAACAGTGATCTAGATCCGGCAATGGATGGGTCATAACGCTGCTGTGAGAAACCACAGCAGCAGGTGGTACCGCGTGATGGTCTGTCACTGCTCTGCAAGCTTCTGATCAGGATTTAAATGGGTAAAGCTAAGTTACCAGTCTTGCTGAAAGACTGAATGGAACAAAAGCCCATACACTTACAAACTTGGGTTAGCTCTACTACAAACAGTGTCAATGAAAACAGGTAAAGTGAGTGCAAGGGTGGGACACACCTTTCTGCTGCTCACAGTACATGGTAATAACCTTGCAGACAAAGTGTAACCAACTCAGGCACCAATTTCTAAATCTGTGAGAAATAAAATCCCTGTGCATGACATCTGAAACACTATATACTTCTGTGCTGATTGGTGAAAACCAGCCTTCCCCAGTGCCACAGCACACATGGCCACATAGTTCAGGCATCAAGGCCTGCATCAACATCCGTGCCAGACCCTAGAAGGACAGGTAAGAGAAGAGACATCGGTATGGACCATTCTGTGAGGAAAATGCTCACCACCGTGGAGCAGAAAAAGCAGAAAGGATTCTGAAAAGTTACCTACCAGTTTGATTGCATTGACCTGTTGGGGCAAGATCCAGTTCTGCACAGTAGAGACTGAGAACTCTGGCTGGACTCCACACAGACACAGCAGAAGCACGGGGTCTGGCAGGCAGGACACTTGATAGTGCTGACTGGCAGTTGCTGTCCCAGCAGTCACCATAGGAACTGGTTTCCAGCTGGAAACAGAGTCATGGGAAGCAGACACTGGCAAGGAAAATTTCCCATGTGTTGAGATGGAGAGAAGTTGCAACCTCAAGACAGATGCCCTTCCTTTCTGTTGCCTCTGTGCATAGTGCTGGTTTGCTTTTCCCTTTGCAAAGGTTGTGCTGACAGGCATGGAAAAAATGCACTGTGCAGTGCTCTTGCATATGCTCTCAGCACTCTGAACAATACGCTGAAGCACACTCCCATTCCTTCAGCACCATCCAGTTCCCTCAGTTCAGCTATACTGGGCCTGTACGCTAGCAAATAGAAGTGGCACAGTCCCTGGACACCTACACACGGACAGCCAGCATTAGATGGTAAAAGCTTTTTCTAGCCTCCTCTACACTTGTTGGGCATCTTGTAGTCAGGTCAGTGGAACAGAAACTCGATAAGAAACAGTTTCACACTTGGCCAAGTGTTGGAGTGGAGAGGAAACGCTTTCATTTCTTAATTTTCCCTTAAAATAATGTGTACGATCTGTTCCAGGAACACCCACCCAGTGAAAATCCCTCCAGAGGCCGCCTGCCAAAGCCTGTGAAAATCCCTTGTCCGCTATTTCAGACACAGCCTGTTCATGGGAACATAAATCTGCTGTCCTCACTGAAGAAGATTATTTGAGCTGGATTTAACGTGCCCAGGCACATCTTTCTTAACTTGGCTAAGACAACCACCTGCTCCTTCACGTGCATTCATTGCTCAGTATAGATCTCCAAATAGCATCGCCCATCCCACTGACAGCAGCTGCAGGGCTGCCCCATTGCTGCCTCTTCCCCCTGCCCATCATTGGTGCGAGGAAGCAGCTACTGCTCTCCATCTCTCTGAGTATTTTACCTTGGGATGCTGTTGAGCTAGAGTACTACCACTATCTCAGCTTGTCAAATGTGACACAGAGAACACTTCATGTTTAGGAAAGAAAGTAAAAAACAGCATGGCACAATTCCTACAAAACACAACAGAGATGACACCTATTGAAACTACACCTGTCTTGTATGCTCACAACTTTCTACAATGGGTTTTGTTTGCATAACTTCTGTCTGAAAGATCACACTAAGGGCAAAATATATTAGGAAGAGAATTCTGAATTTTATAGGACCATTTCCTCCAACATTGCAATTTGTACGGCATCAGGGCAGGGGAAAGCAGCAGGAATAAAAGCCATATTTTAGCACTTTTTCTGCTGACAGTGAATGTTTGAAGTGAAATTTCTACATTTTTGGGGATGCCAGAAAATTGGCATGCAGAGTCTTGGCACGAGATGATACTCTTTTTGCCCGTATGCATTTAAGAATGCTGCTCACCGCCAGCACCTCAAACCTCACTTCAACATGCTGCTGGTACCAACTCCACCTGCTGGAAACAACCTAGCACCCGAAGTGATTTCAAGTTTACTGACAGCAGTTCTTTATTGGAGAACTTAACTCTGCTAATATCCTTAGCGCACTATTTCTCACTTTTGCTACAGAATCAACCATCTCTTAGTGCTTTAATATCTTAAATCTTTTTGAATTATCTTATCAGAAGTCAATCACTGCTCTGATGCAAAGATTTAACTGTTAATGCTCTAGATACATCACGGTTTCTCCCCTTTAACCACGTACATCAGAAAAAGAGCAGCAGCAAAAATAGAAAGTTTATTCTATGTTCTTCAGTTTTTATATATATTCATTCAAACTGATCTAGTTATCTAGTTTGATATAAAGAAGATTAAATAATTACTTTTTTTTTTTTTTTTTTTTGCATTTCACTACAAATATTAAACCTCTATTCACGTTCTCATTTCCCTACTAAAGGATAATCAGATACCCACATTACCATTGTCTTACAGCAATTACTCATGGAGAACTTCACACGGTTTTTCAAGTTTTAAATCCACTACTTAGAAGACTCAGGAGTTTGAGGTGCAACAATCTTTTGCTAGATATCCAGCTTCAATTTAAAATTCAACCCAGTGGGAAAACTACCCTGTCAACTGCTATTGCACTCAGTTGTTAATTACCTTCACTGTTAATGTTTTGCATCTTACCTCGAGTGTAATTTCATTTCCAAGAGATGATGGGCTATTATCATCCCTTCAGATGCCAAGTCAAGCACTTTATTAGAAGTGTCACGATGTGGATGTTTATTAGTTGAATAAATTATCACTTAACATTCCCTATAAGCTTGCCATATATATATATATAGATAGATAATTTTTTTTTTTTTTTTAAATCACTCTTGCTTTCCTGGTCCCCAGCAGATAAAGAGGAAAAAGGGATAATGCTGAAATCTAAACAAGTCAATAGCAGAGTCAAGCAAGCTCTGAAGGGCTCTTGATACTCCAACCTCTGTCACTGACAATACTTTCTCCTGAGCACACACCAACATTTCTGCTTTTCCCCCAATGCTATTTAACAACAGCACAACAAGATGGTGTGCGTCTGAAAACCCAAATGCACCAGGGGCCAGAACAGGGAAGGATACATGCATGAAAAAAACAGTATTTAAATAGATAGAAAATTGCTCAGAGGAACTAATAAGGTATCTTGATGTGTTTCAAAGGATAAGAAATGATCATTATAATTTTCCCAGCATATTTTTAGTCAAATCAGAATTAATTACTTGCAGAAACAATTACTTGATTCACTAATCTGAGAATCAGATGTAATAGCGGGGGGTAAGTTATTCTCTCTGCTAAATGCTCTATTTTCTAGGTCTCTTTTAATATATCTCCTCTAACCAAAAGCATTCAACCACTGGAAATATTTGGAAATATTCCGTCTGCTGGGACATCTCCTATCTCCCAGGTTTTATCAGTATTGAGCAAATATTGACAATTTGGCAAGGATTTGTTATTGTTTGGGAAAAGGGAGCAATAGACAAAGTAAACACCTAGCAAATGGAACAAAATACGCTCTCATCATGTATAGCATGTGTTAAAATCACCCAGAGGATCTACAGCAGGTTTGCCACTCAGCATACATATGTTTCCATCATGGGTTACAAAACAGTCAGTGTTTATCCTGATGCAACTCAGTTAACAGCTCTGAAACTATTTGCTCACCAGTCACTGAAAGATAACATCTCCACACGTCAAAATCCTAACATCCTCTGCCACTGGGCATTTTATATATTTAACTTCAAAGCCCCTTCCTCTTTCTGCAGCACCCACCTGCTGATTTCCTCTCACAACTGCAGCAGCTACTCCCCTCCAGAACAGAGCACCACTTCAAGCACAAGGCACACTGTGCGCTTTTCCTGTTTACTTTTCCTGTTCACCCGATACTCACTACATCACTCTGCAACAACCTACGAGGGCACACAAACAGCAGTTCATTGCAAAGATGTTGAAGTGTGTATTTTTGCACCTGAATACCAGACCAGCCTGTTCCTTAACAAAAGATTCTGTGATCCCTTTATAAGTAATGCCTATCAAAATTATCTACCAGTTAAACAAGAAGGGTCTATGTAACATTGCATACAGCTGCTTTCTGCCAGGTGATTGCTCAATGAGTTTGAAGTTTTCTTATGGAATGATTAACAAATATCCAATAACTTCTTTATGAAATCCTTAGAAATCCCTTAAACAAAACCAGAGAGCAGAAAGCAGCAAATGTGCATTTTTACACTCCCATTTTCTGAAGTAACCTACCTGATAACAAGCTTCCATTACATGTTAATAAAGCACAGGTTACATAATTCACGATCCAGCACAGACTTAGCGGGATAAAACCAGATACTAATGATGGTTTGTTTGGGATTAATGGTAAGCGTTGGATTAGTCAAGGGCTTCCTGCTATCTGCATTTCCTATCACTCAACAAAACTCCAATTGCAACAGGCTACTGCCACCTTTAGATGAACATTAGCACGAGATCTCTGAACAAACCCTAAAAACAAAAGGGAGCAGAAGATGTTTTGTCACATTTCCAGAGTGCTTAGGGAGATTGAATCAGCAGAGTTTTCCTCTCTCTCACCTTGCCCTCTTTTCCTGTTATTCAGCTTGAATTTTTAAACAACAGAGCTGTTCTCTCAGTGCCCAAGTTTCCTCAAAATTACTCTTCAAAAATTTATCAGAAAATCTCTTATTAATCATCATGATATTTCATTAAGTCTCCTTTGTAAGTTATTTTCACAAAGCTGTTAAAAAACATCTGAGGAAAAAAAAAAAACCAACAACAAACACACCAAAAGGCAGTGAGAATATTGACCTAAGTTTAGGTTATGGCCCAGCAAACTTCAACTCTGTTATCTGTTTCCAAGTCTAGCCTTATTTTACTTTGCTGCTTATTGCCAGAAACGTTAATATCCTCATCAGTCATCAGACTTGCTGCACCTAAATCCTCTCACAAGAAAGGATGTCTTCTGTTTGAAAGATGGCATCCATAAGTGATGTGGTGGGTCCAGCTGGCATGGAGCCAGCTTGCAGACTCCAGGGTCTGTATTTGAGGTAAGCAACCAACCTGTGTGGGTGCTTTGCTGCTGGGCAGAGTCAACCTACCACATGAAGATTTGGGAAACCTCTGTCCCCAAAATAGCCACGTGGCACAATGGAATGTTGTATTTCTTATGGCAAAACAGGACAGTGTTACTGAAAACTAAATCTATGTTTGTCTTTAGCATTAACAAAGAGCAGAGACTGTAAGATGAATTCCCAGAGAGAGGGAATGATATTATTTGCTAATTGGATTTGGTTTTCCATTTCTGTGTGGGTTTTATAATTACATGTAAGCTTCATTTGATTTCAAGGGCTCTGCTTTTATACCTAACAGGAGCACTTTCCAGTTTTTATTGGAAGGTCCCCTGGAGACCTTGTGTTAGAAAAGAAATGCAATCAACCAACCTTCACTTGATATGCTCAGGCACACTTCTACAGCAAAATGGAACAGATGCCATTCACTCTACCACACATACCAGCAAGTGACAACTTGAGAAAGGCAGTCTGGAATGAGTCAAATCAGAGAAAGGGACTTTTCTGGATGATTTCCCAATGCAACCAATTAAGTCCACTCTCTACACACTGTGCAGACTTGTTTTTCAATTTTTTATGATTTCTTTTTTTCCTAAGAACTTCCCTTGCTCCCCAAGGGGTGAACGGACAACTGCTTGCTTTCTGCTGAGGAAATGCTCTGCTATCAGTGCTCATGTACGGTCATCCTAGTTTTAAAGCTTCTGAGTTCAGAGCTGAGGAAAGTTTGACTTTTCTGGTCACTGTTTCCCACTCTCCCCCCAATCATTTCATAGAATTACAAAATTATAAAGGTTAGAAAAGACCTTTAAGATCTAGTCTGGCCATCCACTTATCACCAATATTGCCCACTGAACCACATCCCTTAGTTCGACATCTACCCTTTCCTTAAATATCTTCAGGGACAGTCACTCAGACACCTCCCTGGGCAGGCTGTTCCAGCACCTGACCACTCTTTCAGTATTAAACTTCTCAATACCCAACGTGAACTTTTGCTGGTGCAACTTGAGATCATTCCCTCTTGTCCTATTGCTAGTTATGTGGGAGAAGAGGCCAGCCCCCACCTTGCCACAACCTCCTTCCAGGGAGTTTTCCATTTCCTACCATTTTGGGAGAAAAAGGAGGCTCATCTGCAGAAAAAAAAAAAAAACAACACAAAAAACACCACAAACAACAACAAAATCCTATAAAAAGTTTCACACACATTAACACGTAATTAAGATGAAATTGCTAATGCTACATGAGCCATAAGATCACGACGTATCAGGGAAAGGGCTCATGCTCTCTGTCCTATTCCTGTTAGTATTTGTCATGTCTTCTGCATGTTTGGCTGTAGTCATGAGTTGCTGTGAGACATCTTTGACAAAGGAGTTTACTCCTCAAACCTGATCTTAATTCTCTGCTGTGGCAGTAAGAATAAGGAACAACTTTTATGCTAAAACCTCACTGTAATTCATGCATGTTGGTCCTCACCAAATGATCTACTACACAGTCACTGTAACAAGGTTCGCTCCTTCAGAATAGGTATCTGATTTGAAAATCTTGTGGGGGGGAAAAAAGCAAGCAAATGAATTGAGAAATTAGAGTCCATTTAGACACTAAGCACAATACAGAATAAAAATGCACTTGTATCCCATCACTATCATCACTTTGCTCAGGCTGATCTTTATAATCTTGTAATTTTTCTGTGATCATTATAAGCAGTTACGCTTATGTTGCACCAACAAATTGCTGATCTGTACAGGCCATTTGCAGAGGCCTTGATTAGATGATTTAATAAACTCCAAAAAATCCATATTTTCTCTCCTTATCCAAGTTGTAGTCTTCCCTTCCTTCATGGAACCACCAGAAATGACGTGGATGCACTACTGTGAGAAAAGGTAAAGGAAGAAATCTGTCCAGACTGGAAGCAGGGGACTCAGCATAGCCATTGCAATCACACACTGCAGACTCCTCGTAGGATGACGCCCCTCCCAAACAAGTTCTGGCATTTTGGCAGCCAGATTAACCCTTCCCACCCATCTTTCCATTCCCATCTTTCCTCTCCACCTCCCCAAGAAACCATTGGATCTTTGACCAATAAGTTTAATAGCAGCTCAGCTGCCAGCAGTACAACAATACCAAAGAGAATCATCAGTATCAGGAAAGACACATGAGATGAACAGCTAACGTAGCTTGATGTTTAAGAGTACAGTAAGAAATGCAATTCAGAATAAGCAGTGACACACCATCACACAGAGAACTTGCACCAGCCAGAGATTTTCTCAGAGAAATGCAATCAAATCCTTAATGCTTGGGACTAACCAACTCTATCATGAACACTGTCGCCTACAGATCTTGGGGGTGTTTGCTCCCCAGTTCCATCTTTTTGCCCTAACTGCAGCTAGAATCTGTCTGTACAGAGTGCACACTGCACTGCCACGCACAACAAGAGCAAATAGTCACATCTGACACAGAATCTTAGAATGGTTGGGTTGGAAGGGACCTCACAGGAAAGGTGCTTGTTCCACATATGGTTGCAGCTCACATTTTTTGTTAGCGTCTGTTCTTAAATGACAAGTCACTCTTGATGCTAGCTGGCTCACGCCTCACCACAGCACAAGCAACATGACTAAATTAACAGCCGTTTGGTTCAAAAAAAATTTCACGTTCCTATTTCCTTCTCTGCAGAAAAGAAAAAAAAAAAATCACACACATATACTCTTGAAGGTTCCATAGCAAATATGCTGTATGATGAGCACTGTAATGTTACTAACCACAAACTGCAGACACTGCTTCAGACACTGACACAAGGCTGCACTCTACCACCGAATGGTAAGTTTGCATGGCCATGCCCACCCAGAATTGAGGTGACACTGACCTGGAGAGGTTGTCTGTTTGATTTATTGCAAGTTAAGTTCTGATGTGATTACTGAGAAAAATGAAACTAAAGAACCAACACACACAAACAGCTGTTTTCCCCACTTCTAGTTTCCTACATCCACAGCAGTGGCCCAGCCCTCCTCACAAGAAGGGCAGGGCAGCTGGTCAGGATGTCATGACAGTACCTTTATTCCCTGCTTGTCTCTCACTACTGGTTTTTCATTGCCTCTTTGCATCTTTAAATCTCCACCCCCCTGGGGTGCCCATGGCCAGTGTCCCTCAGGGGTACCTCCTCTGGTATACAGTGCCTTCTTCTAATAGTGTGTTTGCAGCACCTCACAGCTCTTATTCTTGCACAAAGGCATCAGCCATGACCTGCTTGCAATAATCAGTTGGCAGCAGCCCCCAGCACAGAGTCAGCCCATGGCTGCCACCCACCACCATCCTGCCCACACCCAATGCAGCACCCAATCTCTGCCACAGCCCAGCTGCCACGAAGCAGTATCTCACACAGTCTAAAACTGTTACAGACAAACTATTAGAATAAAGAGGAATCCTGGTCTACTCTTATTTTTATACCACTGGATAAGTCAAAGTATTGAAGTAATTTTGAAGCAGAGCTGTGCTTCAGCAGTCTGACTTGAAAGCATGGAAAATCTTCTCGTAATTTCTTCCAGATTTGTTTCCCTCTTCTGGATTTTCCTCTTACTTTCCCCTGCAAACTTCCATTTCTTTTAGCATACATACAAAGAATGGGTGGCTGCTGCTATGCAAATTACTTCATTCCAATTACTTTTATAGCTACTTTTGTTTCAAAGGTTACACAACTTGTTAAGGAATTCATGAAAATACACATACTGAAAGTTAGTTAGCATTTTCAAAGTTCCAAGTATCTGTATGAAATCGATTTAAAAAGGAGAAATAACGATTACACTTTGAGTGAATTACCAGAAATGAAAGTTTAAGCTACTTGAAGATTGTGAGGACAGTTTATCCTAACACAAAAATACCATTGGTTCAAATTATGAACTTCCTAGAAAAGAGACTTCATTCTGGTTGAAGAGACTCACACACATTGCTTTTCCAAAGCAGCTTCTTTATGACCATACTGAAATACATCACTCATGTTCCAGTGTGGCCTTCAAGCTCCAGCCTCTGGCACCCAAGTCTGAAAGCAGAAGCTTTACATAACAGCACCGCATACCACAGTGCAGAGGCAGAAAAGAAGCCTGAACCTGGGCAGAAGGACACAACAGACAGGACATCACAACCAGACATGGCATAGAAAGAAATGAGCTGCTGTCATATGACAGGTGTTCACTAACTTTAGCTTTATTAGCTTTTATTTCAAGCTGGATGTGGAGTATCAGAACTGTCCTTTTAAAAGGCAACTCACAGGACATATGACACAGGGAAAGGTGACAACAGATAACCAGTTCTAAACTACCCAAAAAAGAGATGGTCACAATCCAGTTAAAGAAAGAAAGATTTGCTTACCTGCCCCAAGCATCAGGGCTCCTCAGTACTCGAAAAGGAGGGATCTCCAGGTAAGAGATCCCTCTAAAGGCAGACAGCCTTTTAAATGAGGTTTAGGGAGGGGTGCAACTAGGCTCCACTCCTCTGAGTCGCACAGATGCACTGCTTTCACCTGTGCTCCCAGGGCTGTCTGTGTCCCTTCACCAGGTGCTCAATCATTGGTTCAGGTCATGATTTAGCAGTTCCCATACATAGGGAAAGACATCAAAAGCTTTATTTTTCACGTTCTATGAAATCACAGCCTGAACAAAAAGTTAAAAGAAAACTTTGCATTATGACATGGTAGTTTTAGCTGACAGATCCACATTAATTCCATGATAGGTAACTAGTGATGTAAAGATCTCGTTTGAACTGTTACAAACAGCAACTATCTATCTTGCGTTAGTGTTTCACATTTACTCAACCACCATTTTAGAAAAATCAGTGAGTATTACAAAGGTTCATGTCAACAAAGCTTCAGGAATATTAAATCAACATGACTTGAAAGTTGGCCATCTAAAAATAACTTCACTGTACAAATCATTTGTCACCTTAAAGATCTTTAAGGCTCATTACACTGACATGTGCATCTGCCTTCACTAAACTGAAATTAATATTTTTTTTCTCTATGCAGACAGAATTCTAAGAAAATGTTAACATAAAAGGTGTGCAAACAACCCCTTCTCTCCAAGCACTAAAGCAGATCAAAGAGAAAAGATGCAATACAGAAATGAAGAAAAGGCCCTGTGCTTGAGGAGACAGACTGAGTATTAAAAGCATAAATCACAAAAAGTGTGAATTTGATGATTCAGAAAGTAATCCTTTGGCATACTCCACAGAAATATTAGACAATTAAATACGAATCTGCCCATCTCCACCAGTTTCATCTTTCTCCCTCATGTCTTCCCTGAAGCACGCCATTCTGTCAGCACAAACATGTCCTACCACACTAGATGTTAAAGATGCCTTGCTGGATAATTCTCAGCTGTCCACACAGAGTCATAAGTAAGTTACCTGCTGCAGGGCTAGAAATTTACTAAACAATGACAAAAAGATGTGGGAGTAAAAGCCGAGAAGTTGACATTTTTCTAAATTACATAACCAGTACTGTACTTCAACATTTCTTGTAAGTCACACAAAGGAAGTCAAAGCTCTGTGCAGTAAGATATGGGCTGCAATGCTGATGAGTGAGATTTTACATTAGTACAAAAAAAAAGAATATAGCAGACTTTCTAAGTCTGTTCAGAGACTTGCATGTATTTGCCACTTCAGAGACATAGAAGGTAAAGCAGAATACTTGCAACAAGAAATCAAGGCTTACAGAAGTATACATTAGTACTGCTGGAAACAATTTTGGTAAGCTCAAAGATTTTCAAGAAATGTGAATCATCATGAGAAAAGTCACTTAATACAAGGAAGATTTTTCAGTATTTAGGAATTAAACTACTAAGATTTCCCTTAATTTCAGATTTCATATAACCACATTGCATGTGATTGATCTAATGAACTATTAAGAGACAGAATGTTATTATTGAGAATTACTGAAAAAAGTATCTTTGCTTATTCAAAATTTTACAAACTGTTGTTTGGACCAATGACAGTGAATGGAGTGCCACATGTATTAAAAGTTCATGAACAGATGAGAAAATAGTGTCTTGTAACTTCGAGTTGTTAGTGTCAACTGAGCAACGCAGTTATTGGAAGCAGTAGTGCATAAGTTGCCAAGAACACCCATAATTTGCCTACAGCATTATAAGTATTCCTCAGTATCAGGCATCATTCTAGTTTCTCCGACCACAAAACCGAACAAAACACACTCAAAGACCTGCCAGTAAAACTGTCGAGGTTCCCTAATCAAATCTTAAGCCCACGCATAATTTTATAGGCAACAGCTGATAAGAAATTCATAGTCCTCTGAAGCAAAGCAAAATATCATCTCCTTGAGAAAGTCATTAGTTTTGGTCATTTCTCCTTAAATTCCCCAGAATCTAGGACTCTTTCTTCACTCCATCCATACCTTATTTCCAAACCAAGAATACTCAGGCAGCTATCCCTCCCCATTCTCAAGAACATAGTCTCTTCAGGCTGCTCAACTAGCATTTCAAGATGATTTCAAAATTGTTAAAGCACATGTTCCAACAACTAAAGGAAAATTCCATTTGCAGATCAAAGAAGTAACTGTAATAATTAGAAAGTTATTCCCTTCCTACAAAACAATTGGCTGAATAAGCCTTGTGAGTGCAGGACTAAGATTACCAGAAGCGTGAAGCACTCCAGCTCTGTACTCTCAGGTATACAACTATTAACTCCAGTACATACAGTTCACACAATGTTGTCTCTGTTTCTGACATTATGCACACATATATGAAAAGCTTGAATTTTGTTAAAGCAATCATGTAAATTATCTGTTTCTGTATATCAGCTTAAAGACATACAATTTATAATTAGCAGCACAAGTACTAGTCAAGTTATTCCATCTTCCCAAAGGTTGCCTTGAACACAAAGCTGATCATTTCCTTCACTACGTGTCCTAATACCTCAACTACCAAGGCACAGTTAGACTACCTTTTGTGAGCTGGCTTTCTATAGCAATCCATCATAGAGACAGAACTTGTGAAATTAATGAACACGTGAAATTAGCACTATGGGTCTTGACTGACCAAAGGCAATGCACAATACTGAAGGAAGTAATGTCATTAACATACAAAAAGCATTTTGAAACAACCATATAGCAGCAATTAATATATTAAAACAAGAACAGGCAACCTAGAATGAACCAACAGAGGGATTTTTGCAGGATGAGGCTGTTATTCTATTTTATTTTACAGCTATTCAGTTTGGAAGGTACTGATTATATGTGATTTCTATTTGTTCCAGTTATTTCCTTTTACCTGCTCTACACAAGAATTTAACACAAACGTCAACAGCACCTCCCCACACACACTTCTGGAAAAGAAATAAGAGCTATGAGAAGTCATGAATTTCTGTGATAAACACAAAAGATTATCTATTCAAGTTATCAGCTGACAAAAACACAAAAGCTCAGCTGAAAAACTACTGCCACCAACTCCACAGAAAGCAGATTAGGATCCTGGTTTGCAATATCAGAGTGTTTTTTCACTGTAACAGAAACTAAATTTAGACCAGGTTACATAAAAAATACTAATAGCCTTAACACGTTTAATCAGCATAAGAGGTTTAGAGATACACAAATGATTTAAAGTCTGTTGACTAGTTTTATACTGCATTTGCAATATTGTGCATTAGTAAAATCAGGGAGATTATGAAAGAAATACTGAAGCATAATAAAATTACATAAAACATGAAAAGCTGTCTATATAGAGCAACTCCAAACATTGATATCAGTAGAAATTGTACTGGCATACATCAAGAACAAAATTTCTGTATAGATTCCTGCAGCACAGGGGCTAATCTGGCTAACCTACGCCCTGGAGGCAACACAATGGAAGTACCTAGTAGGTTCAAAAAGCAGACTGGACTTCTTAAATGCAACTTTAACTCTTGTGATCCTAAAGAGGGCAAAAAAATAAAATGCTTCCTATCCTCATTCTGTCACATACTGCTGATCTATGGCTAGCATAACAGCACAAAGCAATCTGGCAGACTTTCAAATGCCAAGTCTGGCAAGGTGATGGGCAATATGCTCTGCCAGCTGTGCAGCTTCTTCAGGAGCAGCACATGGCAAAAACTGAGTCCCTGATGATTTTTATGAAACAGACCATAATTATGGCTTGCACAGCACCTGCCAATGATTTACAAAGTTTTGATCACATCGTGCTCTGGGTTCGCCCTCCCCTGGCAGCTAAACATGTTCCTTGAAAACAAGAGAAGACATAATTATTTATATCAGGATTGATTTGGACAGATAGAACTGTAAAACAGAGGGCAGTACTGTCTTATGTACTAACTCCCATCTTTTGAGAGAGGCTATTTTATGAAAACACTCTCAGGTTCACATCCTGAAGCAGCTGGTAACAGACCAATTAGCCAGGTGCAATTATTTTTTGTTATTATTATTTTAAATCTTAATAGCTCATATTATGTCATCCAAAAGCATACCTTTAAAAGCCTGTTGCTACCACCATGGACTACTGACAGAAAAATGAAACAGGTGATACTTACTGAATTCCAGTGATGTGTATCTGCATTCCATTTCTTTCAAAAAATCTTTTTTGAAAGACTCATACAATTTTTCTGCACTATTTGAGTAGTACTACTACTAAAAAGAGATTACCTACCCATCTTCATAATTATTTCTGAGAAACACTGTGGGGTAAGTCACAGCTGAGACAAGAACACAAGAACACTTTACAGCTTATCCAGACGGATTTAAAAAAAAAAAAAAAGGTCAACTTGGAAGCAATGACTACTAAGTTATATTTTGAGGTTTTATCTCTGATTCTTGGCTAGGAAGTTCTGAAGCCAATTGTTCTTTCTACTGAACTAGAAAGATCAGGAGAGGAAGCAATAATTTCTCCAGATTAGATTAACTGCGATAGCATTATATAAAAGCACAATTTTAAACAAACTTTTATAAGAAATTGGCTTTCAACTTCTAAGCCATTAATCATTTTTTATTAGCAGGAACTCATTTTCCAGTGATTTAAGCTGGCTCACTCTAGAGCTCTTGTTCAGATTTATACAGCTGTAAAGCAGACAAGAAAACCACTGTCCTGTGTCACAATTTTACGGTGTAGAGCTAAATCAGGCTCCTTGCAAAAAGGGCAACTGAGTTAACTCTAGTAAGGCACTGATGAAGCCACCAACTCAAGAAACTGATTGCTCCAAGTGCTATCACTTAATATCTGCGTTTTGAAGCCCAGTCTTTGTCAATTTCTAATTAACGTATAAATGATTCCTGTACTTATTGGCCATAGAGGAAAAAATAATTTTGATTGTATTTTTAAAAAGTTCTTTCTACATTGGACATGAAATGCAGTGTTATGATAGTATTACTTGACAAAGGTTTTACTATGTCTTCCATACCAGCAAGAGTGCCATAGCCAGTACCAAATGATGAAAGCTTCCCTTGATCGCCAAAGCCAGTTTTAAGAAACTGGCATCAATCTCATGCAGGGTTGGACAGAAAGTGTTTGGCTGTTAAACTACCACCTTTCCAAATTTCTTCAGAATTGTTTGTCAGAAACACCTTTTAGAGAAGCTTGCAGCACTTCAGAAAACAAGTACCACATAAGAAAGTTTTATAATACTGAAATCAATTATTTGCTCATTACTGAAATTTGTGAACACCAGATTGCAGTTACAGACTATACCTTTTGGCAGATGCCTAGCTCATTATCATTCAGCTGCTGAACCACAGATCCAGCTTGCACCACCTAAGAGGATTATGCAACAACAGGCAGGTTATTACTGCTAAAGCTCATATACCAAACTTGCTTCTTCATAGCATTTTGGTTTCTAGTGATCTTTCATTCAGGGAAAACTGATACATGGCTTATAGGAAATTCTACTCAGAAACACTAATTTATTTTACTTTGTATCACAATGGTAATTTTATAACCTATCAAAGAGAATATAATTTGCAGTGCACTGCATGAAGCAATATAGTTCTTCCATATCTTGATACTTCCCATATTTATCAAACTTTCTAATTCCCTCTACATGTAAGAAAACACACTTGTCAAGTCATTAATATTTAAACATTACCTTTATATTCCTTTTCCACAGTGAGCATTATAAAGCTGAAAATACTGATCAGTTCACATACCACTGAAGTGCAACTACTCTTCAGCAGAATTTCTCTGCCAGAAACACAGCTGCACATCCTTTAGACAAGGAATTAATTAAATCAGTAAAACGTTTCCAGTAATTTAGATAGATCCAAAACAACACACTCTTTCATACTTATGTTAATACCGGTAAAGCAGTGTGACATACACCAAGAGTTCACAACATACACTGTTTAAAATGCAGGCAGGTTGAAATTCTGGACTAGACAAAACATTCAATGAGAAATCTACCGTGCCAGCAAACTTCTTGGAAGATGATTTTCTAAGTAAACTTGTATTATAAAAGAAGAGATAATAAATGTACTCATTCTTTAAAGACTAATACTGTTCACATTGATATAACTAACTCTCCTGTTCTGTATTTACAGGTAATGAGGCATACACAACAGTGAGTTGTATCTACAAAATGAATCCAACTTTAAATGCCATCAGTTTCTTATACAGTTTTCAGGTATCTAAGATCTAAAATTCTGTTCCCTGGATATCTTTATCTAATTTGACTGTGCGCTCATCTTCCAACCCACCATCTTTTAAAAGATGGCTATTGGCTGCATGGTCACACTCAGAGAGTTGTGGTCAACAGCTCAATGCGGCGTTCCCCAGGGAGCAGTGCTTGGACCAGTGTTATTTAACATCTCAGCGGGTGACAACTTTGCAGATGACACCAAGCTAAGTGGCGCAAGTGGCACACTAGAGGGAAGTGATGCTATCCAGAGGGACCTAGACAGGCTTGAGTGGTGGGCCCACGCCAGTCCTGCATCTGGGTTGGGGCAATCTCAAACACAAATACAGGCTGGGCAGAGAATGGCTTGAGAGCAGCTCTGAGGAGAAAGACTGAAAGACTCAACATGAGCTAGCAATGCACACTTGCAGTCCAGAAGACCAACCTCATCCTGGGTTGCATCAAGAGAAGCATGACAGCAGGTCGAGGGAGGTGATTCTGCCCATATGCTCTTGTGAGACCTCACCATAAGTTCCAGGATAAAATTATTTATTACTGTATCCCCTTCAGTCTTAAGAGACCTCTGCCCACCCCAAGACCCAGGTTAAACATTCTAAGGCCAAAATTATTATGTACATAGTAATGCACTTTATAAAAGTTCATTAGTATCAACAATAGTAATACAATAGTATTAACCAGTTAGCATCCCAAATCATGTAGATTTACATAGCATTGCTACAAAACAGCTAAAAAAAAAAAAGCAAAAAAGCACTTGTAAGAAGTTCTGACTGTCAATATAATTGAAAACATTTTTCAGAACTGTTGCCAAAAAAAAGTGTTCAGCTTTTAGTCAATCTTACAGTAGGACTGACTCAATCCTAGGAAGTTTTATGCAACAAAGTAGATTCTCACTTAACATTTTCAAGTGTTTTACATTTTTAGTATCCAGTTCTAGCAGCTTGGGTATTTTGTAGTTTGCTTTTTGTCTTTTTGAATGGTAGACTTTAATTTCAAGTTCCTATTTTAAACAGAATAAATATTCTGTAGATCAGATAAGAAACTCTTAGCCAAAGAACAAATTAGAAGGCAAATTATCTTTTCACTGATAGCCCACAGGGCTGTTTTTTTTTTTGCCACTTTGCCCATATATTTTATTTAAACATTAGACAGAGAGCATGTATTACATTGCTATTATATGTAAAAACAAGCAGGCAACCTTTCATTACCAAAACTGGTGGTGCGTATGTGGATGGGGGGAACTGGGAATAAACAAACTCTCAAGAGGCAATTTGTATGCATAAATTCATTTCTGAGAAACTAAATTAGAAGAACTGCTCATCTTCACCAAGAAAGCAAGCTCAATTTCCAGCATCATCTGCTAGAATAAATCCCACTGTCAAAACATGCAACTAGTATGAAACACAGCACGAAAGCATTAGGTTTATCACATGAACTCAGCTTTCAAGATAAAGGAGCCTGAACTTGATTCATGGCATTCTGAACAAACAGCAGTGCATACATAAAGGCTTTAGTTTTCCAAGGTATTAAAAAAAAATATCAGAATTTAAAATAATTTATAGTTGGCACAACTCCGCAAAAGCTAGAAGGTACAAATTCAGTAAGTTTGTACAGAAATTACCCTGAAGCACATAATTGCTAGATTTTAAGCTGTCCAAGGATCTTCACCAGTCTTCTTAACTTACCTTTTCAAAGTAGTTTTTTGATCCTGCAAATTAATACTTCATACAGAATAATGAAGTGCTGTACTGGAACAAGTCAGTAAGAGGAGACAAGCAACAACATTAAGATGCAGCCAGATTAGCACTGGAGGAACATACAGACAACTTTAAGCAGGTCGTTAAAAATATATTTTAACTAGACCCCATTTAAAAATGGAAAAAAAAGAAACTACAAAAAAAAACACAAGACAACTGAAGACTCTTCTATAAACCAGACTTGTTGAAATAACAAAAATTAACAAAAAAGAGAAAACAAAGAAACCACAACTACCTATCTAATCTTATTTGAGAACAGAAGAATGACTTATCTATTTTGTAGTCTTTGGCAGGGAATCTAACAAATCAAAACATGACCTATCAACGCAAAGCCTTCCTGAGAAACAGTTCATGGTCATAAACTCTTTTGTGACACATATGTGGGAGATAGGTCATAATAGTTTGAAAGTCAAGAACATGGAACATACCAACAGATTTATGAAGAGCAACAAGTCATTATTTACACGTTCAGGGTAATTAACTGTTCTTTATGAACTACTTTTCCCGTGTATAAATTAGAAAATTACAAAAAGTCCAGAGAGAAATCCTCCGCATATTCAGAAATTCAAGCGAAAACACCTTTAAGTACTTCCTTTAGACAATAGCATATTGCTTATATAAAAGTTCTCTTATCCTATAGAAGTCCTGACAGAGACAGCCTTCCAATCCAATGCGCCCCGTTTCAGTCTGAAACAAAAAGGTATGTCAATTTAATATCTATAAACTAACAAGAAGCTTAATTTTCATTTAGAATATTATTTAGCAAAGAGTTTGTATAATCAATGAATATAGAGATGTTATAATTACGAAATAAACCAGAGAGTTTGGCTAAGCAGGTTATAATAACAAAAAGAGAACAGATAGAATGCTCGTCCTGGGCTTGCTGCAAAACTCCAGAGGAGAGATCTCCAGAAGAGATCCTTTCCCACTGGCAGTCAGCTCTTAAATGGGTCTAGGAGAGGTAGAGCCAGGCTCCACCCCTTCCTGCAGCACAGGTGAATTGCCTTCACCTGTGCTCCCGTGGCTGACTCATTGCTTGCCTCAGGTGATCAATCAGAGGTTCAGCCATGATTTAGCAGTTCCCATACAGAGTTTTAAGACACAGATCACCTACCCTACGAACAGCCACCATATTGTTGCACACAAGCACTCCTCCTACAAACTCAGCTTGAATTCCTTCTCGCAAGAGAACTTGCTTGAAGTCAGATAGTCTTGGCTCATTCATAAACACAGACTGATGTCCAGGAACCTTTAAATAATATACACAGTTTTAAAACTTCTGCTAGTTACTGCCTTTCCTTTTTCCAAATATCTTCTCCTTATTGTGTTAGCAACAGCACGGCCTATGGATAGGCAACAGGACTACAGATGAGAAAATTGGCAAGACAATTCCAGGACGGCAAGCCTTAGAAGTCATCTGTCAAGCAAAAGACTTCTTTCGGTGCTCACATATAAAAGACTCTTTTGAGTCAAGTTATGCCAGGGCCAGAGCTGCAGTAAGCTGCACTACTGATCAGTACGTACGTCTGTGGTGGTTGTCATGAATCTGAAGAGACTTTAGAGTTGTCCTCTAGCTGTTTATCTAGCTCCTAGAACAGACTACATTCAAGACACTGCAATAGTATCTTAAGTAATTCTAGGATAAGGAAGTACTTAACTGAACAAATGAAATTATCTATTCACACGCAAGTATTTTCATTTAAGAGTAATATAATGAAAAAATTAACGAGCTTTCAGATCAGTCAGAGGCAGAGATGTACAAATTTCAAAGACATATGTCTACTTAAGTACATAGTATATTTCCCATGACATCAACAACACATAATGGAACCCAAGAAGCACTAAATATCAACTAATTTAAAAATCCACAGGTATTAATTACAAATATGGAACACTAAGATCTAATATTCACAAATAGATGGTAACTGTACGCTAGGCACCATTATTGGATGCAATAGATAGTGCTTGCTGAAAAGCTTAAAATCTGAAACAATAGTAACAGTATTAGAATACAGAACTCAAAAAAAAAAAAAGTAGTCTAATCCAGGAAAGTTTCTGTACCTCATGAGGTGGCAGTGGTTCCAAAGTAGGGATGATTTCACTCTCCTCACACATCTCCTTATCATCGTCACCAAAGAGACTTTTCATGGCCTTTTGTTGTGCAATGACACTAGAATCTGAAGAAGGCATATCCACTTGCATCTCTAACTCTTCATCTTCCCTCAGCTCTCCCTCTTCCAAAATAACTCCAGTATCCACTTTCGAGACCCTCATATCCAGGACACCATCTATCCAAGCCAACTCAGCATCCTTGGCTTTACAGAACTGAAGTGAGCTGACAAGAGAATCTTTTAACCTGACCTGAGGTGCACAAAAATAAAAGCATGGTTTGATAGAAAAAAAAAAACCAGATTCTTACTTCATGCTTTTAAAGCAGATTTTCCCTTCTATTCTCTCTCTGCATAGGTTTAGTTCATAGTCTTTTGGAGAAGGAAGACATCCTATACTTACAAAATATAATTTATATTATCTTATTTCAGTAGTCAACTTAAACAGTAGAAGAGAACTATATCTTTTTTAATCTTGATTAAAATAAGAACCAGTATGACTGCAAAACAAGTCAGACTCACAGGAGGAACAATCATTGCCTTGAAAACAACTTTTTTTTTTTTGTGGCCAAGGAGTTCTTCAGGCCTTACCAAATTTAAGAAAAACATCTAAAAATATATTCAGGTTACAAAACAGCTGCTCCAAATTTTAACCTTCTTAAAAAATACATTTTATAGAGAAAGGGGTAGTTGACAATATCAGACTTTAAGTCATCAAAATATTACTTTGATTCCTCTAGCACACTCCAAGACATGAACTAATTAAACAAGCCCTACCCCGAAAGACTGCTATCCACATAGGATGGTGCACTATCGCAATAGAGGAATCAAGGCTGCAATTGTACAAATGAAATTGCAACTAATTATTTGCAGCACAATCCAACCAAAAGACATCAGAATTCTGATATCCAGCTCTCATCTATTATCTTCTAATTCAATGTCTCCAGAGTACTCCATCTGTTCAGTTGTTTCAACAAGAAAGAGAAAAATATATTAAGAATCCCCGAATCTATGAAGATTGATTTCACCTTTATGAATAACAACAAAATTGAAATGAAATACAGAGCTATTATAGTTTTATTCAGCTAAATACTTTGTGAAAAACCGTAAATCTTTCATTTCTTACACCCTAGAAATACTAAAAAAAAAAAACCCCACAAAATTCTGCTGTCTTAAGGATGTCAGAACAAGGTAATTTTGACTAACTGGAACTTTCTACTTCCAAGGCCAACAGATTATTCTCTGGAAAGCAGCAAAAATACCTCTTTCAACAATTCTAATGATGCTTTTAGATTAATTTTAAAAGGATAAAAGGAATAAAGGACAGATGTCCAAACAGCATGCAAAATGCTTTCCTCTAAACTACTGGATATAAAGACTCCAATATATGACTTTTTCTTCTTTGCTCTCTAAGGTTCCTCTTGAAATTTCAAAAAGAATCTTGAATTCCAGGTCACATACAACAGTAATTTAAATATAGACACAATAAAGCTATTAAGACTTGAGTAAAACAAGCTGATGCTGCCACAGACATAAACATGGGTTTCTGCACTACAGGTTGAAGAACACTGACCTCACATTCAAGTTTTGTTTTAAACACTTCTTATGAGAAATACTCACTTGAGCATAGGACAATGCTTACACATAAAAGAAGCTGTTAATGTCAAAGTCAAGTATACACATGAAATGTTTTGCATCTCCTCTAACAAAAAATGGAGGGTTAAATAAATTCTGCCACTACAGCTGCTCTATTACAGTTCTCAGTACTTGTACATACAAGTAACAAATTCCAGCATCTTACCTGGTAAATATGAGTTTCACTGGTTGCATCTACAGTTTCATGTAGTTTTGGCATATACACTTTAATATCTTTTCCACCAAAAGCTCTGCAGCATTCAGCAAGGTCCTGGCTGGCTTCAGGTGGTCCATGGACAATGATTAGTTGTCTTGGTTTCATTTGATTAATGATTTTTTTAATTGAGTCCCCATCTGAGCGTCCTTCGTAGTCGATATATGTAACCCTGGCTCTGGTTTGAACAAAAAACACAAACAAAAGATGCAAATGAACAAAAACCATATATCTTAAAGACAAAATATTTTGTGAAATTTAATTAAAAAAATGGAAAACATTGCAAAAAATTATTGTACATCAGAGTCAGCAAAAGGTACATTACAGATCAGTAAAATACAGATTTGTACAATATCAGCATGTACACACGTGTAGCTCCAAATAATCCTCTAACACCTGAGACTTTGCAGGAAGGATTCAGGAGATGTGCAGTACTGGAATTCACGCATAACCTCTTTTTTATCACACAGGTAACAAGCAGAACAAAACAGAATGTGAAATATGTGCATTATTAGCCTGATACTAGACTGGCATAGATTTCCTATTGATCCTTCTGCAAAAAGACATTTGTGTAGTGGGAAAAATACAGGGAGCCACTATCCAGCCTCACAATGTCAAAGAAAACATATACATATTATTATTATTCTTTTCTTGCCTTGGCTCTGAAATTACTGAAAACAAGAACAAAGCCACTCACTTAATTTCCATGGATTCTGTTGCTGAAATACATTTGGTAGGAACATCTGATAAATCCTGGTCCATTGGCTCCTCTCCATTTGTCAAACCAGATTCTAATTTGCTTTTTTCTTCCTCTGTTGCCTGAAGTTCTGGAACTAGAAAGTCTTCTGGTCTAAAGGAGAAAAGGCATTTTGCTTTTAACAGTCTTCTAGTAAATCCAAAGCACTACATAGTATAGAAACAAGCAATTCTCTTTTTAAAATAACTCAGTAATTATGTCAGAACTTTGATATCTTGCAGAATACTACTAATTTAAGGATTTCTATCAGGTATTCATCATAAAAATAGGACAAATATTGCCAGATTTTTCTAGGCTAAATGATGCTCATTAATGAAGCGCCATAAATTTTTCAAAATTATGTGGAATATAAAGCAGGAAAATGCCAAATTCAAAAGTTTTTAATCTTTTCTCCCATAAAAAGAAAAAATAAAGCGAACAACAACAACAAAAGTCAAAACAAAAACCTGGACTGGAATCGCTTCTTAAGAAATGTGAATTCAGGCCCAAGATCAATACTTTGCAGTCTCAATCCCATCATAAGCTTCTTGTGAAACTTAGCTGGAATCATGTTTCAGAAGTCACTTAAAACCTACTGTGTTTGGAAAAGCATTCAACAGCAAAACAGCAAAAGAGATACAAACTTGATTTTTATTTTTATTACTTCTATTTTTGAACTATTTCATGGCTATTACCCGTTACTAAGCATTACCACTGCTCTCCTCACATACTTGATAATCTCTCCATATTCATCCCATTTAATTCTTTCTTCAGGGGCTGGGAACATTGGATAAGACTTCTTTGCCTGTTTGAAGAAGCTTCCTTTCCGGCTACCTTCACCTTTCATCATCAAATCATGTTTGGTCTTATGCACAGTTGGCTGATCGATATCTTCTTCTGCATCACTCTCATCACTGGAATCAATATCTGCCCTGAAATGGTATTCCAAGAATAATAGCCTTTTCTTTTTTCTTCAGGTTTAGTATAACAAAAACACACTGACTGGACAGTAATAGTTAAGACTAAGGGCAAGGACAGTTGATGTATCCCAGAAAATGTTCACAAAATTCAGATGAAACAGGTCTATAGTAGCAATGGATTAAAGAAACCACTGATTAAAGACAACCATTCTGACTCCTCGATGCACTCAGACAAACTGTTACTTTCACTTGTCCTTGTAAATGGTTGAAACATCAGGCTGAACATGCATTTCAACTCCGACAACAGCAGAACACAACATCTAATATACTTACTCTTTAGACTGCTCTAACTTCTTAGCTGCTTCTTTCTTTAGTTTCTCCTTTTCTAGGTATTCTTCAAGTTCTTTTCCTTCCAACTTGACACGTCTTCTCAACTTACAAATAAAGTAAAAATTAGACTTTCTGTGAGTAGCTGACTTGCTTTTAATACTTCTCTTACACACTGCTGGTAAGATAATATTTATATTTAAGTACCAAGGACAAATACAATCTTGTCCTTTATGAAACAACTCTCATAAATACGTGGCACCTTAGCATACCAACATCATGACAATGCAATCAATTAGTACAGAGTACATAAGAACATAAAATTAATTCTGAAGTATTAAAATCAATTCATTTTACAGTAATTCCTTAAAATATCTTGAGGAAACACCTCCCTTCAATATCTAAATGCAGGTACTCTAAGGTGAGCAGCTATTTTTTGACCTTTGTGTCACTAATGTGAACAGAAGTACCTGGCAAAATTACATGTTAGCAGGCAAAGCAACATCAGGCCTTGTTTCTTTTTTTTTGTTTTGTTTTGTTTTGTTTGCAGAACTGATTAGACTACAGGTCACATCCGACAGTGTCCAATCCTAGTAACACTGAACCAATCCAACCTAAAACTGAAAGCAAGCTGCACCATCAGGACTGAAATGATTACTGGGATTGCAAAGGACTCCCAGAAATTACCACTATTTACCAGAGTGAAGTAGGCACAGGTATACTATTTGAATATAATCTGGCAGCATAACTAACAAATAATTGTGTTCTTTTAGTTCATAAATTTCATTTATCTTACTCTGGTAGGATACACTGTACACATTTGACTTGATTCTCCCCTAATCTAAAACCAAAGTAGTTTCCAGAAAGAATAATCCATCCATAGTTGGCTCTGCACCTAAATTGTATGCAGAGATTTTTCTAACATGAGGACATAAAAAATATTGTCTAAAGATAAATATTTAAAAGCAACTTTGTGCTCACCTCATTAGATGCTAATTCAACTGCAGCAACAAAAAATGTTGCACTTCCTACTAAGACCCGATTTATACAAATTTATCCTTAACACTTTATATGTGCAACATACTTATTTCAGATTTTCTTCTGCCACTAGAAGCATTTTCAGCAGGTAAAAAAGCAAACTAAATTCAATTTTACTTATATTCCCCCAGATAGCCAAACACAGAAACTTTAAGATATACAGGCAATTTTTACCTCAATGTCTATAACTTTTTCAGAAGGATTATCAATCAGGAATCGTGCTAATGTTCCAGGTGTGGTACGGTAAGTTAAAATTATAGAGTTCTTGGAATCCTGGCACCACTGAATGAAAAGATCTCTTGAAAACCCACATTCTAAATCAGGTTGGCTGGCAAGGACAACTTTTGGACTAGGCACTCGAGCCAAATCAGACAGACTATGACATAAGGAGAGATGGCGGAACTGGAAAGGATTGTTTCTCTTGTCTTCAAAGCACCTCATCAATTTATCACTCATCCATTCCACCTAAAATATAATATTTAGACAAAGTTATCTATAGTAATACGAGCTATATAAAAATGTATAACCTGACAGGAAGCAGAGGAATGAAATACGCACAATTACAAAGTTTCTCAATATGTGTAGAAATAATGTATGGTAAACAATACAAATGAGTAATTTAAATCCACCTTTTTAATAGCTATAAACTATTTTAACAAGTTTTGTGATAAAATGAATATCAAGAACATGGCAGCAGCCATGACTGGACTTGTGTAACTTGATCGAAAAGAAAATTGTTTGCTTGAGAAAAACACTCACTCTAGAATAAGGACAACACTCAGTTTTCAGCCATTTCTTACTGTTAAAGAGAAAAAAAAAAAAAGCTCAAGTACACATCCTGTTACCCCCTTCACAACTGCATATCAAAATGAAAACAAACCTGTGATTTAGAGAACTCCACTACATTGTAGCTGACGTTATTCAAAAGCGCTAGAGAGTAAACTCCTAATCCTGCATCTTTCGTTCTCCAGATCTGATCAAGAAGTTGAGCAAGCTCCAGAACTCTGCCAGCGGTATCCACAGCTATCAGCACATTTCCATCACCTCGTAATGTCTCCAAAACATTAGCTAAGAAGAGTTAGAACAGAAAGAACTACTTTGAACCACAACTAGAGCTTTGAAGATCCCATCACCTTGATTACTAATTTTTAAAATAACTTTTTTCCAAACATCAGTAAAATGGAGATTAACAGAAGAATGTGCTAAGGAAGGTCATTTAAAAATCCCTTAAATCAAACATTACTGGGTAAAATACACCATTTTCACATAAACTTTTATATAGGGCGCAATTCATTGTTTTTATGAAAACATTTTCCCCACAGGATTAGTACCATCAGGAAAAAGCAATTCAAAATTTGTTAAATTTGAATAAAGATTCTTAATTTAGATGTTAGTAAACTTCTTACAAAAAAACAATTTATAGTGGCTAATAAGTCACACTGTTACTGCTACCTTGAGCCCTACACAGAATACGTACTTAGTAGCTGTTCATCCCTTTGTTTCCTCCTGGGTTGTACATAAGTAGCATTAAACGAATCTGTAATAAGCAACGAAGGCCTGCTCAACATTTCCAATGAACAGCCGTTCAGATGGCTGTGGAAAAAAAGGCCAGAACTCACTGTCAGCATTTTTATTTTACAAGGAAAAAAATAAGACAATGAACATACAGTTTTGAATGTACATCTCAACAGTGGAAAAAACAGGGTATCACATATAAGCAAATCAAAGAGCTGCTTAAAGAAAATACTTCAGGCCAAGAGTAAGAAGATGTCCAAGAGTCAGTCTGATTAAATAAGTAATTCTGAGGAGGTTAATATAGTAAATATTTATTATCAGTTGCATAAATATTTACAATTAGTAGAAAAAACAGTTTCAATTTAGTTCACTTTTCCTCCTTCCTCTTTTCTCACACCCTGAAAGTCTCTTTAGCATAACTTCAATTAAGACAGAAATAGGCTCCCCAAGGCTGTGGTTACAGCACCAAGCCTGCCAGGGTTCAAGGAGCATTTGGACAAGCTCTCAGACATACGGCTCGAATGCTGGGTGGCCCAGTGTGGAGTCAGCAGTTGGATTCCACGATCCCTATGAGATCATTTCCATTCTGGATATTCTACAATTCTGTTTTTATGCTTAAATTGGGTAAGATGCATATTAAAAACCATAGTAACAAACACTAACGAGTAAAACTTATTTCGATATTTATTTTCTTGCCTTTTTCCCTCTCCTAAACAAGCATTTTATGGGAGGAAGGCAGAACATGAGAAATATCCTGTCAGCTTTCTAAGACAGAAAAAAAACACACATTTTTCTTTAACATTTCCCAGGAATTTCAAAACCATAAACTTTCTTAAATCTCAACTATCCAGTAGTCAAAAACATCCTAAAAACAACTACACCGTATGGTTATACTGCAAATCCCATCTCGATAGGTTGAATTTGAGCACATTGTTTTAAGAGTTCTTGAGATTCTGAGAAACAGAAAACAGAGTTTGTAATAACCGTTTCCTACTTGATAAAGAGAAGCTGTGTGTTATTTCTCTCCTCAAAACAACAAGAAAAGCTTTTCATAAGTGCATGATACAAATGCTTTCTGAATGTTTCCTGCTTCAATCTAAAATAAATCTGAACATAATGAAGAAACCCAGGGCTAAAACTTGTTTCAAATTCACTGATATGAATGCAAGTAAAATTATTGGTCGTCTTATATCTGGAAAGGCACTGCTACTTACATACTTATTTATCACAGAAATTACACACACTTAACATATCAGAGAAATATAGTTAGTTATATTGAACTTACATCTCCCTCTTGTGGTTGAAATCAACTGCATAAACAATTTCTTCCTCTCCATCTTTGACAATCTTCCAAATCGTGCCTCCTATCATGTGACCTGCAGGCAATGGCGTGATTGACAGACCATGTCCTTTGCCTACAAAAAAGAATGGCCTCCTAGGTATCTCTCAATATTTTAGGTAGATGACACGTATGAAAATCTATTACTCTAAATAATAGATAAGTAAGTAGCTAAACTCCAAAGTATCACTTGGAAAAAAGTCAAATGAGGTATGAAAATCAGTAACATCTCTCTCCTTTCTATCTAACCAGTAAAATCCATCAACCTTGGCATAACTTTCTCCTCATTAAATGGAAATTCTACTGACTGCCTCATTACTGAGGCAAACATTTGGCTGATGTAGACTGACACCTATGAAATACACAACATTCAAATAACATACTCCTTTTAAAAAGTTACCTGAACTGCCAATGAAAGGGAACAGAATCACTAATCTATCAAAACTTTTGCTGATGGGACTTTACCTTTCAAGTTGACAATCTGAGAAAACTTCAGCTGCTGTATCTTATCAAATGCTGCATCTACATCATCCAATGTAAAGAGTGTGAAATCTTCAGTATTATGGCGAGACTAAAACAAATAAGAAGCACAGAATATTCAAAAATTTGAGCCCTCTACCTTGTCAAAGATGTTGAATATTAAGGTGTGAACCTAAAAGATACCTGATAGAGATCATACATAAACATTTGCCCCATTTTATACACAGGAATAGTTGCATAAATGGCACAATTCAATCCCATTTTTCCAACTGCATATGGAAGAGCACCGAGGTGTAAAGGGTCAGGATGAGAAAGGAGAACAGCATCAACTTGGTGTACATGTCTACAAAAGAAGGACAACAAAAGATGGTGAGGAGTTGTATACAGTATGACATACTTTCTACCATGACTGTCTTGAGATCAACTGCACAGTATGAACACCAAACATGAGAAATTAAGTCTTTTCAGTTTAGAATGAAGTTTTAAAAAACATAATTAAAAGTTACGTTTTTTTTCCAAACAATCTCAAGTAAAATAAAAACTTATATACTGAGATCTGAAAACATAAGTTCAAGGACTGGGTGACATACGATCTTCCAAAAGTTCCACACTATGTTCTTGATTAGAAAGACTTCAGCATATATTTGGATACCAGAAGATTCACTAACCGAAGAACCAAAGGTATTTTCAGTGCAAACACGTTACTGCTTATGTATCTAAAAAAATCTAAAATACATCACAACTTTTCTTCAAAAGAGAAAGTACAAATAACAGGATGCAAATCAAAATACATTTGGGTTAAAAATAAGGGTGAGTTTCAGCTTCATTTTAAAAATTAATTTATACAAATAAAAACACAAGTTGCTTTTTCTTTAAAACTGTGGTATAACTTAAGAACTCAGGCCAAAGACTAGCTATCATAATTCAAAAACATAAGGGCCTAAAACAAATGCAACAAGTGAAAACAGAAGTTGGGCAGAAGGACTCAGTTTTTTTGGTCCCTTACATAGTAACTAGAACATGCATATTATTCTTGACAGCTATTATTAAAACAGGGATTATATTTAAATGCTTTTCAGGTAAGACACCTAAAACATCTTAGATGCTAGTACACAATAATCCTCGGTTAAACAACTTCAAATGCTACATAAGCATTAATGCCAGAAAAAGTGAAAATATAAAAACAGCATCACAAAGCTTAGCTTTTTTTCCAGAACATTTATGTTTCAGTCATTTACTTGTAACAAACTGCTTGTCAGGAAAGCTCATAAATGTAAACTTGAAAAGCTAAGCACTATGTTCTAGAAAAGTTTATTTCTTGACAGAGTTGGGATACTCTGCAAAAGTTGGTTTTCAGATCAAGTCTACTGATCTTGAAAGACAAGGCAAGAGTCCAAACACTTTATTCTTATTCAGACTGTATTTAATAAGGCCTTCTTCATTTAAAACTTGCTGAATTATTTTAGAGCCAAGGTTAGCCTCCCATACACTGCTCTGTATCAAATTTATTTAAAAACAAGCAAACAAACCAACACAAAACAACCAAAGCTCAGAAGAATTTAAGACAGATGAGACTCATTACATTTAAAAATAATTGAATAAATAAAGACAGAAAATATTTGAGCATTACCATCCCCTTCATGGAAAGCATTCTTCAAACCAAGATCACAGAATCACAGAATGGCCAGGGTTGGAAGGGACCTCAAGGATCATGAATCTCCAACCTCCCTGCCAGATGCAGGGCCACCAACCTCCCCATTTAATACTAGACCAGGCTGCCCAGGGCCCCATCCAGCCTGGCCTCGAACACCTCCAGGGATGGGGCATCCACAACTTCCCTGGGCAGCCCGTTCCAACATCTCACCACTCTCTCTGTAAAGAACTTCCCCCCCAATGTCCAATCTAAATCTTTCCTCCTTCAACTTAAAACCATTTCCCCTTGTCCTGCAGTTATCAACCCTTTCAAAGAGTCGATTCCCCTCCTGTTTGTAGGCTCCCTTCAGGTATTGAAAGGCTGCAATGAGGTCACCCCGCAGCCTTCTTTTTTCGAGGCTGAACAAGCCCAGCTCCCTCAGCCTGTCTTCATAGGGGAGGTGCTCCAGTCCCCTGATCATCTTTGTGGCTCTCCTCTGCGAGAGATCAACTTTGGGTGTAACATCAACATGCATATGTGTGTGTGTGTGTGTGTGTGTGTGATGTGTGTATGTGTATATATGTACACACATACATATGAACTGTTGCATTGTGTTTCAAGATCAGCAGACTCAATCTGAAAACCAACTTCTGCAGAGTCTCCCAACTCTGTCAAGAAGTTATTTTGAGAGCCTTCAGAAAATGCAAAGCACATTTAGAGTGCACAAAGTACTTACTTCTTTAGGGAATCAATAATATCCATAGAAAAGTTCTCATCCCAACCACAGTCCAAAAGAAACCGAAACTCATCCACCTGCAGCAGGTAGCACAGGGCAGACTCCTCCTGCACTCCGGAGAGCGTGGTCAGCTTGATGATGGACGTCATCCTGCTGTCCAAGTGTCTTATTTCCTAAAGAATGGATCTGAGCAGGGGAAGACATGTTACTGAGTAATCCAAAACAACAGACTATTTATTTAGGGAAAAAAGACAAGAAATTAAGAGGTAGAGCTATCTCTGCTAACGTTTCTGAGGACATACGTGACAACAGTGATGTGTGATGCTGAGTACAGCAGCTGGATACCTATCGATAAGTTTCAGTTTGCAACACCTGATCCTTGGGGGCCTTTCACAATTAGGAAGGGATTCGGAATTCATTAGAATTAGACACGAACGTTAGCGAATCACCGGAGGCGGTGCAGCACGCACTGCGATAGCTGCGGCCCTCCAGACTCTGCGGCCGCCCGAGGGCAGCCCGGCTCCGCAAAGCGGCTCCAGCGCCTGGCCAGGACCCGCCGCTCGGCCCCGGCCCAAGGGGAGGAAGAACGAGCACGGCGAGCACCGCTCAAGCCCTTTACTGCTCGACTCCCGCGGAGGGGCTGCTCCACAGCGGTGCCCCCTCCCCGCTGCTACCTGCCTCGAGCTGCCCCTACAGCCTCACGACGCGCGCCCACGGCCGCCGGCACCGGCGCCGCTCGCCGCCATCTTGCGCAGGGCGGGGAGAAGGAGGAGGAAGGGGAGAGGCGAACGGACGGCACCATTCCCGGAGGGGGGAAGGCGGCTCTCCTCGCTCCCCCGCGCTCGTGGGCTCTCCCGAGCTGCTCGCGCCGCCCGTTGCCCTTGGGGTGGCCGCTGTGCGGGGCCTGGTGCGGTGAGCAGTATTTGTGAGTCCCGGTAGGTTCCGGGGTAGCGTTTCGTGTGCGTGGCGCTCTGGCAGCTGCCTTCCCGAGGGTCGGTACTGTGAGTGTAGGTACAGAGGGCGTCCTGAGAGCTCGGCTCGGGCGAGGCGGGAGAAGGGAAGGGGAAGGAACACGGCTTGTGTCTGCCTTCTGTCATCTGAGCTCGCATAAATTTCACCATTAATGCCTTAAGAGAGATGTTCTTCTCTCATTTTAGGATAAAATCCCATTTCTAAGACCCGAGCATTGTTTAAGGCTGTTTCTAGGAAACTTGCATGCACATTTGAGAACAAGCTGAGAGACCTGAGTCTGTTCAGCCTGCAGAGAAGGCTGAGAGAGGATCCTGTCAGTGTTTATAAATATCTGCAGTCTGGGAGTCAAATGGTTGGGAACAGGCACTTTTTAGTAGTGCTCAGCGATAGAACAGAGGGCAATGAGCGTGAACTGGAACACGGGAAGATCCCTACAAATATGCAAAAGAACTTTGTTGCTGTGAGGGTGACAGAACACTGGAACAGCCTGCCCTCAGAGGTTATGGAATCTCCTTCTCTGGAGATACTCACAACCCATCTGAAGACTTTCCTGTGCAACCTGCTGTGGGGAATCTTCTTTAGCGGGGGGGAGGGGGAGGGGAAGATCCAGAGGTTCTTCCAACCTCTTTGATTCTATGAAATCTGTGTCTGGTTGGAAGTATTAATGGCCTGTATACGTATGATCCCAGGTAGGATTCCAGTAAGTGTGGCTAAGTGTTCTAAGCATGCACCAGCTTCCATATACAGTATAACTCTTATTGTTATACTTTTTCTTTCTAGCAGCCATGGTGAATTTTGCCCAAGCTGTGCGTGACCACTGGGTTCACATCCTTGTTCCCTTGGGATTCGTGGTTGGATGCTATCTGGACAGATGGAATGATGAGAGGCTGTCAGCCTTCCGAAACAAGAGCTTGTTGTACAAGAGGTCTGCTTTGTCATGCCTTTTAAAAATATATGTTCGATTGTTTTCCCAAATAGACTTTAAAAAGCCTCTGTTTGTTGGTAAAATCATACATATGGAAAAGAATTCTATCAAAATATTAAAGGGAAAAGTGACCAAAATTTCAGCAAGCATTTGTGAAGGATTTAAGATCCCTAATGCCTTCTGAATATTTGGCTTTAAGCCCATCTTTGTGCTCTTAACCATGAAAGAAAATATGTAGATCTCTGTGTTTGATCTTTTAGCCAAAAGAATTGGTTTAAAATGATTAATTGCAACAGTGAATCAGAAGTATTGATTTTAATTAATCTGTAAAAGCTGGATAAATGCAGACTACAGTAATGTGAAGTCTGATTTGTATCTAAATAAATTGAATAGGAGGATGCTCTACCTGAGATCAAAATATAAAGTAAACACATTAATATGGAGGTGAAAATGAATCATTTTGCTAGGAGAAAGGTAAATAAATAAAACTTAACAATTTGCTGTCAAATTCTTAAGTCATTAAATGTGGAAACTATAATTTTGTCCTTGAAACTTCAGTGAGAAACAATCACTGAATTTTCATTTTTAGCTTTTCTGTATAGTAAGCTTTAAAATTATCATAGCACTTAACAATTATATGAATTTGTCATTAAAAATTATCTACTTTTTAAAAATTAATGCAGCATCTTTAAGCATTTATGTTGGGAACTCCTGTCGCCTTTCTTGGTAAAAAAATTAGCTTTTGACAAAATTAATGCAGCTGCTACACAAGCACTTTTCTTTCTGCTGTTGCTGGTGATTTCAGGCTATTTCAGCATCATTGCAAAAACCTTTTCCACTTTCACCTCTATTTCTCTTTCCACTAAAGCAATGGATTTTTGTATTGGAAGGAGTTAGATTTTTTTACCTTTAGAGTCCCATTAGGTTAAAAAAAAAAATAAAAAATCAATCTGTTAATTCACTGAAGGTTTATTTATAATAATGGTAGCCAAGGACTCAATCCTTTGAAGCTTTAGGTTGAAAAGAAAAAGCTTACCAGTATAGGAAAGTTTAAAACTGACAACAATTGCAAATAAAAAGTCAGGATAACTTTCCAAATCAAAGGATTCTAGAATAATTCTAAATGTGTGTTAATTATCCCACAACATTTATCCTAATTTTAGCCTCCACCTTTTTTTTTTCTTTCCATACAGGGAGCTGAGGCCCGGTGAAGAAACGACATGGAAATAAAGGCTGTTGATGAATGGGGAATATTTTTGCTCAGTTAATCACCTTATCTCATGCATTGAAATAATATGATTGTGTTTTTATCTTGAGACCATACAAGCTACAGAGAAGAACACCTACAATTTGTCGGTGCTACTTTAATTTCCATTGTTACTTTCTGAAAGGTGATTTAGTTATATAGCTAATTTGTATCTGGGAAGCCCACAAATGTTGAGAAATGTCTGCTCCCCGAAGTACCATTCTGGAGTTGGGGGAGAAAAGACTTAATGTAATAAAGAAAAAACTATGCAAAAATATTTTCCTTTTTTATTAATCTGTATGGTGTGGAATTGATGCGTTTATAGCTAATTTATGAGCTACCCTTCAAGGAAGTACTTAACGCAGCACGCTTTAAGTCAGCGTCACGCGGAGACAAGCGGCACAGAGGGAGCGGGAATTTCCGGCTGCTCCACAACCGCGCGCAGGCGCGGGGTGTCGCCAAGATGGCGGGACCGCCCGGCGGCCAGGGGGCGCTGCGGCAGTCTGGTTCAGCGGGGCCGAGGGGAGGCGAGCTGCGATTGGCTGTGCGGGTCATGTGAGGCGGAGGCCGTGCCGTTGACAATAAACATGGAGTCGATATTCCACGAGCGGGTGAGTGAGCGGTCGCGGGGGGTCCGGCGTTTTGATGAGGCTGTCCCGCAGGTGCAGCGCAGGTCGCCTGAGTGGGGTGGAAGCGGAGATGCCCTCCGTAGGGACTTCTCGTGTTGGGCCCTCCGTAGCAGTTGTTGGGTACGATCGGGTACGGCCTAAAACTGCTGCTTCTCATCTGTGGCCGAGCACGGAGGCGAGCGGCGGTACGTGGGGCGGTTCTGCGTTCCGAGTTCCTTGCGCTCGGACGCTGCTCGCCGTCACCGGAGCTGCCCGGTGTGGGTGTGCCGCCCGCGGGAACGGCGCTGGTAGGGATGGCCTGCATCGCATGCTGAGCGGCGCTTCCTGTTTTGGAGAAGAAATGCTTCTGGAAACTGCTGTGCTTTGCCAGGGCTCACACGTACGGTCTGTGTGCGAGCTCTCTGTTATTACAGTACAGCTCCCTTTTTCACCTGCTTTGCCAATGACTCTGCATCTTTGTTGTGTTGTAGGTGATACCGATTTCTGCCATTGTTCTTATGCGTAGTAGTTGGTTTAGTTTGCAAATAAAGAGTTAGCCGTACAGTTCTGTTGGTTTTTTTTTTTTATAAATCATTTTTACATCAGTGGTAGAACATGGAGAGTGTTCTTTCAAGCTGGATTTGGGTAGCAAAACGTGGCAAGCGCTATTGTGTCATGAAGCTGCTGTTCAGAGGGTAAGAGCTAGATTTCAGCCATTATAACCCATGTTGCAGTAACCTCACCTTCCAACTGAGACTAGAAAATGAGTTCTAACCAAGAGCGCATACCTTCCTTTCGTGTAACCTTTCACATACCAACATGGCAACTGAAAGAAAGGTTTATCAGTAAATTGCTTTGTAGTTTTGGAATAAACTGCTGAAATTGTAATCATCAAGCATACTACATTCAAAGAGTTGGTATACCTTCAACTAAACAAAGACTTGAAGTAGTGTTGCGTTTGTAACAGGAGGATGACAGTTGCAAAAAGTAGGACTGCTGCAGATTTGAGCCCCTTTTATTAAAAAATTGGCCTCTTCTCTTAAAGGATCTGAGTGACTGAAACCACTGAAAGCAGGACAGCTGTTGAAACCAGGATAGGTTTCAATAAGTGGATTTCAGATTATGGGAAAATACCTTATTCTCTGCACAGAAATATTGCAGTTAACATTTATTACAAACTGTAAGATGTGTTTTATGCACTTACAGTATGTACAGATTGTTATTTTAGTTTTAAGATAATTTTTTTTTCTGTACAAGTACAGCAGGGCCCTTTCAAAGAAATTAGGGCCTAAGCTTGTAATACAACTCATTTTTTCAAAGATATCCTAGGGTTACTTGTTCCTAATTATTTCATATGCTTCTGGTGAAAACAATCTGTGACCATGAGCAAGTTCCCCTGTTTTATTTGTAGGATGGGGCAAGCAGCAGGAATGTGCTCCCAACAGGGCAGGAGTTGTTGTTTAGTCTAGAATTTCTTGTGGAATAAACACGAGCTGGAGGAGCTGTGGAAGATGAGGTGTCAGAATTCCATTATATCTTGGCTGTACAGTTGGTCCAGCTTTAACTCAGTGGTCAGTTGAGTGATGGTGCCCTCAGAAGGTGTTGTAACCTGAAGTTTTAGGGCTCCTCCTGTAAGGGAGACTGCAGGACAATTGTGCACCTGACTTGTATGTTGGAAGAGTGAATGTTTAAATAATATTCCTATAAGGCACACTCTTGGATTCTTACTTTCTGTGGGATTTGGCAGAGGTGAGGGGCTGGTTTTGATTCCTTGAAGATTTTGTTTTGTTTCCAACACATTTGTTCTAATGCGTGTTCTTAATGTTAGTATAAACAAGCATTGATACAAAGAGGAAAGCTGCTTTTTATAACTGATGTTAAACTGTCTTGTGCTTGTATGTGTGTTATTTTTTTAGAGAGAGATTGCTTTTCATGGGAAACTGTAATTTCTCTTTTTGCAAAGTCCTCTTTTTTTCCAAAGTCTCAGTGCTCTGTTTTTCTTCAGCCATACGTGGAAAGCAGATTTTTGATAGCCACCTCTGGCAGGGAACACAAGTTTAACAAAGAACAAGAGCATCTCTTGTGGAGAGTGTTTATTACAGGGAATTAGAGATTAAAAAAAGAAAATAAGAAAATAACGAGTTTACTATTTCATGAGTTTACTGTTTCAGTAGAATGTATTCTACTGCTCACACTGTAATAAATCTGGAAAAAAATACAGTATTCTGGAAAGTGGAGGAGGAAAAGTTTGCCAGAATAAAATCATTGAATGTTTTTGCGGAGCGCAACATTAACATCTATTTGTTATTGTTTTGACATTGTTTTTTATCTTTTTCCTTTTCCAATATTAGCAAGAAGGCTCATTATGTGCTCAGCACTGTCTGAATAATTTGCTGCAAGGAGAGTACTTTAGTCCTGTTGAGTTATCCTCCATTGCACAGCAGTTGGATGAGGAAGAAAGAATGAGAATGGCAGAGGGAGGAGTGTCTAGCGAAGAATATAGAACATTTTTACAGGTAAAATCTTAACTTGACATTGCATGATGTTTGGATAAAATTTCATATTGTGTAGCAAAGGCCTGCTACGCTTTCATCGTTACAAAAGGTTCATTTTCTAGTGCTGACATTTGGAAGTTTGCTGATATTTCCTTTCAAGCATTTCAGGTTTGAGGTTTTTAAATGTTATTTCTACAACTTTATAGTGCTTCTACAGGAGGCTATGTTATCCTCATCTTAAGGATAGGAAGGTCAGGCATGGCAAGGAGAAGAGTAAGAGATTGACCATTTGTTTTAGTAAGCCGGGATAGAGATGGTAACAGAATTTCCTGTACCTGTCTGTCCTTTAAGCAGTAAGTATTTGCAATTTGAAGGTTTGAGTTATTAATGAAAATGTAGGTGTTGTAATCAGCATACAGAGTAGAATATATTTTGTCGTTGCTTTATTTATGTACAGTCGTATTTGTTTTTTAAGTGAAATTCTTTCTAAACTTTTATGCTTACACAACTTTTAACTTTCCTTCCCCCAACTTCATATGTTGAGCAGCAGCCTTCTGTAAACATGGATGACAGTGGATTCTTCTCAATTCAAGTAAGCAGTGCTCTACACTGGCATATTTTTTTTTCTTTATGGAATATATGTGCTGTCATATAATTTAATGACATTGAACTAGCTTCTGTTTTATAGGCTTAATGGCTGGACTTGAATCTTGAATTACATTAAGAGCAATGGTGACGTGTGTTTGTTCTTTATGGTAATATGGTTTGGTAGCAGTGGGACTTAATGATCTTGAAGGTCTTTTCCAACCTGAGCAATTCTATGATTCAGTTTATGGGCCTTTAAATAAAGAGTCAAAGCATAGTCTCCCTCAGTTGTGATATCACACCTGCTTGCAATAAGCTTGCTTTCCAAATTGCTGTTTATGGGCTACAGGTGAAAAAAGAGACTTGAGATTATCTTCTCAAATTACAGACTGTAAAGTCTTTGGCAGTGGTTACACAATTATTGCCATGATTTGCAGAATGAGAGAGGCTGCAGTATCTGTGTTCCAGTTTTTACAGTTCTCTCAGGGCATTTTGAATTGTGGGGTTTTTTTTGTTTGTTTATTTGCTTTTTTGTTTTGCTTTTAAAGGAATGGGAAAGTAATAGGAAATACGTTAACCAGAACAAAAAGGTGGTATTGAGCACCAAACTGGGTCTTGTGTCCAGACTGGAGCTGTTAACAAAACTCTGCACCTTTGGCTATCTCTGTCTTTCAGAGGTGCTTTTCAGTGCTGCAGGATGGAATGTGCTTCCTTATATTCTGTACCCTTTCATCCTGTCACTGCTTAGCGTGCTTGCTACGTAGTTGGCTGACAGAAAGGAGGATGAATTGTGGATTTAAAATTTTCTATAGTGTTATTGAAAGTAGCTTTAAGAGTTATTGTAAAAGAATTTGGTAGTTACCTTTTATTTTCAGATTTGCTGATTATCTATCAAAGTCACTTTGAATATTCTAATAAGTTGAAAAGATTCTTATTTAGAAGCCCTAAGACATAGTGACTTCCAGGGTTTTGTTATACTGCTATTTGCTTGCAGTACAGTAGAAACTGTAAGTCTTTAGATTGATCAGCAAGCCTTGATGGACAGACAGCTCTTTAAAATCAACTGGAGCTGTCAACCTAAAAATGCTATCAGTAAACCAGTACTAATGAAACTGACTTGATGATGTGACATTCAAGTGGTGCAAATGCCAAATAGTTATTGTGGGGAAGATGACTTTGTACTTACAAGGAGAGGGCAGACAGAGCAGTACATGGAGAACAGAGAGACAACAACATTGGCAGTAGTTGTGGGAGGTGAAATTACAGCTTTGACTGCAGCAGTAAGTCTATTAACATGTTTTAGTTAAATCACAACTTTGATATTCCCCCTTAGGTATGGTAGGCATGTTATATTTGCATGTAGATTGATGGGGGTGGCATTTTGAGTAATGTAATTCCTAATTTTCCCTGCAGGATTTTGAGATGAAAGCTTTATGAGGATGATACAAGTGTTTGTAGTGGCTGAAATGGCTGCTCTTGCTCAAGTTAGATTGGATAGGTTTGACTCGTAAAAAGTGTTGTTGGTTTTTTGTTTGTTTGTTTTGACAGGTTATAAGCAATGCCTTGAAAGTGTGGGGTTTAGAACTAATCCTCTTCAACAGCCCAGAGTATCAGAGGCTTGGGATCGACCCTATGTAAGACTTCTTGTTGTCATCATTTTTTAAGCACGATTTCCTTTAATTTTAGGAAAAATACTGAAAAAGTTATTTATTTCTTTAAAATCAGTATTTAAGCTCTGTTGCATTCTCGTGTTTATTTTCTTACATCCTGATCCTTTGATATTTTTTCTTCTTTTGAGGATGTATATGAGCACCTCTCCTCTGTGCCTTTGTGATATCTCAGTATCTGTGGCACAGTATCAATCTCACAAGTATATGAGATTTCAGTAATGCTGATGTGACAAAAGAGACAATTTCATAAATATTATAAGTTATAAAAGCAGTATGAGTACTCTGTAGCATCAAATCAACAGTTTTATTACTAAAAGTTTGTTTTGTAAGTTTAAATTAGTGGTGGCAAAGAACTTAAAACATTAATATGCGCTCCAATATTATTTAATTTTATCTATACCTTTTGTGTTTGTTTTTTTTTACAGAAATGAAAAATCATTTATTTGTAATTATAAGGAACACTGGTTTACAGTTCGAAAGTTAGGAAAACAGGTGACATTGTCTTTTTTTATTTAAAAATTGACTTCAGAATGGGGGTGGAAAAAGTGGTTTCAAGTAGACCATGCGTTGGCCTTTTGCAGGCTTTTTCAGCAATTTGGTTTAATAGTAGATACAAATAAATGAGTAAATGTTTGTTATATCAGAAATGCTAGGCAGCTTCCCCCAAATTTTAGCTTGGGGAAACATCCTAGGATCATTTTCCTAGTGAACCTGTTCTATAGGAAATTGTAGCTGAGGCAGTCCTTGTAACCTCTTAAGTTCTCTTGTTCTTCCTGTGTGGGAAACAACAGGAAAAAAAAATAAATTCAAAATTATACTAATGAATATTAATAATTGCAGGTATTTAAGAGTATCCAAGGGATAAGGCTGGGCAAGGTAGAATCAAAACTTTCCGCTATTGTAAAAATCAATCTGAAGCAGCTGTATTGTAAGCAGGAAATAACTATTAAAGGTAAAGAATGGCCACACATATGCATAGTACCTATGTAATAACACAAATCACACACAGATCTCCTGTAATGCCAGTGCAGTCTGTCTTTCAGTAGCCAACCATTGTTCTGGATTGTACTGCATAAGCTCTTATACAACATAAATTAGTTGGTTTGGTGTGGCGTTTTGGGGTTGATTTGTTTGTTTGTTTGTTTTGTTGTTGCTAGTTTTTTTATTTGTTTTTTTTTTGTGTGGTAGAGTGTCCCATAAAATAAGCATTCAAATTCTAAAAAAGCAAGCAGAAGTCATCTTACCCATTTGATGTTCCAAGTGGTGACTACTTATGTTGGCATCCAGTTTAAAAGAAGTATAATTTTGCCCATGAATAAGCAAACTAAACTGCACAGTTCTGGTGCAGTTTGAGAGTTTAGCTGATTATTGTTTACAGGCATTTTTGTGGTGTATTTGAAATTGAAGAGGCTAAATGGCCTTTTAAAGAGTTGGATAAGCTCCCTGGTAGAATTATAGCCATGTCAGCTGAAACTTGTTTGAGATACTGTTCTTGCCTACAACATGTTTAATTGGAGGGGGGATGCATTTTGTTTTCTCACATGGTTTGTAGCCAAACAAAAAAAACACAAGGTTCTGTTAACTAGAGAGTTATAAGAAGGGAGAGACAAAACAGATTGACTTATTGCTTTCACCTGCTTCTTTTCTGTTACAGTTACAGCAGTTCATTCTCCAAACTTTTCTCCTCCACATTTATAATAGTTTATCAGTAATCTGTCTGTCACATACATTTACATAACCTTTTAATTCTTCTCCATTTCTGCACAGTTTGTTTTCTTTACCTTATCTTAGTGGAAGATTTGACTGACCATTTAAGAATGGTAGATAGTTGACTCTGAATTCACCAGGTGAATTATAGTTCGGCCCTGACTGCAAGTGTAGAATTGCATATTTGGTAGTTCAGGCAGACAGATGAATTTTTGTGATAAAAGAGATAGAACTCTTCTGTCTAAAATGGTGCGTTCTCCTTCAAATTGGGTAATGTTGAATGGGTATGGAATATGAAAATATTCTTCAAATTGATAGGTAGACCATTTTGCCATACATATTGAGTATATTTTCTCCCTAGTGGAAATATTATATATAATGAATTGTCTTCAGGCATCTGAAAATAATTTGTGACCCATATCGTAATGCATATATGTATAACTGGCATATTAAATTTTAAGTTCATTTTTCTAGATATTTAAGTTATCTCCCAGAGATGTAAATAATAGTTTGCAGTATCGTCATCTATTAAAGGCAGCACGTTTAATTGAGTAGAGTGAATTCAATTTCTGTTTCCTGTAACTACAAATATATTAAGATAGTGTTAACTTCTGAACAGCTTCTTTCTTCATGTATTCCTGAACTGTTAAAAAAAAAAAAAAAGATCAAGTAGTATTTTAAAGCTATGCCTGAAGTGATTATTCTGCCATCTTTAGATTTGTGTTTTAGTCTGCTTGCCTGCTACCAGTGTTCAGAAAGGGGAGAGAGCATGCAATCACTAACATGCTTCAGATCTCCTGTTAGCTGAAGAGATTTTGAAGGGAGCAGTATAGGTATTATGCTTCAACAGACTTTGAACTTGATGATTTATTTTATTTGATGATTTGATTTTATTTTAGAAAATGACCACAGTGTACAGAAATGGATTACTGAGTCATCTTTATGCTAATTTGTTCTCTCAAACTTTTTTTTCTTAATTGCAGTGGTTTAACTTGAACTCTCTCTTGATGGGTCCAGAACTAATATCAGATACATATCTTGCACTTTTCTTGGCGCAATTACAACAGGAAGGTAACTGTCAGATGTTAAGTCTCTTTAATTAAAAGCAGGTAATCATTCTGTATTAGAACTTATGTATTCAGTTAACTAGCCTTAGTTTTGTTATTGAAATAGTGAAATAACCCAAGTGCTTGTAATGAGAGTTTAGCCTTATTCTTTAATAAACTGCAGACCACTGTATTCCATATAAATTTGCATTTCAGATAAATTATGCGTGCAGCTTAATGCTGTAGACCTATGATTTCTATTTTTCAGGTTATTCCATATTTGTAGTAAAAGGTGACCTGCCAGACTGTGAAGCTGATCAGCTGTTGCAGATGATTCGAGTTCAGCAGGTGCAGCGACCAAAACTAATTGGAGAAGAGACTGCACAGTCAAGAGACCAGAGGTAAGGTAAACAGACTTCCTTTTAATAATGTTCAGTAAGATTTGTTTCCATGATTAATGCCTACGTGGAAACAAAACCCTTTAAGATGTAATTAGAGGTACCTCAAGATCAGTGTGTTCTATTGCACGCTATAAAGCCAAATTAGTAGATGACCTAGTTTCAATGGGGACAGAGTTGATTTTCTTCATGGTGTATGGTATGATGTTATGTTTTGGCTTTGGGAGTAGAACAGTGTTGATAATACACTGATGTTTTAATTTTTGCTGTGCAGTTCTGCACAAAGCCAAGGACATTTCAGCTTCTCATGCTGTCCTGCCAATGAAGGGCTGGGGGAGAAGCACAAGCAGCTGGGAGGAGACAGAACCGGTTAGCTGACCCAAACTGGCCAAAGGAATCTTTTGTACCTTATGACAGAAGAATTCAGAGGAATTAATTTAGAGGAATGAATTAATTATTATTTCATCCACTTCATAAAGTAAACTATGGTGTTGTAAACAGATGTAATAAAAACAGTAAGCTACTTGGCAGTGATGTGAAATTACGTATAGTTTACAGAGGATCTTTTGCTGTAGTGTTATCATCAAAGGTTCCTGAGGAAGAAACCATGTGCACTTCTATCTGTGGGTTTGACTGTCTTACTTGAAATAGCTTCAAATAAAATTAATATTTTTATAGCACTTTTGCTTTTGAAGTTTCTCCTGTAAAGTAGATTCTCATCAACATATAAGCATACGTTCATGGTTTTGGTATTTTCATTTTAATAGCTGAAAACTATATTTGCAGTTCCTTTATGGTTGTTTTTTTTTATAGAAATAAGAAAATATTTCTGATTATCATAAGTCACTTTTTGTCAAAGTTAAAAAAAAAAAAAAAAAAAAGTAGTTAAATCAGCACAAACTACTTTAAATCTCTCCATAGAAGTAAGCATAACTGTGGCTTGAAGGTTATATATCGACTTCACAGGCTACCCAGAAGCGATGTGGACCAAGCGATAGAAGTTAGCCATCCTTTTGATGGGACAAGCATGTTAGATGAAGATGAGGAGAATTTTCAAAGAGCTTTGGCTCTAAGTAGGCAGGAAATTGATATGGAAGATGAAGAAGCTGATCTTCGTAGAGCCATTCAACTCAGCATGCAAGGTACAGTGCTTTTTTAAATTTTACTTGCAGTGTTCTTGTTGCTCATGTTTAGCAGCTACGGAAACCAGCTTCAGACAGCTGCTTTCAGCATGCTTCAAGCTCTGAAAAGACTGGCTTTAAGGCATAGAAGGATAATCCAGACTTTCTTGTATCTATCTCCTTCCTGCTGTTTGAAAAGTTACAACTTCTAAATTAACACTGATTTTTAGGAGGCAAGAACAAGTAGGGAGGGAGGAGGGAAAGGAACCAATTCTAGGGTGAGAAAGTGACAGTGAAGTTAGCCTAGGTGCTTATTTCACTAACAAGTCTGTTTTCATCATGTTTGAAGAATGATGTGTTTGGGTTGAGTTTTTTTTATTTGTTTTTATATTAAGAAAAAAATTAAGCTATAATTTTACTGTAATTAGTAGGATATGGCTTGTTCTGATTTCAGGTAGTCGTCAAAATGAGTTCTCAAACTCATTACAACAGAATGCTTCCCAGGCACCACACACCAGTCAGACAGACTCTGTTTCTTCAGAAGATCTGCGCAGGAGAAGACAAGCATATTTTGAAAAGTAAAGTAGCCGATAGAAAACTAAATCTGCATTTGGAAGTAAATGTCTTATTGTTCGGTGCTTTTGGGCTGTGGGTGGATTTCTCTCAGAGATCCAGCTTGATTTAACCCTGTTTTCATAGCAGTACTAGAATTTTGCTATTCCCATGCATTCTTAAGAAATGAAGCCTGTAAATAAGAGGGGATCTGTTGTACCCTCAGTCTTAAGAAGGAAAGCAAATAAATATGTTAGAGTATTTCGACTACTGTAAATAATTTCCATAATTATTTTCCTGAAGAATACTCTTCCTCTAAGACTTCTGGAAAATATTTCTCTAATGAACATCAGACAAAGATTTTCTAGATGATACTTCATTTTTCGTTTCTGGAGCGCTGCCTTAATACATATTCGTGGTTTTATTGTAGTCTTTGCTTGCCTCTATTTCCCAGTGATGGAGGAAATTTAGATAAGGGAGAAATGCTGCAGAAAGGAGGTGATAGATATTGCATGAGAGGATAGCAATGCAGAATACCTGAATTCTGGGAAAACAGGCCTGTAATTTGGAATATCAGCTATCCCAACACGAAGCTTAGCGGAGGAAACAATTGAAGAGATATGAGGTGGTGTGGGTGGGTTAATATTTCAAACGGCAGCTTATACATCTAACTCTTGGCCTTCCTTAACAATGAAATAGACTTGATATAGGAGTCATACTGATCTTAATTTTACTTTTCTTTAAATTTATAATTATTTCAGGCAGCCACAGCAGATAGAGCAGCAGGATCTGACCCTGAACCTACATGATAAACCAACTATAAACTCAAGCACTCTGGAAGCTGATCCAGGTACTGTTTTTTAAACTTATTTCCAACATTGAAATATATTTTATTTACCTTTCTAAATAAATATACCTCAGTATATTTTATTTACCTTTGTACTGTGCTCTGCTTCCTCACTTTCCTTCCCTGCCTTATTTCTCACCCCAGCAGCAGTTCAGACTGTGCATCACAGCCATTACTCTTTTTGGCAGAAGGAAAGGATCACTTTCCTGAAAAGTCTATTTTGTTGTGAATGTCAGTACCCTGTTCCAGGGTGAACAATTAGAGTGAGCTTTGGCTTTGTTTTTTGTTGTTTAGTTTGGCTGGGACAGAGTAGGTATGGACAAAAGGAGCAAAGAAAGCATTTAATTACAGTTGACAATTGAATCTGTGCATTTATTACAATTTGTATACATCTGTTTTCTTTAGGAGGTGATATGAGTGAGGAGGACATGCTTCAAGCAGCTATGAATATGTCGCTGGAATCTGCTAGAAACCACTTGAGTACAGAAGAGAAGAAATGACATCATAATTTTTTCCCCTCTATTGTCAAAACACTACGTCTCCGTTACAGTTTTACTGTGTGGATGTTGCACAAGCTGGGTTCATTTCAGAGTTTTGGAAGCAGGAATGAAAGGTTAGCTGGAGCTCTGAGTTTAGAGGGAATCTGCAAATACGAAAAGTTCGTTCTAATGTAGAAAACCATAGCACTCCTACTACAAGAGTAACAGTATTGAAGTTACTTAAGTTACTCTTGATCAAACATACACATGTAGCAGCTGTAACTTGCATTAAAAAAGAAAAATTGTTTTGAAAAATTCTATAGAGAACATAATAGGTGCCAAAAATTGGTATCAACCAGTTTTTTTCCATATTAGTACAAAAATAGATAGAAGTAATAAATTGTATTCATAAGTTGCTAGATACAAGAAAACACTTCAGATGGGGAAAAAACCTAAATTCTGTTTATCTTAGGTAACTTGTTTTGTGATTCATTCTTCAAATGACTTGATGTCAACTTTTTGGTCCTGTTGTCCGCTTTTGAAATGACCCACCCTGCAGGAGAAACCTAAATCTGTAAATGTATTGCTTGGCAATTAAACAGAAAATCTCCAGTGTACTGTAGATCATGACATTCACTGAAAGATTCCAGAGTGCTTCTGATGTTCTAACACTTTCTGGTTTTACTTCTAGTTTTACTTGTAGTTTCCAAGTTCGTGCTTGAGGTAGGATTTTTGCTTTGCCATTTTTTCTTTTTGTAAATAACTTTTTTTTTAATGTTAGGTTTGGTTTTTTTATACTCTTCCTGGTTATACCACTGTTTTTATCGTAAAAGTATCACAATGGGTTAAACAGGTTTTCTTTTATATTTCTACTGCATTATCTTTTCCTCTTCAACCCTTAATTCTGGCCTTTCAGTATCATAGAGCTGTAACTAAGTCTAGGAGAAAGGAAAATGGGGAAGATCTGGGTGCCATAAAATCAGTGCCACATACATAAGTTGCATTCCTGCAGTCTGCAATGACCTCTGTGCAAGTAGCTCTTCTAAGAATGAATATTTGTGTCTGTGTGGGTGCTCTTTCTGAAATGCTTTTTGACTGTCTGTCAGAATGTTGTAGCTTTTTCAGGAATGGCCTTTTTACTCATGCACCTTAAAATTTTTTTATCATGCTGTTTCTGATGCTGAGGAAAAAAAAAATACACAGAACAGGGAGCAAAGGATGGGAGATAGCTTATTCTGTTCATTGTAGCACATTTGTTTTGATACCCAGGATGACTGTGTGATAGGGTGAACGAACTTGACTTCCAACTTAGTGCAAAAATTGATGTTTCATTTTACTAAATGGTGCTTGAAATACAAATTCTGTTTACATATAAATTATATGGAACTGTGTTATAGATACAGTATGTAAGCTGTATTCAATGCGTTAACAGTTAGCACAGGCATTCTAAGAATATCTTTTGAAAATAAACCCAAATTTCATTATCAAAATATCCTAATGTAGTATCATTGCACAATAGTGATATATAACATTAGTATGAACTTAATGGTAGTTAAATGGAAGTATACATTCAGCATCAAGTAATACTTACTTGAAAGGGCTCTTACCTCTCAGTAAATATTTGTTTACAGCAATGGTTTCTTGATAGGTTAGAGTATTATATTATACAGATAGACTGAATTCTGTTTTCCTGAATTTCCACTGCTGGGATGTGTAGTATGATGTGAATTTTGACATGACAGCACTACTTTTTAAAAATGAAGATTTTGTTTTGTATATAATCCTATTGTGCACATGTAATCTCTATAATGTGCTGAAATAATAACAGCTAAGTAATGGCATTAAGAAGTCATGTGTGCAAATGCCATTTTGAAATGCTCTATTTTTCAGGAGGTAGATTTGATTGAAAATTATATGAAACTGAAAACAGAAGAGGAGTATGTAAAGCAGTGAGTTATCTCTTTGCTTGTTTGCGAATTATACACAACTTTAACTTACCTTCCTTTGTTGTGCCATAAACTGATCCTGAAATCTCTCTCCTTTTAATAAATAGGTGTAGGCTGGCAGAGCTTGTTAATACTTACTTGATACTAGTACTTGAACTTGGACCTTTTATTTTCTGTTACAAGAATATCATAAAAATATCATTTCTGTAGCTACATAGTATAGTGGTCCTATATTTAAAAATAAAAAAAAATCCCTTCAATTGCATTAACTAACCTGTCACAATTGCATCATAGAATCATAAAGCTTGTAAAAGACTTCTAAGAACATCTGGTCCATCCACCTACCACCAATATTGCCTGCTAAACCATGTCCCTCAGTACTACATCTGCCCTTTCTCTTAACACCTTCAGGGACAGTGACTCCACTACTTCCCTGAGTAATCTGTTTGAATGTCTCACCACTCTTTCTGAGAATAAATTCTTTCTGCTATCCAATCTGACCCTCCCCTGGCGCAGCTTGAGGCCTTTCCTCTCATCCTGTTCCTGTTACCTGGGAGAAGAGGCCGACCCACAGCCTCCTTTCAGGCAGTTGCAGAGAGCTGTAAGTTATCCCCTGAGCCTCTTCCAGACTAAACAATCCCACTTCTCTCAGCTGTTTCATAAGACTTGTGTTCCAGACTCTTCATCTGCTTCTCTGGACATAGTTTAGGGCCTCAATGTCTGTCTTGTAGTGAGCGGCCCAAAACTCCACACAGTACTTGAGATGCAGTCTTGCTAGAGTTGAATACAGAGGGAGGATCACCTCCCTGCTTCTCCTGGCTATTTTGTTTTCCACGCAAGCTGGGATGCCCTTGGCTTTCTTGGCTACCTGAGCACACTGCTGGCTTATGCTCAGCTGAGTGTCAACCAACACCTCCAGATCCTTTTCCTCTGTGCAGCTTTCCAGCCTATAGTGTTGCATGGGGTTGTTGTGACCAAAGTGCAGGACCCAGCACTTAAGACTTGTTGAACATCATCCCTTTGGTCTCAGCCCAGCTATCCAGCCTGTCCAGGTCCCTCTGTAGAGCCTTCCTACTCTCAAGTAGTTCAGTTCTTACCCCTAACTTGGTGTCGTCTACAAACATACCGATGGTGCACTCAGTTCCGTCATCCAAATTATCAGTAAAGATATTAAATAGGATGGGCCCCAGTACTGACCTCTGGTACATGTTTTTTATAATCACTAAAGTGTGGAGGTTTGCATTTGAACTTTCATGTTGTTTTTTAAGTTACTCTACCCAAGCGTTTTAACCTCTGACGCTTATAAAGTAACAGTGCCTCAAAAGCACAAATGTGTGAGTCAGATTGCAGGGCTAACCATGTTTCTTTCTGTGTTGAAACAGCATCATTCTACAAATATCAGTTTGGCATTCAGAGGAATGTTAAGTTTGGTGAAGTATGCTTAACTGCCAAGTCAAGCAATTCAGAGGTAACAGTTAAAGCTAAGTGTGCTAACTGCACCAACACAAAAGACTAACTCTTGACAGAACTATTTTTTGAACCCAGTTCTAAAGTTCAAAATGTGTGAACCTGCCAAGTTGTCAATAAAAAGCTGATCTTGTTTTCTCTGTGTGCATTTTTTTTAATGATAAACACTTCTCATTGTGGTTGAACTGTGCTGATAAATGTGGCATTTACTAATTCAGAACCTATTCCTAGTGAAATTGAAAGGTTTTTTTTTTTTAGGTTTTTTTTTTTTTTTTTCTTTCCACATAGCTATAGGCCAAAGTCTGTTGTAAAGGGCATACCTTTTATTTATTTATATAAATTACAGTAAGATACTTAAGGGGAATTCAGACTTAATTCATGTGACAGATGTTTATTATTTTCCTCACAATCCATGTGACACAATTTGTGTTCTGCTTATAGAAATCAAAGTGGTAGGGGAATGAGTGATACCTCTGTTAGGTGGCTTCCAAAATAAGTATGTAAGTATAATTTTGTAAACTGTTCTCATGGTTTTGTCATGAGGGCAGGATGAAGAAGTAATACAGTTGTGCTTGAATGCAGTTCTTGTTAGGCATGGTATTATGGATATGAATTTATATTTTCAAAATTTTCTGGCCTTGGAGTTGATCTGATAGAATACTCCTCCTATCTTTGGGCTCTTTGCTCTATTCAAACTTCAAAAAAACATGAGCAGTGGGTTTAAATGTAATTTTCAGCTAGTGTTTATGTTTATCGTTTTTCATATGTGATTACTTTGCAGAGTTCACATTATAAGGTGCCTATAAATTTCTCACTTCGAGTACTAAACACCATTACAATGTTAAATCTCCAGTGGGTTCTAATATTGGACTATTGCAACTATTATAAATCTATTAAAGGGTTGGTAGTAAAGATAAGAACTGTGCCTAAAGTAGCATCCACACAAGTAAGTGGTTCTACTTCCCTGTCTTGGACAAATACTGTTGTCTGCAAGCTGCTTTGTTTTATTACAAATCTCACAATTCAGCTTTTAAAAAATGAACAACGAAGTGTTGAAGGTATTCCAGGCAGAATGAGAATTTTTCTAGAATTTAGTAACTTTCAAACATAGAGATAAAAGTGAACAAATGGGACTTTTCACTGATGAATGTTATGGAGAATTAGGTTTGGGAGCACCAGAACTCATATTTACAAGTATAGCTGTAGAATTCTTACTACCAACTATAAAAGTTGGCTTAAAAGAAAGAAAACATTTTAGAAAATCCAAGAAAAGAAAAAATATAACTGGAAATATTTTTAATGGCATAGATAGAAAATGAACAAATTAATTTTATAAGCTGCTACTATCTTACATTAAACAAGCCAAACTCTTGAGAAATCTTCAGGTACTCATAAATCATTTAAAAAGAAAGGTGTAACAGACTTACACATGCACCTACATCACCAGTTGTTCAAGACCAACATTTTGTAAGTGGTCCAAATATTTATAATTTACAAGACAGGAATGAGTAGCATTCTTGTATTGTATCCAGACTGTCATGGAAGCGTGAGCTATTTTACAATCAATTTTTTGCCTGCATTTCTGGCACTAAAGGAATTTTTTGGTATTCAACCTGTGCTCCTCCTTCCTCAGTTCTCATTCTTCAGAAAACGTTTAAATGCGTGCATCTTTGCATCTACTTTCACAAAATCAAAGTGTTTTTCCATTATTTACTTCAAGAAAAATATGTAATTGTTGCTGCATTTATGGTTTGTTTTTCACCTGGTACTGACACTGTGTAAATTCAGGGGGGAAACGTAAAAGGGCTTGAATGGAAAGGGGTGTAATACTGAGAGAGACCTGTGGAAGAAAGCAGGAGAGCTTTGATTGTCTTTAAAATATCCAGGCTTTGATAAAATTTATCTTACTGTGTGAAACCTCACCTATAGAGCTTCCCATGGGCATATTTTCTTTCCTTTTGTCTAATAGTTGCATATTTTAGAAATCATTTTCAGTAATAGGTTTTCATCTCTCCTTTCAGTATGAGATCTTTGGCATCAGATTCCTCCACCGTTTTTGTGTATATGAAGTATATAATACTGAACAGGTTTAAAAAAAAAAACAAAAACACCTTTGTCACTGTTTTGAATGGAAAATGGCAGCAGCGCTGTTTGATATTTTCACAGTGGTGTCTAAATAGGCACAAAAAGATACGGCTGTAAAAGATTCTTCTCAGGAAGAGCAGTGAGGACACGGGACGCGCTGTCTCAGGCGGCCCTGGGGCACCGAGGGGCGCCGCCGCTCTCGGTTCCGCCGGACCGCCTCCCGCGGCTCCGCCACGATCCCGGCATCCTCCGCTGCCCGCCGTCCGCCGCGGGGCGCTCTAGCCGTCCGCGGCCGCTGTCGATGGTGCGCCGGCAGGCGGTGTCATGGCGGCCGTCGAGGTGGCAGCGGCCGGCGCTGCCGGGCGGAGCCGCTGAGCCGGGGGATGCGCGCGGCGCCGGCGGAGGGTTCGCCGGGAGCGCTCTGCTGAGTCCGCGTAAAAGCTTCGATCTTCCCGGCGAGGAGAAGAGAGGAGGCGGCCGCTCCCTGTCGCCGAGCCGGTGCCGCCCGGCGCGGAGCCGGGAGCTGCTGAGTGCGGAGGCCCGCGGGCGGCCGAGCCATGGCGTCGTGGCTGGGCGGGCTGGGCTCGGGGCTCGGCCAGTCCCTGGGGCAGGTGGGGGGCAGCCTGTCCTCGCTCACCGGACAGATCTCCAGCTTCACCAAGGACATCCTGTTGGAGGGCGCGGAGGAAGTGGGCGGTAAGAGGGGGCTATGGCGCAGGCCTGTCCGGCTGCCGGGGGGAGATCGGTGCCGGGCTATCTCCGCAACTATTGCCCGTGCCCGCTTTGGTCTGCGTCTTGTTTTGGTCTCGGGATCGGGGGAATAAACAAACGCGTGCCCAGGCTGCCGTAGGAGAGACCAGCCAGCGCTCTGTTGGTTTCTCTGTAGTTTCTGAATTGGGTGAAGTGTTGGGTTGTCCGTCGTGAAGTACACGACGTTCTTCTTTCTTTACGTGGGCCTCGTTTGTGTCAGACCCGGTTTGATGAGCTGCTTTTGCAGTGACCTCATAGGCTGCAGTGCAGCGGTGCTATCGGTCTGACGTGTCACTCCGACCGAGGTCCCCTCTTTTGGTCTTGTTGCGGATCTTTCGGCAGGGCTGAGGGTATTCTGCAGCGAGCATAAAGAATAGCAACCACGCAGAGCTGCTCATGCTTCTCTCTATAGAGTGTGGATTTCAACTACCACGGCTTGTTTGCAGCTGTGAAACACCGCGAATGCGTTGCATAAATCGTATTAGCAAGCTCACGCTGGAGCTGTGATGCAGATGGAGCTTTTGGTGTGTGAGTAAAATGCTCACAAGAGAGATCTTTATTCTGAGAAGGAATCTTTTTCTTCACTTTTCTGAAGGATATACTCTGAATTATTTTATATCCTAAATTCTGTATTGGCTTCATTTGAAATACCTTGTGCTGCCAAGCTGTGCAGTCTTCTGATGGGTTTGTTGGCTAGTAGAGTATAAATAGTGATTCTGCTTCACAGGTTTGTGCTTTGGTTTGTGCGAGAGAGAGCTAATGATCAGCAGTTGCTTCCAGTTGTACCTGAGAGCTAGCACTGCTGGGAACAGCTTTCAATTCCCACCAGTTTTGGAGCAATGCATTTGTATGGGATCCTAGACTTACTGACCTGGGGTGTAAAAATCCAGCATCACCTAAGTGCTCTGATCCCAAAAGGCTTGCACGTACCATATGGCCTTAAGAACGTTTTTAGGGCAGTTCCTTTCCTTCCATTGAGGCACTGGGCTGCCCCAGGAGGTGGAGGTGTCACCACCCGTGGAGGTGTTCAAGAAAAGTGTTGGATATCACACGGAGTGATGGGGTTTAGAGCAGTCTCAGGTATGGGCTGGTGGTTGGACTAGATGATCTTAGTGGTCTTTCCAACCTTAATGATTCTATGGTTTTCTTACTCTGACTTGTAATGTTATTCATTGTTTTGACTGCTGGCCGAACTCATGGTGCTGTTGGTGGATTACAAATGCTAACATCTTCAGTTTAATGGCTGTATTGCAGCCTCTGCAGCACTCGAGCAACATTGGTTTTAAACAGTGTATAGGAAACTATAAAATACAGCATTTAGGTGCACATTTGTGTTTATTTCAAGTTTTGAAAAAATATGGAGGTTGCATTCTAGCCCATTAATTGTGATTCCTCGTTAATAAAAGGAAGTGTTCTATTTATACCCACTAAATCTGTGAGAA